>NW_022900950.1:50847228-50879747 GCF_012274545.1 Fukomys damarensis | reverse complement strand
AAAAAAAAAAAAAAAAAAGAATTGAGTGAGAGGAAAGACGAAAGAAGGGGTTTATGCAGATGGGCCCCACAAACAAAGGCCTAGAGTGGTCTAGGAGTAGAAAGATAAATTAGAAATAAAGAAGTCTGAGAGGTCTGAGTTGATGTTATACCTGTCCATGCCCATTCTCTGAATATTTGGTTTCCTCTTTTCATGAGAAAGCTAAAATGTTGGTACTCAGGTTTTTCTAATGAGACTTTCCAGGTGAGGCCAACACCATGGCCTGGACTTTTGGCATATGGTCATTAAAAAAAAAAAGTTTTATGTAATTTGTCTTTTACCCTCCCCAACCATTTCATTTTTTTTCTTTTCTTTTTTTGGTACTGGGGTTCAAACTCAGGATCTTGCACTTGCCAGGCAGGTGTTGTGTTTCTGAGCTAAATCCCCAGTCCTCCCCAACCATTTCTTACTCTTACTGCTATTATATTAGCAACAGTCTTGTTTGAATAGCTGAATGCACTTTTTGTGTTCACTTTTCTGTACTGCTGCTGTGGAATGATAGAGATGAAGGATGGGTGCCCAACTCTGTTTTTAGAACTCAATGGTCAAATGTGCCTCTTGATGGTATTTGAAGATCCTGTTTCTTTGTTTCAATGACATTCTGTCTGCCTGGAAAAAGAAAAAAAAATCCTTTTGGTATGTAAAGGTGATTGATTGATTGATTGATTGATTGTTTTTGGTTTTTTGAGATAGGGTCTCACTATGTAGTTGAGACTGACCTGGAACTCACTAGCCCAGGCTGGTCTTGAACTCACAGTGATCCTCGTGCCTCAGCCTCCCAAGTGCTGGGATTACAGGGGTGCACCACCACGCCCAGCTCCTGTAAAGGTGATTTTTATCCTGCTGGGCTATATTTTTTTAATAACGTATGGTAATAATGACAACAGTCCACTTAAGAGAGACCAGCTTTGTGTTGGTACTTCTCTACGGCATCGGTGCTGAATATACAGGATGCATGCCACAGCGGGCTATTCATACCATTGAAAGCCTAAAGGTTTGCCATCACTGCTGTAGGGCCTTCGTTTCCATCCTCCTGTATGGAAATGTATCAGGGACAATGCCCTATATGATTTTTTTTTTTGCAAGGTAACATATGCTATGAAATCACAAAAGTTTTACTTAAAAATTTTTGTTGGCTATAAAGGACTAAGAGATACAATGCATTTTTGTTATAGTTGCACATTAGACTGTCAGTATGTTTTAGTAGGTTTAAATTGTGTTTTGTATCTTTTGAGAACAGTACAGTTTGTCATTGATGAAACAAAGCATTTATTTTTGTCTCCTCTTCTAGGTTTCAGCATTAAAAGCAATGGCCAGCCAAGGAGGCCCCAAGTATAGCCTTTCCCAGCAGCCTTGGGCACAGCCAGGTATTCAGGTTTTACTATTTTGGATTCCTTTTTTTAGGATATTATTAATTTTTATTTATATACCTTTACTGTGACAGCTTGGAATTAGTTTCCTATTCACTATGATCTGAGTTAATATAAGATTCGTTCTGGAGTGACAGGTCTTAATTGGCCAGCACTATGTGTATCTCAGTAAGCATTCCAAGAGAGGAAGAATTTTAAAAAGTTTTATCCAGTTAAAAATAAAATGTGGCTCAGATGGAAACACTTTGGAGTCTGATTTCTGTGTACCCATTATTCTTTGGATAAGACAGAGTTTTGATAAAAATAGTACATTTGACAGAATGAAGTTATGGAGAAAGAACACCTATTTTCAAGTATATGAAATTTGGGCCACTATTTTGTTCCACGTTTTCTCTAAATTACATCCCCTGTTGATAGCTTAGAGTATTTGAAAAAAATTGTAAAAATTGAGGTGTCATTTGGGAGTGGGCAGGCAATATCATTGCCTAATTTGCAGATATATTTCAAATGTCCTTTTTTTTAAAGGTGGAACTGCATTTTATTTATTTTTTCATTAAGTTTATTGGTATATTTTAAGTATACAGTACAGTTACATTTGTCATTAGGAGATTATTCAGTATTTACATGTTTGTCCTATTTATTTCACTTAAGAGTATGGCCTTAATGTGCATCCATTTAGCTATAAATGTCTTTAGTTTCTCATTCTTTTTTTGGTATCAGGCATCAAACTTGGGACCTTGTGCTTGCGAGGCAGGTGGTGGCACCACTGAGCTAAATCCCCAGCCCAGTTTCTCATTCTTTATGGCTGAGTAGTACTCTATTTTATATATATTAAAAAAAACCACATCATCTTTATCCAGTCTCCAGTTAATGGGCAATTGGGCTGTTTCCAGGTTTTAGCTATTACACTGTGCCACTATAAACATGGGTGTGCATGTATCACATTGATATGATTCTTATAATTTTTTTGGGAAGATACCCAGTAGAGGGATAGCTGAGTCAAACAGGACCTCTAATCCTAGTTTTTTTGGGTATCTCCATATTGATTTCCACAGTGGTTGCACCAGTCTGCACTCCCACCAACAGTGAAGGGTTCCTTTCTCCCCACAACCCTGCCAACATTTGTTATTGGTTGATTTAATAATAGCCATTCTTTCTGTGATGAGATGAAATATCAGTGTTGTTTTCATCTGCCTCTCTTGAATAACCAGTGATGTTGAACATTTTTTCATATATTTATTTGCTGCTTTTACTTCTTTGTCTAAGAAATGTCTGTTCACTTCAAATGCCCATTTTTGAACAGGGTCTTTATATGTGGGGGGGGTCCTGATTTTTTAAAAGTTATTTATATATTCTGATAGTAGTCCTTTGAGAAACAGCTGATAAATTTTTTTTCCCACATTGTAGGTTCTCTCAGCTTTGTTGGTGATTTCTCTTGCAGTGCAAAAGCTTTTTAATAAGATGAGATCCCTGTTGTTTTGATTTTTTGTACTAGTTCCTGTCCTACTGAAATGTCTACTCTTAACTCTTGCCTAAATGGGTGTTTTTTTCCCTCTTTCCTCTTTTTTTTTTTTTGTTTCAGTGCTGCAGAATTTTTTGTTTTGGGGTGATGATAGTTTGTTTTTTTTTTGTACCAGGGCTCGAACTTGGGACCTTGCTCTTGTGAGGCAGGCCGTGGAACCACTGAGCTAAATGCCTGGCCCTGACAGTTTTTTTTCTTTTTGTTTTTTGTGCTAGCGATTGACTTCCTTGCTCACATTAGGCAAACGTTGTCCTGCTGACAGGCAACCCCAGTCTGATAGGAGAATTCTTTAGTATTAGATGTTAGATATTTAAAATTATCCCTAACTTCAGGTTATTTTTGGTACATTTTGTGGCACTTTGAAGTGCCATTAAATCAGAACAAATTATTTTTTAAATTGTATTTCTGGCCATCCCTGACCCATATTTTGAAACTAAAAAGGGTGAAATTGTGAAATAAGTGTTTTTATTAAGAGTATCCAAGTTGTAAAGTAGCCTTTTCCTCGTAGTGAAATAGTTCCAAAGAGTGTTTCTAGTTTTTTATCCATGAAAATTGGCTGGCTACAGACACCTAATATGCAATCAACTTTTTAGATATGACTGATTTTTCCATGAGAATGATATATCTGTCAGGTATTCTTTTCCTTTGAGAAACAGCATTGAAGCCATTCTAAACTTCCAGAATTTTCAGTTACTGTGAATGCCTGAGTTAATTTAAAGTTGGGCCAAGAAGTTAAAAGGTATTTCTTAGGAAGATACACAGTTGTAGAGCATTATCAGTTGTCTTCCAAAGAAAGGATTGTATTGCAGAGGTCCCTTATACACAGTGAGGATGTCAGTAGGGGTTTGCGTTAATTTGTTCTGTTGCACATAAACTTTGTTACATGCCTTTTGTTTACTATGATGGAGCCGGGATGTTCTGCTTTATTATTTTAAACATTGGTATTGTGTATGAGATTTAAATCTTTAACTTTAAAAAGCTGCATATTTCATGCAGTTGTACATTCTGTCAGAAAATGGAAGTCAGAATATTTTACTGACAAGACTGGCAATTCTACTCATAGTGTGCTTTAGTGTGAACTACCTATTCTGATTCCTCACAGTCCAGAGCAGACTTATCAGTCCTGAACTCACCTTTTGACTCTTGGAGTGATATTTGTGATCTTTGAGTTAATTGGAGCCTTTGGTTTTATGGTTTCAATTACTTATAAGGCTTATTTAGAAATAGGAGCTGATTTATAATTTGAATGTTTATATAAATGAAACTCGTGGATGCAATTAATCTTTCTTAAAATAGGCAAAACCAGCAGATAGGTATAGGCATCTTGAGTACAGCTAAGCCCAGAGACTTGATGCATAATTAATGTATTGTTCTTTCCATTTTAGAAAGATCAAAGTAGGAGCTGTTATTTTCTCAAGTGGAATCCTAATGGAATTCACAGTGTTATGTGTATGGTGCTCTTAAGCATTATTAGAAGGTTATTAGTAAAGTAGGAATACATAAACTGACAAAAAGGATTGATTGAAATATGACTTGCTATTTTGTTGTTTAACCTATTTGGTTTCTTTCTAAGTAAGATGGTATCAGTGACTATTCCAGTGACTGTTTTAGTCTTTTTTTTTTTTTTTTTTTTTTTTTTTTTTTTTTTTTTGTTTTTTTTTTTTTTTTTTTTTTTTTTTTTTTTTTTTTTTTTTTTTTGAGGCAGGGTCTTGCCGTGTAGTTCAGGCTAGCCTTGAACTAGTGGCAGTCCTGCTCAGCCTCACAGACTGTTCAGTCTATTTTGTGGTTGTATCTTCTATCCTGTTAGCCCTTGGGGAAGTGTGGCATTGATTTTTCATGGTCTGTAATGCCCGAAGCCCACACTTTAATGTTAAAAGAGATCTATGGGCTGGGCACGGTGGCGCATGCCTGTAGTCCCAGCACTGGGGAGGTTGAGGTAAGAGGATTGCTGTGACTTGAGACCAGTCTGGGCTACATAGTGAGTTCAAGGCCAGTCTGAACTACATAGTGAAGTCCTGTTTCAAGACAAAAAAAAAAAAGAGAGAGAGATTTATGGGCTGGGGGCCTCAAGGACAATCTGTCTTGAGCCCCTCTGCCTTAGAAGTCTAGGGAGATGGTTCATCCAGAGCTGGTCAAATTTAGGGGATCACATCATTATAAACTCACAAGACAGGATGCCAATTTGTTAACTTGTTTCAGGATAGGATTTTTTTGTTTTGTTTTGTTTTTTGTGCTTCTTAAGGGCTCTGAAAACTGATTTAGTGATCCCTGAAGTGGGTTGGTGATGACAGCCAGAGTCCATAGAGGAAGGTCCAGAAGGAGCTTTCACTTATTTAATGAAAACCAAACCATTCTTGCCTTGTTTTACCACAACCCTTTTTAATTTTGTTAATATGGTGTAAAATTTGAATTGTGAAGGCATAAAATGAAAAATTATATTTTCTACCTGCGAAGTAGTTCTTCTCTCTAAGGTAACCACTGCCACAGTTTCTCTCTCCAAATCATTTATGTACGTGCTAGGTCACTTGGACTTCAAAATTTGTTCCCTGGATGAGGTTGGGCCGTGCCCTGTGCTGTTTTCACTTCCTGTGTATCTTGTAGTCCTGCTGTATCAGCACAGCCATCCCTGTCCATTATGTTTGATGAGTGCATAGGGTGCATCATCATGCACACTTTCTTTAGTCTGCTAAGGGATATTTCAATTATTTTTAGTTTGTTTTTCTATATAGTCTTCCATAAAAGTCTCTATGTACACGTAACTTGGTAGTGAGTGAGCTATATTAATAGAATAAAGTTTAGTAGTGGAAATGTTAAGTGAAAGGATATTTTCAGTTTTGTTAGATAATGCCTAATGTCCCTGAGAAGCTGAACTGTTCTTCTCCCATCGGCAGCTAGTAAAGGTACAGTTGTCTCTGAGTGTCTATTTGGGATTGGTTCCAGAACCCTCCACAGATAACCAGCATCTATGAATGCTCAAGTCTCATATAGAGTGATTTTTTTTTTCTTTTTTGGTTACCAGAGATCAAACTCAGGATCTTGTACTTGCCAGGTAGGCACAGTGCCACTGAACTTCATCCCCAGCTCATAACGTGCTGTATTTGCAAAACCTGAGAACTCCTCTTGTATACTTTACATAATCTCTAAATTACTTGTAATACCTAATAAAATCTAAATGCTGTGTTAATAGGTGTGATACTCTATTATTTAGGGAGTGACAAAAAGTCTGTAAGTGGTACAGACACAGCTTTGGTTTTTGTTTTTGTTTTTTCTCAGTATTTTTGAACTGCATTTGGCTGAATCCGTGAACGTAGAGTATGTGGCTACGAAGGGCCAAATACCTGTTTCCCTGCATCCTTATCAAACGTGGATAGTTTTTGCCAATCTATCTCACTGCTTTAATTTACATTAATTTTGAGTGAGACTGATTATCTTTGAGATTCTGATCATCTTTTCCTTTGTAGCTGTCTAGGTAATTTCTTCGCTTAAATACTTCATACAGATGACTGCTCTTCCTATGTAGCTCCTTCACATACTACACTGCGATTACATAGCTGTTTGTAAAAGCTTTGGAATTCTATTTCCTGTCTGATAATACTGTGTAAGATGGTAACAAATGGATATTTAATTCAATATGTGTGGATATCTCCCAAATGACCTAAGTCAGGTGCTTGTTTATTGTGAAGTAATTCTTACTAGTGTCTCTATAGAATGACTTATTTTATTTTATTTTTTGTTTTTTTGAGATAGGGTCTCACTATGTAGTTGAGACTGACCTGGAACTCACTATGTAGCCTAGGCTGGTCTTGAACTCCCAGCGATCCTCCTGCCTCAGCCTCCCAAGTGTTGGGATTACAGGCATGTACCACCATGCCTGGCTCTATAAAATGACTTTTAAAAAGTGTATCTCATACCTTCAGGTTCTAAAGATTCATATTACAGCCCCAGTAAATGTTGTGATGTGTGCTGGAGAAATTCTTTATTGCCTCAGCCTTTGGGGTTAGAATTTTGTAGATAGTAGATACTTAATGTTTATAGGGCTTGTAATTTTACTTGATAAAGAAAAAAAGAAAATTCTTGTGGAAATAAAGTATTTCCTTTTTCTATTTCATTATTCCCCTTTGCATGAAAATGGAAATGTTTCTTTTTCTTTTGTGATACTAACAGGATTATATTCTTTGCAGCGAAGGTTAGTGACCTTGTCGCAACTGCCTATAAGACAATAAAAGCAAAGCTTCCTCTGACATTGAGAAGCATGTCATTGTACCTATCCAATAAAGATACAGAGTTCATCTTATTTAAACCTGTTAGGGTGAGTAGCACAATACTTTCTTTGGATGTTGGCCAGTGTGTTCCAGTGTTCTTTTCTCACCTATCATTTTTCTTTTCCTGTAGACATTTAAAAATGTTGTATTCTATCCTAGTGAAGTTGATTAATAATCACCATGATTCTTTAAAGGCTTTCAGAGCCTCTGTCTATCTATCTATCTATCATCTATCTATCTTCCCTTTCCCTATACCCTCACTTTATCTTATGGGTTTTTTCTGGTACCGGGGATCAAACTTGGGACCTTTGCAGTTGGAGGCAAGCGGCAGCACCACTGAGTTAAATTCCTGGCCCTATGATATGTTAACTTTAAAATTAGAAATGAGTAAACAAAAAAATCAGGTGCTCATATTGCATATGGTTCAGCCCTTGAGAGAGCAGCATTTCTGGAATTATGCTCCATTTTACTAGTGAGTAGTAGAGATAAATGGCTGGCAACAGCCACTGAGGGATTAAGTGTCAAAGCAAATGTAAGAGTCACATCTTCTAGTTCTGTGTTGAGCCTCACGTCTTTACCCAAGGTGTTGGCTGATTTTTAAAGTACATTTTATATGTCTTGGAACTTTACTACTTTTTGTGTAAGAAATGGCTGAAGACTACTATTTTCTGAGAGGACAAGAGTTTTCTAGAGTTTAGTTTTTCCAGGAAATATTATTTGATAAGTCTTTATCAGGTTGTGCTAGCATGGAAATGTTAGGTTTAAATTATGTCTTTGGGAATCTCAAGAAAGATACATTTCCTCCATTTGTTTTAGCAAAAACCACAATGATTTAATATCCTTAGTGCTTCAGGTTTAAGATGTATATGTTTCTTATGACTTATCTGATATGACATTCTCTTCTTTTTTCTAAGAATAACATTCAGCAAGTCTTTCAGAAGTTCCATTCTCTGTTAAAGGAGGAGTTCAGCCCTGAAGATATCCAGATCATCGCTTGTCCTTCCATGGAACAGGTAACCCCCATACCGAAGTCCTGGGGACTTTGTGCCTCCTGGGTCATTTTACTTCAGTAAATAATATGTTGGAGGAAACTTGGCTTTAGTTTTAATTTTAAAAACTGTACATTGTTTATCCTGATGAGCAAGAATTCAGACTTTGAATTGCTTTTGAGGGACAGTTTTAGTTTTCATTTGCATTTTAATCCTTTCTGATAGTGAAAGCTGCTATGTTAAAATAATGACCTGTGTTAAAATAAAGACTCAAATACTGGCATTCGTTTAGCTTGCTGAATCATTTTGACTGAAATACGCACATTTCAAGTGAAAAAGAGAGGAGGTTATTTTAAAGATTAGACTAGATGCTGGGAATGTTTTTTCTTTCTAAATTAGAAAAACAATATGGGGCCAGTTTGTGTTCACTGTCACTCATTGATTCAGTTCAGCCAGCAAATTGTAGTGTATCCATTATATACCGAGTAGCTGGTGCTGTGGAGAACAGTTTATTTCTGGTTTTAAGTTTGGTGTAATTTAGACATTTAGTGTGTGATAAGGACTGAAGAACTGCGAATAGAGAGGTAAGGCTGGTGAGAGCCTGACTGAAGTGAGTAGAGGCTGTGGAGAGGAGCTAGGAAAGTTTTGTTATATAAGAAAAGAGAAAGCTGGAGGGTAAAATGGGGCCTTTTAAAAATTTGAGATATAATTTACTTACCATGAAAGTCACCCTTTTAAAGTGCAGAGTTTAGTGGATTTTAATATACTCACGAAATTGTATAATCATCACCATTATCTAACTCCAGAATATTTTCATTACTCTTACAAGAAACCCCTTAGCTGTTAGCAGATTTTCTATTCCTTCTTTTCCTATTAGTTGTCTCTGTGTGTTTGCTTATTCTGGTATTCGTTAAATGAAATCATACAGCATACAACCTTTTATAAGTAGCTTCTTTCATCTAGTGTATTTTCAAGGCTCGTCCGTGTTGCAGCATGTGCCAAAATTTCATTCTTTTTATGGCTGTGTATGCGTCTTTGTATGGATATATGGGGATCATATTTAAAAAAATAAAATCCCTGTAGCCGGCGATTTAACCCAGTGGTTCCACTGCCTGCCTCGAAAGTGCATGGTCTCAAATTTGATCCCCAGTACGAAAAAAAACCCCCCAAAGCAAAACAACAACAACAACAGCAAAACAATATCCCTGTAGTTGTAGGGTGTACAGTCAAACACTTTCTTTAAGTCATTTGAAGTGACTTTTCTGGATGATTATGCCACCACTTGCTGAAGTTAGGCTTGTTTTCAGTGTTTCAAGATTTAATTTTGCTTTGTAATTATGTGAAATATTTATGTGACTTTCAGGTTAGAATCACAGAGCAAGGTAAATTTGCCGGAGTCGTTCTTTCCCTTTCCAATGTCCCCCAGCCCTTTCCCTTCTTCCCCTATAGATCACTCTTTATTACTCACTTGAATACCTATTGCTTTCTTTTCAGTGATCGGGAAACACATGTTTGTATGTTTGTGGGAGAGCTCCGGTGAGCGGGGAGTGGCAAATGTGGGGTGGAATCTCAGAAACAGTTAGGTAGACCCTTTGGTGGCCGGCCGTGAGTAGGAGAAGTCTGAGTGTGTGGGCACAGAGCTGGAAAGGTGGTGGGTGTGGGAGCTCATGGGGGTCCTAGTCCAAGAAGTAAGTCCTGGTCTCAGCAAAGTAAGAAGCAAGGTCATTGGTGAGAGTGAGGAGGGGTAGGAGTGTGAGAGGTTGAAGGAGGAAGGCACAGTTGGGTTTAGTGGTTATCAGTCCAAAAAGAAATCCTTCAACTTAGTTGTCCAGTTTTTTTCCTGTAGTCATAGTCAGTTGCATGAAGTAGATGTGGCGTGGATCATAAGATCCAATTATGTTAGACTGTTTTCCATTACTATTCTAAATACCTAAGATAATCAACTTATAAAATGAAAGGTTTATTTTGGCTTATAGTTTTGGGGTTTTGGTTGATGGTCAGTTGATTCTGTTACTTTTGGAAATGGGTGGTACAGCGAAGCATCTCTCACTTCATGGGCAGGAAGCAAAATATAGGAAGATGAAAGGAGTGTGAGTCTCCTACCCACTTCAAGGGTGCATCCTCAGAGGCCTGAAGACTTCCTTCTAGGTGCCACCTCTTTTAAGGTTTCCATGCCCTCCCAGCAGCACTGTGAGCTGGGAAGCAAGCCTTGAATTCTGGGCCTTGATACTACATTCCAGGTCCAAACTATAGCACCAGTGTATAGTAGTATAAATTTATTCTTTTAAATTTACAGACAAGGTAAACAAAATGGTATACCAGCTCCCATATCTATCCTTTCATGCAGTTTACAATTTGCCTCCTCTGCTCTGTCATCTTATTTTCTCCCCTCCCTACTCCTCTTTTTAGGTTGTTTGAGAAGAAGTTGGGAAGCACTGTGCTCCTTTACTTCTGAATACTGCAGAGTAAATTTCCTAAGAAAAGGAAATTCTCTTGCACTCCTACTTCTGAAATGTGACATTGATGCTGTGGTCTGGTCTACAGTTCATACTACAAATTTACCAGTGTTCTAACAATGTTCTTTTCAGATATTATCACCGAGTCCCTGGTCAGTATCAGGTCATACACTACTCTCAGGGGTCACATCTCTAGTTTCTTTAAAGCTGGAGCAGTCCACAGTCTTCCTTGAGCTCAGCTGTCTCTCTGTTTGAAGTTTCTCTGCTCATGATTAGACTGAGGTTTTGTATTGTTGGCAGAAGAAGAATAGATGTGACTTTATATCCCTTCCCCTTGCAACACATATTTATAAAAAGAGCTGGGGGGGGTGATGTTACTTGGTCACCAAAGCAGTTATACTGTGTAGGCCTCACAGCCTGGTCCATTTACCTACAGCTTTCCACAGCCTGTGTCGGGCAAGCTGCCTTTCCCTTCCTGTCCTCATGGTGTCCTAGCTCTGAGGTCCTGGGCCTCCATTACAAAGTGGGCAAGGCATTCTTGCACCTGTCAGAGTTAGCATACACACTAAAATTCACCTGTAATAATACCTGTTCTTGTGCATTTAAAAAAATCATTTAAAGAATTTGGCTATACACAAATGTACCCAAAACACATTCTGCACAGAAAAAGGTGCCACTGATTCTGTCAAAATCTTTCTGTCATAACGTGTTTGTGTATTCTGCCATTAAGACTTCAAATGATTTGTGCTCACTTTGGCAGCACAAATACTAAAAAAAGACTTTAAATGACTTGAGGGCCTGGATTTGGTGATGGAGAGTGGCTCCTTGCAGGACCTGTAGATGTCCAGTGCCCAGCAGCTTTACAAATGGTCTTTCTCATTTTGCCTCTGAGGCTCTGGGCACCTCTTCAGGAGGGCGGCATTCTGCAGCAGAGCTAACACAGCCTATGCTTTGCGTTTCAGGTAAACCTTCTGCTGTCCATTCCTAAATAAGCGGGCTGGTCAGGAAGGAATGGGCTGAGAGGTCTTGCAGTCTGCAGGACTCAGGACTTCTTCATGGGACTGTCCCCAAGACCCACATGCGTGTGCTACTCAGTGCTGACAGAAGGAAACATAAGCAAAATGTTGAAAAGATTGGTGTTTCCCTCTTGAAAACATCAACATGCCAAAGATGAATGGATGTGTAGTGATCCTCATTTAAATGTAAGTTTTTGAGAGGTAGTCAAGGAGCTTGAAGTGAAGTGCTTCTTCATAAAAGTTGTGCAATAAAAATAGTTTATGTTGAATAGTGCTAAGAACTTTATGGAAACTGTATGGAAATGCAGCTGATGAGAAAGCTGCTAGAGGTAAGGTTTGCTAATGCATGAAACATGACAACACTTTTAACCACTGAGCATTCCACAGTGACTATTTTTTTACTTCTACAAACCTTATTTCTTTTGAGACAAGGCCTCACTGTGTAGTTCAGGCTGGCCTTGAACTCACGATGTGGCCAAGGCTGGCCTTGAACTTCTGGTGATCCTCCTGCCTCACAAACCTTATTTCTGTATTTCTCTATTTAATGTAAAGTTTCTCCTGTCATTTGATGTTTGGTTGGGAGTGGCTTGGTTGCTTCTGAGAATGCATCTTACTTTCCTGAGGATTCAGGTGTTACCTTCCTCTGTTTAATGTGAGGCACTTTAAAGATGTGAGGGCCTCGTGGACAGCTCCAGGATCTGTACCCCTTGAGCTGTTGTGGTACAGAGCATTCAAAGCAGGGAGCTAGAGACTCTTGCTGTTGGCTGGTATAGTCCTTCCATGTGGGTTTTTGTGGTACAGTAGTCAGTGGGGTGAGTGGGAATTACCAATTAAGGTGTCTTAAAGCTTGGGAATAAAGGAGAGGAGGAAATCTGATGAGTAGCAGGTCTCTGGAATGAAGCTCAGTTATGGACCTTCTGCAAACAGCCATTGGTTGCAGCTGTTGTTTGAAAAGTGAACACTTTCACATGTTACATGTGTCTAGCAGCCTGTGCTGTGCTGTACTGTGCTGTGCACCAGCCTCGTGGGTCTCCATCCCTATTACAGCAGGACATGTTTTGCCAATGCACCCAGGACAACAAACACTGCCCACGTCTTAGAAACACCACACCCCATCAGGGATCACACATGACGCACAACAGCGAGTTTCCTGCAGGTCCCTTCCTCCTTAAATTTGGAATTAGATTGATTGCACCTCTGATATTGTAGCAGCCAGTGTAGTGTGGTTCTTGTTTCAGAAAGAGCTCTGAATCCCTTAAACCCTGGTGTGGCGGTGGGACACTACCAAGGGCTCCGGAGTGGCCCGTGACCCTTTGGTGCAGGCAGTGCCACTGTGCCAGTGCTGCTCTCCTGCACGGTGCAGCTCTTCACAAGGTGCAGTCGGTTCTGTCCTGGTGTTTGTCGCCTGTAACAGGTCTCTTGTTTTTTAATCACCTTTATTTTGGTGACAGATGTTGCTTGATGGAGCTTGTTACTCTGTGTTTTGGTAGAGGGTCCATGTTCTCCTTTGCTTTGAAATGAATGAATTAGGAAGATTGTATTTACTTCTACCTACTGTTTTAAGTACATGTTTAATGAGACAAACTGTAAATTATCTGGTTTTGTGTATTATATGTACCTTTGGATTTTCTGTATCTTTCCAAAGAGATGAAGGCATGATTATTGTACAATACTGTGACCGATGTGGTTTGATGTACAGAGCAGAGTGTGTTCTTCAGTATAAAAATATTTAATGGCACTTGTTCTTGTATTTCGATCTTTTGTGTCTGAAACACTCAAACACCTTACGAAGTGCTACGTAGGTGACAGTGATCCAGCTTGTTGCTAAGTGAATATTTGTTTAAATCTGTACAGTTTCAAATGTTTACTTATACAGAGTGTACATACTTTCAAATAATTTAAAATGCTTTATATTATTTGGCTAGAAATTGTTTTTAATAAATGAATTTTTTAAAAATAAAGATTTTTGCTTTCTATTTTCTTGTATCTGGTGTATGTTTGGATTCTTTCAAAATTTTTTTAATTGAAGTTTTTATTGAGAGAACAGTGGATCCACAAGCAGTTGTAAAAAGTAAGAGATCTGTGTGTCCTTTGCCTAGTTTCCCTCAGTGGTAACATCTTACAGACTGTAATGAGTATTATAATTGGGAAATCAGCACTGACACACTCTACGCCAGTCTTTTCACATTTTCCACCTTTTATATATACTGCATAAATTCCTTCGGCAAGATAATTATTGTGAAAAGATGTTTTTGGAGCATCTTAATATTTCATTAAAATTTTTTTGTAAAGAGGAGAGGTCTGTTTTGGCTCGCAGTTTTGTGACTGTTAGGCCCCAGTATGTCTGGGCCTGTGCAGTGAGGCTGTGCGTCATAGTGGGCAGGGTGTGGTGAGGCAGAGTTACTTGCCCCTGCTGATGAGGAGACTGCCCACCAGTCTCCTCATTAAAGTTTCCTCCACCTATCAACAGCGCCGTGGGCCTCTGGGGAAAGATTCTATATTCAAATCTATACTGAAGTTTTTCTTTTATGGCAAAAGTACTGTCGGCACAGATAACTGTATTGAAGTATAGTAATAGTGTAGTAATAGTAAAACAATTTGGGTGCAGGCCTGTAATCCCAGCTACTCAGAAGACTGAGGTGACACGGGCAACTTTGCATAAACCTTGTCTCAAATTTTAAAAGGGCTGGGAATGTAGTGTTCACAAGGCCCTGGGGTTCAATACCCGGTACTGCAAAAACGTCGTAAACCTGTACCCACCCCAGTTTAACAAGTGTATATCTTTAAATTCATTTCTGTTACCTTGTTAGTACGGCAGAATAGTCAACCTTAGTTCTTGTGAAGGGGTTATCTGTTACACGAACCTGGAGAAGTTGATGAGAGATCTTACATCTCAAAAAGGAGGGACTTTACTACTTCCTCTCCTCCGGAGTATACCTGTGGTTGTTCTTTTGTAGCTTGTCTGTCTTCAGTATCCAGTGAAAAGGAAGTGGCCGCTGAAAACCTTGTACAGTGATAGTCATTAACATAGCTGGACATGAACACTGCTGTAATCCTGGCACTCTGGGAGGCTGATGCAGGAGGGTTCCAAGTTTGAGTCAAGTCTGCACAATTGAGCAAGACTCTGTCTCAAAATAAAAAATAAAAAGGGCTGGGGATATATCCCAGTGCACAGGCTCTGGGCTCAATCCCTGGTACTGCCAAAAAAAAAAAAAGTCATCCAATAAATAGATATTTTTAAGTAGAAAAGTTTTAAAAAGTATTTTCCAGTTGTACAGATATGCTCACTGTTAGACATTTTTACAGCTTTTAAATTTTTAAATATAAAATCATAAATGAGCCCTCAAAATTAAACTCACTAGTGTTTGGCATATAACTTTAGATTTTAAAATATGTATTGTATCTTACAAGATTGGGCTCTTGTACACATTTTAAATCAAATCTCATAGGTTGTAAGTGTCAGTCTATATAAGCACGTTGTTTTGCTGAGCTGTTTGAAAGTTTTAAGTCGTCATAGCATTCTGCCCTAAATACTTCAGCCCCATCTCCATTGAGTGAGGTGTTATTTTGACATAATCCTAATACCATAATCACACCTAAAAAGTAAACTCAGTATCTGATAGGTAGTTCATATTTCAATTTCCTCATTTATCCCCCTCCCATCAACTCTTTAAGGCCAGGTTCACACATTTTACTTGGTTGCTACAACTCTTTAGTCCTTTTTAATTTTGATCAATCCTCTTACGATTTTTATTTGCTCGTTTTCATGAAATTGATTTTTTGTTTTTGAAGTTTTGATTTCCTTTTACTTTCTTTTTAGAGAGACCAGCTGTCTTAATACAATGAATCATATGTGGATATTCCTGAGTTTCCCCATTCATAAATTCAGAATGTCCTAAAGTTGCAGGATATACATTCTTTCGAATACATGGAACATTTACCAAGATAGATACTCACAAAACTAAAGTCCCCAGCATCATCTATAGTGGTATCTCAGCAAGTAGGAATCTCTCCCCACCCAGCAGGAGGCATGTGACAGTGTCTAAAGATATTTAGATTGTTTAAATGTGTATGTGTGTGCGTGCATACGTGTGTGTACTATTGGCTTCTAGAGGGTAGAGAAAAGAGATGCTGCTAAACACCCTACAATGCCAGGCCAGTCCTCACAACAAAATAATTGAGCCCACAATGTCAGCAGTGTCAGGGTTGCAAAACCCTGCTATCTGCAAGAGCAAAATAGCATCCTTGCAACTCTCAGCACTCAACAGCCAGCTGGCCTGGTTGTCCTTTTGTCCTCATATCTGACACATGATCCATTTGCTTGATGGTTTTTGTCAAGCCAGCTTGGAAGCTCCATCGTGAAGGAACTTTCTGTGTCTCCAGTAACCTATGAGAACAACCCCAGGAAGCATTTGTTGCTCAGGGAACACTTGTTGAACAACTTGATCAAGTCATGCAGACTTCTCCACCCTATCCCATTACCAGAGTTTGCTTTCATCTTGGCCATGCCTCCAGTGGGGCGAGTGCTGTATCTGGCTCTCTATGCTACCAACAGCTGAGCAGGAGAGGAGGATCATCTCAGCTGCAAGTTCACTCTCTGTCCAACCTTGAGATTCTGGAGCAGGACCTGGAGATGGTTTTCCTTCACCAGCTGGGACAGTGTTAAACTCTGTAGGATGCTGGAGTACACTGAGGGGAGGGGGAAGGGGGTCTCTGGCTCTGGTGTCTGTTTTTCTTTATATGCTGGTTAATTGAGCAGAGGCAGGACGGTGTCACCATTCCCCCTCCAGTGAGTTCTCCCCGCGATCTCAGAAAGAAGTAGAAGCAAAAGAAAAAGCAGTGGGGATAAGAGGACACAGGGGAAGAGGGAGTTGTGCCCTATGTTTGCTGCTGTTTTGTTTTTTTGTTGTTGTTGTTGTTAGAGTGCTCTTTTGCCCCTGTATCAACTTGTTAATAATGTATTACATTTTCCTTCTATTTAGTGGCGCACCTTCTGACAGCGCCTTGACTACTCATGCAACTGTTTTTAGTTTCTATAGTTTTATTGCTGCTTGTTAAATTTTCACAAGGGAGATTCCCTTTCATAAAGGAAGAATGGGGGGCGCGGGGCTAGACGGCCAAAAAAAAAAAAAAGTTGACCAACAAACTTCATTCTCCAGCTCAGCTCAGAAAGAGGTTTCTGTGACTTGGCCCTCACCCACAGGATCTCCCTTTGCTTCCATTCTACTGTGTCCTCCATGAAACTGAAATTTCTTTCCTTTGTTTCCCACTGTAGAAGCGCCTCCCACTCCCATCTCCCAATCCCTGGCCACCAAGTGTAGACAGTCTTTTGGTCTCCTCAGCAAGTGGTGGTTGCTTTGTGTTTGTTGGATGCCCTTATTAAATACTGAAGAAACACCATTTTAGAGGGCACTGGAAGCAGCTCCATTTAACTTGGGGCATTCACTGATGAATTATCCTTTAGGAAACCCTTGAACCTGCAGTTTTAGTATCAATACATAGTCAAATCTAGTTTATTTTGCATTTCTAGGAGAAGCGCCCTTTTTTGTCAGGTCAGTGAAGACAAAATGATATGGGGCAGGCAAGAGCTGTGCTGAGGAGCTCAGTGCTCAGTGTCCGATATGAGCTTCCACAGCTCCCTGGTGGGGTGGGTGGGGCTCGGCACCAAGCAGAATATTGGCAGCAGCATTTGGGGTGGGCTTGAGCCTGGGCTGGGGAGTCATATTAAACACACGTCATCACCACTTGGTAGCCAGGTAGGTTGGGACACTAACTAGTATGGGATCTGGAGTCAGGTATTGAACCTCTTTTCCTCAAGAAAATGCCATCCACATTACAGAGCCAGGTGAGGCCCAACTTCATGGTGTTTAGTCTGGGTTTGTCATTCGGTTGGCTCATGGCAATGTACACCATATTGAGAAAACTGAGCGGACTGTTTCTGGAAACCAAGGGAAATGCGGACATGTGCCTTAGCTAAGACATGCACATCTGATAAACACTTCTTAGAAGCTGGTCTGGTGTGAAGGGAGAGACTTAGCTAATTGGAGTGACACTCACCAAGTGGTTTCTAATGGCAAGACACTGTTCTAGGGAGGGATGAGACATGCATCAACTTATTCCGTGCTCCTAGGTTCAGTTTACAGTTGTGGAAATGGAGGCATAAAGCTACCTGCCCAAGAGCGCATAGTCAACAGGGTGAGCTGGACAGTCTGTGTCCTGAGTCAGACAAGTAACTAACAGCTGCAGTAGAACTTCTGAAGAACAGTGACCAGTTGGAGGAGGCAAGACAGGTGTTGCCATGTATTGCTTATTGAAGGAACAAGGTGCTTCTGAAACTGTCAGGTTGGGGATAACCACTGAATCGTCTCTGCCCAGCCACAGATATTGTCAGCCCTGAAAAACTTAACTTCTCTTCTCCCCAAAAGAGGAGCTATGACAGGTCTCAAACTGTAAAGCAACTCTCCAATGACACACACAGGTCTTTGGGGCTTTTCATGAAGCTCCTGGGGTCTCACGTGCCCAAGACATTCAGTGGTTGCTGGATAAAGCCTGGGACAGCTTGGTGACTGCCCTAAAGTCAGACTTGAGACATGGGGAAGCGGAGGCACACTGGTGTGAACACTGCTTCACTTGCAACCTTGTGGTGGCCTCGATGAACTTTTCCAAATCGGGGATGGTCAGGAAATTCAGGATCCTATTCATTTTCCCCAGAAGGATTTGGATCTTCTGAGTTGTTGGGCCGGGTACTACCTCCAGGACTGCTCTCTTTTTCATGTTGCTCAGCACCTCTGGGTTTATAAACTGTGGGATTCATAGAAGGCCAGGTCAGGACCGTCACTGCCTTGATGCTCCTCCGCCTACCCAAGGAATGGTGCCCTGTGGCCATGACCAGTCTTCCCTGGAATCTCCACCCCCAAGGGCAGATGCATTTCTCCAGCCCTGCTGCTGGCAGCCTGCCTTTCTGCTGCCTCCCCAGACTTTGGCCAGTGCCTATGGCCATGTGCACATGGTGATACGGGCTGAGACCACACACGAGAGACCCCCTCACCAGAGAGGGACTAGCTCTTTCCCTGGTATGGACTGGCTTCAAAGGCTGCGCTGTCCCAGGGGCATCAGGCTCCTTGCTCATGGGCATGAGGCTTCATCCTGGGTCAAGGAACAGTCAGGGCTGAGAGACCTCATGCAGTCTACTGATGAGCCCCACTCCTACTTTGGGTTCTTTGGGAGTATACTGGATTTTGTTGGCACGAGGCTTTGCCCATGAGGCTGTCTCAGTTCACGCTCTGCCTAGGTTTGTCGCCTGTAGAAGGCTGATAAAAAATAACCTGGAAGGGACATAATAAAGAACAATACCAACATACCCTTTTTCTGTGCGGTCTCCAGCTGATGAAATGACTTCACACAAAGTGTCTTCCTTTAGGCCATACAACAAGCCATCCCTCTTACAGAAGACAACAGGCCAGCATCACCCAGGAAATGCAGAGGTGGGTATGGAGGGCATAGTTTTCCCAGGGCCCCCTAGCTGCCTAGCCTGGGCTGATCTGATCACAGCCCTGCTCTGTCTTCTTCCTGTCTCTGTGACTCATTACATTTGTGCTGACTTGTTCCATCTACCCCAATGGGTGCAGCTCCCCTCAGGGACCCCAGGCCTGTTAGGCCTCCTGATCTGTCTGTCCATGCAGCCTTTTCTGGTCACTGTCTCCCTTTCCTGGCCCTCAACCCCTATGGAAACCTGCTGCTATTTACAGACCAGTGATCCACACAGGCCCTTGTGCCCTCTCCAGACTCAACTGCTTCCTCTTAAGCTTGTTTCTGCTGTGGCAGGAGGGTGAATGGTGACTCATGACAGAAGTGCTGGGTTCAGCTACTTGGAAAAACCCAGATGGTCAGGCATATTGGGGCATCACTATTCAGCCTGCAAAATGGTGGCTAGGCCAGAAAGGGACCCAGGATATCAGCTGGTCAGGGCTGGTTGGAGCTTCCCCAGTGTTAGCATGCAGAGTTCCGTGTCCTGGGAGACCCTTGATCCTGAGCAAATGGGCAGCTGGTCACCTACTACATTTCCTCCTCTACTTGCAAATAATATTCACTCAAATAATATTCACACAGCTTAATTTTTCCAGGGTTGGCTATTTGGCAGTTTCATCTGCTCATCTCCCAAAAGACATGTCTACCTATCTGTCTGTGCTGAGGTTGGCCTTCCAGAGGCCTGACTGCCTTTCCGGTGGGTCTGTGAATGGAGCCTTCCCCATGCAATGGGGAAGAGGAACAAGAATAGGGTTGTGTTCAGGTCTTACTGGGGGCTTCTTTATTCTTCTCCTTGCCTCTGGTCCCCAGGAAGGGTCTCAAGAGCCCACCTTCCCTAACCACAACAATACTCCCGGAGTCCAGACTCAATGTTAGTATTGGGTCGAATTATTCCCCCTACCTTAAGATATTATGCCTAAGTCCTAAGCTGCTGTACTTGTGTGTATGACCTTATTCTCCTAAGTATCTGAGGTAATTAAGGATTCAGGTTGAGATCAGCCTGGGCTAGGATAGGCCCTAAATCCAGTGACTGGTGCCCTCATAAAAGAAAGGAGGAGGAGGAGATTCAGCACACAGAGGAGAGGGAGGCAGAGGCTGGAGTGACACAGCCACAAGCCAAGCAACGCATGGGTGACCAGCAGCCGCGAGAGGCAAAGAAGGATTCCTGCTGGAACCCATCAGCTCGTCAGACCTCCAGGTAATTATTTGCTCTGGGATGGGTGTTTAGGGAGGAGAGAAGACTTGTCCTCCCTGAGTGTCAGCCCCTGCCCTCCCATGACCAGGCTGCTGTGATGGTGAAGTGAAGCAGTGCAAACCGACGCCTTTGTTTTTCTGCCTGGCTCATAGTGAGCCGAGGATGTCAGCTCTTGCAGTGCTCAGTCTCATGGTGCTGCAGGCGACATAAAGGCCTGTGGCAGTAAGCATCGGGTAAAGGAAGGTGGCCTTGCATGAGCCACAGCCTGTGGGTAGGTGGGTATCCCACCCAGCAGAAGTCCTTACCTTGTCTTTAGTGCCCAGGTTTAAACAAAGCCGTTTCTGTTCATGGAAGAAGCAGAGGATGATCTGGTCTTGGCTCCTTATTTGTACCTGGATGTACCGGTTGATTTTCAAGGAGATACACTTGATAGGGGGTGCATGGACATGGAAGCTCAGATCCCACCAGTTCCAGACCATCTGGGGCTGGCCTTTGGGGAAGTAGTGGCCCAGGCTCCTGCTCAGGCTCAACCGAGACCGAGAGAAGTGTCAGGCAGCTGGTTTCTGAGCCCTGTGGCAGAGCAGTGCCCCTGTTGCCTGATGTGGTTCATTTGGGCCTCATTTCCGCAGTCTCTTTTCTGCCCCTGGATCTCATGCACTTTTCCTCACCTCACGCCATCATCACACTAAACGTCTCCTGCCCTAGCACATGGCTGGCATCTGCGTATCATACTGAGTTCGGGTCAGCCCTAACACCAGCTCTGAGGAGCACCCGTCCCCTTGCCTGCTGCTGGGGCTAAATCCCTGGGATTTAGGGATACATTGGACTATCTCTTATATGCATTACTTGATGCTTTAAAAATGATTTTATAAGGCTGAATCAACATGTTCTAAATTTTCTTTCCTGTGATTTTCTGTATGACTAATTTATTGTCCAAGCCTGTTTCTTTGTCAATGCAATGAGAGAACTTCTTAGATTTTTCCAAATTTTCTATTGGAACATCGCCAGATACTATTTAAGATTATAAACTGAACTTTTCACCTCACCTCCACTTCCTTTATCCAGGATGAGAGTTTTTAGGCAGCATTTCCTACACAAACAGCCCTCAGAGGAGAGCACATACCTCTCAGAACTAAGAAGTCAACTAGGAAATGGTGTTTAAAATACCCATGAGTGGAGAAAATATTCTTAAAATCCAAGGCTTAGAGGGCAATGCTAATTTTTTAGAATTAAAAAAATTAACTTTGGTCTTGACTATCAAAAATAAAGTATAAGTTGATCCAAATAGTGTGCGACTCCCATACCATGACCACTTTAGAAAGAAAGTAGAAGGGGAATTCCTAAATAGAGACACCTAACTCACCTTAGAGATGGGCGCTGTTTTTTTTTTTTTTCTTTTTGGTATCGGGGATTGAACTTGGGTCCTTGCGTTTGCAAGGCAGGCCACTGAACCTCTGAGCTAAATCCGCAGCCCATGGGTGCTGTTTGAAGGGACCAATTACTTTGTGTGGGTCAGACGAAGTTTACCAGAGCTGGGAACTTAGGAATGATGCTTGATTATAATGAAATATTTAGAAGTTGCTTTTTGGATTGTGGCTTCTGTACGTAATACATGTGTCTCCAAAGCCCTCACCAACCCTGCCTCGAGACCCCTGGGATTTCTGGGTAAGTCTCACAAAGTTTGACTCTGGAGAGGTGCTGAGGAGATGCAGCCAGTAGGCTGTGATCACCGAGCCCTCACTTGCTGTTTTGCCCTCAGGGAGGCCACGAGGATCTTGTGCCTTCTCAGAAGGATGGGCCTGTCCTATTAGTCTCTCGTGGTGCCCTTTCTCTGGTTTCCAGCATGTACAAATTGAGATAGGGAAGGAGGTAGGGAGGGAAAGAGGGAGGGAGGGAGGGTAGTGCGAACTGGGGATCACCACACTACTCCTCTGTGGGTGCGGGGACCGGGGGCTCAAGCTTACCAGATATCTTCATTTTAATCATAGAAGGTGGCATGGCCAGAGCTGTCGATGAGGGCCCGAACCCTCATTTTTGCATTATCTTCCAGAATGATGTATATGAACTTTTTAACACCTGTGCCGCAGATGAGCAAAGCCAGGTTTCCTGATGGATAGCTGGAAGATGGTTAAGGCAAAGGCAGTCCCTTGGAACCTACCCACTGAACAGGCAGAGGACACAGTCCTCAGTCAAACCCCACAACCCACCCCCAAATCACAGACTTACACTGTGCCTGTCTGCGTCAACGTGAGCATCTCTCTGTTCCAGTGAATACTGTATCTGGCCTGTCCCATTAGGAAAGAGAATTTGGAAGATGATCTTGTTGGAGTAGAGAATTAATTTTCCATCACCTTGATGTACCTGGGAAGAAAACACAAACTTTTAAAAAGCTCACAGATGCCGTCCACCTTACTTCAGAGTGTGGCCCAGTCGCCACAGCACCGGGACCCACATGATGTCACACCGATGGTCCCACACAAACTGCTGGGGAACACTGTTTACCTATCTGTATGAGGAGGAGGCTGAGAAGGAAATTGGAGAAGGGGCACACTGTAGTCGGTATGAACTTTGTACTCAGGACCTTTGCTCTGAGGCACCTCTCCAGCCCTGACATTTTTTTTTTTTTTTAATTTTGAGACAGGGTCTGGCTAAGTCACTAAGTTGCCCAGGCTGAGGACGAACTCTCAGGATTCTTGCCTTAGTCTCCCTGAGTGCTGAGATTACAGATCCATACAGCAATGCCTGGCTAGTGACCTCATCTTAATGTAATTAATCATGTCTATAAAGCTCTTATTTCCAGATAAGAAAACATTCTGTTAGGATTTGAACATATCTATTTGGGACACACAGTTTAACGCAGAATCTAACTATATTCACATTTTAATTTTTTTCTTAAATTAGATTTAGTAAATTATATTTTTCTTGGGAACTGTTCATTTTATGTAAACTTTTGAATTTATTGTCATATAGTTAAAATGGTGCCTGTACTCATGTCCTTATTTTCATTTTTTTCCCCTGGTATCAGGAATCGAACTCAGGACCTTGCACTTGTGAGGTCAGTGCAGTGCCACTGAGCTAAATCCCTGGCCCCTTATTTTCATTCTTTATGTTATTTATATTTTACATTTTCTACATCAACCTCACCAGGAAGTTTGCCAATTTTACTAGTCTTTTCAAAGAACCAGTTTATGGTTTGATTATTTTATCATTTTTTGCCTTCTATCATATTCACTTTTGCCTCTTATCACTACCATTTGTAGCCTTTTGCTTTCTGTGGGTCTTCTGTGTCATTTATTTATTTATTTATTTTTGGTACCAGGGATCAAACTTAGGATCTTGCACTTTCAAGGCAGGTGCAGTGCAACTGAGCAAAATCCCTGGCCCTATCTTCTGTGTTATTCTATTTTTCTAATTCTTTGATTGGATGCTGAGCTTATTGGTTTTCACCTCCTTCATGATTCTCCTCCTTTATATAAGTAGTGAAAGCTATAAGATTCCTCTCAAAATATTGATTCATCTCTTTCCCAGGAGTGTAGATATTTGTCTTTCATTTTTACTTCATTATTAATCTTTTCAAATTTCAGATGTGTTTTCTCAATACCCAGTTATTTATGAGTATTCTTACATTTTCCAATGTGTATAGTATCTTTGGTTATATTACTACTTAAAATGCATCAGTGCAAGAGCACATAGTCTATGTGTAATTAACTTTTTAGTGTTTGCTGATATTTATTTTTTCTAGTATGTGACCTATCATTGCAGATGTCCCATTGGTGGCTGGAAAGTGTATGTGTTCCCCAATGGAATTAGAATAGCTAGGTGGCAATCATGTGACTTATTCCAGCCAATGGAATTTTTTTGTTTTTGTCTTTGATTTGGTACTGGGGATTGAACTCAGGCCCTTGCGCTTGCCAGGCAGGTGGTGGAAACACTGAGCTAAATCCCTGGCCCCTGGCCAATTGGATTTAAGCATGGACCTTGGCTTTACTTTCTATCCAGACAACTGGACACAATAACTGCAAGATGATGGAGAGATCCCTGATGAAAGGATCCAAATCTCCAAGACCTACCTTGGAGGGAAGCCACTCTAAAGAACTCCATAATGTGAGCAAGAAATACACATCTGGGATTAGAGATGAGGTTCAGTGATAGAGCACTTGTCTCACATGCATGAGGCCCTGGATTCAATGCCCAGCACCCCAAAAACCAAAACCAAAACCAAACAATACCTTCTGTTTATTCAGTCACTTAACTTTGGAAAAGAATGTTTATTTAAGCAGCTAATGAGCATTATCCTGACTAATATGAGCGTTGTGTCCTTTGAGACAGCGGCTCAGCCAAGTAGCTGGTGTTAGGTGTTGGCTATCAAATGTTGCCCCACAAGCTCATGTGCTGAAGGCTTGGTTCCCTGCTGTGCTGCTGTTGAGAGGGAGAAATGTTAGGAAGTGTCCTAGTGGAAGGAAGTTAGGTCACTGTGTGTGTGGCCTTGGAACATACAGTGAGTCTTTCACTCCTTCTTCCTTTTCCTGTTTTCCTGGCTGCCGTGAGCTGAGTTGCTTTGCTTGTTCTGTTGTTCTGTCTCACCACGAGCCCAAAACAATAGGGCCAAGCAGCCAAGGACCTAAATCTCCAAAACCATGAGCCCAACTAAATCTTACCTCTTATAAAGTTGATTATGTCAGGTATTTTGTCACAGTGGTGCAAAGCTGACTAACACAGTTTTACCCAAGCTTCTTCCCTATACCTCTCTTGTTTGCTCACAGTGATCCTTGTTCGTTCTGCCTAGAGTGCTCTTCCCCCAGTTGTCTTCGAGGTTCACTCTTCCCTCGTTTCATTATGATCAGCACTTGGCCCAGCAGGCCTTTCCCTATTGTCCTATTGGTATGTCGAGCTCAGCCCGACAATGGAAGAGCCCCTCATGCTGCTCCTTTTCCGTTGTGGCTCCCAGGAAGTAGGAAGAGCAAGGCCTTTGATGCAACTCAGCTGACATAGCATTAGTAGCATATTTGTCTACTGGCACTGTTTTTTACTAGAACCTAAGTCCACAGGAAGAGAGGATTTGTTTCATTTACCCCGGTATCTCCAGCAACTGGGGCACTGTGAGTTCTCAGCACTGAAGGCATAAAGTCGCCTTGTCTCTTTAATCTCCATTCTAAGCTGATCTTTGAGCATTAGATCTGACTGCTAGCTCATGCTACCGACTCTTAACATTTTAAGTCTGACTTTCACTTAAACTTTATAGTATCAGCCTTGATAAATATATACCATTACGATTGACCTTTTAAAAACAAGCTTCACATTTTAGAGCAGATCATAGCAAAATTAAGTGGAAATAAAAATGTCCCCAAATACCTCCATTACCCACCCCCAGCCTCCCTTATGATCAACATCCCCCACCAGAGTGGTGCACTGGCTACAACTGATGAACCTATATCGACACACCAATTACCACCCAAAGTCTGTTGTTAATTAGACTTCACTCTTCAGGTTGTACTTTTTGCAGGTTTGGACAAATGTATAAAGATATGTATTCACCACTGTAGTATCATATGGAGTATGAAAACCTTAAAAATCCTCTCTGCTCTGTGTATTCCTCACTCCTCCCCTAACCTCTAGCAACCACTGTCTCCACAGATTTTCACCTTTTCGAGAATGCCGCAGAGCTGGGATCATACACATGTCCTTTTCAGACTGGCTTCTTTCACTTAGTAATAATGCACCTATCTTCCCTCCATGTCTTTCATAGCTTGACAGCTCATTTCTTTTTAGTGTTGAACAATATTCTATCGTGTGGATGCACTATAGCTTATCTATTAACTGTGTAATTGATTTTTATATCCATTCTAATTTATTATGGGGGACCTGTAATAAAAATGCATATACCTTGTTCTACTTCCTCTCATCCACTTGCCTAATACAGACCCTGCAGGCAGAACTCTGAACAAAATTTAGTAAAATCCCTATTCAAATGCCAATAACCCACATGCTCAGCTGGGGTCAATGTATTAGATATATTTTTCTTGTTTGTGTTCACATTGTGTATTGGAAATGACAGCTCTCTGATGGTGTGTGTGCCTTGCCTGAGCTAAAACCAAGCAAGCAAGCAAGCAAGCAACCAACCAACCAACCAAAGCAAACAGAAACCCAGTGTAGAGTGAGGGCACCACATACTGCTATTCTTACTTTTGTCTTGTTCTGCATCCATTCTTTGTCTAGTTCTATTTTCTTACGGGGGCGGGGGTGAATAGAATGATGATGATCTTTTTTGACTTCTTCTTCTTCTTCTTCCTTGACTTCTTCCGTAGGCTCCTCCTCATCTTTTGGTTGAGTTGATAGATGGAATGTGAACGTGGTCTTTCGACCTGTCATTTAGTGATTGAATGATGATTGCATTCAGTCTGATGATTGGATCAAATATATTTTGGTGGGGAAGAGAAAAGAAATTGAGATGTTGCTCAAAGTGCCAAAGGGAGTTTGAGGGTTTTGATTGATCAGCTACTTTCCCTGGAAGGAGGGCTGCCAGATAATAGGAAGAGCAAGGCCTTTGACTCAAGAAGGGTAGGGCTGGAATTCCAGCTCTCTGTTGTCTCCATCCATCCACTCAGCACATGTTGAGAGCCTAGTGTGTGACAGCCCAGTGCCAGATGATGAAGGCAATGGTGAAGACCACCTAGTCCTGATGGGGTCCTGGGGAGGTGACTCAACAATGAACCAACCACAAAGGCCTGAGCAGTGTGCTCACCAATGAAAGGTATAGCTGTTAAATGAACAGAGGTTATGTTGAGTAGTTGGTAAAAAAGGGAAGATATACCTTAAACATATTGTTTGAATTTAAAATTTATATTAATATCTCTTATAAAGTGTAGGGCCAAAATATTTCCTTTGAGGACTAAGGACTGGGACTCTGTGATCATTTTTGTTCCAACCACATCCATAATTTATTACTTAACACCTTCAGCCTTGGCAGTTTGTAATAGCCTGAGTGTGGAGTTGGAGAATCTTTAAAAATTTTTGTATGTGTTCCCCAAACTTTTGTGTATGTTTGGTCTATATCTATCTCAAAGCAATTAAAAAAATGTTTTCTTTTGAGCTTTGAGCTTTCAAAAAAAAAGAAGAGAAAAAAAGAAACATTTTTTAGTTTTCATAGCAACAAGCTTCTTTTTATAATAATCATTTTGGAACTAACCTAGTAAGAACAACTGAGGAGCAAGTGCTGCTTTCCATACTTTTCGGTAAGCACTAGGAGTGGAAGTGGCCAGATGTGGAGAGGACCTACTGTCTGTCGCTCCCACCAGGATCCTGTTGGTGGAGCTCAGATCACTTGGCAGATGGGTTAGGGGATGTTGGTCAGGAGTGCCCTGGGTGTCCCACCACTGGGGCCAACACAGGCTGTCAAGAGAGCTCATGGGAGGGGCTTAACAAGGCTTGAAGCTGAATGACTCTTGGTGAAAGATACATGTCTTACATGCCAGGTGTTGTAGCACATGCAATGTGTGGTTGAAGGTTCCAGTGGGAATGGGTTAGTGGTGACAGATTTAGAAGAGGCAAGCTGTGTAGATCACTGCTTCATTCTCTCAGTCAAGAAATGCTTATTTTGCTCCTTTATATCAAGAGCTGCCTCGGGAGACAAATGCTATACAAGTGAACAGGTAAAAAAATGTAATATGTCATAAAAATTAAGCAAGGATAGAAGAAAGGCAAGTGTGTGCGTGTGCACACTCTGGCTGATAAAGGCCAGTTAAGGAAAGTATGCTGAGATGGTAACATTTTAAGCTGAGACCTGGCTATTGGTGCTAAGAGTGTTCTAGGCAGAAGGAGCACCAAGTACAAAGGCACTGTGGCAGAGAACACTTGGCTCCTTTGATGAATGACAGAAACATTGATGTGTCTGGAGAGCAAATATTGTGAGCCACATGAGGAATGTGGACACTTTCTTGGAGGTCTTTGAGAGCCAATGCAAAGTTTTTGAAAGGATATTTTGGAAACAATGGGAAGAAAGAATGAGAGACAAGAAGATAGAGTCAGGAGGCTCACATCCAAGGAAAGAAACGAGCGTAGCTGTGAGCCCCAGATTTCCTAAAATGGGATAATGATACCTATGACAGTAACTGCCTGTGAGACTACTGTAAAATGCAGCACACATGGTGCTGCTGCTGGGTAGAAGGTCGATACATCCGTGTCCTCAAAACAGAAGGCATTTTGATGGTTCATGAAACCAGCAGGGCAATCTTCTGCTTTTTCTCACCAGACTAGCTGGTTCTGGACAGGAAAGGCTACATTATTTGAGGAACCTAAAGCAAAATGAAAATGCAGGGACTCTAGTTCTAAAGTTATTAAGAATTCCAAGGCAGTAGCAGCAGAATTTTAAAACAAGCAGACGAACCCTATTGGGGTGGAGCCCTACGTGACTGGCACTGAAGCCAGCCTTAACTTGGCAAAATAGAGTGTTCAGGGACACAGGTCGCAGGGCAGAAATCTGGAATACTGTGTCCCATGCTGTGAGTCTTGGCGGGAGGTGTGTCCCACTTCAGTAACTGAAGGTGATAGTCTCTCCTTTTCTTTGCCCCATAACTCCAATGAGGACATGAGACCCAACTGTACAGGGTCTCCAGTCTAGTCTCTTCTCTAACACACTGGTCTGAACGTTCCCAGGGGATGAGCTCTGGGTTTGGCCTGAGAGGCCTTGGGCATGAGTATGGTTTTTCTATTTAATGGCTGGGTGATCTTGGGCAAGTTACTTAGCCTCTTTGGCCCAAGTTTCTTAGTCCTACTTCAGATGGTTATGAAGATCATTTTAAATCACATATGTGAAAGTATCTTGGCCATAGAGTTTATTCCTCAAGAGTTAGGCTGGGGCGTACACTGCCACTGAGAAGGGTTCCCTCTCTTGAAAGGGAACCTGAGAACCTGGCTTAGGGGGAAAGCATACCACAGCTGGTGAGTATGACTCTCATCATTTCTATTGATTGGGTCTATATGATGTTTTTTTTTTTTTTTGTACCAGGGATTGAACTCAGGTCATCGTGCTTGCAAGGCAGGTGGCAGAACCACTAAGCTAAATCCTCAGCCCCTATATGATGGTTTTGAATTTCTCAGTCAAGTAGCCTGATGACTTTGCCCCTTGACCTATGTTTTCCATAACTAGATCCACAAAACCAGTAACCTCTAAGACTGGCAAATCTTAATAGCTGGGCCCCAAATGCCTTCAGTGTCCCAACAACAGGGTTATTTCTTCTTCGGATTTTGTTAATATTGCCTTCTTGGAGGCCCTCTTCCCAGATCTGGGCTAGACTATCTCCTGTGTTTCCCATAGCCACCCTGCTGGTCACAGGCCTTAAAAATCCTCTATACAGTTCCCACTCTCTTGAACTCTCTCACCTCTTTCCCACCAACCAATAAGCCCACCAAAGCCCTACACGGTGTCTGTCTTGCTTGGCATTTTGTCTTCTGCACTTGGGGCTTTGTTAGCCCAGTAGGTACTTGAATGAACAAGCATCTCTGCCTCCTTTACAGTACAAGGCAGCTAGATACAGACAGGAGACCAGCAAGAGGTGGAAACTGGCAGAGTGGTGCTTACCCTCACGTCTCTTCATTATCAACAGTATTGTTTCTTTGAATATTTCAAAATTTTTCTTCAACCTAAAAGGAATGTGAATCATTTTTAGAGGCCAAGACTGAATTTATGCTTTCATATAAGGAGAGGCTGGATCCTGCAGAGACTTCCTAGTCAGGGGATTGTTGGCCGATGGCTCTACTTTCCAACCCAGCTTTCCCATCCAGTGAAAGCTTAGGAATAAAGACACGGCACAGAGCTTTGAACCTGTCCTTCCTGACTGATCTCTAGCTGACCTGCAACCTGGGCACAAGAGCTGCCTCTCAGGTTCTTCACAGAGGAATTCAGCAAGGGTTATCTTTGGGGCCAAGGGAGGTCCAAATGCAAGTGCATCTCTATGAGTGAAGTTCTATGGCTTGTCTCTGTCCCCGTAAGGGACATCTAGGGATGTTGTGGCAAAACAGCATTGTCTGTGAATTCCAGAACCATTTGAAACTCTTTGCATTTAGTAGGAAACATGTTAAGTAGGCTCACTCAAAATGACTGATCCTGAAGGCCACACTAAGGCACAGCCTTTCAAATGCCGCTCCCACCCCCAATATACAAAGTGTCGTTCTGTCCTTTCAGTGGCTCTGACTGTTTCACTTCCTAATAAAGATGGCCTCGAGAGCAACTGTGCTTCCCGGTTCTCAGGTCAGGGTCCCCTTGAAAGAGAATGTACCAGAATGAGCATTCTAGCTTAGTTGGATCTGAGAAGGCCTTGGCCATGTAGCTCAGGTTCCTTGGAGAAAGCATAATGATTTAACTCAGAACAACTCTAGAAAGCAAATAGGTTGGAATTGATTTTGCTGTTTTACTTAGAAGAGAGCAATGGGTCACTATTTATTCAAAGAAGTAATCAGGAAACTAGAGAGTGAGGTCTTCATGGCCCATTGGGAGCATGTCATGGGGTGGGTAGAGACATGTCCTTTGGACTGATAGCAAGATGCTAAATACAGGTAGGACTTAAACTCCAGGGAAGGAATCCAGTCAGGGGCACCCAAGTCCCTCTTGAGAAGGGCTAGGTGTTCTTCTCTTGTCTTTTGATCACCTTTACAGTTCCTACCATTAGTTCTCCAAAGGCAGAGGCTGTGAAGTACACACTATATTTCTAGAGCATTGCTTAGCACACAGCAGGTACTCAGGGAATGTTGAGTGCAATCAGGTTGGACTGAGACTCTGTTATAGGCTGAAATGATGAGAAAGTGGAGGAAATAGCATGTAGGTGACACTATATTTGGTGTTGGTTTCTGCTGTCAAAGCTTGGGAATTCTTTATGTTTTGCCCTAGGAGCTCTGTTTTTTGCCTTCCCCTTTCTGGAGAGGCCTTGGGGATCTGTTGCCCATGACTACCAAGCCCACAGTGGATGCTCCCGGAAGCCAACCTCTTTCTGAGTTGGTGAATGCCTGAACTTGTCACAGTGATTTCATAGGATGTCCTGTGCCTAGTGTCACTGCTATAGAATGTTCCACAAATCCATGCGTTCCAACTACACCCCATCTCGCTCTCCAGGTTTCTCTATTGGCTAAAGGAACATTCAGGCTTCTATACCGACATCATGTCCTGCAACTGAGACTGGATGCATAGTGGGTTTCTGCAACATTTATGACCTGGGGCCTTGCCAGCTAGAAAGACCTGGTGCCAGTAACAGTTTTGAAATATCCTTATCATTCTTCACTCCATGGTCTTGGGCTCTGACTACAACCCCCATGTCAGTGCAGCCCATGGCTCTCCCTCCTTCAGAAAGTATGGCAAAGTATTATCTAGCATAGGGGGAAGCTAGGGAGTTTGTTGGACAGATATCCAGGATCTTGATGACACCTTGCCCTCTCTTTTAAAGGGGGTTGGCTCTTGTTCTCTAGGCTTTTGTATTAGATCATGGCTTTCCAAGACATTTCTTGCTCTGGATTTCCAACTTCTGCCATTGCCTGCCTTTGTTCCATTCCTGTGCCTCCCACGCTTTTGATTTCCTCACTCTTGAGTTTTGATCTTGGTCTGGAAAATTCTGTCTATTTGACCCTTGGGTGTCACTCCTGCCCTTGCCCTGGTACCTGGCTTGGGCTAGCTCTTTGAGTCAGGGTACCTGCCTCACCCTGGTTCTTCTTTCTTTCCTGCTGGCCCTATTTACGCTTTCTCTGCTGCTACCTCTGGCCTCCTAGAACTCACTGACCATTAGCTCCACCTTCCAGTTACTTACAGGATCCCCAGCTTCCTTCTGTTTTCACTTTCCAGCAACTTAGACAGGGGAATATCCAAATCCTCTTCCAATTCTTAGGGAGCAGCTATTTCTTTGATTACTGTATTAAACACTGCCTGGTAGGAACTGTTAAAAAACTACAAAAGGATCACAAAAGGAAATACCCAGAAAAAGAAATATTCAAAAGTGCTAAGTGACATTTTAATATGTTAGTAAAAAACAAAAACAAATAATAGTGCTGAAGGATGATTAGCAAGAATTCTTTTAAAGAGTATTTCCATTACCATCATACCTTCCCCTTCCCACCAATTCCCTCAAGAATTATTTTAAACATCAGTATGCCAAGAAATATAT
>NW_022900950.1:50799443-50846953 GCF_012274545.1 Fukomys damarensis | reverse complement strand
ATATATATATTGAGTATACATTTCCTTTTTCCACTTGTGGAGATGACTATAGGACATGCAAACATTCCATGTCTTAATAGTATAACAGGCTTTCTGCATCCCTAAAATAGTCAGACTCCCAGGGTAGCTTATGTATTCAGTGACAAGGCTGAATTTGGCAGAAAGTAGTGTAGCTAGCACATCATTGTATTGGACAGTTTTGCCTTTAAAAACTCCTCCCAGGCATGTAATGAGCTGCCTTTGTATTTTATAAATCTGACCATTCTATCCCAGATCTGTGCTTATTATAATGACTAACTCTTAGGTGGGTGCTCACAAGAGTCTTTTCTTTGGATTCCTTCAATAGAAAGTGAAAGCTGGCTGCTTTTCTAGAGAGGAGAGGCAGGGCTTGGTCAAGCTGCTTATTCTTAGCTTACCTACAGGTTGAGATTATTATGACTGTCATTCAGTATGTGATAACAGATTGCCATCAACTCATTGTCCTCCTATGGTACATGAAAGACCAAAATATCAAAGTTGTGTGGGAAGTGGAACAAATCCAAGAGTATGACTGGTGTTTGTCCAAGTTGGGGAAAAACCTGGTGCCTTAGATCTGGCTTGCCTAATTCCTGTCCTCTGAACAACCCTTCTCCTCTTTGTTCAAATCAGTACCTTTAGGCAAATTCAGGTAAGGGCCTTGCTGCTGGTATTCTTGTCACTAAATTCTTCATTGTTGTCAGTACTTTGGTTGGGATGGAGTGACTTTATTTGCTGTGGCCAGTCATCTACCAGTACCCTGTGCATTCTCTGTGTGTTCACCAGAAAATACAAGGCCATTGTAATCCACTGGACAATAGACTCCACTGGACAGTCCACTTGATGTTATTGCCCCATTTAGGCTGGACCACTCCACACTATGAAGACAACATATGTGACACCTTAGGAGTTTGTATCATTTTCTCACCCAGCCAATGCAGTATAACTACCCTCTATTTATTGGGCACTTTAGTGATGAGGTCTCCCATGTTCAGAGACCCCTCTCAGTGGAATCACTGGTTGCTGAAACCAAAGGAACTTGCATGCACTGTGAGGCTTGTGATACATGAGTATATCAGAAATAAAAATGAGTGTGTGATAGTGAGCTAAAGTTAGCCAATGAATCTAGTTGTCGAAGTAGCAGAGTATATCTTGAAAGCCCCATTCAAATAGTCTTAGTTTCTTCTTCCTAGTTTGTACCCAGATTTCTGATACTGCCTCAGCAATTTACACAAATGTTGAGTGGCAGGTGCAGTATGGCACTCGTCCTGTTCTTCCTTTCCTGGTGTGGCTCTGCTGGGCCACATCTGGTTTACCAGGTTGCTTGGAGAAGCCAAATGACCATCTGCTATGGTTTGGATATTTGTCCCCCATAGGCCCATGTGTTGGGGGGTTGCTTGATTCCATGGTTGTAGCAAAGGTGATGGAACTTTTTAGAGGTAGGGCCCCGTGGAAGGGCTTTAGGTCATTGGAGGGGTGCCCTCTAAAGGGATATGCGACCTCATCTCTTCCCCTTTCTTTTTGTTTCCTGGCTCAAGATATGACTGCTTAGTCTGACATGCAGTCCTGCCATAATGTGCTGCTCTTGTCAGAGCCCAAACCAACAGAGCTGCCTGGTTGTAGACTTGAACCTCCAGGGCGATGAGCCAAAATAAACCTCCCTTTACTTCATAAGTAGCCTGTGTCAGGTTATGCAAAGCTGGCCACTACTATACCTATCATGAGAATGCTGGGGTCTGTGCCACAGGCACTGCCTCGGTGTCCTGATTGTCCAGTTCTTGAGAGAAAAAGTGGCATGGAAGTTAGAGGTGAAGGGCTCTCCCTGGTTTGTGCCATACTTTGCCAATTGGGCCCTACAGCAACACTAGTTATGTCCAGAATTTCACAATGTGCTTCATGACCAGCTTTCATGAGTGATTGGCATTTAGATAAAAAATAAGACATGTTAATCATCCCCTTTCACACTTTTTTCTGGATTCCAAAAGCCCTCATACTAACTGCAAACCAAAAGTTCCCAGGTTCACATAGGAAAACCAACTAATACTGGCATGCTTTTATGTGTTGTGGATGCGGGGGAGGAGAAATCGCCTATCCACAGTAGTGAGAAAATAATGCTCCATGAGCTCCAAGGCTCCAACTATATGCTGAGGATTCTGTTCAGGGATGGTTTGTGTTCCCCAGCCTCCAATTCATATGTTGAGTTCTAATTCTAGTACCTTAGACTGTGATCTTGTTTGGAGGTAGGGTCTTCAAGAGGTAATTAAATTAAAATGGGGTTATTAGAGCTGGGTGTGGTAGGACACTGCTCTAATTCTAGTATTCTGGGAGCCTGGGGAAGGAGGATCACAAGTTCAAGCCCAGCCTGAGCAGTTTATGTCTTAGAGATACTCTAGTTCAAAAAAGTAAATAAAAAGGTGGAGATGTAACGCAGTATGAAGGTCCTAGATTCAATCACCAGTACCACGCACACACACACACACACACACACACACACACACACACACACACACACAAAAGAGAGAGACAGACAAATGGGTCATTAAGGCGGGCCTAATCCAGCATGACTGGTATCTTTATACAATTTTTGACAGAGATACGCACAGAGAGAAGATGATGTGAGGTGACAGGGAGAAGATATCATCTACAAGCCAAGGAGAAAGGTCTGGGCCAGATCCTTCCCTCGTAGGCTCCAAGAGGAACCAAGCCAGCTGACACCCTGAGTTTGTATTTCTACCTTCAGAACTGGGGAGTCAATACGTTTCTGCTGTTTAAGCCACTTGGCTCATGACACTGTTACAGTGGCCTTAGCAAATTAATAGATTCCAAATCCAAACTTCAGTCAAAAGCTTTCTCCTAGGATCTAGACTGGCTATTTCTGGTTTTCAGGTGGGCTTCATCTGGATGTTTTACAGGTACTTGAAACTCACTCTGTCCCAGATGGAACTTTCTATCTTACTGTACAAACATGCCCTTCTTCTTCTCTTCAGCTTCCCAGGCTACAGAGCTTACTGTGTCCTAGGTCATGGCAAATGTAGTGGGCATGGCCCAAAACAACCAGGCTTTATTGTTTGTTCATCTGTACTGCTTCTGCGGGGCTACTCTTCTTCCTGTGCTTCATCTCCCCACTCCTCCAATCTGTCATCCATACCACCAAGGGAATGACCTTTAAAAATGTGGTACAGAGCCTATCAGTTGTGAAAGAACTCAGTTAATACTGCTGGGGACTCTGGATGGATCTCCTATGCCATATTGTTTTCTTCAGATACATTATATATTTAAGAAGATTCCTGAGACAGCTAGAAAAAGATGAGTGAATTATAAAATATTTTTGAGAGTGAAAAGACATTTCTAAATATAAAACAGTACCTAGCAGTTATACAAGAAAAAAATGGATCAATGAGACTACCTGAAAATGAAAAATGATCATGCCATGGAAAAAATCATGAAGAAATTTGGAATTTACGGCTGGGGATGTAGCTCAGTGGTGCCACCACCTGCCTTGCAAGTGCAAGGTCCAGAGTTCGATCCCCAGTACCCCCCCCAAATTTTTTTTTTGAAATACAAAATACAAACTGAATAAAAAACCTTACAACATACATGTTGGAAAAGGACTAAGTTCTTTTGATTGTTTTGGTACTGGGGATTGAACTCGGGACCTTGCGCTTGTGAGACAGGCGACAGCACCACTGAGCTATATCCCTGGCCCCTAAGTTCTTTAATATATAAAAGCCATGAACAAATCAGAAGGAAAAAGAAATAACATAATAGAAGAGTGGACAAAACGCAGAAGATGGCCCTTCTGACAAAGAGACACACGTGACCCGTGAATGTGAAAAATGCCTGGCACCCTTCACAATGAAGAGATGCAGGAGGGAATGGTGAGACATCGTGATTTTCACTCTGTCACATGCGCCCAGTTATGACCCTTGGTAGATAAGGTGTGAAGGAGGTATTCTCCAGGCCTCTAGGGAAAGGAAAATGGCCCAACCTATGTGTGTGTGGGTAAACCTGTGAGCTAAGGACGCAGATTTTTTTTAGATTCAGCATTCAGCTGCTAATAATGTATTCTTTAGATATACTTGCATATGTAATAATGTATGTATAGTTCATTGCCTCCCTCCCTCCCTCCCTATCTATCTATCTATCATCAGAAACAGTCATCCATCGATAGGATGCTAATTACGTTTAAGATATAATGGACTACCATGGATTTCACAAATATATTATTTAGAGAAAAGAAAGCTAAAGAACAGAACATATATTATTATCCTTTTATAGACAAGCATGTTTTAAAAAGATGTGTATATTTATATATGCATTCAAGTTTCCAGAAGGCTAAAGAATAGTACATAGTAGCTATTACTGGGAAGTAAGGAGGTGGAGACTTGGAAAATTTATTTTACAGACTTTTTTTTTTTTTTTGGTATCCAGGATCGAACTTGGGTCCTTGTGCCTGCAAGGCAGAAGGCAGAATCAGCCTTCTGACCATTTCAATATTTAAAAATCATGTACATGATAGTTGCATAATTCAAAAACTACGCTGAGTCAGACTACCTAAGTAAACAAAAACAATCTGGTTGTGTCACACAACTGCCTAAAGTCCTTTCATGGCAAAGCCCTGCAACGGCCTGGGGCTTGCAATGGGAACTCCTCTGCTCAGCCCACTTGTCCCACGAGGCTCTCTGGCAGGCTGCCAAGTGTGCCTACTGTTTGATGACCTCACACAACTGTGCAGAAGATGCGCTGCCTGTGGGTGCCTCCTGCTCTGATATTTGGGGGAGATGGTTTCAAATTTTTATCCAACTTACATTCTCATGAAAGTCCTTGGCTTCCTCCTTGTCAGTATTATGCTCCTTCATTAGGGATTCCCAAAAGGTCTTTTTATAAATATCCATGGCTTTCGATTGTGACAGGCACATTGAAAGGAAAGGCATTTGGAAGGGGGAACCAAAAGAAAGAAAGAAATTTATGATATTTACCTTTGCCTTTTCAAATGCATAAATCCTCAATGAGACTAAATACATTCATTAAATCGGCTACAATTCAACTTGGGGGTGCTGATACAGTAGGAATGAAAGGGTCAGTATCTGGGCCTGAGGTAAGGATGCGAGGCTGTGTGCCCCTGGTGGTTGGTGATGTCAGTCTGTCAAAGTACTTTTCCACTGAGTCCTGAAGGAGTGAGGGGATGAGCAGGCGGGCAGCGAGGGAAGGGCATTCCTAAAGGGGGACTAGGAGGTGCAAAGCCCTGGGGTGAAAATGCTGGGCCACTACACCTATTGAAAAATTGCAAGGGGCCAGGATATCTGGAAGGAGCATGAAGAGGCACAGCAGATGAAGTCAGAGAGCCGACAGAGGGGCAGGACCAGCTTGCAGAAACAACTGTCCGCTGCGGGAAAGACTTTAGATTTTACTCTAAGGGGAGATTTACTCTGCATGTGCTTTTTCTCTCAGGAATCCCAAGAACTATTTCTATCTCCCACCAGTTTGGTCAAAAATGGCCAATTTCTAGAGTTGCCAGTGGTTCATAATTGCTAATCAGAGCATTAGAGAGGACCATGTGAGTCCTTATTCCTCAGGGACAGCCATGGCCGAGTGACTCTCTGGGGCTGGGAGATGGCTGAAAGCCTCTGTTGTGATGGTGCAAATTGAATTGTGAATTGATAACTATAATTTGGGCCTCTCTTCCACCCTTCTGGGAAGGGGAGGCTTCTGAGGCAAGAACTTGGAGAAAGTGACTCTCACTGGATAATTGGGCCCCCAGGGAACTGACAGTGACCTGTTGCCTCAGCTTCAGGATGACATCAGCCCCTTCAAGCTAGGGAAAGGGAGAACCTTGAAAATCCACCAGGCTGACACTGGGCTGATTTACTTAGTTTCATTTTGCATCTTCATTGCAACTTTGGGGGTGGAGAAGGGACATACTTATGACCCTGCTAGACCCATTAGATTTGTAGACTGCTTCCTGATTTTGGCTTAAGTACTGAAATCCCTGACTCTGTTGGGCTCCTGATGGGATGGAGAACTCCACTGAATGGAACTGCCTTTATTGTTACCCAGCCCAGGCTTGGCTTACTCCCAACAGAGAGTTGTCATGTGTGCGAAGTCTCCGGTGGCCATTTATTTCTGTCACCTCCCACAAAGACATACACACCACACCAATGGGGTTGCTCTGTGTGGTACAGGCAGGGGACACTTGCAGCGTGATTCCAAGAAGAGTGTGTGTTCCCTGACTGTCTGCTGTGGGGCCGACTGTGGGAAGTTTTGCAAACGCCATTTAGGAAAATTCAAGTAGAACACATGGGAATTTGAGGGAGCGCTTGGGAAGCTCCTCATGGGCAGTGCCAAAAAGAACAGGACTAAGCGGGGGAAGTGGGGTCTGAGTCCAGACACGAATGTCAGGTGTTGAAAGCCGTGAGGCTGCCTTCCATGGGGCTGCTCAGGGTGGAGAATGAGCCCTCTCTGGCTCTGACAGTTCACCCCCTACCCTATTTGTGATTGGCGTATTTAAGTAGGCTTTATTGAATAAAACACGGTTAATCTGAGGGGGGAGAATGGGTGTTTATCACAGGAAGAAGGTGAACTCAGCATCTCTTAATATCAAACAGTGGTGCACAGAAGTGTTTGATTGGCGTGATAATTAAGCTGATTAACACCAGAGGGGGTGGGGACCATCAAGTCAGATGGGAGATAAGCAGCAGCACAGCTTTAACTGGGGCTGAGTGAGAAGGCGCAGCTTTGTTTCTGTTTAACGTTCCTTTGGGAACTTGAGCCAGCTCTACCTCTGTTCTGGTGAGACCATCATCTACTCCTGAAATGGCTGCGCAGAGGAGGAGGAGGCCGGGGCAAGCATCTTATGAAGCCGGGGCCCCTTCTGACACGTCGCCACCTCTCTCCCTTGTGTCCTAACCTCTTATCTGTGCAATAGGCACAAGGACCGCCTCTACTGGGGCTTGGAGAGAGGGCCGGTGTCCATGTAGGTCAGTCCTGGCACACACACACACAGTTCCCTGAACTGACAATGTTCCTTCCCTTTTTCTGATTACTAACAAGTCTTCATTGGGGCCGGGGATTCAGCTCGTTTATTCCACCTCGCAAGCACAAGCGCAAGATAGCGCAAGGTCCCAAGTTTGATCGCTGATCCCCGCTACCGAAAAAAAAAAAAAAAAAAAATCAACAAATCTTAGTTCTTCCTCATGCAAGGGTCTCTCCTGTAAGGATTTTCTTGACAGAACTTTATTTCCTGGATTTAGGATAAATGTCTGAGCCGTGTATATTCTCTCTGTAAAGTCAATATGACCATCCCTATATTATAGTGACAAATATTCTTCGCTGACATTAGTCAGGCTGTTGAAGCTTCTCCTAGATTAATCTGCCTCCTCCACCCCACGGGTGATGTCTCCTTCAACAGAAATCTTGGGAGGTCAGTTTAGCCCCACTTGCCTGCCCCTGTGTTTCTTTGTAGCCACTTTCCACCCAGGGACCCTCAGCTCTGTTTCCTGGCTGTGAATCCCACTTGCCTACTCAGCATCTGCAGTTGGGCCTGGCCTCTCTTCCACACTGCAAAGCAGTAAGATGGACAAAGTTGTATTTCGCAGTACCCTTCTGGGGTTGCAGAGGGCATGGTGGGACCGCAGTCTAGAGTTCAGAAGTGTTTGAAAAGCACCAAGGTGGGGTAGAGGCTGGGATTAGAATGGGGTGTGTGTACTTGAGACCTGATTTCCCTCACACCTGCAAGTCTAGTATAACAGACCAGAGCCCTTAAATTATTTTCTGGTAGGGATGAGTCTGGTTAGTTACAGGGCTTGAGTTTTGTGAAGAGTGGCTGTGCAAGTTGGGATCTTGCCACACCATAAGGATTTTCTCCTGTCCTTCCTCCATGAGGATCCAGCTAGCCCCTCTTCAGTAAAAATGTAATAAATCCTTAAGGGCATCATTTAGAGGAGCTAAATTATTTGCTACCTACGGGCCACCAGGTAAGTCTATCCGGATGGGAGCATGCATGCCACTCAAGCCCTGCTTCCCAGACCTCAGGGAGCCCAGCAAAAGCCTCGACCCTCTGTAAATGTAGGAGGCCCTAATCCGGTGCTTTTGAGTGGGAAAATGGACTTTTGGTCCTGCTCTAGATAATTCTTTCTTCCTCTGGAGACTCTATTTCTTGTTTTATCCCCTTTCTTTAGGAGATTTTGAAGGGGAATGTGCCCAGTATGTTCCCAGGTCAAGTCCGGAACTTGGTATAAGCTAGATCAGAAGGGAGGTAGGTAACCACTTGAAGGAACTTTCCCAGCCCAAGGATACTGTGCTGAAAGCAGGAATCTTTGAATAGATTATGTTGTTTCTCACCATCGTCTTCATCTTCATCATCTTCATTTTCATCTTTCTCCATTTCAGTGGCAACTGAAAAAGAATGGGAAAAATTATTACATTTGAATGTGTGGTATAATGAATTTGGATCTTTTTTAATCCTTGAGGGAATTAATTTCAAAGTCACCTCCTTAACAGCTGGGGCAACTCAGGGTGAAGATCATGTGTTTTGGGGTAAGAAGCTTCCTTGATATTCTGGTAGCACAGGCTCATGGAATATGATGACCTCCCTTTGTTTTTATTACATCTTGACCACTACAGTTTAAGTCCTGAGAGGGTGTGTTAGGTTTTGTCCATCTTTATAAACTGCCCAGTATACAGTAGATGTGCAGTAAATATCAACAAATGAATTGAATAAGAATAATTCATTATCTTCATTTCTAACTGCAGTCATAAATATTATTTCCTTGCCTTGCAAAATGCCAGAGCACTTGACTCCTTGGTTCAGTGTCGTATCTGAACCTTAAACCTTGACACTAAATTCCAAAGACAATACCTTAGTCATTGGCCTTGATTAAGGCAGGCCTGGTTTAAAAAGGTCAAAGGGGAGTTTCCTTGGCTGTGGACATATAAGTTCTATGCTTCTTACTTCTTTGTGGATGGATTAATAACTTCTATGGGTCATTTAAAGTCATTACAAGTTATACCTTCCAAATAAGACTCCATAGTGGATAGCATTGAGATTCCTTGCTCTGGTTTTAATTTCGATTTTGAAGATTTTCCTGTTAAAAGACAGAAGAGGACAGCCATTATGACTTTGATCTTACGGTTTTCCAAGTGTGGGCATTTGGGACCTGTGTTTTCTCTTGGCACCCAAGGCTAGCTAAGGGAGGGGAAGCGTAAGGTGGAGGGTCACTGCTGACATGTCCTGGGTGTTCCCTCTGCCCCTCTGCTTCCTTTTGGCTTTGGACTCTTGCTCTAGGATGGCAATAAACCAGTGGTCAGACAGGGCAGCTTCTCTCTGATTTTCCCCTCTTGCTATCATGGGGCTAGTTTGGTTCTCTGGGATGGCTGGGATTAGGCCAATTTAGAGATATTTCTCCTGCTATAGGAACTATACAGTTAGGTGTCTTCAAGGCCTTGGTTACAGTGAGGTATCCCTGTCACTACACCAAGTGGGTGTCTCTAGTATCCTGTTACCAAGGGGTCCCTAAGTGGTGAAAATGGGGGCTGTCTAACATAGATCGATTAAATTTTGTTTTTTTTTTTGCAGTGGGAGGCCAATTTAGTTCCTAAAAAACTTTTGTAAGTTCTTAGTTACCCTTGTTTTATGCCTTCAGGAATTTTGTGATTCACACTCCTTTCATCTCCTTCAGCTCTCTCCTTTTCTCCTAATTCTAAACACATGTGTGCATATGGGTACACACACACACAAAGACACACGCACCCCCCCCATACATTTCATTCTTCACAAGTGAACAGAAAAATGGCCATGATGAACAAGTGAAAGTCATTTGCTGCATCTGCTAACTGTATTTTGGGTCTGGCCCAAAGTGCCAGGATGAGAAGCCCTGGACCGGTGTGCTAGCAATCACTCCTGTACCTCTTCATTGTGGGGCCACACACTTCCACAGGCAAGTGACACTCTGAAAACTCATTCACTGTGGGATACTGATGACCTGTTAGTAGTAACCTTCTTTTCTTAGAATGCTTCCCAAGGATTATACTGTTCAATGTCTTCATGATGAATGTTTGGAATCTGGGTTCTCTGCTGGCACCCAGACTTACTTCTCCAGTTAATGGGCCTATTCTAGTCTCTCAGGGAAGATTGGAAGAGGCAGTTCTGTTTTGTGTAGCAGACCGTCCAATCTTTATAGAGCTAACATATCTCTTACATGTAGCACCCCGCTTTGTTTTCAGTCATTCTTTTGATGATGTCTCCAGGTCCACCTAACCCCACTCTTTCCTCTGAGCCCACACCAGTCTGCTTCTAGCTCTGTAGAGCGTCACATCCCCCAAACTGAACAGGCCATCCAGGTGGCTGTGCAGTACAGGGTAGAGTGAAACTACCCCCCTCATATAACCTTTTAATTATACTTGGTTGTGTTCAGTTTTTTGTCATACTGTCGACTTAATGAACCTGACAACTAACAGGATTTCTGAACTCTGTGTACCTCCATCCTGTTGTTTTGTGGGGCTTAATAGAGTGGATCTAATTTCGATTACCAATACATTTTGCCTAGCTAACTCTGGTCCCATGTTCCTGTCTGTCAAAATCTTTCAGAATTTGATTATTGTAGCTCCAGCATCTAGCAGCCCAAGGTCACCTACAAATGTAAATATTCCTACATCTGCATAGAAGTCTGTCATAAGAGGGTTACACTGGGCCAAGCCCTGTGGCTTTCCCCTGGAAACCAGGTTGACTGTGATCCATGAAACAGTATTTCCAGGTGGTGTTGAATCAGTTGTCGCCCCGTTGCCTTACATTAACATTCAGCTCACATTGCTGTGTCATGGCCAGGAGCATCGAGAAGCCTCTAGAATCTGGTTTGTGAAAGTGCCACAGTTGCATAATCTAATCATCATGTCAAAAAGTAACCTAAAAGCTAATATTATATATATGATCTATTCTTATCCTACACTGATTTCTTGTGGTTATTTTGCTCTCAACGTTTGCTCCAGGTTGGTCACAGACTCTTTTCTCCAATTTCTTCTAATTCCTCAAAACTGAGAAACATGGTTAAGCTATTTTCACCCTCTCTATATTCTGGGGCACATTTTATCTAGGTCGAAAGATAGTAGCTACCATTCTCTTCTGATTTTTTAACCATTCTTTGGCTTCTGCTACTACTGACCTAATTTTGTTGTACTCTTTCCAATATGATGATAATTTTCTTTCACAATAAAAATAAAAATTAAAAAGCAATTGAAGAACTTGACTTTCCCTGAATTACTCATCAACACTGCATTAATAGTGGTCGTGTCTGCCCCATCCTTCTTTCATTCCACTTGTTTTTTGTTTTTTGTTTTTTTTGCTTTTGAGGCAGGGTCTCCCTTTGTACTCACTTTGTAGCCAAAGCCGGCCTTGAACTCTTGGCGATCTTTCTGCCTCAGCCTCTCGAGCTGCTGGGATCGCAGGTGTGCTCCACCACGCCCAGCTCTTCATTTGTTATTTTTAAAAATTTGCTGTCTTTTGTTGGTGTCTGTGTTACTGTTATCGTCACCATTATCATCATTTTTTTTTTTCCGAAGAATCTTTATCCTAAAATTCAGCTTTCCTCACACTGTTAAAGTTCAGAGCCAAACCTACACTCATGGTTGGGAACATCATCATCTTTAACTTCTGCACATGATATTTCAAAATCTAAGTCCACTAACAGGAAATCTGTGAAAGCACACTAGTTTCCACTTTAGGGAGCTTTCTGATCCTCTTCTTTCTCATCCCTTTACCTTTGTTTATCCTTACCTATATTTCTATACGTATAGTGTCTCTGTGCATACATATACTTCTATAGCTCTCTACCTACTAAAACTGCTCCTTTGGAGTAGGGTATATATATATTTTCTATCACCATGACTGATTTTGGATCAGATGGAGGCTTTAACAACAATTTTAAAAGTATTTAACAAATATTTATAGGCGCTCACGGTGTGCCAGGTGTAAGTCTTGAGGATTTGTGCAAGCATAGATGTAGTACTTGGAGTTAGAATTTCTGGTCTCCCTTGTTTATGTCCCTGCTCTGTGCCTGGATAGAGGGGCCATAAATAGTCTTTCTGGTCCTTCCGAGATTCTCTCATAGGGATTGTGAGGTGTTTCCTGTGCTTTAGCATTCCTTCCAAGTCAGACCTGCTCTCCTCTGGAGTAATCGATTTCAAGGATTTATCTGGGTATCTGGCTTCATATTGAGCTCAAAGTCTTATTTGTTGAGAGGGAATGTGCTGTGTAAAATGTTGTTTTGCATCCGCTGGGGTGGAACAGTGCCATAATGACAAATATCTAGAAAGTAGGAGCCTAGTTCCCCAAAATTCACCCTAGTGACTCTCAGGTCAGCTTTTGTGCCCCTTAGAATCCTCCAAGGATCTTGTTAAGAATACAGATTTCAGGCCCTCTCACGCAAGGATTCTGATAATGACCAGGAATTGATGACTTTCCAAGCACCTGGTAACGGGGACATACAGTCCTGGGCACCCTAAAGTATCAGCCCCATCTCTGGTCTCGCTTCTCATTCCTGCTGGACTTGGCTCTGCACTATCAGGCCTCTGGATTGCTTTTGCCATGTTCGCCTGTGTTTCTCCATCAAGTAGGTGAGTGGCTTCTGCCCCGGGCTGAAACATCGTCTCTTTTGCACCTACTTAGCTTGGGACCCTTAGTCATCTGTGTGCTGATGCAGGTCCATTTCCCCCTCCACCAAGTGTGTTTTCTCGTGTCTCTCTGCTCTCCCACTCCTTGACTTGGTTTTGAGCTCCTTTCTCTTCCTGTAGCTCATGCTCCCTGGTTTTCTCCCACCCGCTTCCTTTGTCACCTCTTGGAACCATCTCATGTTCTTTCCTCTCTTCCTGGATCCTACGGCCAGCCTGTGTTTGACACCACCTGCACTATCACGGTGGGTGCTCTTCTTCAGTGCTCCTTGGCTCATTTGGGAATTTTACCAGAGTCTGTGCTCTTGCAGAGCGAGAACTGGAACAGAGAGCAGCAGGGCAGGAAGCAGACTGGCTCGCCTGTTGTATTTTCACAGCAGAACAAGGAGTGTCTTCCATTCCTTGTTAAACAAATAAATGGGTGCACTTGGTACTCTGGTTACTATATGTGCTCTTGTGTTGGCTTCCCATAGGGGAGAGGAGTATGGGGGAAATATAGACAGTTTTTGGAGGAATTTTGTGACTATTAGTGTGGATCACAGGATCTTGCTTCCCTGACCTGGAGGCTATCCTGGATGGGAATGGCTCCTTCCCATGGCTTTTAGCTGGTATTCCTATCAGGCCCATACATTTACTCCCGGCATTTGGCAGTGACCCAGGACCGAGAGCTACTACATCTACCCACTCCTTGTCACTCCTTGTCATACTCGCTCCATCCCATTACCAGACACAATCATGTACCTATGACCACCAAAGCTTCCCAGAAAGATAGATTATAACCTGCAAGCAGGTGGGGAAAGGAAAATCTGCATGGCTTTTAGGGAATTTCTTGTTTTTCTTCATGTTTCATTCTCTGCTATTGGGGCAATGGAAAAGGCCTTCTTTTGCCCTCTGAAGGTTTGCTGGAAAGAACAGACAATAGATAGAGTGGATTGGAGAGAAGATAGCAGGATTCGTGATGCACAGGGGCAATCACAGTGTTGTCATGCAGCAGCCCAACACTATTCGGTGTCTATAGCCTTTTCCACAGGGAAAGGGCATGATGGGAGTATCTAGACAATTTTTAGAATAGTGAAAAAATTCTAAGGGAATTCAGTGAGCTTGGGAGAAATGGGGCATATGATGGTCTGGGACAAAAACCTATTGGGTCTGTAGAACAGAAAAAGAATGGCAAGCGATTCTCAGATAAAAGTCTGTCCAGGTGTGTTGACAGACTAATCTCTCTTCCCTCAGTAACAATTTAGTTGATGAAAGTTCAGAGAGGGCCTGATTTAAAGTAGACGAGGAGATATCAGAGTTTAGCTGTTCTCAGCACTTGCTATGTTCTGTGATTAGCACACCAAGGCACTAGAGTTTAGAGTGACCATCCCTGAACTCCTTCATCACCTCAGGTAACTGTAGGAACCTGGGTATGTCATTGGGCCTGACGTGGAGGCTCCCACACAGGCCATACCTTTAGCTCAGGCTGCCAGTGTCACAGCGTTTGATCAATAGATATTTGCTAAACATCAATATGTGTTGACTTTAAGGAACTCAGTATTTGAGAAGGCACATAGCTGCAAAATATGACAATACAGACTGAATATACACGGTTTTTACAATAGAAATTAAAAATGGATATGAAGAGCTTCAATGAGCTTAACTATCTGAGAGATATTGGATGAACAGGACGCATAAAACAGCAGTATCATCAGGGCCTTTCTGGGGCTGGGTCCACAGGGCGTGCAGAGGCAGGCATCTCAGCTTCCCGTACCTCCTCTTTAAATCCCATTTCTCCTCTCCCACATTCTTTCACACTTAGCACTGGCACTCTAGCCAATTACCCAGTAAATGACTTTCAGCGTTTTGCTTATGAATATTTAGGTAAATGCTCAGATTTTTTCCAGCTGTCACCGACTGTGAAATGGGTCTAGTTCCCATTTCCATTTGAGAGCTCAAATGCTGACAAAAGGTCCACATAAACCTATCTAGCTCTAAAACACTCCTTGCCATGTACTGTCTCATGTGGGCTATGTGGGCCTCGTGTCCTCTGTCTCTCCAACTTCCCTTATAATGTTTCTGGCTCCTAATTTTGTTTAACTGTATTTGAGCTATAAAATTTAGCAGGCATGGATGGGAGCAGGGAAGTGAGGTGCTGGGGGAATCTAACTTACCACTGCCATGAGTGTAGATGCAAAAGAAATCTGGGAATCATTGATGGATTGATCCCAGTAAGGCTGGACTTCAATGAGTAATAACTGTGAAAAATACAGTCCATCTTCCATCTACAGGACCCAAGAGCAAAAGGCCTTTGGGCTTAACTGGGTAGAGGATTAAGATCCTCAATGCAAAATTGGATAACTGTCTCCTAGGCAGTTCCCAGTTATGGCCATGAAAATTCAGTGGATGAATTTTTTGGCTTTTGTGGGTTCAGAGTGACTTCACCTGCATGGTAACTGGGAGATGGGCTGAGTGCTGGTTGCTGTACACCCCGGGGAGACAATCTGTAATCTGGGCCTATGTCCTTATGTTTATGGAGAAGGAGGGCAGGAGACTAATGAGGAACAGAGGCGGAGACAGGGAAGACTGAAGGAGATATCTGTTCCAGTGCTTTGCTAATCCCCTTTCTCTGAGAGGAGGGGTAGGAGGGAGGAAAGCAGGGCAGGGTTCATGGAGGAGTTAACTTCTTACCCAAATTATGATGTGGGATGGCCCAGGAAACCATAAGTACGGGCGACAATATATCACACGTGGTATTTGGCAAGACGATTTCTTCCCTGACTGTGGGCATACTTGGGGGAGGGATCTCAAGCAGGGTGCAGTCCCTTACCCTCATAGGTCCATTCTGTCTGACTAGCCTGGTGTCTTAGGGAGGGTGTAGGAACAATCAGGCAGCAGGAAGACTATTCCATGGCAAATTCCATGGCAGGTTCAGAAGCAGGAGCAGGGGTAGTGACGATAGACGGGATGGTAATAGACTTGCTGTCCTGAAAAGTACGGGCAGCTGAGCTCCTGTTGGAGGGGAGCAAGGTGTTGGTTAACTGCTAGGCAGAAGCTGTGTTAGAGACAGGTCTGTGGCATGTTGGGAAGGTGGCCAGGTCCTGTGGATTTCCATCAGTCCTAAATGGCAGAGGTCACAGCATTAGAAGGGATAGACTTGTGGACCATGGAAAACAAGTCTGTGTGTTGTTCTGGACAGCAGATCCACATGAGGCCAACTGCTGCTTTACTAAAACATGAAAGGATCTACAGGTACTTTCAGGGGCCACTGGGCCAGAATGCTATCACTGAGAGCTGAAATTCTAGAGTATTCTTCCTCCTTCCTAGCTCATAACTCTGCTCATTCTAGTGGCCTTTCCTGACTCACCATTGACTCAGAGAGGAAAAATCACTGAAGTAGGGGGGGACAGAAGTTTAAAATCAAGCACTGAGGTTTGTCCTTGTAACCGGCACCAACACAAGCATTACCAGCATCGTGGAAGCTCTCTTGAGGGCCCAATGGCAGGGCTTTGGGTGTGAGGGGCCGGTCTTATTATGCTTTTGCAGTGTAGGAGCAAGGAGAATAACATTGAGCACAGAACCACACTGTGTCCTGTTCCAGAAATCTGTCTTTTTATTGGGACCAAGAAACTGTCATTCAAAGGAATGTGAGGAGTCTTTGGAGCATTTGACTATGAAACCATTTCATGTATTCTGGTCTGACTGGCAGAGATGATAGGTACGAGGGAAATGCTCACCATATAAAGGGGTGATGAAGATAGCTGGTAGCAAAGACAGACTTTGATGTCAGGTGACCTGGGCTTACATGTTGGCCCTGGTATTCTAGCAGAGCACTGGAAGTGAATATTTGCTGTTGTTTTTATAGGAGAAGTCAGACAACAGCTCCTGATCTGGGCAAGGGTTGTTGATGCGGTGACAAGGAGGGGGCGCTGGAGCTGAAGCCTGGACAGAGAGTGGTCTGCTCTGGCAGTCTATTCCAGCGGGTGCCATGAGAAACTGCTCTCCTTACGGTTTGTAGCAGTTATAGGCTTGTCTTGCAGGAGCCTCCAGAGGGGCTGCTGGGAGAGCCTGGATCCTTCGTAGCCCACAGAGCAGCAGTTCTCAGGATATACCACTGTAAAGCGCCCCTGGGTTAAGTGGCAAGATGCTCAGGTCCTAGGTCAGGGGACTTTAGGGATCAGCACATGAAAACAGGTGAGCTTTTTAGGCAAGTGTCACCTCTCGCTATGCTCCAGGCCTCTGTTTCTTTACTCTTCTAGTGAGATAATGCTTTTCCTGTCCTACTTACCAGCTGTGTCTGGAACCCAAAGAGATAATGCAAGTTCCCATGAAAGGGCCTTGAAAAGTCCAGGCTGCTGAACAAACAGAGGCAGTTATATTTGAGGTAACTCCAGCAGCTCTGGTCATTTCCACCTCCATGTCTATTCCTCCTGTAAGACTTGAGTCTCACTTTTACTCCTGGAGCGTGAACAGCCAAGAGGCCTTCATGATGCTGGGCTCAGTAGCTCAGCGAGGCTCCAGGAGCTTGTCCAATAGCGAGAGTCACCCAGGAAGGAACACACCAGGCAAGTTGGCTAATAGACCTTTATTAGTCTGGCCAGACGGCACTCCCCAAGCCAAGTGGCTCAGAGAGGCGGCTAGCTCAGAAACAGAGGCCACTTTATATAGGGCTGAAGGGGGGGTTACATATAAAACTTACGGGAAGAGGACAAAGGCAAAGAATCAGTTGTTCTGACCTAGTGGTTATCAGGCATGTACTTGACCATCATGTACTAATGATTAGCAGATTGCTCATCCATTGTTCCACTTACGACTTAGATTATAATGTTCAGAACATTCAGATTACAGACATACAAAGAGTGACACAATCCATGTTGAGTCTCTGTGTTCACTAGTCTCCATCCAGCCTTCCAGCTACTTCAAAACAATTACCTAACAATTCACAATTAATCATTAGTTATCTTATAAGGGATGGGGGGAGCGACAGTCTCTAGGTCATTTGCTGGTCAACACAGAGTCGCTCTGGTTCAGTCAGGCTCTTACACTCCAGTACCCTCTCTGGGCTGGGACAGTACAGGGGCTTCTGGGCTGCCTGTCCAGGCTATGCTTTTGGCCTCCAGTCTCAGGAAGCGAAACTAGGGCCTGGCCTCTCTGGACTAAACACCAGCTATGCTCCCAGTGATCAAGGGAGGATCAGTGGCTGTTCATGTGCTGCTTCTACAGCCTCTGCCCAGTGGAGAGGGGCCTGTGCCTGCAGATGTGGGGAAATGGGAGGGGGAGCTGTTCCAGGCCTGGTGTGGCAGGCAGCCTTCCTGCTTATAAGCGATCCATGAAATGCTTCATCTGTACTGCTTCCCTTTCCCAATCCCGGCATAAACACACACACACACACACACACACACACACACACACACACACAGGAATGCAGGTCTTCTTGCCAGGATGATGTGTGTGTGTGTGTGTGTGTGTGTGTGTGTGTGTGTATGTGGGTTATGGTTAATGCCAAGTGGGCTAAGTTTTCACCCCCTCCCCATTTTAGACCTCCAAAAGCTCCTGAAATTTTATCTCTAAGTGTGGGTTTCCAGCCAGTTTATCCCAGAAGAAAGCTATTACGTTGCATCAAGATTAGTCAGGGTTGCTGTTGAATAGTTCTCCTTTAATTCTCTTGAAAAAAAGAACAGAAAGACAATATTGGCAAAAAAAGCTGAGGTTGAAGTCAAGAGCACCTGAGTTATAGAAATTTTGTTGTTGCCTCTCTTAATGGTTTCCTTTAAACATTACAAGGATAAAATTTTATAAAATTAGAGACAACTCTACAAGATAGTTATCAAGAAATTGTAGATTTTAGAAATTTGAGTTTGCTTTGTGAGTCTCTTAGGTGGTCACAAGTACTGTCTAGCCAAGGTGACTAAAGTAGGGAGGATATAAATATCTTAAGAATTATTATTATTATTGTTATTATTATTTTTTGGTACCAGAGATAAAACTTGGTTCCATGCACTTGCAAGGCAGGCGGCAGAACCACTGTGCTAAATCCTCGGTCCTTAAGAATTATTTTTAATTGTAAAGAATCTGCTTGTGTCATTTGACCAGCTGGTTGTTTGCCTTGAATGATATGACATCAAAAATTTCAGGGCAGGGGAATTACCTCAGTGGTCTGCCATCTGCCTCATAAGCACAAGGACCCGAGTTCGATCCCCTGTACAAAAAAAAAAAAGAAAGGAATTTCATGTATACTGGAGCTAAACAACACTGTTAATTCAAATAATAGAGAAGGACATGGGAAGAAGGCTAGAAATGAGAAGCAAAACATTTTAATTTGACACGTGTACATTCAACACTTGAACTTACCCACAGTTAATCCATGGAATATTATTATTAAAAAATAATATCTAAAAATATTGAGGAAATGGTGAAGTTATAATACTCAGTTACAAAAGCAAAATACAAACTTGTTTGTCTAGTATATTTAGAACAGTAAAAACAAGAGAAGACCATAAAAATCACCACTATTAAATATACAGACAATAAAAGCAGAGAGACAGGATAAATATCACTAGAGTGTGAAGTGCTGGGTGTGGTGGTACATATGTGTAATCCCAGCACTCAGGAAGCTGAGGCTGGATGATTGCTGAGAGTTTGAGGCCAGCCTGGACCACACAGTGAGACCTTGTCTCAAAAAAACAAAAAAGCAACAACAAAAAAACTCAAAACAAAACAAAAGTGAATGTGCTTTATCTATATTGAGGTGTTAGTAGGTTTGGTGAGGTTTTTATATTAAAAAAAATTTACATTTTTAGATAAATGAACAAAAATAGATAATTTCTTCTAAAATTAAAAGATGTATGCAATTTATTAGCAGATGGTTACATAAGCCAAGTGTGGTGCACACTTGTAATCCTAGAATTTAGGGGACTGAGGCAGGAGGATCATGGAGAGTTTGAGGCCAGGCTGGGCTACATAGTGGGTTCAAGTCCATTCTGAACTATATAGTGAGATCCTGTCTCCCAAATAAAACAGAAGAAGGAGAAGTAGAAGAGGAAGGAGAAGAAGAAGAGGAAGGAGGAGACGAAGAAAAAAAGATGAAAAAAAGAAGGAGAAAAGAGAGAGAAGTGAGAAATGACAGAGAGAAGAGAAAGCTTGGGAGCTTGCCTTTGTTCTTGCTTTTCTTCCGTGATCTTGGACGAGTCACATAACCTGTAGTGCCAGGTTCCCATTTGTGAAACAGGTGTAGGAAACAATGGTGAGACAATTACAGGAGGTGGATATTACACAGTGTACAACACATATAGCATGGCAGTGGTGGTGGACTACGGCATGGGGGTTATTTAACTTTGTTTTAAGGCAAAAGATGTTAATGTATGAGTTGTTTTTTCTAAACTAAAACCTCAGTATTCAGGCTTAATTGCAGTGCTAGCATTTTGTGATAAATAAGTGGGTTCGGGGTTGCAGTCTGGGCATATCCATTATGCTCCTTGACTTCTTTGGGATAAGACACGCGTGGTAGAGATGCTGTTTGTGGATATTTTAAGGTGCCTGGAGGATGGATGTGACTGGCCCTGGAACTCAATATTCCCCTAACCAGTTGCCAAACCAAGGCTGAGAATTGGGAAGCTTCTTGCATGAGAAATGGTTGGCTCGCCTGCTCTTGCCTTCGGAGCATCTCTGGTACTTTATTTTCCTCAGAAACCTAAAATTGCCAGCTTCTGTGGAAATGGAAGGTGGAACACCAATTCTCAACTGCAAATGACAACCCACTTGTAACACTCAGGCCAAAAGGCAGTAGGAGTGAGTTACTAAGGACTTGCTGGTAAGGGTGAACAAAATCAAATCCAACACATTTTGTGTATCAAAACACTCTTGGGCAAAGGCATGTGTGGTGGCTCAAGTCTGGAGTGCTAGCTACTCAGGATGGTGAGACAGGAGGATCACAAATTTGAAGACAAACGGGGAAACTTAGTGAGACTCTGTTTTCAAAATAAAATAAAAATGATCTGGGGGTATTGTCAGTGCTCCATGGCTTCAATCGCCATTTTTTTTTTTTAAATACTGACAGGCAAAATCTGCATGAGTCAAAATCAACATACTGGGATGTCTCTATAGCATTTCTTGCCACAGAGCAGAACCTGTCACTAGGAAGATCTTGGGTTAAAAGCAGAAACATAAACAAAGAACAACAATAACAAAAAGCTCTTCATTGTGGGTCCTTTCACTGTACAGCATATTCTATGGCAGCAGAAAAACAGAAATCTATGTTTTCTTTCTAGCACCTTTCTTCTTGTGAGATCAGGAGAGAGTATCTTTACATCTTACAATTCACGTGGTGTGCGAGGTCTTTCAAAGCATTTTCTGAAACAGTTTTATTTAATCATCACAATCATATTGTGAAGAAAGGTGTTTTTGTACATGGGAAGCTGAAGGTAAGTGACACGTCAGGTCGTGAGCTCCACTGCCTGTTGGGCCTTCCTACCCTGACCCCACAGTGTTGACAACCATGTACTTCACCCTGTATTTAGAACTTCCCTTGGGGGGGGCTCTGTCAGATGGGATCTTCCCTTATTCAGGGGCAACTGATGCTGAGTCTCTATTCAAGTTGCACCAAAAATTTGGGTTGCTCCCAAAATCCTGGGGGAAATGATGTTTCCTCTAAGGAGGAAACAGGGTGGGGGCTGTTAGTCAGACCTCACATCATTTGCACCGGGTGATGGGCGTCTTTGAAGTTGACCAGCCCCACTGTAGGTGGGTGGAGGGTGCAGATCCCTTCCATTCCTTTCTCTACTGCGTCTCCTTTTGTCTTTTGTGCAAGTCCATTTCACAAAGTAGAGAAATACGACCAGTGGAGTGTGGTGATTCACAAGTCAATGGCAAGGTAATAACAACATGATATTAATAATAGCTGATAATTTACGTGAGCTTAAAATGCTGTGTGTCTGGCACAGCCCATGATGCAGTATATATAATTGAACCCTTTAAATACCCATGCAATGCTATAATGTCTACTGATATTCCTAATTTCAGTGAAGAAAACCAAGACACAGAGGGGTTAAATGATTTGCTCAACTTCAAATGCAACTAGTAAATGGGAAAGAGTACTCAAACCCAGGCAGCGAAGCTCTGCAGAGGGAAAGAAAGATGTGCTCTTTGTGGCAGACTCTTACCTGCTACCAAGGAGGCAAAGGAATGGCAGTGATGCTCTCTTCATTGCCCAGTCCTGTGCTGAACATTGCTAGGTGATCTCAGGACTATTTCCTGTTGAGACCAGACAGGGGCCTCACCAGCCTTCCATAGCTAGCGATCCACTGTTAGCTTTCAAGTAATGAATCCACCAGAAGGAGAGATGAGAGCCCATGTGTCATTTCGAGGGCACAGTTCATAGATACCAATTAATTTATAAAACTGTTTTATAAAATACGTGTATGTGTAGCTTTGTAAAATGAATTTGATAGCCAGATTCAATTTGAGTGTACTGAATATCTGCTGTGGGTCAGGAAGTTGCTGTAGTTAGGTACTGACGTTCACAAGAAATGAACAAAATTATATCTTAAAGATGTTATGTTAGGATATCATTCTAAGTAAAAAAAAATTTCAGATATAAGTCCTTTTGAAAAGTTACGATTTCTCTTTTAAGCCCTTCCTCACCTGTTTTGTGTAATCTGGCTTGCTACGCTGATCATGGCTTTCATCCATGCACTTTTAAAGTCATTTTTGCATTCTCCTACATGCTTTTTCAGTGACTCTCCAATTTTTTTTTCTAGCTGGTCATTTATTTTCAAGCCTTTTGTTTTATACACAGTTCCATTCACTTGACAGTATTGTATTTGTCCAAGTCTAATGGGTAATACATTTACAGAGATCCAGTACGTAGAGGGGACATGTTAAGAATGCTTGATTCATACTGTGCAAGAGAAAAGCCCCGAATGCTATTTTTCAGTATTAGAATTACACTCCATATGTGAACAGTCAGGATATTAGAATCTCAAGAGGCAGCTTAATGGTGGATGCACATAGAAGAGTGTTTCCCAAGGAGGGGAACTGAAGCCGCTGGTGCCGTGGGAAGTGGCGGGTGCCAGAGGCAGAGACCCACCTGGAAGCTTCCTGCAGTGGTGACCACTGGAGCAAGCGCAGTGGCTGGGGCCGAGCGCCGAAGATACCAAGTTGTGCTAGTGCAACCATATACATAATTAACACCCTAAGTCTCAGTGTAACATGGACATTAATGGTGATGACAGATAAGTACAGAGGCTTGGCAACCAGATACTAGGCGAAACACTTCCTAAAAGGCCTTAAGAAACATGTCTGCAGGAACCTGCCTGTCTTAATACTGGTAGAACTCAGCTAAAGAGATTTGAGGGTTTCTAGTATTCTCTGTGGCTGAAGCTGAGAGTCTGAAACCTGAATGCTTAAGCTCTATTCTAGACATAGCTCCAACTCCTTCAGGATATAAGGAAAAGAGATAATATTTCCACAGTGATAGATCTTTGGTTCCCAAATAGTGGATCATGATTGTAGGGACTCACCATAGTATGGCTTCTTCCCCATCTACCTGTGTTACAAGATTAAATGGCTTGGATGAATCTTTTTGTGGTAGAACCTTAAGGAGTCATAGCATTGTTCATCCTGAAGAACTCTCTCTTCTCATTCTCAAGTATGATCAAGATCCCCAAAGAAGAGACCAGAGCCTGTGCAAATTCAGAAAGGAAATAATAATGGAAAAACCACTCATTTAAAGCAGCAGAGTACTCGAGAATCATGGGTAAGCCCTAGGAAAAGGGGACTTTCTTCTTTGGAAAAGGATAACCTAGAAAGGCAGGGGACAGAAAAACTGTGAGAGCAGGCAAACAGAATCGGTATCACCAGTTTTAAAAAGAATTAAATGTCTTAGATCTGAAGCACCAAACAGTTCAGAAGAAAATACGCCTATCAAATCACACAAGGAGTCAGTAGAACAGAATAGGACAGGAGTGGACAACGATGCAGGTATTCAAGGGACTAAATGTGCTTGTTGATGTCTTATACTGCATGATTGTGAGCAAAGGGAAGTTAGGTGAATGTCAGTGAGGAAGGGCCACTTTATTCTGCAGTAGTTGAAGAAATCACAGGCTACCTGACTGTTGACCGTGTTGACGACATTGATTCTACTGGTATAAACTGTGGTGACTGTCAGCCTGATGGGAATGCTAAGCAAAATAGTGCTGGTTCCTGTGTATTGCAGGAGAAATCAACAGCTGAAAATGGGGCTTCGGAAACCCAGAATTCAAGGTTCCATGACAATAGGAGGGAGGACAGTTATCTAGATGGTAACATGCCTTGTACAAATTTAGAAGCGCAGGTCAAGTTGGAGGATCACAAATTAGGAACTGCCTGCCTGCCTCTGGAGTGTGTTAATCAGCTGACTTCTGAGCCAGCTTCAGGCCCAATTTCTGAAATCCAGTCATCTTTAAGGGATTCTGAGGAGGAAGTGGATGTGGTGGGGGTTAGCAGTGCCTCAAAAGAGCAGTGTAATGAAAATACCAGTGACATCTTGGACTCAGATCTCGGGAGAAGCAGAGCCTCTGTCTGTTCTAGACTGCATCACAGCTCAGATGACGTCTCTGTGGGAATCTCAAGAACATTGCTATGCCCTGAGAACATCAGCATGCAGGGTCTCCCCTGCCAGAGCTACTACTACTAAAAACAGTTCTCCTTGCAGAGGGAATGGACAATTTGAGGAGAATAATCTTAGTCCCAGTGAAACAGGTGCAACTGCTAGTGATAATGTAAGGTGAGTCTCCCACAAATCCTGATGACTTTTCTCAAAATGAAAAACTTTCATGTTGTGACTCTCAAAACTGTGGAAGCAAAGGACTAAGTAAGCCACCCTCAAGGAGAAGACTCAGCATCAGACATACGCCACCTGCCAAAGAGAGAGCCAATCAGCACATCGCAGAAGAGGAACATGATGATCCTGATCTTTATTACTTTGAATCAGATCATGTGGCACTGAGACACAACAAAGATTATCAGAGACTGCTGCAGACCACTGTTATCCTTGAGGCTCAGTGTTCCCAAGCTGTCCAGGACCTCGAGAGCCTAGGTAAGCACCAGAGGGAAGCACTCAAAAACCCCATCATTTCATGGAGAAACTCCAGAAGAAGGCTGATATAGGGCTTCTTCATCCACAGAGTTGTTCAGTTGTGTGAGATTGTATGGGATCAATATACCAATAGCCTTGGGGATTTTGAAAGCGAATTTAAAAACTGTAAAAGACATACTAGGAGAGTTGTTTTTTTTTTTTTTGTTTGTTTTTTTTGTTTTGTTTTGTTTTTTGAGACAGGGTCTCATTATGTAGTTGAGACTGACCTGGGACTCACTATGTAGTCCAGGCTGGTCTCGAACTCACAGTGATCCTCCTGCCTCAGCCTTCCAAGTGCTGGAATTACAGGTGTGTGCCACCACTCTCAGCAAGTTAAATTAGTTTTTGATAAAGTAGGTTTACCTGCTAGACCAAAAAGTCCTGTGGACCCTAAGAAGGATGAAGAGTCCTTCTTAGTACTCTGTGTTGCCCTTGAGTGATGGTCCAGAAGGCTCCCACAGCAGTCCTCAGATCTTCTGAGTGAAGACGCGAAACCTGAGACGTTTAACCAGCTGTGGATAGTGGAAGAGCAGAATAAACTTGAACAGCTGCTCCTGAAGTACCCTCCGGAGGAGGTAGGATCTCAGTGCTGGCAGAAGATTGCAGATGAACTGGGCAACAGGGCAGTGAAACAGGTCGCTAACAGAGTACAGAAGTATTTCATAAAGCTAGCTAAAGCTGGTGTCCCGGTTCCGGGCAGGACACCAAACCTGTATATATATTCCAAAAAGTCTTCTACAAGTAGACAACAGCACCCGCTAAATAAGCATCTCTTTAAACCTTCCACTTTCGTGACTTCGCAGGAGCAGCCAGTGTACATGGACGAGGACGACGACCGGCCCTGCTTCCACGGCCACAGGGGCTCTGTGGCCGAGGAGGCGGCGGATGAAGAAATCATTCCAATCAGGTGTAGGAATTTACCTGAATAGAAAGAACTATTACAATTTAAAGAGTTAAAGAAGCAGAAACTTCAGCAAATGCAAGCTGAAAGTGGATCTGTACAGCATGTGGGCTTCAAGTTAACAGTGGTGTGGAACCTATCCAGCATGTTCGGTGGCACTGCCAGGATTGTCCCCCAGCGATGTCTCTGGTTTTCTCTGATTCTTGTTCGGACGGCCTACATGAAACAGATACTCATGAGGAAGATCACCAGCTGGAGCCTGTTACAGGTCAGAGACATTCTTAGAGACTACTGCGTGCCCCAGGGCACCAGTTATAATTACCTGACCCAAACTACTTTCCGGAGATCAGATGACACGGCAGAGCGAGCCTCACGAGTCCTCTTTGACACATAGCAATGGTATCATTGTTGGCGATACGCACAGTCTGGAAAGGTCTTCTGCTTTCCCTGAATGACATTCACAGTATGAGCGCATCGAGTATTCTCGCCCAGCCCAACTCTGCACCGCGTGGCTCTCGATCCCTGACCAGCAGCCACGCGTCCTGGTGAGCAGAGGGTTCCCTGGTGAATACCCCCGACCTCGAAGCCGGGAGGCGGTGAGCTTAGTGGGTGAGATGGACGCGAGAGCACACATTCAAGCCAGTGTATCCCAAAGGCTTCAGAGAACTTGGTCATAAATATGATAACAAGAATCAAAGTATTTATATTCAAAATGCTCTCATAGCTTTCAGTTTTGTGAAAATAGTTTTCAGCACAGAAACTGACTTCTAGATAAAGTTTTAACCAATGATGGTATTCGCTTCTAGGATCTGTACTCTGAAAGAACTCACTCTCCAGTGCTGGTCGTTGATGGCCTTTAGGAAATCGGAGCTGCCTAACCATACTGATACCTAATTTCTTTTAACCACAGTGGACCGTCCTTGTTATCAACAGCAAAGCACTACAGGAGGCAGCTGTGGCATTGCTTCTTAACCAGCTCATGGTGTGCGAATGTTCTAAAATCGTCACTCAGATATATTTTTAAATGTAATGTTCTATAAGATGACCATGTGATGTGTGCGAACTATGGTGAAAAGTGCCAATGGGAGTAACTGTGTAGTCTCTAACTCACAACATTTTTAATTACTTTAAAATATACAGACTTCCGCCTCTGTATTTGGAGTTGTCCGTACAGCTCATCAAAGAAAACTGCCTAATATAAAAATCACATATATGGTAATAAATTCCCTCTTTTGCAGTCTGAACAAGATCCTTAAAAGATTGTATTTTTATTACTATTTAAACAAGTGATTAAACTTAGTCTGCACAGTGAGCAAGAGTTTACATGAATTCTTTTATACTGCTGGATTTTGTTGTGCATCATTTAAAACATTTTGTGTGTTTCTTATAATCTGTGTATATAGTATGTTCTTTAAATATATTAGTTCTCCGTTCTCAGGAGAACTGTGAGAAATAAACTATGTGGATACTGTCTGCTTATATTATAGATGCTTCTTGTGACTTCCTTTGGCTAGAATTGGATTTTTTTAAACCAATGTTAATACCAGAAATTGTTTCTTTTAAGGGTTTGCTTTGCCTATTTGAAGGGTTTCTTTCTGAGCCTGAGAAGATCGGTGAACGGTGGTAGCTAGTGTTCTCCACAGTGTATGCTGAAACCTTCATCAAAGGAGCTTGCAAAGCAGAAGCCGAGACCCTACTTAAGAAGAAGGGCAGTTATTAATGCCCAGATGTGAAAGCATACATTGGAGATTTTTATTCTAGTTGTTTTTGATGAAAATAAGTCCCCATGTATTTACACAAGTGGTCTCCTGGAAATTATAATTGTCTAGGGTAAGATGGTATAAATATTCTAAGATGGATTAAAAAAAAAGGGTTTCCCAGCAATAGAATAATTACCTTTCCAGTACAACAAGCAAACTTCTAAAAGGGTAATAGGAATTGAGGATTATGCATCTGATTATATGAAGAAGGACATAAAGGTGAAAAATCTGTGTGGCAGCTGAGCACACCCAGCTGCTACGATATGGGTTATGAGTAATCTGATTTTCAGGAATTTAAAAATTCAAGCTGCCTGGGATGCATGTTGTTGGAAGCAGAACTTGATCCAGAAAAGTAGTTTAGTTCTATTTCTAGGTCAACAGTAGGGTGATGCAAATGACCTAGATTCTTAAATTTCTGAACTTAATTGATTTGGCCATGCAGTCACGACATCAAGGCATGATACCACATGGGCCCAGGAGTGAATGTACATTAACCACTGCTAGAAAACAGCACAAGGAAGCCACTGCCAAATAATAAAGCCCAATTCAAGGAAATTCCACCAATTAAACAAGCACTAATAGAAAAATCAGCAGCCCTAGGATAAGAGCCATCACTCCAAAGTCAAACACTCAGCAGTATAGTTCCTTCTAGGGGGAAAAATGGGCATATGGAGGAAGCGTACTATGTTCTGCTGACCTGATGTCATCACACTGTTGAAATGTGTTCTAGGAAAGAGGCACCACTGAAAACACTTAGCTATACGGATGTTCCCTGAAGTGCTATTTTAAAAAGTAACAATAAGGGCTGGGGAATATAGCTCAGTGGTTTTGCTGCCTGCCTTGCAAGCACAAGGGCCAGAGTTCGATCCCTGGTACCAAAAACAAAAACAAAAAACAAACAAACAAACAAAAAACACCCAAGACAAAACAAAACAAAAGTAACAATAAAATCACAAACAATAAATGATCACTGTTAGGGGGTCAATGAAATAAATAGGACGCACGTGTAAATACCGAATAGTTTCTCTGGTATGTAAAGCTAAAAGTGTAAATAAGGATTAGAATGTATAATTGATAATGTGAAATAGGAAAAAAAAAGGGCTAAAGGAGTAGGGGAAGTGGGAGGAGTTGGGGAAAGGAAAGAAGAGAAAAAAATACAAGAAAAAAAAATGGAAAAAGTCATTGTTCACTGTTAGGGGGTCAATGAAATAAATAGGACGCACGTGTAAATACCGAATAGTTTCTCTGGTATGTAAAGCTAAAAGTGTAAATAAGGATTAGAATGTATAATTGATAATGTGAAATAGGAAAAAAAAAGGGCTAAAGGAGTAGGGGAAGTGGGAGGAGTTGGGGAAAGGAAAGAAGAGAAAAAAATACAAGAAAAAAAAATGGAAACAAAGTCATTGTGAATAGGGAAGGGTGGAGAGTTTGAAAGGAGGGCAGGGGGATGGGGAAAACATAAGAACCAAGATACATCATGTAAAGGTACAAGATCCCAATGATGAACGTACCTGTATTGTATACCTAAAAGGCACCAATAAACTTATAGAGAAAAATATTGAGGCTTAACCTGGGAAGGCTGTAGCAGAGGAAGGATGGAGAGAAGATAACTAATAGTTACAGGAGTGTAGCAGGGTAGGAAGAATACCGTTTAATGTTCTATATATGTAGCACAGTAGAGTATGTTCCACAACAATTAATTGAATATTTCACAGTTGTTAGTAGAGAGGCTTTTGAATGCTCCCAATATGAAGAAAGGATAAATATTGTAGGCAGTCAATTTGCCAATTACCCTGATCTGATCATTACACATTTTATACGTGCATTAAAATGTCATATTGTTCCCATCAATATGTACAATTATGATATGTAATTGTGATATGTAATTACTATATGTGCCAATTAAAAATAAAAAGAAGAGATGATACTTTTACAAAAAGTGCTATCTATCTATCTATCTATCTATCTATCTATCTATCTATCATCTATCTATCAATCACCCTTGTCATCCTGGGGGCCAAGAAAGCAACAAAATCTCATTGGTCAGTAAATTTTATATATGTTGTTTTACAAATTATGTATATAGTAAGTGTGAAAAATGATTATCATCTCTGAGAGATGATGATTTTTGTTTTCTTTCTGTGCATACAGTGTATCGTTTCTAAAACAACCACAGTGATCATGTATGGTAATATACAGATTAAAAAAATAAACAGGCACTATATGTTTCTGAAGTCTCTGCTTGCACTTTCGGCACAGTGCTTTGGGGCATGGCTAGTGGAGCCTTGAGCAGAACATGGTCAGTAGTCTTCCTACCTGTCAGCACCATGGATAAGGTTAGTAGTCTGGGGTTGGCTGCACCTCAGGTTTGTCCTTTCTTCTTGATGACTTCTGGTGAACGAGAGTTACCATCCTTTGGAAGGCCCTTACCCACTCTTTGATGCTTTTCTTGGTACAGATACCATCTCCCAGACATATTTCCTTTTCTAGATAGTCTCTTCTTTCTAGATATTCACTTTGTTCCAGATACTTTTCAAAAGGATGCTCTTTTTCTTCCCCATGCATTTCCTCCTTCAAATCCTCTTCTTTAAAAAGATCCTCTTTTCCTTTCCAATAACTTTCTCCTTCCAGAAACTTATCTTCCTCCAGAGACTCTTCCTCTTCTGGATAGTCCTCCTCCTCCAGAGACTCTTGCTCTTTGGTGAATGGAGGCTCATCCTTCAGACTCTCCTCTTGCAGCTCCATGTCAATATCTTCTCCCTCTGATGGCAAGGTCTGTGTGGAATGTTCAGAAGTTGTTCTGGAAGGGTGAGGAGATAAGGCTCCAGATGGCAAATCTTTTTCAGCAGACATGCTGGAGATGCGTTAAGAAGATGAGCCCTTTCAGCAGCACGAAATGTCACTGTACTTCCTGGAAACCAAGAAAGGAATGAAATCCCATTAGTTAGTAATAGCCAACTGTATATTGACTTACATCCATTTTGTTTACTCATTCATTTAGTAGTCTTCGGTGAGCCCTTTAAGTATGCAGATCCACACACAGTGGCTTGTGAAAAGGCACAAAAAGAGATGGGGCTTTAATCTCCATGAGTTAGTTGGGTAGATCACATTAGGAGGCAAAGACTTTGGAATTACCATACAATATGAAGTAAAGGAGGAGGGCTGGAGAGTGGAACAATCAGTCTTTAGCACTGTGATTGTTACAGTATACTTGTATTTATTCATTTGAGAAATATTTATTTCCACAACAAAAAGACAGACTGTTTTCTAGGAGCTTCAAGGTTCTGAGTTTGATTCCCAGTACCAAACAAGCAAGCAAGCAAACAAACAAAAAACGACAGAAAAAGAGTGGGTGGCACAGCTGGCCAGCCCATAGCCTGAGAGACGAGGGGAGGCCATATCTGGATGGAGAAGCGTGCTCGGTAGAGACGAGGCTAAGCTCTGGGAATAAAGCTCCAAGTTCTGACCATGCAACTTCATCAAGAACAGGGTAAACAAGGAGGAGGAGAGACAGTAGATGGGGCATCTTCATCAGGAGGAAGAAGCAAGCTGTCTAGGGGAAGGACCACCAGCCACGCATACAGGTCTGATAACGACTGGGTGGTCAGAGTTGGGGAAGAAAGTGAAGATGAGGAGCAGAAAAGCAGGAGAAAGGCCAGAGATGGTGGGAAGAAAGCCCAACCTGACTCACCTCTGTCCCCACCCCCGATTCACTCCTGAGTGTGTCTCATCCCAGGATTCTACTCTGTAACCCTTGGGGTCATGAGGTCCCGACTATGAGGGAGGGCAGTTTATGCTCCAGGTAGAAAAGACCAAGGTCAAAGCCAAGGTTAAGCCAGACCTTGAGGGGCTTCTACTTTTCCAAGATGTGGCCTAAGCAGATATTGGACAAAGGGTCTGCCACCACAGAGGGTCTCCACTTTCAGCAGGTACAAAGGTTTCTGTCCAGTGCTGCCCTTGCTGTTTGCACTGCCCTCATTGTATTCCCAGGGCTCAGTTTGGGATCCTTCAGCCCTAGGTCTGCCTTGGGGATGCAGCCAACACCAAGGGCTGGACAGATGCCTAGGAGGGAACTCACAGCTATGAGCAGAATTCCTGCAAGTTGGCCCCTGAGAATCACTCAGGTCTCAGCCAAGCTTGAGGCCACTCTGCTGGCCTTTAATGTGTTCCAAACTGCTGGCAGGTCTTCCAGGGTTCCATGTCAAAGATCTAGAGCCAGAGCCTTGGCCCTCTGAGGGACTCCTCCTTTGTGACTACACTCAATGAAGTCACCTAGGAGGGAGTGCTGAAGGTTTCATCCTACAGTCTTGGCTTCTGAAGAGGCAAAGACAGCAGGTGTAGACAATGCAGAGGACTCTGTCTATAGTACAATTGAGATCACTTCTGCTCCATGTCCTACAGGGATGCAGAGAGCAGCTTCAGAGGTACTGAGTGCTCGAGGCACCATGGATGCTGCATCTTCAAGGGATGAGGCTACAACACAGGGCTATTTCTTTTTTTGGTACCAGGGATAGAAGTCGGGACATTGCACTTGCAAGGCAGGTGGCAGAACCACTGAGCTAAATCCCTGGCAATACAGGGCTATTTCTAGGAGGGGGCTCATCATACACAAAAGTCAAATCTGCTTACTGCTTACAGTTTGGTGGTTAAAAAAGTCCCACAGGCTTCCTGGAGAAATTCCTTCCCTGGAAAATTGAGATCATGACATTGTGTTTCCATCGTTAAGAAAGACCTTGTGGTTATTACATGGCAAGGTTTACATCATTATGGGGCTTGAGGTTCACGGTAACTTCCTTGAATTTATCAGAACTGGGAAGATCTGAAAGAATATGATGCTTGAAAGAAGTTCCGTCAGCTCTCCTTGGCTGTCAAGTAGTGCTGTGACCTGGACATCACCCACAGAAACTTTCTGATTGTCAAGGACTTCAACATCAAAGTATCTGATGCTAGCTTTCAAATGCTGTCAAATGACAATAGCAAAACTTTCTGTGGGTTGAGGGTATCACAGCTCCTGAGGTGCTTTAAGGCATCCTCTACCAGTCTGATCCTCTCCATAATGGTCTGTGGCTCCAGGCCCTGTCACAACTCTAACATCAAGAAAATGCTGTGTACCTAGCAGGAGCACCACGTCAACTTCCTGCTCTCCAAGTACCTGAGAGGAATGTGCAAGGACCTCATCTACCACAGACAGCTGTGATAGCAACTGAAAGATGCACATCTACAAGATCCCCAGCCAATGCCAGACACAGCCCAAGGCACAGTGCTGCATCTCCTCTGTAGTCATCGACCAGGAGGTGAGCTTCCAGCACATAGAGCTCTCATGGACCCCTAAACCTGGTTCAGACAAAGGGTTCAACTGTGGGAGAAAACTGGCTGCAGGACAGTGAGCAAAGTCTTCTGTGGGTAGAGGGCATAGAAGGCCCTTGAGGTACTGCAGGGCATCCCCTACTCATCCAAGGTGTTTGATATCTGGACCAAGCTGGAGACTTGGCCTGAGACAAAACTCAAAGGAGTTATGGTACAAGGGTCCAGGCAGTGTCCAGGCAGTGGGAGGTCTTGGGTCTTGGCAGGCACCAGAAATGCTCACCCAGTGAGCCTCCTTCAGCCCAGGCAGAACTCATGACTTGGACCTGAGCCAGGAAGAAGACATGGGTAAATCTGAGGAGGAAGACAGCTCTAAGGAGCTGTCACTTTTGTCAGTGTCTGCTGTCTCCTTTTGAACTTGGTAGCTCACATGATTTGCCACAGTGCCCCTTTCCTCTTCACCTCACTCTGGATAAGCTCATGGAGGTCTGGCACGTGAGCTTCACTGATCTCATCTTCCCAGTCACAGAACCACCACACAGCCTGGCAGGGAGATGCTCTGGGTGTTGCTGCTGTAACAGGCAGACTGCTCAGGGTAGAGTGAGCAGAACAAGGAAGGCACCACTGTCTGCCTTGGGCACCATCTATCCCCATTCATCGAGGGTGGGTGGGGCGGCAGCTTATGACACTGGTGGGAGGCCCAATAGGGCTGGTTGTGGAGAGGCTGGTCCTCCGCCTCAAGTTCCAACTTCTCCAGCTCTGGGCAAGATGTCAATGGTCTCCCATCTGCTTCTGTATAACAGTGGAGACTGATTAAACCAACTTGAGCAAAGGGATTCTTGCAGCCACTTGCTGAATGGTTAAGAAATGGCAGATATTGAGAGCTTTGCCTGCAGCTGATTTGCTCTTTGACCTTTATTGTGTGGCTCAGTGGCATGTGCATGACTCTGCGTAAGCTGTCTCAATGCTTTTTGGAGGAAGCATGGTATAAGTCATGGATGATATTGTGATAGAGGAAGATACCTACCCTAAGGGCAAAAGGTGAGCTGTGGGAAAGTTTTGGGATTTACAGCTATCTTCATGGAAGCCTCTTCCATTTTAAAGGAAGCTGCATCAGCTTTAACTAAACTGAAAACCTGAACATATGATTGCTGTCTATGTCTACACCCTTGCTCCTAATGCCTTCCTCATAAACTAGAGCCGGGGATGGTGAGAGCAACTGGAGAGTTGTGACAATGGCTCTTTGCTTGGCCAAACTATAGTCAGGGTCCTGAGCCTTCCTGCGGGTCCATCTGTGCACCTCCTTGCAAAATCTAGTTGTAGTAAGAACCCTGCTGACTCAATTTAAAAAGAAACCCTGAGAAATTATCATCTTCAATATCTGATCAGGCTCCCCACCCTATGTCTTCCCTCCAGGTGATGTCAGATCATCTTTGCCTGGCTTCAGCAAGAATCCTGTCATGTTGGCTTAACCAAAATCCTCATTATCCCCGGTATTTCTTTTTATATTTTCCATTGATCCTTATGGAATCCTGATATTTCTTCATACTTAATTTTCTATTTACTGATTCCCATGCCATTCCTGGGTTATGAATGCCTATTTGCCCTTTCTATATTTGGGATTGATCCCAGTTCTACACTGAGGTCTCGTTTCTCCTATTGCACAAGTCCTGAATAAAATCTGCTTTTATGCCTTCAATGGCTGTCCAGTTTTGGTTTGCTTTGACAGCATCTTTCCAGCTTTACCCTGGAATGGGCAAGGAACACATATAGGAACAACCACTTCATCAAAGGCTTACACTTCACAACCCCTTACTTTTCAGATTTTTTAACTGCTTAAAAGATCAAACTCTGTTGGTCTCTTGAATACCCCAGATTGCGTTTATCACTGGCTGTCATTCAGGGTTACAAGGCTTTCTTTCCAATTTCTCATCAGGTTTTGTAAAAAGGAGCTGCATTCCAGACAGCTGCATTCTCATTTCAAAGATCAGAAAAGAAACTGAATTCTAGACATCTTCCCTTTAATTCTTCAAGAAAGTTGTAAGGAAAATATACAAGCAGAAATAAATCTTAACAGCAACCTGATACTCAGTGTCTGAGGTAAACATCCTTAATCTGACTTGTGATTCAGATCTTGATTCATTTTTATCATGGTTTCTGACAGATTGCAGGTTAATTTCTTTGGTCACAACAGGAAAAGCATTTTTGCGCTAGATAACTGCAGCTCATAAATCTCTGCACGAGCACCCCACAATGACTGCTTCCATCCAATAAATTGGCAGATTTTTGGCAGACGGTTTTAATCAGTTTAAATAAAGTCCCCCCTAAATATTAGAACAATTGTTTAGAATTGCAGAATTCATAAAGAATCAAGGGTTCTGGAAGTAAGAGTCAGGCTTGGGTTGGCTTTTCTCACTGGAAATATTGATGTTGAGTAGAAGCTGTGTGCTTTGAAATGGACGTGCTCTTTCCAGTTCTGCCTCTGAATTCACTGCTACCTGTGGCTGCTCCCCCTACAGGTTGGTTTATCATTACACAAGTCCTGTTGTGCTTCTTACAGTAGCATAACAGTGCTCTATTGCCACGTCTCTTTCAAAAGTCGGAAAACAAAACATACAAGAAGAAGTCTGATGCTTCTTTCTCTTTGCCTACTCCTGATTGGCTTTATCTTTTTTACCCTGGTAGAGAGGTGAAGGCTTTGCTCTGGGCTGTTCCTTTGGTGGAGGCAAGTGCTGTCTTCACACAGTTCACTATCAAATACGCGTGGACTTGGCCTAGTGTTGGTCATATAATAGGCACTCTGTAAAACCTGCTAATGAGTAAATGAGTGAACAAAGAGAATATTAGTTGCATGCCACGTGCTTTGCCAAGTTTGTTTACAGAGTGTGTGCATATACTTATCGAGTAGAGTGGGTGAAACTTCATGTCAAGGTCAGTTCATCACCACAAGACTCCATGGTGCACTGTAAATGAGCAGGTCTACATTGTACTGACAGATTTACCCACAGTGAGGTTTGTTTCTGGATCCCAGTTTTTATTCCAAGGTGATATTCTTAGTTAAGCTAAATAAGACACAAATAGCTAAGACAAGCAAACAAAACAAAAGACTCCCTCTACAAATGGCTTAACGACTAGACCAAAAAGAGGAGCAATAACTACCTCTGGGCTCTAGTTGAACAGCCTAAAGAAGGGCTCCATGTTCTGGCTGTGGTAGGCAAAAGGGTCCTCAGGTCTCTACTCTGGTCTCCATGAATGGCAGGCTGTGCTGCTCCCGAACTATCCTGAGTCTCCATCACTGAGGCTGTGGCTCTCCTGACTTGCTGAACAACCTATGCTTTGGAAATCAAATGAAGGAACTTGAAGTCGGATAGGAGCCAAGAGTCCCTGAGGTGAGGGAAAGGGGAAAGAAAACAAGCTGTTTCCTAGGGATGAGCAGGTCTGCTTTGTACAACTCATGTTTCTCTGTATCACTGCCCAGATCTGCGAGGATAGCGAGACAGACAGGGACGTGCTTCGCCAGCCTGGGGAGCAAGGTGCTGTCCTTCCTGCCTCCTCCTCCTCCTCCCTCCCCCCATCACCAGAATTTAAGCAGCCAAGGACTTCATGTGACCTCTGGTATATTGGCACCAAGAGTCAGTTCTTTGTCAGCACCATGTTCTACCGACTCCCTGGGCTCACCCCTTAGGTCTCTGCTCCACTCACTCCCTCACCTCCTTCAGGCCACCCTCTTAATGAGGTGTGTCCCAGCTGTGCTCTCTACTGTCACCTGCCTAACTTGCACTCTTCGGATTCCCCTTACCCTGTCCTACTTTCCTCTTTTCCCAGAGTACTTCTCACTTTCTAGCATATGGAGGTCTTAACTCATGTAGGATGTGTGCTGTCTTCCCCTGTCATTAAAGGTTAGTTTCCTGTAGGCAAGTTTCGTTCACTGATGTAGCCCAGGTTTCTGGAACCCTGCCTGGCACAGAGTGGTGATAATATTTAGTGAATGAAATCTGAATCATGACCCCTGCACCATTCAGTAATTGATGTGTTTTCCAGTGCCTTCCCTGGCACTGCAGCTGCCCTCTGGGTGCACTGTAGTTTGCCAAGGTCCCCCAGTATGTGGCTCAGCACAAAACCAGAGCATGGTCCCAAGGGGCATGGTGCTGTGTTCCCACACCATTTGGGGGATCTGACAACAGTGAACACTGTTAACTCTGTCACCATTCTTGTAAGCACCCACCCCCCAAAAAGTGGTTTTCCACTTTTTTCCAAGTTATCCAAATACTTTTCTTATTGATAGCCAGCCATTTTCTACCATTCCCAGCCTTGCCTCATCTGTGTCCTTATCCAAAATGTCAAACCATCATCCCCTGAGGACACTGGCTACTGGCACCTACCTGGCTGATTGTCCTCAGTCAGGAGAAGCTATGAGAAGAGTCTAACATTTCCATTGCAGCCACAGGACCCATCTCCTTAGCCTTCACAGCAAGCCCTGATGGAGGCTATTTATGTCTACTTCATAGATGAAGAAAAAAGGGTCAGAGTTGGAGAGAAGTAGAAGCATTCACAATCTTTATTTATAAGTGCCAAAAAAAGTACTGTGAGGAAAAAAAAATTTGAACTGCAAAGATGAACCAAAGTGGGGAGGAAGAAGATCTTACTATAAGCATTTTTTTTTGCTAAAAAATCCCAAGCAGGTTTTGAAGAATACAGTTCTTTTTACCATCAGCTGGCTGAGCTAAGCTTTTCATGCCATCCTGGCTCCCTGAGGCGCCTGTCTCTCCTCCCCTTCTACTCCCTTACATCCACATCCTCTCAAGGTTGCTCCTTTTTCTGAGTGGTCAGAGAGGTCCAGCTCCACATGATTTACTGTCTAGGAATCTCTACTTCATGTCACCTCTCCCAACTACTCCCAGTCCACCACACTGAAATATTCTTGAGTTCTGTCCAGCATCAACTTCAAATTTACAGGGCTCTAATTTTCCGTGTCTGCCTTTCTTCCTTTATAAAGCAGGAAGTTCTCCAGTTCTCAGATTTGGGAACTACTTCCATTCTCCTCTATGCTGCTATTGGTACAATGCTTTGAGCTGCAAAGCATTTTCAGGCATCCTATTTACTTTATGCACCATGGCAATCTTGGGTAGTAAATACTGTCATGTCTATTTTACAGTGACAGCTGAAGTTCAGAGAAATCAAATGATCCACCAAGGTTAGACAAGTATCAAATGGCCACACTAGAATGTGGAGTCAGGTCTGCTGTGGACATCGCCAACTATCACAGCTGCTGAGAGGTGTTCTTTACCACCTGGCACTTCTTAGAGAATCCTCTTAGGGAACTCCCTGAGCGTTCCCTCCTGGGTGACAGTTTTAGTTCTCTTATAGCCTATTCTACACATTGCAAATAAACAGCAATCCTCTTTGATTAAAAAAAAACAGAGTAAGAAAAGTAGAGCAGGGAGTAATGGGTTTTTGTCTTTTACTGAACATATACACCTATAATAAAATAAATACATGGACCTATAATAAAATGTGTTGATTTTTTCTTTTTTTTCTTTTTATTGAGTTTATTGGTACAATCTAGGTATACAATACAGTTACATTCATCATTGGGATTCTGTACCTTTACATAATAGGTCTTGGTTTTCATTTTTTCCCCTTGTCCCTGTCCTCCCTTCACCCCTCCTCCCCTCCCCATTTACAAACACTTTATTTCCATTTTTTCAATTTCTCATATTTTTTCCTCTCCATTATTACCCTTCCCCCACCTTCCCATTTTCCCTACACCTTTAGCCCTTTACTTCCTATTTCACATTATTAATTATCTCATTAGGATCCTATGTACTACTATAGTTTTTCACACCAGAGAAACTATTTGGTACTTCAGTTAAAGAAATCTCTGTATGAACATTAAAAATAGGGAATCCTAAAATAAAACTAAAAAGGAAAGTAAAAGAGAAAAGGCAATGATGTAACATTAAAATAATCCTTAATTCTGAAGATGAAAATGGTCCCTGAACATATTTAAATTGCTTCTTGCTCTTGTAGTCTTATATTATTCTTTTTTTCATTATTTAGAGAATACTTTATTGGTTTCTGTAATCAAACCCATGTAGATATGACCTTACATATTTAATTCAGTGCATTACCCCTGTACAAATGGAAAAAAAATTAACATTTCTAGACCAATATGGCTGTCAATTTCTGTACAATGCCAACTCAACACAGTAAATTAGGATAACTTTTTCCAAAGTTATATATATATATATTTATATAAAAAGACCAATAATAGCAGTATGTTATGCATCAATAGCAGCAATAGCTTCTCCAGGTTCTACAGTCATCTGAACAAAATTATAGACATTCAGCACATTCCATTAAAAAAAACAAAAACAAAAAAACAAAGAAAAGAATAATATCCAGACAACAGCAAAGTTCTGTTGCTGTTGGGGTACCTGGCACCATTTTTTTTATTAGCATCTTAATCATCATCTGGAAAGAGAACATTCTAGAGTAATATCTTTAAAAATAGCTCTGATAAAGCACGGTCACTACTAAGTATAATAGAGCAGGTACAAGATATTTTACATGCATAGAGGTATGATACAGTACCGTCCTACATCAATAATACTAGAATCAGTTTTGGTTTGAAATTTACTTTATCTGCAAATAAGATTGCTACCCCTGCTTTTTTTCTTGGCTCCTGTCACATGGAGAATTGTTTTCCATCCTTTCACTTTCAGTCTATGGGCTTCTTTTTGCATTAAGCATGTTTCTTGTATACAATGTATTGTTGGATTTTGCTGCTTCTTCCATTTTGCCAGTGTATTTCTCTTGATTGGTGAGTTGAGGCCATTGACATTGATGGTTATAACTGATATGTTCTGATTTATAATTGTTATGTTATTGGCCTTTTGTTGACTCTTTTTACTTTTTCACCTTCTCTTTTTAGTTTCTTGCCTTGCCTATTTGATTTGCTCTGTTGGGCCTCATGGTATTGTTGCCTTCATTGTCTTTTTCTAGGATCTCATTTAGAATTGCTTGTAGCACTGGTTTGGTATTCATGTAGTTTCTCAGGTGTTCTTTTTCATGGAAGTATCTTATTTCCCATCCATTTTGAAAGAGAGTTTTGCTGGATACATCAGTCTAGGTTGAAGGTTCTCTTTTAGTACTTGAAATATCTTACTCCAGGCTCTCCTTCCCTAAGGGTTTGTGTTGAAAAGTCTGCTGTGATTCTGATGAGCTTTCCTCTGCATGTGCTTTGTTTCTTTTCTCTTACTGCTTGAAGTATTTTGTTCTTCTGTTGGGTTTCTGGGATCTTGATTATTATATGCCTAGGTGTAGGTTTTTTTTTATTGTAGCTTGTTGGGGTCCTATATGACTCACTTATCTGTATGTCAAATTCTTCCCCTCTGGAAAGTTTTCTGTTGTTAATTCTGTGAACTGCTTTTTAGGTCATTTGTATTTTCTTATACTACTTCATGGATTCCTATCAGTCTTATGTTATTCTCCTTTGAATCTTCTATGAGTTGTTGGATCCATCTCTCATGATCCTTTACTGTTTTTAAGAGATCTCTCTTTTCATGGTCACTGACTGCAATCCTGTCTTCTATATTTGAAATTCTATCTTCATATTCATTCATTCTTCTGTGAATGCTTTCAATAGAGTTTTTAATCTGGGTATCTGTTTGAATCTGTTTCATTTCTTTCCTATGTTGGGTATTCATGGTTTCCAATTCTTTCTTGTGCTGGGCCTTCATGGCTTCTCTCATGGTCCTAAGTTCATCTATTTTTTGTCAGTTTCTGTTCTAGAGTCTCTAATCATGTCTTTCATTGTGTTCACCATCTCTGTAGTTATCTGGGAAATTATTTCTGTTTTGAATTTTTCTAGAGCCTGATTGATCTGTTTTGTTGTTTCCTGTGCTATGAGTTCAGGGTGTCCTGGTGGTTGACTGTCAGACTTCCAGTTCACCAACAGCAAATTCTAGGAGAAACGAGGTGGAAAAGTCTATCTTTGTGCCTTGTTTAAGTGTTTTCTCATTTTTATTTTAGTTGTTGGGCTGTCCTTAGTTTAATTCCTGGGTTAGTACTTTTATCTTCCTGATATAGCTGCTTTTTAGGTTTTTGAGTCGCTAATGACTCAGAGACACTCTCATTTTCATGATATCAAAAAGGACAACTCATTAAATTGATCACCATCCTTTAACCCAATTGATACAATCATCGACACAATAGCATCAAGCACAACTTAGAAAGTGACTATTTGTAGTAGTTATTAATCTATCACCTTTAACCATGTGAATTAAATAAAAATCAAGGACCAGCCCAGAATATGTTTATAGTGAATAAACTCTTCAATATAGCAACTTTACCCTTCAGGATGGGGACTTGGAGTTAGGAAGAGAGGAATAGATAGGGAGAACAATAGGAGAACATTTCAAGTGAAGCCAGAGGATACAGGATGATCATGCAAAACTCCAGGAAGCTGTTGAAGTCAAGAGGGAAAGACAGAGTGCAAGAACAAAGACAAGAGTAGAACAACTTAGCAGGAATAGAGAAGCTAAAAATTGTACTCACTTTCCTTTGTAACTAATGACCCTCAAGTGAAGGAAAAAGAGAGAAGAAAAGAAAAAGAAAGAAGAAATCCTAATTAGGGCAGGAACCAGAACAAAAAGGGAGATGAAGAATAACATGGGTGAGCAAGATTCTGAGCAGGAAAAAGAAGAAAGAAAAAAGGAAGGATTTGCAGAATGGGGAAAAATAAAATTTGAAAACTAAAAATTAAAAATTAAAAATATGAAGAAAAGAAAGAAAAAAATTGAATAGCTTTTGTGGTATATCTCTGCTGTCACAATAGACAATGTGTGCAGCAATGTGAAGAACTAAGTCAATTAGTCTTAGCTAACTGATGGCAGACCCCTGAGATTTAGGCTGAAGTCTGGCTTCAAGGCTTAAGTTGAGCTTCCTGAGCTCCTGTGCTGTTGAGCACCGCTAGGTTCTATGAAAGTCTGATGTGCCTTTATTACAGTGTTCATTTCCATTCTATCTATGGTAAAAATGTTAAAAAACAGGTGCAGAATTAACATCTCTGGTAAACAGCAGTGGGTATTAAACAGAGATTTTTTTCCCCTTTAAATACAATTAACTCTAAAAAATGAAGAGCAGTTTGGCATACTCCCAAAGATACAAGGCATTTGTATCTATATGAGATCAAAGGAGCTTCATAAAAAGCAATTTTATTTTTCAATGTCAAAGAAATGTTTCGGGGGATTGCTCGAAGGAAGCACACTGCAGCAGATGTGGGGAGGGTAAAAGCTTCTTTATAGAAAGACAGTTTGCTCAGCCAGGAATTGCATCTGTGGCTTCTACTACCTAGGACATGCAGGATGTTGTTCATAGGATCACAGGATTATGGAAAGGAGAAGACATGGGTTAGGGATCAAGTCAACAAACATCTCAGACAGGTGGCTTCTGACTGTGATAACCTGGGATTTCCAGAGATGAAAGCTCAATGCCTCCTGAGGCTGACTGTTGGGCAGCTCTAACAAACAATAAATAATAAATAATGACACTGGTGATAATAGTGATAACAAAAATCATAGCTTCCATTTCTATGTGCCAGGCACTGTACTTAGAATGTAACAAATGACACAGATTTCTACCACTAAATCTTATCCCCTGGGCTTACTGCCAACCTTCCAGTTCTGCTCTTTGGAGCTATACCAGCTGCAAGTATGTGAAGATAGCTTTCATGTTCTTTATCTGTTTTCTTTTTCTTGTGCTAAACATGTTTATTTTTGAAAGGGATACAGATACTTACATGGACTGGTATTAAATTTCACATTGCTAGGTTTGCTCAAATATTTGCAAATCCAGATTCTATCATTCACAGACCTTATATAATGTGCTTTTGAAAGTCATAAGCCTCTAAGTTTCCTCTTATCTTATTCCTCTTTCCTGACACAAATATTTACTGCAGACTTTTTATGTGCTAGACACTGTGTCAAGCATTGAGGCTTCAAGTTTGCATAAGGCATACCTATGGATTTTGAGAAGGCTTCTTACTTAAGCAGAGAGACCAAAACAGACTTGGAAATACAATATAGTATGGTTATTCAGTGAATGAAAAAAAGGAAGCATTTTAACATGAGATGGAAGCACTATCTCTGACTCCTGGAGACTGAGGGAAAAGGGAAGTTCCCACAAGTAAAAGCTAACCAGAGGGTGTTGCAGGGGAGCTTATTTGTGGAAGGGACTCTTCTGTTACTACACAGTGTCACCCACCATCATCTTCCTTCCCCTACTGGTTCCCTAAAGATGTAGCTGCCTTGGCTGGAGGGTCTAAGTTTGGTACAGGTGTAGCAGAAAGACCAGGATCATTCTAGATTGCAATAAGAGACCAGGAAGGGACAGAATCATAGAGGCAGTGTGTTTTTTATGACTTGAATGTGCTCAGGGAGTTATTGAGAAGGCTGGGAAAATCAAGTGCAAAGACTTCTGGTTATGGCTGGTTGTGAGTTTCTTCCAAGCAAATTGTCCGTGTCACTTAGAAGCCATCCTGAATGTGAAGACTGGAATCCTCAGGAGTCCAGGTAGGATGGTTTGTTTGCCCAGTATGGTGCCACAAGCCTACAGGTTACCAAAAGTTAGGAATTTTGTGGGATGGAGAATGGATAACCTTGGTAGAACCATTGTCTCATGTCAGTCTGTGTTCTTGTAAAGTGAGAGACACCTTTGTGGCAGTGAGCCCTTTCTAAGAAAGAAATGTCTTCATCCAATAGGCTATAGCATTCTGAGAATGAGTAGGCTCTGGGCCAGATGCCTTGATGTCTTCCAAGTGTCTGCTAGATTCCCTGAGGCCCTGTGGAAAGTTGGCTGCACAGACTGACTTGATTAGGCCTGCTGAGCTGCACCTGTCCTCAGTTTAGAACTCTAGAGCTGGATGAGAGGTTCACACAATGTATTCTCTTAGATAGTGTGTCCATGAACATGGCCAAGTGTAGCCCCCGGGGCAAGGATTGCCTGGCCATCTGTGAATGCAGACAGACACACACATAGCTGAGTTCTGAAACCATGTCTTGAAGCTGTGAAGCAGTGTATAGCTGAAATGTATCATACTACAATGAGAGCAGGGCTAAAAATCTATGGATTTGGGGCCAAGAGGAGGCTAAAGTATCTCTTTCCTAAAAGGCTATGGCATCAGCATAGAAAAGTACAGATTCTAGGTTCCATGTTTGGAGTTTAGAGGGCTTATTAGACTTCTCCAGAGGGACAGAATTAATAGAATATATATATAATTATAAGAGGACATTTATTAGATTAGTTAGTCTGGTTTATATAATCAATCCAAGAAACTGGGAATGGGGAGGGAGGGAGAAAGAGAGAGAGGGAGATTCTAGTGATGTATCCTCAGTAAAGGGCTGAAAGCACCCTGGAGAGCTGCTGGTACAAGTTTGCATTTAAAGTCTATAGAACCTGGAATCTGATGCCCATGGGTAACAGTAGCAAAAAAATGCATCTGCTTGGAAAGACAGAGTGCAAGTTTCTAACTTCTCTTTTTTCACTCTGAATGGGCCCCAGCCTCTTTGGATAGTGCTTCCCACATTCCCATAATGAATGCAAGCATTATGTACTAATGCAGGGTCTGTGTCTTAGTTACTTCCTTGTTGCTGGAACAGAATACATGACACCCACAAATTAAAGGAGGAAATTTTTTTTTTATTGAGTTTATTGGTACATTTTAGGGATACAGTACAGTTACATTCATTGTTGGGATCATGTACCTTTACATGGCAAGTCTTGATTCTCATTTTTTTCCCCTTACCTCTGCCCTCCCTTCACCCCCTCCTCCCCTCCCCATCTACAAACACTTTGTTTTCATCTTTTCATTCTCTCACATTTTTTTCTTTTCCCTTTTTGTTCTTCCCCTACGTATCACACCTTCCCTACACCTTTAGCTCCTTTCCTCCCATTTCTAAATGTCAGTAATCTTATTAGAATCTTATGCATTGTTGCAGAATATTCACACCAGGGAAACTATTTGGTATTTACACATGTGGGACTTATTTATTTCACTTAGGAGTATATCTTCAATATGTATCCATTTTCCTATGAATGAATCTATTCTCTCGCTCTTTATGGCTGAGTAATATTCCATTTTATAGAAAAACCACAACTTCTTTATCCAGTTTCCAACGGATGGGCAAATAGGTTGTTTCCAAGATTTAGTTATTACAAACTGTGCCGCTATAAACATGGGTGCACGTACTTCTCTGTGATATGATTCTTTTAGTTCTCTTGGAAAGATACCCAACAGAGGGATGGCTGGGTCAAATGGAACCTCCAGTCCAAGCTCTTTGAGGTATCTCCATATTGATTTCCATAGTGGTTGCAGTAGTCTGCACTCCCACCAACAATGGAGGAGGGTTCCTTTCTCCCCACAACCCCGCCAACATTTGTTATTGTGTGATTTCTTGATAGCAGCCATTCTTTGTGGGGTGAGGTGGAATCTCAGTGTTGTTTTCATCTGCATCTCTCGAATGACCAGTGATGTGGAACATTTTTTCATATATTTTCTTGCTGCTTTCACTTCTTTGTATGAGAAATGTCTGTTCATTTCGGATGCCCATTTTTGGATCGGGTCTTTATATTTGGGGGGACTGATTGTTTTGAGTTCTTTATATATCCTTGATAATAGTCCTTTGTCTGAGGTACAGCTGGTAAAAATTTTTTCCCACATTGTAGATTGTCTCTTAGTTCTGCTAATGGTTTCTTTTGAAGTACAGAAGCTTTTTAGTAAGATGAGATCCCAGTTGTTGATTCTTTCTGCTAGTTCCCATGCTACTGAGGATTTGTTCATAAAGTCTTTTCCTATACCAATGTCTTCCAGAGTTCTGCCTAACTTACTTTCCAGCAAGTTTAATGTTTCTGTTTTAATATTTAGATCTTTAATCCATTTGGATTTTAATTTAGTGCATGGCAAAAGATAAGGGTCTAATTTTAATGTGTGGCAGGTTGATATCCAGTTTTTCCAACACCATTTATTAAAGAGGCTATCTTTCCTCCACTGAGGATGGTGAGCAAGGAGGAAAAATTTATTGAGAAGTTTATTGTACATTCAGCTGGCTCCAAGGCAGGAAAGCATGGCAGAAGGGCACCGTAGAGGAGAGACAGTCTGTGGTAGGGCAGGCAGAAAAAAGCAGCTGCAGCAAGCAGTGAGCAGTGAGCCTGCCTTCCTTCTTTCCCCTTATAGTCCATTCATGCTTGGTGCCACCCCACCAGAGTGGGGCTTCCAATACCCACATTCAGAACCATGCTGAACAAATCAGAGGACTAATGTAGTTATCACACCCTTAATTCCTATTCATATACCCTTACTCCACATTCACACATTTGTGATCCAGCCACCTCCAAAAAGCCCCACCTATGAGCACATGAGGCTTTGGGGAGACATCTAGATATGAGCCACTGGCAATGTAGTTTAAGCCGGTCTTGAACTTATTAGGTAGCTGAGGCTGGCCTTGAACTCTTTTGGTGATCCTCCTGCCTCAGCCTCCTGAGTTCTGGGATTACAGAACTCAGATTAGGAGCCCCATGTCTGGCTCCTAAAAATAAAAAAAATAAAATAAAAAATTGAGAATGGAGAGTCCATAAAAGCCAGCAGGATGAAGGGGAGATCAGCAGGAGTTGGGCTGAGGACTCATGGATGCAGGTCATTGGCTGAGATCGGGAAAGGATGAGGAACTTGCTCTGAGGCTCCTTTTAACAGGATGCATCAGCTCCATCTCCCTCAGGAGAGCTGGGAGGATAGAACTTTCTCTGTCTCAGATGCAAGAGAAGCCTCGAACTTTGGTAGATAGCTGTATGGATGCCTTCCATCAGGAGAAGGGGCAGATCTGGCTTTAGAACAGGCCAGCTCATTAACAACTGGTCATGTGTTTTTCCTGTCAACCCTTGACACACGTAGGACGCAGCTCTGTTAATAGTGTTACATGATTGAACAGCAACAGTTAGCCTAGAAAAGGCCAGGCCCTTGCGCTGGCTTTCATTTGGATCATATGGGCACGGCCTCTCCAGGGCTGCGGTGAGGGCTCAGTCTCCTGGACAGTCTTCCTGCCTGGGCATCCTCTGGGCTCACCCTTCCCCAGGCTCCCCCGGCATTTCTTCTAAGTTGCTTCATTTTCTGGAAGATGCAGTGTGTATTTCAGGCAGTTCTTCCATGGTGGGATTTCTTTTGATGTCTCAGCCTTGCTTTTGAGTTTCCTTATCACTTTAAAGCAAATCTATTTGTTCTTTAAAACTCAAGTCAACGTCACCTTCTCTGAGAAGACGTGGTGACTACGGTGGAAAAGCCTCCCCCGTCCCCCGGTTCTCTCACTGCCCTGTGCACGTCACATTCACTTGCTGTCTGTCTCACCCGTAACATGGTAGCCGAGCCCAAGCCTGGTATATAGAGGGATTTCCACAGAAGTGTGTGGGCTGAATGGATGATCCACAGGAAGAAGCAGCCCACAGGAAACAAACTGCAAACTGAATATGTAGTTTGGGTATCTTAGGTCTCCCCTACTTACCCTGTTGATGAGGAAAGCCCAAAGGGATGCATGGTGGTAGGTGGGCTCAGACAGCAAGGAAGGGCTGGGGAGGAGATAGGGAATAGGGGCATAGAACTCTTGCATATCCTGAAGATCGTCAGCAAATTCTTGGAAATTCCAGCTGCAGTAAGGAGTAAGAGCTCATTTCTGAGCTGGGCATGGTAGCGCACGCCTGTTAGCGCTCTGGGAGGGTGAGGCCAGGGGAC
>NW_022900950.1:50788969-50799349 GCF_012274545.1 Fukomys damarensis | reverse complement strand
GGGGGTGGAAGGGTAGGGCTGTAGTTCAGTGTCAAGGGTCTGGGTTCAATCTTCAGTGCTGTAAACAAAACAAAACTGATTCCATTTCTGTAAAGGATCCCAGGAAATTCTATATGTTCCCCACACACCAGGCATCTTGTTGCTGTTGTCATTGTCTTCAGTAGCTGTTTACAAGTCCTTTAATAGACTGGCGGGATTCTGGGCTGAAGGAAGTTGTTTTTGCTCTTGGCGCAAGAACTGATGACCTTCTGTGAGTTCTGTGGTGCCACTCCTGGCTGATCTGGATCCACGTTAAAACACGTCAGGGGTTAAGCACTAAAGTAAAAATGTTGTTGATTCCCCTTGGACCAATCACTGAAGTTTTTAGAAATATAAACAAGAGACCCAACCACCCAACACATTTGTTAAAACATAGTTTCCTAGGGCCTTTTTTTTTTCAAAATTTTTTTTTCTTTTTATTGAGTTTATTGGTACATTTTAGGTATACAGTACAGTTACATTCATCATTGGGATCTTGTACCTTTACATGACAGGTCTTGGTTCTCATTTTTTCCCCTTGTCCCTGCCCTCCGTTCACCCCCTCCTCCGCTCTCCATTTACACTTCATTTCCATTTTTTCATTTTCTCATATTTCTTTCTTTTCCCTTATTCCCTTTCCCCTACCCTTCCCACTTTCCCTACACGTTTAGTCCTAGGACCTTTTTATAAACAGAATTTCAGAAGTATTAGTTTGAAGTTTCAGGGAGGGCAACTTTAAGTCGGCCTGTGTCACTGCTTACCACCCCCCTCTGCTGCGGTTAGGGCTGCTGTTTCCCTCCCACTTCACAGAGGTGGGCGCAGGAGGGAGCACAGACAAGCGAGACCTGCCTTGGGTCACTCGAGTAGGTGTGGGCAAAGGTGTAATTTCAGATCTATGGAACTTTTCCCTAGGAGACCGATGGGGCTCTGCGGGCTATAAGGAAGAAGGCATCCATGCTTTTCCTTTAGGCTCAGCGCTAGAGGTCCTCCTTTTTTTTTTTTTTGTTGCACTATTATCATAACTGAACCCCGCTTGCCAGGAAGGAAAGGATGCAGGACAAGCCAGGAACAGAAAGGTCAAGGCAGTGGAGAATTAGAGAAAGGGTGAGAGAAACAAAGAAGTCTGTGCTCGTGAGGTTTCTCTATTGTCCAGACCCTTCCTCTCTTCCACCCCTGGCCACCGGGCCTAGGCCGGTCCCAGGTAGAGTGGAGACCGTGGAGGGCGTGGCCCTTACCGGATGTCTGCCCCTGTGCAAGCAGACCGTCTCATTGGCTCGCCAGGAAGTTTTATTATTTGTGTCAGGGCCACAGGCGCACCTGGAGAAAGCTGCAGTTGCTAGAATGGGGACTCTGCACATCAAACTGCCCTGGCTAGAGCTTGTGGGTTGCTGCTAAGATGAAGAGTTGGGACGTGGGCTCCCAGAGCATCCTGAGTGGACTCACTTGAGCTGGTCCCTAGGCAGACAGCCTAAGCTGCCTGGCCTAAAGCCCTTTTGCATGCACAAGGCAGGGGACTGCCACGCAGGGGACAGTCCAACTGCAAGAGCTTGACCTGGGGTCACGGGCTCTGGCCACTGTGCCTGGGCCTGCTGGAGCTGGAGGGTGCTTCGGGTGGGGTGGGGGAGGGATGTTGAAAGTGGGAGGTGACCAGGTGACTATTTCTGCCCCCCACCCCGCCATGTGGAGAAGAACAGCAGAGAGGCCAAGGTCAAATCGGTATCACAGGGTGTGGGGAGAACAGGGCAACAGGCGATACTATGGTGTAGCCAAGCTTTTTGGGCCATATCCTAAGGATCTTTAAAGCAGAAAGGAAGAGTCTAAGCCTAGGTTATAGCAAATTTGGCGGGGAATGTGGGTGGGGAACTGGTTAAAGACTATTGAGATCTGTGTTTTTCAGTCACTTAGGGGTGTGAGATGGGCTGGCTTGGGGAACTTTTGTGGTCCTCTACGATCTCTACTGACCTCATTTGAACCTACGCAAAAAGTGTACTTGGTGTGCAAACACAGCTTCAGGACAAGTTTCCCAGACCACCTCTTTCTGCAGTCCATGGCCCCCTAGCCCTTGTTACAGAAGTTTCTGTGTCCACGCCAGGCCTGGTGAGTAGAACTGGGCTGTTGTCATAGTAAGTCCTTCCACAAGATGGTGCTAGTGGGTTTTTTTTCCAGTTTTTTTTTTTTTTTTAACATTTTATTTTATTTTTTGCAGCTTTAATTGAGTTTATTGGTACATTTTAGGGATACAGTACAGTTACATTCATTGTTGGCATCTTGTACCTCTACATGACAGGTCTTGGTTCTCATTTTTTCCCCTTGTCCCTGCCCTCCCTTTACCCCCTCCTCCCCTCCCCATCTACAAATACTTTATTTCCATCTTTTCATTATCTCACATTTTTTTCTTTTCCCTTATTACCCTTCCCCTACCCATCTCACCTTCCCTACACCTTTAGCTCCTTTCTTCCCATTTCTAAATGTCAGTAATCTTTTTAGGATCTTATGTATTATTGCAGATTATTCACACCAGAGAAACTATTCGGTATTTACACATGTGTGACATTTATTTCACTTAGGAGTATATCTTCAATATGTATCCGTTTTCCTATGAATGAATCTATTTTCTCATTCTTTATGGCTGAGTAATATTCCATTTTATAGAAAAACCACATCTTCTTTATCCAGTTTCCAACGGATGAGCAAATGGGCTGTTTCCAAGATTTAGCTATTACAAACTGTGCCGCTATAAACATGGGTGCGCATACTTCTCTGGTGGCACACAGTCTGGGAGGTCACACACCCGCCTTGTGATCCCAGTCAGGCAGGTGGAGAGACCCCCTCCGGGGTCCTTGGGTCCTTGCTGGGTCTCTTTTTTTTTTTTCCAGTTTTTTATGTTAACGGATTCATTCCTTTGCTGATATTTTATTGAACATCTACTCTGTGCTAGTATTTTTCTAAGAAGTTGTTGGGGTTACAGACTGAGCAAGACTAAATACCTGTCTCAAATGAAAAGTTTCTGATTTTTACACTTCCAGAGGCAAAACTGAACACTTATGTGTTTTCCCATTAATGCTGCAGATGCATACTTTTGATAATTCTGCTATATTGCTGACAGTTGCACATTTCCTTTTTAATCTAGACTGGTGTGGCTTGGGCCTTTTCACTAGAGGGCCTTACGCATATCTGTAAGCCACTGTCTGAGTTCATCCTTTTGCCACAAAAACACAAAATCTTAGGTTGGATAATTCCAAATGATTGCTGAACACCAGCTTATCATTTGTGGGGTGGCAGCTTTGGATCTTGTCTGCCCCTTCGAGTTAAATTCATGGCTCTTTCAGAAGTACAATTCTAGTCGGTCTCTTGGTGTTCCAGCGATGAGGCTCCAAGTAACGGTGAGATAGACTTTGATCTGGGTGAGAATTTAGGAGACTGATCTCCTTTCATAGCAAAATGTCAGCTCTGCTACCTACTGCTGCTCCAGACAACAAGTACAATCAAAGTGTGCACTCTTGCCAAAGACAAGCTTGAAATCTGAGTGGTGAGAGGCAGATCTAGGGTCACGTGACCTGCCCACTACTCCTGGCTCTTGTTTAAATCACCTTCCCGAAGGCACCATCTCTTAGGACATTTATTGCACTACTTGGCTGCCTCCACGTAGCTGCCTTCACTTAGCTGTGGTTCAAGAGTCTATCCTTGACTTTTATTGCAGGCTGACAGGAAAATGGTCAGAAAACACATATTTCTGTACTTCTGACATAAATATGTTAAAAACAGTCTGTATTACCATTCCATTTCCTTACATAGGGATTCACAGGAACGCTAGACTCTGACACCTGCTTGACTTGACATTTCCATGTGCACATCCAATAGGCTTATCCCACTCAACATGACCCAAACCAAGCTCGCGCTTTATCCCCACAACTAAGCCTCCTCAGTCTTTGTCATTTCAGCAAATAGCTGCTCTACTGCTCAGCCCAAGCCCCAGAACCATCTTGGAACCTCTCTCACCTTACATGTAATGTGCTATCAAATCCAGTTTCCTTTTCCTGGAGCACACATCTAGAACTGACTACTTCTCACCTCTTTGCTTTCTTTGTAAAATTTCTCAAGGTTCTTAACATGTATCTCCCCTTGTGTCATTTATTCATTTATTTTGCACTCTCACCCCCACCACATGCCAGGGATTGAACTCAGGACCTTGTGCTTGGCAGGCAGGCCAGGTGCCACTGAGCTAAGTCCCCAGCCCCCTTTGTTCCTTTATATGTATACTCACTACAGCAACCAGAATGATCCTTTCAAATGTGTCAGGTCATAACTTCACTCAGTATCTTTCCATAGCCTTCCATCTTCTTGGGAGAAAAAATTCAAGATCTCAATTTTTTGCCCCTCCCTGCCTCACCCCTAACTTGATGTCCTCACAGTCTCTTCCTGATGTGTGTCACCAGAGCCTCTTTGGTACTATGTGCTAATGCATTTGCTGTTTTCTTTGTTTGGAAGACTCTTCCAAAATATCCTCATGATCACTCCATTCCCCCTTTCTCTTCACATCTCTCCTCAAATGGTACCTTCTGAGTGAGGAGCTTCCTAGCCACCCTATTTCTACTGCAGGCCCTTTCTAAGCTTTCTTTTCCCTGCTTCAGTTTTATTTTTCTCTGCAGCATTATGCTGATTAAGATTGTCAACTTGATTGGATTGGCAGCTGCTTAGCAGACTTGTGAAACACACTTCTTGGTATGTCTGGGTGGGTAGTGGAAGGTCTCTGGCCCCTTCTCTGGCGCTGTTCCCCTGTTCTGCTTTCTGGCTGCCATGAGCTAAGCAACATTGCTTCATTATACCCTTCCACCATGATGTTCTGCTCTGGAGACAGCTAGCCCTGTACTGAATGAGTCAAATTAAATCTTTCCCCCTTTAAATTGTAGGTATCATATTTCTTCAAACTGGCTGTCAGGTACTGTTTTTCAGTGGTGGGAAAGCTAATACAGAAAAATGATATCAGAAGTGGCATCGTTTTTGGGACTTTACTTGAACGTGTAGTTCAGAAACTTTTGGAACTGGTTTGAAGGAGAAGTTTGGAAAGGTACAGGCTTGAACAGCCTTAGAATGTGTAAGCACAGCTTGATGGGTTCATTCTTGTGGAAGCTCAAAACACCAGAATGTTGACAGGACAATAAAGGCCAAACTTAGGAGACTTTAGGTTAAAAAGGTGGACTCTTTTGGGAAATGGACTTGAGGCCATTTGTGTTACTTTCTGGCAAAGAATTTATCTTCATTTTGTTCCTGTCCTAAAACTGTCTCAGGCTGAATTTAAGGGCAATGGACCAACTGATCTGGAAGAAGAAATTTTAAGGCAGCCCAGCATTCAGATGGTGGCATGGGTACTGCTGGATGTGTGTGTGTGTGTGTGTGTGTGTGTGTGTGTGTGTATTTATTTTGGTACTGGGGATCAAACTCAGGACCTCACACTTACAAGGCAGGTGCAGCATCACTGAGCTAAATCCTCAGCCCTATTTTTAACCAGATTTGTAGTAAGAATGAGGGGCAAAAGACAGAACAGAATCATTTGAAAAACCTAAATTTTGGCTCCAAAGGAACCGTGTGTAAAGTTGGAGCCATTGGAGGTGTGGCTGCTAAAGAGACTAACAATTTAAAAGAAACCTTGTACTTTGTCCTGGGGCAAGAAGAAGGATGCCTTGAAGCCGTCTCAGAAATCAAAAGACTTCACCCATCCTAGGCTGAAAGGTACAAAATTGTCAACCTTTCATTTACGAAGAGAGTCTCTGGTATATTAGCTTAAGGAGGCCCTCCCAGAGAATTGGCTCCCAGGGATTCATTTCACTGTGCTCAGTCATGCTGAAACTCAGAGGCCACTATAGTCATGATCCAAGGGGGCTTTGTTTCTGCTTCTGCTAGCAGTAGACCTTGGTGTGGTCAATGTGATTCTGGTTTTACTTGTATGCAGAATGCAAAAATTGTGGAACCACAGAGGCTTCCACTCAGATTTCAGAGGAAGGCCTGAGAGGCAGGTGAGGAACCCTTGAGAGGGTAATGTGTATAGTTGTAGAAAGAAAACCAAAGTTGCAGTGGAGACACCATGAAGCTGGAGATATCAGAAACACAAGCCATCTGCCAAGAAATATGAGCCATCTGCATGCTGTGAGTGAAGCCAGCCCAATATAGATGCTATGTGGGCTGCAACCAGCAAGCCACCCAAGGTCCTCTGGAAGTCACACCTTACCATATCATGTGCCTTACCATATCATGGTGGACATGGAGCTATAGAACTTAGTATTTTCCCTGCTGATCTTTGGTTGTCTTTTGATCCTGTTATTTTCTATTCATCTATTTCTAACTTATAGAATGGAAATGTGTACCCTGTGGTATTGTACCTTGGAAATATTAAACAATTTTGATTTTTATAGAGGTTCATGGCTTAGAGTTTGCTTTGAGGCTCAGAAGAGACTTTGACTTTTGAAAAATGCTGGAACTGTTGAGACTTTGGAGAAGGGGACATTGTGTTTTCAGTTGTACAAAAGATAGTTGGATCATGCTAGGTGGAATTATTAATTGGTATTGTGCTTATTTGGAGATTAAATATGGCTTAAGAGAGATGTGTTTAGGCATCAAGTTGGCAAAGTGTGATGTGATGGTTAAGATTAATGGTAAACTCGATTGGCTTGAGAGCTGCCTAGGGAATTAGTGATGCACAGTTCTGGGAGTATTGTATCTGTTCCCTGACCTCTTCCTCTCTGACACTGTTCCCCTGCTTGGCTTCTGGACATCACAATACAAGAATTTTTGCTCTACTCTGCCTTTACCTCATGATATTTCTGCCTTGGATCCAGCCAACCATGTAATGAATCCCCTGAAACTATGAGCCAATTTAAACCACTCTTTCTTTAATTGGTAGATTGCATTATGTCTCAGTGATGGAACAACTGACTAATATTTCACTTACTGTTCTTTGACAATTCTATATTTTATTTTATTTACCCTACTGGAATGGAAGCTTCTAGAGGGCAAGAAATTTTTGACTGTTCTCTATATATCTTGGCACCTAGAACAGCACCTGGATCATAGCAAGTATTCAGTGCATATTTGCTGAATGCACATTTAATTATCTAGAATTTAGTGTTAGGATAAATGGCATCTTTTGGATCAAAATTGCATGTCCTAAAGCAACATGATCAATGAATTATATTGTGTAATTTAGTTTTCTGGTTTTACTACCAGAAAATTTAAAGGCAAATATAGAAGGAGTTAAATTACTGTCTCATCCATGATCTTTATTTAATAATCTTCCCCTTCTAGATCATTTTCGTTACCCTTTAAACTTTCATTTGGACAACTTTGTGTGTGTGTGTGTATATATATATATATATATATACATAATATATATGTATATATATATATACATATATATATATATCCTCAGGTGGTATTCTTGTAAACTTTTAACGCCTATTTGTCAAGTTGTATACAAATTTAATCCTTTTGGGAGGTAAGTAGAATATAAATGATAAATTATTATTTATGTACATACTGTATGGTAGAAAAAAATAGACTTGAAAAGGTAGAAGGTTATTAGGAAAGGAGAGGCTGATAGGGAAAGAAGCTTTACCTGTGGTTTGTGGCTAGGTGAGCATATGATTTGTCATTCACTCTGGGTCCCCAGGGTGAAGGGAGATAGAGATGATTTTTCTCTGATTGTAGGCACAAGCTAGAATCATTCCCAGCAAAGTGATTATTTTAGCAATGGTCAGTATTTGTCAGTAATAGTAAAATGTATTGTCACTTTTGATCCATGGTCCAGTTTATTTAGTTTTGCATTAAAAACCTTACTCAGGGTTTGTTAGTGACTCACAGTTGTTTTTAAAAATATTCATTAGTTAGACTCAAGTTCAGAGAAGGAAAATAGATTCCATTGCCAGAATGAACAAAAGCTACTGTGAGTTGCCACCAGCACCTAATGAAAATCTTTTCCTTATGCTAGAAAAGAGTTAAGTAAGCAGATTGACTGGGTATTCCCTTCTCAGTATTAACTTTTGCAGAGCTGTTTTAATATCTGAAAAGAGGTATCTGATAAATAGGAGCAAACCGGAGGCTACCAGAGAGTTACTCCCTGAAATAAACACATTCTGCAGCTTTCCGTAGGCAGCACCTCAAATTCCCAGGCACTCTGATCCACATCAGAGCGGTGTGTGTCTGTCCCTCAGTCAGGACAGATGTGAACAGACCTCACTGCTTTTCTTGCTTTCTGTCCCCTTAATTCCCAAATTGGACCTTTCTGTCATCTCTAGCCCCCAGCTACCAAATCACTCATTCAGAGGTCAAATCTTTGAGTAGCTGCTGGCAATGAGAGAATCCAGAGCCTAAGAGAGGTTTCCAGAGATAACATATATTGCTTTCTAGCACCTTCCTTTCACAGTAGCACAGAGCCACATGAGGTTAGCCTGATAACGATTCATTTTCATAAAACCATGCTGGTGGCTTCTCTTTGCTGCACATTGTTCCAAGTGACTGCAGATGAACCCACCAAGAATCCATTTAAACATCTTTCAGAGATTAAGTTTTGACTGTAGCACTCCCTGATTGCCAGGGGTGCCTTGTCTCTTCACAAAACTGGGCACACCTTTATCCTCATTCTACTTTCTAGTGCAGGTGCACTCCTTTGCTTTAACCCTTGCCAGGGTCTTGCTTTATATAATTACTTCTGTGCATTGCATCCTACTGAGTGCTTCTCATCTGGATCTCTACTTTCTTTTCCAGGGGTGGCTGGTTCTGACAAAACTTGGAGGACTTTTCCCCCCTAAAAACTGGGGTGAAAAAAAACATTTTGAAAAATCCTGCCTTTTCATATAATGATAGTCTGTTTTTCCTACCCCTTGATCTTTCTCTGATTGAAGATGAGAAGAAAAGTTTTGGCCTTGGATGGGTCCTTTACGCATCACAGAGGTATAGGCCCTGCTCAGCCATAGGAATTGCATTCCGAGGTAGCAGGCAAAGTTTCTTTTCCAGAAGACAGAAAGAACAAAAACATTGACACATTGCTAACTGAGCTGTAATACCACATTTGAGAGTGTCATGCAAGAAAAGTAATCACTGGAGAATAGAAAAAAAAAGAGTAGGTTAGATATGTAGCTTAGTGGTAGAACCCTTGCATAGTGTACAGAAGGTCTTAAGTGTAATTTTCAGCACCACAACACGCACACACACACACACACACGCACACACACCCCAAAAATAAATGAGGGAGAAAGCAAAACACCATGTGAGACTATTCTGCTATATCTCTGATAACTCTGTTTTGTTTTGTTTTCTTTTCTTTTTATTGAGTTTATGGGTACAATCTAGGTATACAATACAGTTACATTCATCATTGGGATTCTGTGCCTTTACATAATAGGTCTTGATTCTCATTTTTTCCCCTTGTCCCTGCCCCCCGTTCACCCCCTCCTCCCCTCCCCATTTACAAACACTTTATTTCCATTTTTTCAATTTCTCATATTTTTTCCTCTCCCTTATTACCCTTCCCCCACCCTTCCCACTTTCCCCACACCTTTAGCCCTTTACTTCCTATTTCACATTATTAATTATCTCATTAGGATCCTGTGTACTATTATAGTTTTTCACACCAAAGAAACTATTCGGTATTTCAGTTAAAGAAATCTCTGTATGAACATTAAAAATAGAGAATCCTAAAATAAAACTAAAAAGGAAAGTAAAAGAGAAAAGGCAATGATGTAACATTAAAATAATCCTTAATTCTGGAGATGAAAATGGTCCCTGAACATATTTAAATTGCTTCTTGCTCTTATAGTCTTATCTTATTCTTCTTTTCATTATTTAGAAAATACTTTATTAGTTTCTGTAATCAAACCCACGTAGATGTGACCTTACATATTTAGTATGATGTGTTACCCCTGTACACATGGAAAAAAAATAAAAAATAAAAATAAAAAAATTAACATTTCTAGACCAATATGGCTGTCCATTTCTGTACAATGCCAAGTCAACACAGTAAATTGGGATGACTTTTTCCAAAGTTGGCAGTACCATTAAAGTTTCCCAAAATTTTATATATATATGTATATATATTTATATTTATATAAAAAGACTAATAATAGCAGTATGTTATGCATCAATAGCAGCAACAGCTTTTCCAGGTTCTACAGTCATCTGAAAAAAATTGTAGACATTCAGCACATTACATTAAAAAACAAAACAAAACAAAAACAAAGAAAAGAATAATATCCAGAAAACAGCAAAGTTCTGTTGCTATTGTGGTACCTGGCACCATTTTTTAAATTAGCATCTTAATCATCATCTGGAAAAAGAACATTCTAGAGTAATATCATTAAATGTAGCTCTGAT
>NW_022900950.1:50775661-50788932 GCF_012274545.1 Fukomys damarensis | reverse complement strand
AAGATATTTTACATTCACAGAGGTATGATACAGTACCGTCCTACATCAATAATACTAGAATCAGTTTTGGTTTGAAATTTACTTTGTCTGCAAATAAGATTGCTACCCCTGCTTTTTTCTGGACTCCTGTCACATGGAGAATTGTTTTCTATCTTCTCACTTTCTGTCTATGGGCTTCTTTATGCACTAGGTGTGTTTCTTGTATACAACATATTGTTGGATTTTGTTTCTTATTCTATTTTGCCAGTCTATTTCTCTTGATTGGTGAGTTGAGGCCGTTGACATTGCTGGTTATAACTGATATGTACTGACTTATTATTGACATGTTATTGGCCTTTTGTTGACTCTTTTTACTTTTTCACCTTCTCCTTTTAATTTCTTGCATTGCCTATTTGATTTGCTCTGTTGGGCCTCATGGTGTTGTTGCCTTCATTATCTTTTTCTAGGATCTTGTTTAGAATTGCTTGTAGTGCTGGTTTGGTATTCATGTAGTTTCTCAGGTGTTCTTTGTAGTGGAAGTGTCTTATTTCCCCATCCATTTTGAAAGAGAGTTTTGCTGGATACATCAGTCTAGGTTGGAGGTTGTTCTCTTTTAGTACTTGAAATATCTCATTCCAGCCTCTCCTTGCCCCAAGGGTTTGTGTTGAAAAGTCTGCTTTGATTTTGAAGGGTTTTCCTTTGTATGTGATTTGTTTCTTTTCTCTTATTGCTTGTAGTATTTTGTTCTTCTGTTGGGTTTCTGGGATCTTGATTATTATATGTCTAGGTGTAGATTTTTTTTTGATTGTAGCTTGTTGGGTCCTATATGCCTCAGTTAAGTGAATGTCAAATTCTTCCCCTCTGTTTGGGAAGTTTTCAGTCATTAATTCTGTGAACAGCTTTTTAAAGTCCTTTGTATTTTCTCCTGCTACTTCATGTATTCCTATCAGTATTATGTTATTCTTCTTTGCATCATCTAGGAGTTGTTGGATCAATTTTTCATGATCTCTTACTGTTTTTAAGAGACTTCTCTTTTCATGGTCACTGATTGCAATCTTATCTTCTATATCTGAGAGTCTATCCTGGCATTCTTTTTTTCTGTTGCATACACTTTCAATGGAGTGTTTAATCTCCTGGATATCTGTTTGAATCTCTTTTATGGATTCCATTTCTTTCTTATGCTGGGCCTTCATGGCTTCTATCATGGTCCTGAGCTCATCTATTTTTTTGTCAGTTTCTGCTCTAGAGTCTCGAATCACAACTTCCATTTTGTTCACTATCTCTATGGTTAACTGGGAAATTATTTCTGTTTTGAATTTTTCTAGAGCCTGACTGATCTGTTTTGTTACTTCCTGTGCTTTGAGTTCAGGGTGTCCTGGTGGTTCACTATTGGCCTTTTCATCCTCGTTTGCCCTACTGTTTGCCATTGGTGAACTGGAAATCTGTCCTTGTGTCTTGCTTAAGTGTTTTCTCTTTTTTTATTTTTGTTGTCGGACTGTCCTTGGTTTAATCTCTGGGTTATCACCCAAATCTTCCTGATATGGTTGTGCCCTAGCTTCTGTGTCTCTAATGACCCACAGACATTCTCATCTTCATAACATTAGAGAAAACAGCTCTCAAATCAACCGCAATGCTTTATCCCAAGTGATACAATCAGCAGCACATTAATATCAAGCACAACTTGGAAACTGACCACCTGTGGTAGTCACTAGTCTATCACCCTTAAATCATTTGAATTAAATTGAAATCAAGAAGCAGTCTAGAACATGTCTGCAGTGAACAAAATTTCAATATACTGTATTTACCATTTAATGGCTTAGACAGAGCGAGGATGCAAGACCCGTGGTCTCAGTTAGCTGACGGCTGAACCCCATGACACTGACTGACCTCGGGCTGCAAGGCCCAGATTGAGTTCCCCAACCTTCTGAATGGTTGAACTCCACAACGTTCTATTACAGGTTTCCCACACCCTTTCTTTAAAGATGTTCAAAGTTGGGAACTCAGAAAAATACCCTTGATGACCATTGCAGAGTGGGTCTAAAGACTGGCACAGTCAGGAGGTCTGAGAGTGCAGGGGGGTGGTTAGGGGATTCAGGGGTGCCCATGCGGCTACCTTCCCGGTGCTCAAGCCATGGCTGCCAGGCCAGGAGAAGGCGTGGCTCTCCTTTCCGCGGTGGATCGGGGTCCAGGCTCCCTTCCTGGTGCTCAAGCCTGTTTTGTTTTTTTGAGGTACCGGGAATTGAACTCAGGACCTTGCACTTGCCAGGCAGGCACAGCCACACTGAACTACATCCCCAGCCCTCTGATATCTCTTTGGATGTGGAGCAGATCAAATCCTACTGTATGTACATGGTGGCCCACATAGATATTTTTTTCTTGTGTTGTATCCTGCCTGGGAAATTTAATTCTTTAATAACTAGGAGGTGAAGAGACATGTTCCAAGTTCTTTCATGTTATTTTTAGCAGGTGACCAGCTTGTATTTATGACATGCAAAAGTTATGTTTACCTTTGCAGGGAGTCAAGCACATGTTCCTTATGGCATGTGGGGACATGAACTAAGCCAAACACCTCTCAGTGGGGTCATTGATTGAGTCCCTTGAACAGGAAAGATGAATATCAACTCTAAGAACACTTTCTTAACACACATAAAGGATATCTGGTCAATAGCCAGCTTAGTCATTGTCCCAGCCTAAGACCCCTCTACTACCTCCCCTGGATGTGCAAAGGTTCTGCTGACACCACCACTACCAAGGACAATCCTAAGTTGTTCCACTTCTAGATGGCAGTTGATAGAAGGCCTTTGTTACAGTTATTCCCGAGTTCCTTTTAAAGGCATTCCTGGAAACTGCTGGAAGAAACTTCTTTAGCTGTACCTGTTTGCTGTAGGGTTTCTGATTCTCCACATCCACAATGGCTTGGAGTGATGGTAGACTTCATGGGCATTATCAGCACAACTGATTTGAGAATTTAAAACTTCTCCTTGCAAAACTGAGCATACAGAACATATTCTTTTGGGAATCAAGAAATGTTTGGACTCCATGGCAAAGCTTTGCTCTCATGAAAGGATACTTCGAGCTTCCTATTGGCCCAGGCTGTCCTTAGATATGATCTTCAGTGATAAAATCAAAGTTCTATTGACTGCAGGACAAGGTCCATTGCAGGGTGTGAGCATGGGTCTGAGGGTAGAGTTCTTAAAATAGGGATAAATGGAAATCTCATGGATCTTGGATGTGCTGTTAGTCCACAGGTTTACTTGATTCAGATGGATGGACAATTACCTCAGTGTGAAATGAAGAGCCTTTATCTCAAAATGTCAACAATTTTTATAACCTGTGCTAGGAGATGATGAACTCATCAAGTAACGTTACCTGTCTTTGAGAGAGCTTGTCTTGGGTGCCTGTGCTCCAGTGATTTATAGTCCCTTTTAATGCAGTTGGGATTGGGAGCAAAGGTCAGAGTAGGTATTTTAGTAGATGTATGAGAGTGGATTTTAGATATAAATTATGCAACACTTGAAGTTCAACACAGATACAAATTGAACAGCTCCTTCGTGGTGTTTAGGGAATTATAACTGATTTGTGGTCTGCTTGTGAATGTCACCCTTCCATTATGGAAATATTTTTCACAGTAGGCCACTCATAATTAATTAGGGGTTCATGTGGAGGGTCATGAATGGGAATGCTTGAAGTTTTGACCCCTAAATCGGTGTTCCTGCCCACAAGGCCACAATGATAGATTTCTTTCATAGTTCACAAAAGAATTATTAGATCTTGTCTCTGAGTATTGCACACACCACTTTCATGGTGCTATTAGAGTTGAAGCTTGTTCAAGTTGTAGGTAGACAGCTTATATTTCCTAAGACAAATCTTAGCCTATATTTTGTTTCAATACAAAATGTAGCTTCAAGACTCCTGGATAATGATTCTGTTTTCTAAAAATTTTGGGTAAAATTGATTTAATGTTTCCATTAGGAGGTTATAAAAGATTCTAAAGAACTCAGCTTTTACCCAGCCAAGCTAATAAGATGAAGGAAAACTTCAAGTTTTATGAAAGATAGGAATAATTAGCTCTGGGCTTACTTATCTGCATCTCTGTCCCATTGTAACATGGGTCCCCTGAAGCTTTGGCTTGAGCTGTTTCTGAAAGAGCAGAAGCCCATGAGCCAAGCTCATTATTTTTGTATGAGGTATTTAATACTAAACATAAATACTGAGTGTGGTGGACTCCTGGGTAAGCCAAGATTTCATTTTGAAGCCCCAGGGGCTGTCTCCCCACATCTCATTAGAAAGATGGCAGTTTAAGCCAGTAAGAGAGTAGGGAAACTATCACAGAGGACGTTGGGTGAAGATTTGTTTCTGTTCCAAGCCTTTCAGGATTTGAGACCATATCAACTTTAGATCCTTTATTTCTGGGTCTTTGAATGGTAAAGCTCACTGGTATACAGTATTTACTTATCCTTGAAATGTTGTGAGAATTTTGCCCTTAAGTGTCCCAGAGTAGCCCGAATGCCACCAGGGCACAATTATCCAGCAATACAATAGACTTTTATGAGTTCAGAATCTGCTATTAAGTAAGGCCTGCAGGTTTAGTATAATCTAAAGCATTTAAATCAAAATTTTATCTGTCATATTGTCATCCACATTGTTTTGGGAGGAATGCTTTAGGACTTTTTCTCTCCTGCACATAGAGCAAGGAACTTTCTGTTTCTTCTTTATAGCCCATCCTTCACCCTGTTTCCTGTTCTTGTTCCTTGCTTTATTCTCCTGCCTTCATGATTCTTTGAACACTTTATCCTCTCTATTTTTCACAGGAGAAATATTAAGCATGGGGGAGGAAGGTTTGAAACAGAATAGGTCTTATTGACAGGGTCCTTTGGGGTGTGTGGCATTTTCGATGTGTTTTGTCCCTCAAATTTGATGAGCAGAAACAGTCATCAGCCTTGCATTCCAGGCTAACATTTGGAGTCCGCATTGGTGGAAGCGTGGCTAAGAATCACACTGGCATCTTCTGGTGTAACAACTGGGGGCCCAGCCAGATCACACCCCAGCTGTCCATCACGTAGACAAGAGTATTGAGAGAGTAGGAAGGAAGGCAAATTTATGGAGAGCTTCCTCTGCACTGAGCGAGATGTTTTTTTCTTATGGGATTTCATTTAATTTTCACTGATGAGAAATTCAGAAAGTGAAATAAATTGTCCGTGGCTAAGTTGTGATCACATTTGAAATGTGAGCTCTGATGCCACTGTCTAAACCATGCTGGACAGAGCTCACTCTGAATGAATTTCCTGAGCAGTTGGGATTGTGTTTTTGCTGGTCTCATGTGACTATCTAAGCGGGGGAGGCAGAGTGTGTGTGCACCATGCCTAGGCTTGAGTTCCTGATCCTTCGTCCTGTGTTTCATAAGCTTCTAGGCAGACAGTTGTTAAAATGCAGAGTGATTTGTGATGCAAATGACCCCAAAGGAAGTATTCCAACAGTGTTAGGCATATAAGCCTCTACAGGCCTGATCCATGGTGTCTATTTCTCAGTCAGTAAGATGCTGATGTCAGGGAGATTGGAGATCTTGTCTCAAAATAAAAAATAAAAAAGCATTGGAGATATAGCTCAACACAGATGTTCTGGGTTCATTCTCCAGTTAATAGCCAATACTTTCTTTAAAATTCCTGGAGAATGCTGTAGTATTAAAAATACAGAAGAGATATTGGTAAGACAATTCTAATGATTTTTGGAAATTCCAATGATTTTGGTGTTAAGCCATCTTGCAGGAACCTAGAAATTGGAATGAGAAAGAAGGAATAGTAAGAGCTTTTGCATAGATTTCTCAATTCTATGGTATTTAGTTTAAAACACATACTTAAACAATCTAGAATACAGAGATAGACAAAATTAATGAAATGGAACACCCATCCTTCAAATGTGAAAAGTAAAAAAAAACCTGTTTCTTTAAAAATAGAGATCAATTCCTTGCGAGCAGGCCTATGTTGGGGTCGTAGGAAAGAGAGGGAACGGGGAGAGTGATGGAAAGACATAGTGAGTGGTTAAATTTTAGAAGATTACAGTAGAAGACACATTGTGGAGAACAATGGGTTATGGGTGTTTGAAGCAAGTGGGAGGATTTTGAGGAGGGAGCTAGTGACAATGTGTCTCTTACTCTAATACATTTTAATTTGGATATCCACTAAATGTTTTGATCACATCACATTGATCAAATGTTTACCACAATTTCTGTCAAATACAAACATTACAGTATATTCTTATCTACCTAATTCATGAGATCTGGCACTGCGAGGCTTCTGGCTCTTCCCCAAAGTCAAAATGACCATAACAGGTAAACATTTTTAATCCATTCAGGACATCAGGGCAGCCAGGTCAGTGCAACTAATGATGCCTCCAAAAGAGAATTTCCAGAACCACTTTAGAAAGTGGCAAGAATGGTAAGTGTGTTCAAAGCAAAGGGAACTATTTTTAGGGGAATGAAGGGCAATGTGTCTTTTACTGTAATAAAATTAAAAAATGTTAATCACTTACTGTATTTAAGAAATGATATCTCATGTTTCTTGGAGTACAAGTGTGAAAGTAGAACTACGACTGAGTCAAAAGAAATAAAAATTTAAAAAAATTAAGTTTCTAAAATTGACTGCAGAGGCACAACTCTTTCATGCTGGGCACTGAAGGATGACGGGTCTGGGCCAATGCTGGCCTTGCTGCATCTACCATTTCCAAGTTTCATAGTCTCTTGACTGTAGTCTTGCGTGTTATAAGCACTTGTGCTGTATCCGATTTCTAGCACCCAGCCTTCCGGACAAAAATAAAACTGGACTATTGGGAATATTTTGAAAGTGTATCAGAATCGGTGATTCAAAGAGCTCTTTTGTTGCCATGTGCTGTACAGTGATGGCCTTTAGCGTCCTCTTCATACAGAAATTTGAGGAGAAGCCAGAAGATTTCAGTGTGATCAAGGACTTATTTCCAGAAAATAATGGAAGCAACAGTTAACTCTTTTATCTCCGAACAATGAGTGAGATAAATTTCCAGATGCTGTTCTCTGTCTTTATGTTATTGGACCAATTTTCTATATAAATAATTCAGATATAAGCATTTACTATGAAAAGGATTCAATAGTCTTTAACAGTCTACCTCAGTATTACATTCTGCAAATGTCAGATACCAAAAGTAAGGTAACTTTAAGTCACCTAGTAAAAAAATGAAATCATTAAATTACTCAAGTTTCTTTCATTGGGATTTGGAATATTAATCATTATAGAATGAGATCCTTTTTTGGACTGGCTTTTGTATTAAGAAAAAATGGATCCTGGGCCGGGGATTTAGCTCAGCGTTTCCGTCGCCTGCCTTGCAAGTGCAAGGACCCGAGTTAGATTTCCGGTACCAAAAAAAGGGATCCATTTCACTCTGATAAGTTTTGCATAAATAATGCTTTTCCTATATAGGGAAAAGGGGTGAAGGGTGGGCAGGGGTATGGGGAAAAAATGAGAACCAAAATATATCATGTAAAGGTACAATATTGCAATGATGAATGTAACTGTACTGTATACCTAAAAAGTACCAATAAACTCCTCAACAACAAAAAAAATGCTTTTCCTCTGGCCACACCATTTTGATCATTAGATAGAGTACCTCTAGTCTTAGAAAATTCTGTAGTTTATTATAAGTATTAAAATATTTAAAATAAACACTTATAATTCGTAAGGAGGAAGATAAATGAGATGTGATGGGGGAGTAGTACTGGGGAAATGTACATATTTAAGAGAAGAGAGTTTAGGCTGGCAGCAAGCGTTGTAGCCTCTGAAACCTCTGGACAAGTTTGGATCCAGGTTTTAAGTATGAATTTGACCAGTGATCTGGCATTCTCTGACAGAAGACAACATTCTCAGAATGAAAGCAGAACAATTATGAATGATAATCCTATATTTGGTTTTTATTCTCTAATGTCAAGGCCTCAAAATGGAACACTTATTTATTTATTTATTTTTGGTACCAGGGATCAAACTCAGGTCCTTGTGCTTGTGAGGCAGGTGCTGGAATCACTGAGCTAAATACCCAGCTGGAACACTTATTTTAATTACCACAAAACAAGCTAAACTTTTGCTTTGCTTTTTAATATAGCACTTTAAATGTGGTTTCCACCCTGTCAACTTGGACTGGAATCTCTCGTGTGATTTCTGTGGGTAATAAATGTATCTCAAATCTGGGTGCTGTGTCGTATGCATGTCTGAGCTTTGATAGCAAGGGAAGGTGCCCCAAGTTTGCCTACACCAGAGAAATCCTGTGGATGTGACTTCTGAATTTTATAAAAGAGCAGTTATAAGTTTATAATTAAAATTTCTTAGAGTTCAACTGGAATTTAGCTACTATTTCAAAGCTAAAAGGAGTTAAATCTTATCTAAATATTAAAAAAAATAAAATTGACTGAAAAAGTTGAAAACTTGAATATACCAAATAATACTGTGGAAGAAATTAGGAAAAGCACCAAGAACAGATAAGTCTACTGTTGAATTCTATGTAATTCTTAAGGATCAGGTGATTCCAATATTATGTAATTCCATATAAAAAGGAAACAATCTCCCTTCATTTAGTGATCTCAACAGAATTTTATTTATTTATTTATTTAATTGTTATTATTATTATTTTTTGGTACCAGGGATTAAACTCAGGACCTTTCACTTGCAAGGCAGGTGGCGGTCAACACAGTTTTAAAGAACTGATAATGACAATAGAGAAACCTGTAGGCCAGTTTTACTTTATCTATATAAATATATAAATATACATTTTTTTCAAGAGTTCTAAGCAAACATTAACAAAAGTAACCCAGGAATGGAAAATCAACTAATAGCTATAACCAAAGAAGAGTTAGTTGAAGAATGCAAAGACAATAAGCAATAAGGAAACAAAACTCTTTATATCAGTAAAGGGAAAAGTGATCATATCAATTTATGTTGAAAAGTCTTTTGATAGAATTACCAGTCCATTCTGGGTTGAAATAAAGCACAGTTGGTTTAGAATGTCTGGACAAAGTCTCCAGGAATAGATAAGATACTATGGGTGGATTAACCCTAACTTATATCCAGCCTCTTTGACTTTAACTTCTACTACTGAGGCCAGATAAAATAAATAACTGCTGCTTTTGTTTGTTTTGTTTTATTTTGTGTTTGATTTTTTGCTTTTTGCTTTTGCAGTTAGTTGTTGCCATATACATCATGTACTCAAAGTGCGTTGTGGGTTTTCTGACAAAGTTTTCACTAGTTTGATAAAAAGGGATCAGCATAGTTGATGTTGTCTCCTTCTCCTTTTCTTTCTATCTTGAATGCCCACAGCTACTATAGCTGTTTTGCAGCTTTGAGGCAACAAGTGTAAGGGATCGGTGAAGACAGTCACAGATATTTCATTTCTGACTTTGCTGAGCTGCTAAATCAACACCAGTAATTGACTACCTCTAAATTTCTTGTTTAGGTGTCAATCAAGTTTTTAGTCCTGCTAAACGCATACCTGACTTAGAAAGAAGCTACTTAAAAATGATGATGACCCATAACCCAAAAAGATGAGCAGTAGTTATTCTAAGTCATAAATACAAAAACTATTTCAATTAGAATCGAGCAAAAACTGCACAGGAATGTCCTCTTCTACTATTATAATTCAACAATTTTCCTGAAGGGTCTGGGGAATGCATAAGACAAATTTGAGGCAAATAAACACAAAACCACACACATATAAAAGCAAAGAAGAACAAGACAAAAGTTAGTAAAACCCCATTAGGATGCAATAAAGAAGTCCCTAAAATTCAACTGTGCAGAATGTGGAGTTGTATTTTTTAGAGTTAATGAAATGAGATCAGTTGCGGAGTCAACTGGGAATTTTGGAGTTGGTCTCTGTTGTCTAAACCAATTCTGGCGCTATTTAGTTGAACTTATCAGCTCCAGTTTATGCAAATCTGAGAATTTCCATTATTTGGTCCCTTCTTTGCTGGAGAGATTGATCCAGGAAAATTATGGGGATGTAGGGATCAGCCATCCATCTCCCTGTCATGTTCCCTCAAATCAAAAGTTACCTTGTTCTCATTTGAGCTCAGTCTTGTAGTAGACTTTGCATTATGATAGAGTACATTATTATTTTTATAATCAATATAAGCAAAAAAGATAAAACTCTTTTCTTTCCTTAGCATGTGACTTTCTCAGAAATCTAAGAATTTCTAGTAAACTATTACTAGAACTATTAAAGACTTTGCTGAAGTACTTGGACATCAGCTGTAGTAAATCAATATCTTTGTTCCATTTTAGCAATTCCCAGACAAAACTGAAAAATATCACTAATTCTAGTTGTAAAAACTATAACATACCTGTGAAAAATTTAAAGAAAATATAGCATCTATAGCAGTGTTTCTTGAAGAGTTAAACCATACTTCTGGACAAGAAGACAGGAAATCAAAAAATGTCATCTTCCCTGAGTTAATATAAATTTAACATACTTTCTATTAGAAACCTAATAGTACTATGTTGGTTTTTTGCTAATTTGGAAGTGGGTAATATCATTTAAAAAGTTATTTGGAAGACTAATTGTATCTCAGGTTGCTAAAAAATATGAAAGTTGTAGGAGGGTCTTTCCATGATCAGATTTCAGAATACATTTTATTTTATTTTTTCCATTGAGTTTATTGGTACATTTTAGGCATACAGTGTAGTTACATTGATCATTGGGATCTTGTACCTTTACATGATGTATCTTGGTTCTTATTTTTTTTTCTCATTCCTCTGCCCTCCCTTCACCCGCACCACCTTTTCTATTTACAAAGACTTTGCTTCCATTTTTTCCTCTTCTCATATTTTTCTTTTCCCTTCTTTCCTTTCTCTTACCCCTCCCACTTCCCCTACTCCTTTAACAGAATATATTTTAAAGCCACTGCAATAAAACCAATCTGATATAAGCAGAATGATAAAGACAGAGAGGAGCAAGCAGAGAATCAGAGATGGATTCTACTCAGTAGGAAAAGCTTGGTTTATTTCATCAAAGATAATGGCTCAGATGGCTCTGTATTTTGAGGGAAATCAAGATAAAGATAAATCAAGATAAATGGCTCCCAATTTATATCAGTCTAGAATGAAGTTCTAAATGAATTTAAAAATAAAAGAAAATAGCAAAAATTATTAAGAAATCAGGAAACTGCAAACACAGTCCAAGATATGGGGGAAGATTTTTTTAAGACCTAAGACTGAAGATCTGAAATCTATAAAAGGAAAAATTCATGCTTGATATATGCTATACAGAAAATATAGATTAAAATGCATTTGACAATCTGTTGAAATTTTGTATATAATGCCATCTTACAAATTTGAGAAAACATGAAACAAAAGTCTCATAGTAAAAATTGACAAAAAGATGTAAGTAGGCTCTATGCAACAGCAAACACTAATGTCCTGAAATATAAAATACTGCTTTAATGCACTAACAGGGAAATGAGTTGCCACTTCAAGAGATACTACTTTAGATCCTATTTTAGACTGACAAAAATGAAAACCAACAACACCTATTACTGGCAGGTACACAAGAAACTCTGAATTACTATAGAAATGTGAATTGTTACTGCCTTTTTAGAAAGTGTTCTGAAAATGTTTATTATAATAAAACACGCTCGCTTTTCAAGCTTGCCCTCTTCGAAATGCAGTGCCATAGAAATGTACTCTGTAGAAAGAGGGCTTAAGTTGGGAATTTATTTGCTCTTTTATTTGCATTTTATTGCTGCATTACTTAAAGCACAAAAATGTGGAAATGAAATGAATACACATCAGTAAGGGAGTGGTTGCATGTTATCAGTGTGTATGTCAGGATTTGGCGTAGGGAATAGAAAATCCTTCACAATTTTCAAGTAGAAAGGGATAGAATCCAAGAAAGTATGGGCTTATCCAATCACTGAGAGGGCTGTGATTCCTAAGATCACAGAAGTGACCCATAGGAGGAAGATACCTGCTTTGAGGCCACCCCTGAAGTTACGCTGAGGTCAAGAATCTACCAGTGCTGTCAACGCTATGATTGCCTTTGGGTACCAGAGAGCTAGGGCTCACTCCCAGCTGTAATCCAGACTGGGCTCCTACCGTGATAGCTTCTGGACACCTGAAAGACTAACTGCATAACAGACAGAACCATCTTTTTTTGCACATATAGTATATTTTAAAGTTTAAAACATTTTATGTAACAACACAAACATTTTTTTCTATATAAACATTTATGTTTATATCAGGAGAGCTATCTTTGCGTGACCTTATTTTGCCAGCAGAAACAGCCCAAAGGGAAAGAAAAACATTCTCTACCTTTTAGCCTTATGTGAAGGGCATTTAATTAGGGGAACACATTTACATCAATGCCCTAGCATCTGGCAAATGTAGTTTTTTGCTTCTCAACCTCTCTGATCAATCCACAGTAGCTAGCATGCATAATTATTGTAAAGAGTGATGTGAAGCTGCATGGGCTGACCTGGAAATATTTCTGAGAGGGATTTTTGAATGTTAAGGAAAGCATGCAAGAAGTATGTATAAAATAATTCTAGGCAAACTCCATCCCTTCTCCAGATGTGTGTGCATGTGTGTGTGTGTGTGTGTGTGTGTGTGTGTGTGTGTGTGTATTTGGAAGATGTAGATAATATGGTGAAGATAAGGAGAAAAGAAGAGAGGAGAAAGGAATGAAAAATTTAAAGAGACCATACAGATTATAAAAAAATACAAATCAGCATAAAGGACAAAGTCATATCTATGTAAAGTTGCATGTGTGATTTTGTAAGCATAGGAAAAGGCATGGAATGCCATATATGTACTAAGTTAAGTGCTATCGCTGTGTGTATGTGCATGTATGTGTGTTGTGAATGTTATTAGAGAAAAAGAAGGAGAAGGAAGAGGAGGAGGAGGAAAAGGAAAGGAGGAGGAGGATGGTAGGCAAAAGGAAATGTCTTGGCTTCCCTTCACTATGAAAAGTACCTGAAATAACAAAATTATATGGAAGAAAGGTTTCCTTTGACTGGTGGCTTCCGTTTGTGGCTAGCAGGCTTTACTGCTTTTCGGCCGGTGACGACACAGCACATGGCGAGAGGGAGCCCATGGAAGAGCAGAGCTGCTCATCTCAGGCAGCTGGGAAACAAACGGGAAGGATGAGGCTGGGGTCCCCGTATTTCCTCCAAGGGCGTATTTCCCAGGGACCTAACTGCCTCTTATTAGGCTCTACCTCTCAAAGGTTCTGCCACCTCCCGTAGTGTCAGACAGTGCTTATAACACATCCCCCCCCCCCCCCCCCCC
>NW_022900950.1:50752748-50775507 GCF_012274545.1 Fukomys damarensis | reverse complement strand
TAACCCCCCCCCCCCCCCCCCGGTACCGGGGATTGACTCGGGTCCTTGCGCGGCAGAACCAGTGAGCCAAATGCCCGGCCCTTGTAACACATTAACTTAAGCTGCCCAGTGGAGTCAGCACCAAACATCAGTATGTGAGTGACGTCACTGGGACTGCTCAGCTGTGCTATGAGTGTATTCACTAGAGTGATCCTAAGTGAGACCAGCAGAAGAGCTGTTCTTCTGAGTTGTGCTCAGTTCACTAACTTACAGAATCATGAGAAAATAAACGGTCGCTCCCATTGACTTTTTCTTAAAGAGCCAGATGCGTGTATTTCAAGCTGTGGGTTGTCCACTTTATCAGAACTTCTGTGTGGCAGGGCAGAAACAGCCGTAGGCAATATAGCAATGATGGAGGTGGCTGTACTTCAGTAAGACTTTATTTGCAAAGAGCAGTGGCTTATCCATAGACTGTGCTTTGGCAAACCTACACTTAGTTAAGTGGCATTTGCTAACTGGTACATAGGGATGTCCATTATATAGTCAAGTGAAAAAGTGAAGTCGCAGAACAGTGTAGAGTGTAGAGTATGATTTATTGTGGTAAAACAACAACAACCAGAAAACCTCCTGTCCGTGTGTATGTCTGAGGAGAAAGTTCTAGAAGAATATACACCAGGCTTTTGACTCTGGATCCACAGAATAGTGGACCACAGGGTACAGGCATGTGAAGCAGGGGCAGGAAGAGATGAGTAGCTATTTTTTCATGTGGTTTTATTTTTTACTTTGTTTTATGCTTTGTAATGAGATCTTGACTTCTGAACTTTGCAGAAAGAAGTCAGGAAACACAAAAAATAAATAAATGGCTTGACACTTCTGTTCAGTATGGTTGAAGACCACAAAAAGTAAATGATGCTGTGCAGGAAAAGCATCAAGAATGTTCCTTTGAGCGGGATGGTGTAGTGCATGCCTGTAGTCCTAGTCACTCAGGATACAGAAGCAGGAGGATTGCAAGTTCAAGGCTAGTCTGAGCAACATAGTGAGATTCTGTCTCCAAATAAGGGAGGGAACTGGAGGTGTAGCTAGTGATAGAGCACTTACCTATCATGTAAAACCCTGGGTTCAAGCCCCAGTACTGCCAAAAAAAAAAAAAAAAAAAAAAAGTATACTTGGCCTCTGTCCCAAGTTACCATGGAAGGGTGTGCTGGGCTTCTGTCCTAGGGCAGAGATAGGTGGTAGGTGATAGAAATGATGTGCCTGATGAGAAAGTCATGGGACTTTGTCACAGGCTTGTGCTTTTTGAAGGCACAACAGAAACCTGAAGGTCATGGCTATTGCCCTAGTGGCCTGGATATCTAGATCCATAAAGGCCACACACCCTGAGTGATCTGACTACTCCTCTCAGGGTTGAGGCTCTGAGCTTGGTGACAATTGTCTTTGCCACAGAACGCCCACCAGAACAGCTGGGGCTTGTGATGTGCTCTCACTGTCATTATCCACCAGCAATGTTAGGATCTGTGGGAACCCGTCCTCACTGGAATGTGAAATGGCTTCTTTTATCTGAAGAAAACCTCTCTAGATTGATCGCCCCAGCTGCGAGAAGGATCACTGAATAGCAATGCAATTCTAAAGAGTGCTTAAGAACCTCCACCAGCCATTCCCTGCTGAGTGAGTGGGGTAGGCAGTGAATGTGAGAAGAGGCTGGGTGGAATGTTCTGGGGAATCCTTTGGTCCTTTGACAAATAGCTGTCCCTTCTCAAAAGGGCCAGTTGAGCCACTCTTAAAGAAAAATCCCTCTTAGCCCCAGACAGCTCAGAATTTAAGCATATGGAAAACATGATAAATATGCTTAGCAAATATAAAGGTACATATCACACATCATATACATTTTATATCGTGTTTGCACATATCCCTTGTCATGATCAGGTGCAATATTTAGGGGTTTGATATTTATTATCTGACTGGAATCAGTGTCCATACTTCTTGATAATCATTTGAGTCCATTTTTGATTTGGCCCTAGTTTACCTATACAGGACAATACTTTCATCAATCGATGATGAGTGCTCATATGACAATAAATTTTGAAAAAGTTTAGTTAGCCTCAACATTTAACTTTTCTATAGATTTCTCTGGTGTGGCAAGAGGGGGACAGAGGGGAGTGTGTCCACAAGTGCCCGGTTAGGAGCACAGCTAAAGGTGCTAGTCCTGCAAATGTCAGCATGGTAGGCACAGTGGGTGGGGGAGGGAGAGCACAAACCTCCCTCTTTGGTCCTCTATGAACCAGGCATAAAATTCAGGAGTAAAATACACATAAGAGACACCTAACTTAACCAGGCTTTACGGAGGTAGAAAGGAAGTCCCTTTGAGGATTTATTTATTTTTAGCACTTGTTTTAAAAGAAAAAAAAATACAACCATATATGATTTGATACAACAAAACCAAATTGTAAGAACTGATTTGGAGGAAAAATCACCCATCATGTAGCAGAGATTTGGAATAAATGGCTCTGGGAATCCTCCCGTGCCAATTTCCTCAATTATGGCTTTACTCAAGCACTATGTCATCTAGGCTCAGTGTACCCGATGTCAGCCAAGCACCAGAGTCCCCTAGGCTGTGTGGCCTATGGTGGATCTCAGCTGAGCTGCAGCTGGGCCATAAGAGTGCTTTATGTGCCTCTGTGGAAACCCTAGAACTTTGGTTCTGGAAGTTGGGGGGAAAGACTGCGGAAGTTACCTCTTCCCGCCTGCAGTGGGGTGCATCCTCTTTCTCAGTGCTTTGCTAAACTGAGGGACAACAGTGGATACAGTTGGGAGAAACACAACCTCCGGAGCGCGGTCCTGTGCTACAAAGATCACCTTAGATGCATCTGGGTAGGAGACTGTGGGAGTGGGCGGCAAATTACCTACCCGGGACAAGACGATCAGTTTTCAAGGGCAGTTGCTGTATCCTTTGTCCTTCACTCCCTTTTGCCAGTATGCAATGTGGGAGGTCCTCAGAGGCCAGCAAAGAGCTTTCATGGGCTCATAAGGCTTCCCATCATACACATCCCCTGTAGAATCTCAGGGCAGCTGCCTTCCTCTATTGCTGGCTCAAGGTAGTCGTTTCTGGGAGGGGAAGGCTTTGTCCATGCTCAGGAACAGCTCAGTGTGGAACTGAAGCACACACAGGCTGGAATCGCACTCTTAACAGCTGTGTGACCCTGGGCAACAAATATATTTTGTTTTCTTCATCAGTTCAGATGCAAATAGTGATCTGCTCACAGGGATCTGTTGATTAAATTGTATTTTCATTGGAAAATAAATCCAAGTACTTAGTAAATCATTGGACACATTTATCATTTCTTACCAAGCATTTATTGATCTCCTTATGAGTAGATAGAGTCAGATCACCATTAAGTCCTACACTGAAGAATTCCTAGACCTGTCATCTTAGTTTTTTCTTGAACTATCTGGAGGAGGATTCCTTGGAGGTTGGGCTCCCGATTTAAATGATTGGTTGAATGGAAATAAGTTTGATCCCAAGGAATAAGAAGGTGGCAGTCCCTGAGGACTGGCAGGGGAAAGAAGCAACTAAGAGCATCATCCTGTTAGCAGAACCCTATGCTTTGGGAACCTTCAATCAGCAAGTCTGCTTTCTCTGTTAGTGAGACTTGTACTTTCTGCATGAAGGTGCTGCTTGTCCATAACATTTATTCTACCATTATCCGGGCATAGAGTGCTGATGACAGTCCTTCATTAGTCCCTTGAGAGGGCTTTTCTTTGGCTCTAATGGTGAAGCGGAGAACAGGAACAGGGCTGCTGATTGGGGAGGGCAGACACATAATCACTCAGCTTGTATTAATGCAGAGTGGGGAAAGTGACAAGTCTGCAGTTCACGTTCTTACAAAAATGATGAGCTGTCTCCAAACCAGTAATTTGGCTAAAAAAGAGTCTGCAAGACTCCGAGTAAATTTGTCATTTTACATCCCCCTCCTCTTTTTTAAGTGTTAATGCTTTTGCAGTTGAATTTGAGACATTCCAAAATCTTGTTTCTGGCATTCATCTATGCTGCACAGGAAGCAAGATGCTAGTACGTATTTCTTTCGTATATAATTTCTTTCTATTACTTTTTGGCTTTGGCTTTGCAGTCTCTTGACCCAGAAAACATCTCATCTCATGTAGTTCTTCAAGTTTTTGGTAAACCGTTGCTACTACATCAACATTACTATATGAGCTGTGCCTAAATTTTTAAAATAGCAGGAAAATGTACTTTCTCTGGAAGCAACTGAATAATATCTGATTTTAGTATTTAATTTCTTTCTATTACTTTTTGGCTTTGGCTTTGCAGTCTCTTGACCCAGAAAACATCTCATCTCATGTAGTTCTTCAAGTTTTTGGTAAACCGTTGCTACTACATCAACATTACTATATGAGCTGTGCCTAAATTTTTAAAATAGCAGGAAAATGTACTTTCTCTGGAAGCAACTGAATAATATCTGATTTTAGTATTTGTGCTGGCATTCTTTAGGATCAGAAAAAACTTAGAAAAAAAATATTCAACATGGGGGCGGGTTGGAGAACGATTTCAAGGATATGTATTTTTAAAACCCAGCCTTAAAATCCCACGAGTAGCAAAGGACAGTGTTTCAGGTGGGGTGGTGGTGGTGGTGGTGGATGGGAGCAGTTCAAAGGAGGCACTTACCTGTGGAATCCTGGTCATGCTGAAAATGAGTGTCAGCAGTCAGATAAGAAAAAGGAGAGTAGTGCCTGTCAGAAGCACAGTGACAAAGTGATAGAGTGGAGGTTGAGAGTCTCCTTGAAATGATAGCAGCTTCAAGAAAAAGCAGTCTTAAAAGGGTCATAAAAAGCCTCCACAGGGTGATGAATGTGGACATCATTTATTTTCTCAAACATAAAGACTAGGCTCATTTACAAGCACATACTAACAAGGAAAAGGATTATCTCATGTCAGCTAGCTGAATGGATCCAGGCCTTGTGCCATCAGCTACCAGCTGCTCCCCCAGTATGCCGGAGTGTACTGATGTGCTGTCTGTGTTTCAAGCATTCCTATAGTGCTTGGTGATGGTACATTGTTCCTAGCCTTCTTGGACTCTTCCCATGTGTGAACACTCTTGCTTATATCAGAGCTTCAGATGTTCATTGGAATCAGTGTAAGAATGCCCTCTAGCAGGGGGTGAATCCATCAGCTGTTCCCCTCACTTCTGCAGAGCTGAGGCCAGGAACTGTGGCGTGAAAGCCTATGACAGCTCCTTGCTGCTGTCAATAATGGTAATTATACTCATGGAGCACTGTCCCCTGAGGAGCTCAAAGCACTGTACAGACACAGTGCCATCGATCCTCTTAACACGAGTATAACAGAGACAAGGGGCAAGGATTGTCATCATTTTAGAGATGGAGAACTTAACTAGGGAGGCAGAGATGGCTTTTGACTCACGAGGAGTAGGTCATGGTGCAGAGGTTTTACGACTTCTGGCGTGCTGTGGCAATCACCCAGCTGAAGAGCACCACCCCCAGATCCACCTGTCTCAATAAGGATGTCAATATAGGGCCGTTTTAGCACTTCGCTCCACAACAGAAAGGCATTTGAAGATAATTTCGTGCTTTTTAAAAATCCATTTTTAAGTATTTGTAGATGGGGCGGGGAGAAGGGGGTAAAGGGAGGGCAGGGACAAGGGGAAAAAATGAGAACCAAGACCTGTCATGTAGAGGTATGAGATCCCAATGATGAATGTATCTGTACTGTACCTAAAATGTACCAATAAACTCAATTAAAGCTGAAAAAAATCCATTTTTGCTAAAAAAATAGTTATAGGGTAGTTATGAAATTTGTAAAAGTTATATCCAAGGCAAGATAACAGAACAAAGGTCAGACTCTATGTAATGTGCACGGGATGGGGGCTTATGGTGGGGAAAGATAATAGTGGTGGAAAATGTGGACTACAGGTAATTAAACACTGCATTGTGCTTTGAGATTTCTGGCAGCCAAGGCTAACAGGACAACATGACTCATGAAAGTTCTCTATCTCATAAAATAAAATATGTTATGAGACCACAGGAGTTTAGGAGTGTGACTGCAAGTGGTTATAGTAGCCCAAAAATAAAGTTTAATTTTGTATTTTTCTGAAATAGTAATGTAAAAGCCAAATCACGGAGTGGCTGTCTACTCTGAGACACCACATACACACACAGACACACACATGTGCCCCTTTACATTCCTGCACTCCTAAGTGAAAGGTGAACTGCAGTTAAAAATTAGCGTCAAAAGCATCCTTGAAAATGACTATGGGAATAGAAAGGGGCAAGTGGCCACTTGGCCTGGCAGCTGGCCTTTTAGCTGGAAGGCTGTGGAGGGAACGTTTTTGCCAGATCTCGGCCTCCACCTGTCTGTAGTATTAGGTGATGCAGTGGATTTCTCTTAGCCAGCTATCCCCATCCCTGCCTGACTTGCAGTCTTGTTGTGATGTCTGGAATCTTCAAAAGATTGCATTTGGTTATCTCAACATATAACCCCAGGGCAAGCTCTGACCACCCCATAATTATCAAATTCCAGATGGGGATTTTTTGCTCTCTGTTCCTGAAAATGAGAAAGTCCCCCAGCTTGCTGCAAATTGGAGTCTGTAGCTTGTGTGATGGCTATGTGATAGCATGTCTGTATCCTAGCACTCTGGGAGGCTGAAGCAGAAGGATCCCAAGTTTTAGCCCAGACTGAGAAATTTAGCAAAATCATGTTTCACACACACACACACACACACACACATACACACACACACGCACACGCACACGCACATGCACACACACACAAACACAATGGGAGTCTCTTTATACAGTTTTTGACAAAATGCAGCTGAGTAGTTCTTTCTTGCTTATGCTCTCAACTGTCTCAGAATAATCCCCTGTCTAGGGGTTCTGTGGTGTTTTTGTTTTTGTTTTTGTTTTTTTGAGACAGGGTCCCACTATGTAGTTGAGACTAATCTGGAACTCACTGTGTAGCCCAGGCTGGTCTCGAACTCTCAGCGATCCACTTGCCTCAGCCTCCTGAGTGCCCACATTATAGGCATCTGCCACCACACCCAGCCCTAGGGGTTCTGTGTTTAAAAGATTAGTTTTTTCAGTTCTAGAAAATGAATGAGGGTAACCCTAACTGTCCTAACCTTAAAGAGTATCCAAAATAAAGCAATGACATTCTAAAAGTGCTCAGAGATCTTGGACATTTCTCTCAACATCCTTTCCTCTTTATGAGTAATGCCCATTTTCACCCAAATATATTTTTCATCCATAGTGTGTGTGTGTGTTTGTGTAATAAAAAATGTTGACAGGAATGTATAAGAAAAGGAAAAGATTACCAAATGTTTCCTTAGATAATAGTGCCTCTTAAGCCACTTGCTGCCTTTTTAACCAGGGATAAAATACAACTTGATTTCAGTAGCTAATGATATTATTTCTGGCTCTTAAAGACCTATGAAATGAAAACTAAGCTTTAAAAGCTTTACAGTTAATTGCTGCTGAGTTAAGTGTTTTATTTAAACAAGTTCATGCTGACACATAATTTAGAAAATCAATCAGGGAGATGAAGAATAAAAATATGGGTCTAAATACTCCTGGCTGATTAAAGAATACTGTGATATACTGCCTGGCACAGAGAGCCCTGGAGAGGCTGAGGCTGTGGAAGGGACTGCTGGGCAGCTGGACGGATGCAACATATCAGGATGTCTCCCGGCAGGATACAGAGAAAAGGGCTTTTTCTGCTGTAATAGAGGGCTTCTTGTTAGTCAAAATTAGTTCTGGCAGTACATTTCCCTAAAGATGAATCTTAGCAAACGGTGTGGAAAGGCAGTAGGTCTAGAAATTGGAGGTGCTATCTATGCTTTTCATCAATGAACAAGCACTGTGTCAGTATATAAGGCCTCTGTATGGTTTGGAGTGTGAGTGTCTCCAGAGGCCTGTGTGTTAAAAGCATAGGTACTTTCTGGAAGCAAAGAAAATTCTCACAAGTGGGGCCTAGTGGGAGGTCTGCTGGCTCCTGGGGCATGTGCTCTCGAAGGGAATACTGGAACTCTAGTGCTCTCTTACGCTTCTTGGTCATGAAGCGAATGGTTTGGCCCTGCACTGCTGCAGAGATGCACCACCTCATCACTGGCCCAATAGGGCTGAGCAATCATAGACTGGACCTTCTGAATCCATGAGCCACAATAAACTTTTCTTCTTTATAAGTTGATTCTCATGAAAAGCTGACTAACACAATCTCATTTCAAGTCTAGTCTTTAGCAATACTGTAAAAAATAAAAATCGGTTTTGGGTCCCCCTGCTTTCTCAATATCCTTTCTCTCCTAGATGGGTCCCTTTTGCCATCTACTAGGCTCAGTTCTCTCTGCTTAGCAAGACATGCCTTGCTACCAAACGGTCACAACTTTTGTGTGTATTTAAGCTTATATCTTTCTTCTTAAATAGCTAAAGTTTGTTTCTTGAGAAGCTAAAATCACTGCTTTTTTAATGTGTAAATCATGGATACATATACATATATATGTGTGTATATATATATATATATATATTATGTAGATGCAGATACACAGCATCTGTATATATGTGGTATTAAAATTTTATAGGTTAGGGGATAATTAGGGAAAATGTCTATACAGGGGATAATAAAACTAAGATTGGGAAGCTTTGCCATAGATTGAAGGACTTCCGAATCAGAGTAAGGGGTCATTTCTCAAATGGTCAAGTATTTGGTAAGACTCTTTGCTAATCTTTCTTTTGGAAATAAGAAAATTGAAGACATTTCTTGGACTCAGTGGCTTGTCTAATCCACCCATGAGTTGGGAGTAATGTTAAAGTTAGAATTTATAGTGGAGTGAGTCATGCCAGCCCAGGGAGCAAAAATATTCTGAATCATCCAAGAAACAGTAGGAGGAAGGAAAGGAAGAGAAGAAAAAGAAGAGGAGAGGGAAGAGAAGGAGGAGGAGGAGGAGGAGGGAAACTACCCAAGGCATTTGGTTTTCTGTGGCGATCGTTTATTTCTGTTTGTTGGCATTCCTTGGTTGAATACATTTGACTGACAAGTCTTTGGATAAACTGGCACATAGCCTTGGGAGTTATATCGAGGAAGGTAAACGCTTGCCATATGTTGTCTCCCTTGCAGAAGTTTGATCTCCCCCTTCCACTGACTGGCAAGTCCAGATCTGTGATCCTTTTAAGTCTAATTCAAAGCTTTTCTTCCCTGGCTTTGGCATTTTTCTTTCTAGTTGGTTCCTTTGTTTGTTTTCAGTCTTTGCTTTTTGGCTTAATAAGCTCTTGGTGACTGATCTCGTACCTGACATCAGTCAGGGACATATTGGCAGCCAGTGAGTTTTATTAAGTTTTGCAGATAAATAACCAGCTCTTGAAACACCATCAGGGCATCCGAGAAATGCAATGTTCTTACAAAGATTAAATTAGTACCAAACTTTAAGAACTGAAGGAAGAGGTACACAGGAAATAACCAAGACATAACTTTAATTCCCTACCTGGTAAATTGCTAAAGTGATCAATAGCACAGGCAGTCTGGAAGTCCCCTTGGGAAACTCAGGTGATAAATGTGTTATAGTCCCATAATGGAGGGTATGGGGTGGGCAAATGGAGGTCGATCTCAAGGGAGGCAATGAGGGGTACCATGGTAACCTGGCAATGTATTCCCTGTATCTCTTGATAGTAGGTCTGGAATATATTGGGCTAATTGACTGGAGCAAGCAAAGAGCAGAGTTCACAAAGGAGTTTTCTGAGGTTTTTCTGTGGGAGGGTCACACGATCATGAATCCATATGTGTTCAGGCACATGAATTTTTCATTGACAACAATGGGGAGTTGAGAGTTCATGCTGGGTAAATGAATATCTCATTCAATTCAAATATGAGTCAAGTGCATTTAATACTTTATTTTTATTTCCTTTGGTCATTAGTCCTTTATAGTGCCTCAAGTTTATAGAATGCTTTTAGGAGTATTGAACTTTAAGAGCTCAGACTTACATAGCTAATCACACTGAACTTGGTTTGTAACAACAAATTAATCTATGCCGGCTGGCATGACACCTGGCTGCAGTCATTTATTCAAGGACAGTGGTGGACAGATGGCCAGACCCCATGGCCTATGCATTCATGTAGATCAAACCATTTGGAGAAAGCATTTTCCCCCTCAGCATCCTGAGTGGGCTGCCTCTCACTTGTGGGTTGCAAATGGTCATCCTCAGATCTTGTATTGAATAATAGAGATTGAGGGTAACAGCTGAATGACAGGTGGGGATCCCTCTGGGCACCTGGTTCAGTAGAAGCTGAGGAATAGTGCCACCATTCCTGTATTCAAAGCTGGAAAATCTGGCTTCAAACCTCAGTGCCACTGAATTTTATTTGAATGTCCTTGGACAAATCACTTATATCTCTTTGACATAAAGTTTTGACTCAATTAAGTGGAGATAATTCTTCCTGTCTTAAAAATAAGGTTTGGTTATGTGAAATATCTTGGCATATCACAGAAATTCAATAGAAGCTTAGTTTTATTCATTGATTGATTTTTGTTGTACTGAGGATTGAGTCCAGAGCCTTCACACTGAGCTGAATCCCCAGCTCTTTTTAGTTCTGATTTTGAGGTAGAATCTTGCTAAGCTCTTGGTCAGTCTGGATTTGAACTTGTGATCCTCTTGCCTCAGTTTCTCAGAGTGCTGGGATTACAGGCATGCATCACAACACCCAGCTTCTTGATTTAATTTTAAGGAGACACATGCCAGTTTTGGACCAGAGAGATAACTCCATTGATTCTCACAAAGTCTGTGACGCTGAAGAACTAACAGGAGATAATCACGTCTGTTTTTATTAAGTCACTTAAGGACTCTCCCTGATGAATGAAGCATCCTGTTCTATTCTGACATTTCTTTTCTTTTTGGCACCAGGGATTGAACTCAGAATCTTGTACTTGCAAGGCAAGTGTGGCACCACTGAGCTAAATCCCTGGCCCATTTTTTTTTTTTTTTTTTTTTTTTTTTTTTTTTTTTTTTTTTTTTTTTTTTTTTTTTTTTGTTACCGGGGATCTAACTCAGGACTCTATTCTATTCTAATCTTTCCATGCACAGATAGTGCTGTGTCATTTCTACCACAATGCTTTGGTCAGATCTCAGTTGCACGGCCTCAACTGAGTTTAAGGGGCCTGGGAAATACAATCCCTGGGCAGGCCATCACTTACCAGCAATAACTTCAAACTATGGATGATGGGACCCTCACATCCCTGGTTATTGATAAGCTGCCATTGAAATAGTGGTGAAGGCAGATGATTCTTGGAATGTAGAAGCGAAGGATCACAAGGTAATAGGAATGAAGAGGTGAGGAGAAAAATTTGATTAATCTACCAAACACTTTTCTTGCTATAGGAAAAAGGCAGTAGTATCTATCTCTAGCTTCTGACTTCTTAGCCACTCATGTAGGAGTGCTTTTAAAGTCAACTCCCTGATAAAAGTTAAAGCATCTCTTGACAATCGACAATCATTCTGATTTCATATTGCAAGCTGCATTTCATTGCAACGAGGGACGTATCTATTGGATACAGTGGTTCTACCCACAGAAAGAAGAATTTTAGCTCTGATAAGATTTGTAAGGAAGACTTATTTTTACTTCTACTTATCATGCTGGGACATTGATAGAAGGAGACATTTAAAAGCCTTGGCTGAAGCTGCAGGGTAGGTTAATATCCTGTTATGGACTAGGACCCAGGAGTCCAGCAATCTAGAGTGCAGCATTTTCTGCATGAATGAACCTACATATTCCACCCACAACTTCTACAGTCAAATCTAGTATTTTTTTTTATTACTCTGGCTGTGCATGTAAATAAATAGCTTCTGCTCCACCCCACCTCCACCTTACTCAAATTCCTTTTACTGTCCGGTACACTAACTGTAAGACTGCTTTTCTGGAAAACAATTTGACATTTTTCAATGCTGCGCGATCGGAACTTATGGAATGCTTCCTCTATTTATTTGCCAGGAAAACAAGCAGTTATGAGATCCAGAACCTGCAATCATGGGCAAACATAAGGTCTGGATTGGGTTCACTCCTTCTGTTTCTCCTCTTGCACTTCCTGTATTCCTAATATTGTGTATTCCCGGACTCAGTATTTTCCTTCATGTAGCCCCCCCATTAAGAGTTGAATTGAAATGGAACTTTCCTTAATGATGGTAGGTGAAAGCAGTCTTACTTTTAAGAGCACCTTGAGGATGACTGGAAGTCTGTAAATTTTATTGTATTGAATTAATAGGCATTTCTGAAGCCAAGATTCTAGAGTTCAGACTGTCACTTTTTTACTTCTTGGCTTCACTTCAGCAATCATAATGGAAAGGTTGATCTTTAAGTGAAACCTTTGAATGACATGCCTTGCTGCTGAATGGTCCTCATAGAAATACAGTCCCCGTTAGCCATTTGAGCTGCTACCACTCAAGACAGAAAGGCTAGCTTTGCGTGAAGAGTCTTCAAGAAAACAGGTCTTTTCTGGAGTTATTACTTGTATTTCCTAAGAAGCGGGTAATAACATTCAAGTGTGTGAAATTTATCCTCAGGTTCAGCTGTCCTAAGGACAGAAAGTGACACAATTCTCTTCTTGGTAGTGTGGCCCAGGCAGGACACTATAATAAAGCCAAATACAATCACTTTTAGAAGATTCTTAAGGCCCTTTTGGACTTGAGACCAGGTTGTGTGACCTGCTTTGAAATCTTCAAGGTCATTTGTGTGACTTTATAAGACACCCATGTAACTGTACTGTATACCTAAATGTACCAATAAACAATTAAAATTAAATTAAATTAAATTAAATGCACCCCCCGCCAAAAAAGAAAACATAGATTCCTTAGGCTCCTCCTCTGACATGCGATCTTTGAAGTTGGGGTAGGGTGGCTCTGGAGAATTCATATACTTGTGCTGTAAGAAATATGCTGTTAGTAGTTCCTGATGTAGTCCATGCCTCTCACTTGGGAATTGTGCTGGTTGTCATCTGTTTGCTCCTTAGATCATCTCTGTCCTTCTCTTTGCTGCAAGGTGCCCACTCTATTCAGCAGCTCTCTCTGGCCAGCTGGGTTCTTATACTTGATTAGAGGGAGCTCTTGGCAGGAGATTGAAGGGTAGGAAGGTGGAGCAATCAGGGCTCATGGTCTTCCCACTCCCTCTGTGCCCTCTTTGCAGGATGACTCTGTCCGTATGGCAAAAGCTGCTGCTCCTCTCAAGGTGGCACTGTTTTCTTCATGCTCTACGTTCAGATTCTGGTATATCACTCCTCTCCTCTCCTCTTTGGCCTGGGAGGCAGCACTGGCTTGCTAGTGGTCCAAAGGAGCTGCACCCTTATGGTTTCCTTTGGCCAATATTAAGTCATTCTGGATTTATCTTAAATTGGAGTGGCATTTGTTTTCTTCCGGGACTCTAAAAGACCTAGCAATCACAAGAAAATGTGACTTCCCAAGTCAGCTCTAGTATGTGAGACGGATACTTACTGCTTCTCTGCAGAGGCTTGTTAGAGCCTAGACTGTAAAACCGCTGCATCTTCTTAGGGTCCCAGTAGGAAACACAGTGAAAGCAGAAATAGAATTATTTGAAAAAGGTTTGTTCATTGAAAGATTCTTTATGAACTGGGCATAGTGACACATGCCTGTAACCCTGGTATTCTGGAAGGGAGGAGGAAGAAGAGGAAGAGGAGGAGAAGGAGGAGAGTGGCAGACAGAGAGACAGAGGAAGAGAGAGAGAAGAGAGAGAGGGGGAGAGAGAGAGAGAGGGAGAGAAAAGAGAGAGGGAGAGAAAGAGTGGGGGACTCTAAAGTGGAGGAAGGCCTAAGTAAGGTTACTATAGTAACCTGGAACTTGTAGCAGCTGAACTTTTACAAGTCTTAGATTCAGAGGGAAGAGAGCAGGAAGTATCTATTGAAACAAGGCTGATCACATTTGCACGCAGAGTGCAAGAGACTGTGTTTCACACAGGTCAGCCTCCTGGGGCAGGGATGAGTGGAGAGCCCATCTCAGTTTGTAGTGGGAAGAATCACAAAAGACAATTGTTTAGAATTCCTTTTTGAAAGCACAGCTAAGTTAGGAGATGAGCCAGATCAAATAAATGCCTCTGGTACTCATTCTTTTCAAAGTTGGGGTCTGTTATTGGACTTGCTAGGCCCAGCATACCACTCAGGGTCTCTGAGGCTGAGAAAAGGACAGGACTACTAAGAAATCCGATAATCTTTCAGGAGATGAATTTGCAGTGGGAGAAGAAGGTATGAAGCCATTCCAGTGCTGCATAGCTGGCTCCAGGTACTGCCTTTACACTTCGGGAGACTTCTGGGAAGATGGCGGGATGGAAAGCAGCAGTGGACAGCCTCCTCCTCAAATTCAGCATTCCAACACTTAGGGAAATTCTTCTAAGTGAACTGTGTCCTCGTCCTTAGAAAAGTTTCTCATTTCTCCTCTATCTCACTTTTATAAACTCTGCACTTTGGGTCACCCCGTAACTGTGGAGGCCTCCACTTTAGTTATGCAGTGGTGAGTGGTCGACCTCCAGCAGTTCAGTGTGGCTGAACTCCTGGGGGTCCAACTAGTGAATTCCACCTTACGGGAAAAGTCACCCAGACAAATAAGACTGGCGCTAAATTAATTTGGGGTGAGCCCTAGTTAACACACTTGAAATGACTGGACACTAGCTGCTTCATTCCACTGTGTTTCTGAGAATAATAAGAAAGGGAGATCTTGGGAATGTGGCCTTATGTTTAGGGACCTATCTGTGTTGATTAAATGCCAAATAATTTGGGACAATATAGTTTAGAAGAGTCATTCACAGGCCCACCACCACCTCGAGCTTCAGATTCTTCACTGATAGGGTCTGAGGAGGTTTTTGAGGATGATAAGGAACCTAACATCCCCTACCCATAGAATACAATTGCAAGTTCACTGATTGTCTCGGAAGAAGAATTTTCAAGTCTAGTCAGTAAGAGACATGAAAAGAGTTTATTAGGCAGAGATTTAGAAATACACACTCAAGGAAATAGAGCGTAGGCCCACAAGACAGAGGGGTGCGTTATGTCCCAAAGCTGGATACATTTAGCTGGACACATTTATTCTTCTCTCGAGGAGTAGAAAAGGTGGCCCCTCCCCAGAAGGGTACTAGCCTATTTTATAGCTATGACCTAGTTTGTTTGTTTGTTTGTTTTTTAAATAGCCAATTTAAGCATTCTTTGGATTCTTTCAATCTGTTCCTTTATCCTTTTACTTTAAGATCAAGTTTGGGCTCTTTACTTTCTTAAACCAATTTATGGATTTACAGCATTCCTGAGGAATTTTGGGTGTGATAGGTCTGGGAGGAGAGGGACCTAAATTTAACCAAGGGAATGTGGATTTGGATCTCCCTGGGTAACTTTGAATGGGTTCCAGAAGTTGTAGTCTTCTGAAAGTAGAATTTCTAGTGATGATTTTCTTTGTCTGTCTGTCTGTCTGTCTATCTATCTATCTATCTATCTATCTATCTATTTCTTCTATCCTACCTTGGCCTTACAGTATAATAAAGGCTTTATATTGACTTAGTTTTCCCTAAGGAGGGAACATTGCTTATTTTATTGCTGAGTAAAGCTCAAAGTATTTAGTTTTTGATAGACTGTAAAATAAAGGTTTCATTTCTAAATACATTTCTCTTGATTTTTACATTTGGTGTAAAATCTTCCCAAGAAAAGAAGTTCAGGTTCTTAGTCCACTTTGAATAGTCAGTTTTACTGAGAAGGTCACAAGAGACGCAAAACTCTATATTTTTTTCAACTGCCCTACAAAAACAATTTAATATCAATTACTTTGGAGGAGAAAATTAGCACAGTTTTCAATTTCAAATTAATGAGATACTTTGGCTATTTAATGTTATCATCTTAAAGTTTAGGAACTCAACTTGATCGTTCATCCTCCGTGACACTTGCCGTGTTCCCAGTCAAGTGCTGATGGGGACCCTCTGGGCCCGGAAGCCGGGCCAGTTTCCTTTGAGACTCCACGTTAGTGGTATTTGTCACTCTTTGTCAGCTAAAGAAATTTCATCACAGCAGAATGTGAGTGCCAAGTGCTACAAAGATGTACAAGGTGGTCTACTGAGATGCCAGAAGAAAATACTGCAATTTCTATTTCCATGTATCCTCCCCCCAAAAAAGTTAGAAGAAAACTAAGCTCTTGTAGTCTATAACATACAGACAAGCACTGGTGTCTCCCTGTGGCCTGAACAGTGGCTCTTTCTTGCTAAGGGAGTGTCCTGTAGAGCCTGAAGGCCCCAAGGGGCACCCTTCCTTTTTTGCACATTGCAATGAGGGATGGCAAGTTTACCTCTGCAGATAAAGTGCATTTATAGATGATGTTGCCTCGTCTAAACTAAATTACTTATCACAAAATGAACATATAGCCTGCGAAGAACATCTGCAGTGAGGTAGTGGGTAGAATAAGGCAAATGTAAGGGAAGAAGAGTAAAGGCTCTCATTTTCAGTGAAGTTACTAAGTAGATGTAGAAATGCAAATGTGTACTCACTCATGAATGATGGCCCTTATCAGTGTTATGTCATGAGACATCAGCTAATAAGAGTATGAAGCCATCGTGATTTGAAAAAGACAGTGAGGAGATCTGCTATCCTTTTTACTGATCTTTCTTTTTCCTCATTGAGTTTATTGGTACATTTTAGGTATACAGTACAGTTACATTCATCATTGGGATCCTGTACCTTTACAAGACAGGTCTTGCTTCTCATTTTTTCCCCTTGTCCCTGCCCTCCCTTCACCCGCCTCCCCTCCTCCCCTTTTTACTGATCTGAAATCACATACTTCAAAGCAATGCCTTAAAAATATTAATAAGTGTAATGGAAAGTGCTTTAATAATTCCTTCTGAGCCTTCTTAATAGTGGAAAAAAAGCTGGCATATGTTGTGGAGAATGCTTGTTCTACCTACCGCAATAAATACATGTGAAATAGCCAGGTATGGCAGCACACACTGTTATCCCAGCACTATGAGGCTGAGGCAGGAGGATCATCAGTTTGAGCCCAGTCTGGGTGACTGAACAACTCAGTGAGATCCCATCTCTAAACAAACAAACAAACAAACAAGAATAAATAAATAAAAAATTACAAGGCCAGCTCAGTACATCAGCTCTGGATTCAACGCCCAATACACACATACACACACATGAAGGAATGCTCCAGACCCTTAGTGGCTGCCTTCTTGACACCTATGATTGGATATCTAGTTTTCTCCATTTTAACATTATCAGACCAAATTCTGCATCTCCATCTCTGAAGAATTTTTCTAATGGAGTATGCTTCAGTCTTCTCCATCCCATAAATGTCCACAATGGTTCTAACGTGCTTAGGATAGAAACCATGCAGCATTCTCTTCCCTTTCCCTTTTACCCTATATTCTAATTTGTCAGCAAATCTCATGATTCTATATCAAAATATATCCAGAATCTTTTGCTACATTTTTACCATTACTACTTGAGTCCTCTCTGCTCTGGACAATTGAAATTTGTTTTCTGCAGCCTTGCATATTACTGTCTGATTTCCATGGGGCCCCCAAAATCCTTTCCATCCTAAGTTAGATCATGCTGTGTTCTGCCGAATACCTTCCAATGGAATCAATTCTGCTCTGAATAAAATCCTGTCTTTCCTCTACCCTTCAAGGCTCTCTTAACCTTTTGATCTCTCAGAACCCTTTGACCTCTGATCTCTGACTGGATCCTCTGACCTCTGATCCTACCACATTCTTTCCCTTACTCCGCCAAGAGGCACACCAGCCTTCCTGTGGCTCAGCCACTCTCAGCAAGTTCCTGCCTCAGGGCCTTTGCTCACGCTGCTTTCTCAGATCACAGAGTCTTGTCCAAGATAATCCAACACAGCCAGTTCTCCAATTAAGAGAGGTCTTCCTCACTGCCTATGACAGCCCGCTCTATCACTCTCTGTCTCAATAGCCTGTTGAATTTTCTTTGGAGCACTCACCCTGACATATAGTCAGTCTCCCTCATCTGCTGATTTCATATCTGTGGCTTCAAATAGCCACAGAACAAAAATATTCAGAAAAAGAAGTTGTGTCTATATTGAACATGTATAGCCACATTTCACTGTTATTCTCTAAACAACATGGTCTAATAACTATTTCCATAGCATTTACATTGTTTTAAATATTACTTACATTGTATAAGAAATTTAAAATGAATTAAATTATGTAGGAATATGTGTATACGTTATATACAAATACTAGTCTATTGTATATTTATTTGATTTTATATAAGAAATAAGTAGCTGTGGAGTTTGCTATCCTGGATGGTCCCCAGTAGATACTGAGTATCTTAGTTACTTTCTCATTGTTGGGCCAAAATGCCTTACACTGAGCAGTGAAAGGAGGAGAGGTTGAGTTAGCTTACAGTTTGTTTCAGTCCATAGTTTTCTGGCTCCAAGGCAGGACGATATGGCAAATGAGAAACAGTCCATGGCAGAGCATGCAGGGAGCAGCAAGTCTGCCTTCCTTCTTTCCCTTTTATTCTATTCACACTACAGCCCATTGGTTGGTGCCACTGACACCCAGAGTTAGGCTTTCCTCTTCAGTAATCCTATCACTCACGACTACGTTAAACCAATTGGTAGACTAATCCAGTTACCACATACTCATAATCCAGCATCACACACCTATCATTCAGGTGCCTCCCAAAAGCTGCACCTGTGATTGAGCACACAAGACTTTGAGGGGACATCTAAAACTATAAGCCATAACACCGAGAGATGACTATTTGATTTTAAAAATTTGTTTGTTTTTGTCCTCTTACAGCAACAGAGCTGCATGAAAACTTAATTTTGTTCATTACTTCTTCAGCACCTAGAAGAGTGGCTGGCTTATACCAAGGACCCAATAAATCCTTTTTGAAAAATAGACTGAAATTAATATTCATCCTTAGCTAACAAGTGTTGCTGGTAGATGCAGAAGAAAACTTCAAAGAAATGAGTATAGAAATAAATCAAGAAGTGCTTGCTATACAGCTGAGTGAAATACAAATGTAGCTTTCACTGTGATAATAAAATAAACAAAGCACTGCTCTTTCTTAAACCAATTATAAAAAACATGCCAGAAAAGATGTGCTTTCAATTGTAAATAACTTCTTTACTAGAGACAATGTGCTTATAGCACAATGGCTGAAAATAGCATTTGATGGAGTGGCTGCTTGGCTGGAATTAAAAGAGCATGCTGGGATAGGAATACAAGATAGCATCACTCTTGAAATGTATTCACCCTGTATTTATTTATTCATAGTCATAGAAATTTATTATATACTCGAACTGTTGCTGCAGAGCGGTTGAAGCCAAAAACACACAATGAGCTACAGGATATCATGGAAGCAATTACTCTAATTTTAAAAACCAACAGAGCTGTGTAAAATGCGAGGATCTTTGACATCCTTTGTATTGAAACAGAGAATAAACTGGAAAATCTCTCATGCCATCAAGAGTTTGCGGTTATCTCTTTTTAGCGAAGGGCAAGCATTCCACATTTGCTGAATTTTTCTTATGGTGACAAGTGGCTGTTAGCAGTTGCTGTCTAGGATCCATTTTGAAAAGAAAGAAAAGTGCAATTGTCTTTTCATTTTTCTTGGTAGAGAGAGTGGTTTAACGATGAATAATGGAGTTAATGCTTAAAAATATTTCTATGAGTTTGAGCATTTATTGCCCTACATATGTAAGAAGCTCACCTATAAAATGTTTTGTATCTGTACAGTGAAGAAAGTTGGAAAGATTAATTTCTAATATTTTTAATCTCCTAAAAGAACAGGTTAGAGCGGGTTTTGAATCACTTGTCAAAAATCTCCCAGAATATAATTTGCATATTATAAAATTCCCCCCTTTAAAGTGTACACCTCAGGGTTTTTTTGTCTATTTACAATGCTGTTAGTCCACTACTACTACCTAATTCCAGAACATTTTCATTTTCTTAACGGAAGTACTGAGTACTGAAGAATATCTGATTGACAATAGAAAATACAGTAAGGAAATTCTTGCATTATGGAAAGATAGGATTGAAGATTGCGATGTAGAAACTGCAACTGGTGCTATACTCTTCTATCTGGACCTGCAGATCTTGCTGAGAAAGCCACTAAATCCTAAAGTTCAAGTCAGCTGAACTTAGAATCTAACTTTTGGCTCACTATGCTAACCTGAGAATTTTCAGAAAGAGAAAACTGTATTTAACTAAAAAATGACTATTTCACATTATCCATTATCGCATTAGGATCTTATGTACTATTATAGTTTATTCACACCAGAGAAATTATTCGGTATTTACATGTGTGACTTATTTATTTCACTTAGGAGTATATCTTCAATATGTATCCATTTTCCTATGAATGAATCTAATTTCTCATCCTTTATGGCTGAGTAATATTCCATTTTATAGAAAATCCACATCTTCTTTATCCAATTTCCAACGGATGGGCAAATGGGCTGTTTCTAAGTTTTAGCTATTACAAACTGTGCCACTATAAACATGGGTGCACATATATCTCTGTGTTAAGAAGAAAGGGGCTAAAAGTGTAGCGAATGTGGGAAGGGTAGGGGAAAGCTAATAAGGGGAAATATGAGAAAATGAAAAAATGGAAATGAAGTGTTTGTAAAGGGGGAGGGGAGCAGGGGTGAAGGGAGGGCAGGGACAATGGGAAAAAATGAGAACCAGGACCTGTCATGTAAAGGTGCAAGATCCCAATAATGAATGTAACTGTATTGTATATCTAAAGTGTACCAATAAACTCAATGAGGAAAAAAAATTGTAAAATAAAAAAACACAATAACATAAAAAATATGACTATTGATTCTTTTTATGACAGCAAAAGATTTTTATTGTATCATTAGTAAGATAAAATAATATTACTTTAGAGAAGTTATTTCATCCTTGTCATCTTGTTAAAATTTTGTCTTTTGGTATATTTTATGAATATGCTATAATTGCCGGGTGTGGTGGCGAATGCCTGTAATCCCAGCACTCTGGAGGCTGAGGCAGGAGGATCACTGTGAGTTCAAGACCAGTCTGGGCTACGTAGTGAGTTCCAGGTCAGTCTTAACTACATAGTGAGACCCTGTCTCAAGAAAAACAAAAAAAAGAAAAGAAGAAAAGCTATAATAATAGATTACAAAAGCAACAAAATTCAATATTGGGAAATAAATCTGTAGGAATTTGTATTCAAAATGTTTTAGTGCTGAAATTTATTATGAAAATATTTTATGATAAACTGGTTGTAAATTACCTGTGTTTACATATAATTCTCTGGTGCAGTGTTCTAAGTAGTCAAGACTAGGTTTGTGCTAGATTCTGATGCATACTTAGTGTTCAGGGGAGATCAGGGAGTTTTTAGTTAACAGCAGGTCTGGTTTATGAACAGTAAAAGCAATGCAGATTCAAATGCATTAAACTTTACTAGACATACATTGTAGGCCAGGTACAATACAAACTTATTTCACTCTCTACTTATTTCATCATTATAATAAACTTTGAAGATGGGAATGCTAACTTGTTTTATAGATGAGGAGATTCTGAATGCGAAGAATGGAATGATTTTTCTATCACTACACAGATAGTACAGATGATTCAAAGCCCAGGACTTCTTACTCCAAGCTCAGGATTTCTCTTTCTTCTTTAGACTACAGGTGATATTAAGGGTACAGAATCGTGGCTCATATTTTATAGCTGTGGTACTTACTAATGAATTACTTCAAGCAAATTATTTAACTTGGTACTTCAACTTCCTCATCTATGAAGAGAAAGGAAATAGAGTATTATTCCTATTTTACAGAACTGTTGAGAAGATTAAATGATGCTTAAAGTGCTGTGATCATGTAAATACTCAAAGGATGTTTGCTATCATCCTTACTTCTCTTCTTGCCTCACATTCTGCTCTCTAATTAGATTATAATCACTTTAAGATCATGGGATGATGTCTGATTTCTTCTCTCTTTGCCTCTTTCTTTTTCTTGTCTTTATCCCGATACATAGTGTTTTATTTAGAAATGATGATGCTGATTGAGCTTTTCAACCATTAAGTATTCACTGGCAACTACCATGTGTGAAACCTGTCCAACACAGTTTTGATCCTTTATGTCTTGTCCAATTTTATCCTTGCCACAGCCTTAACTTTTAAAAACTATCATGGCCATTTACTCACCAAAGATGCAGGTTTAACAAGGTAAGTGGCAGAAGTCACATAGCTCACTGGGGTTGGAAGTGGGGTTTCAAAGCAACCACCTGACTTAAAGCATGTGCTTCCCAACTACCCTTGTGACAGTGTCCAGGAGTGGAGGTGAATGTTCCTTCAGACACGGTCACCCTTAGAATTTGGTTCTTCCTCAGAGTGAGGCAAGACTAAGCTTGGATCCATTATTCTGAGAGTTAAACAGATTAACTCACTGAGAGAACAGAGAAAATGGGACCCTTCTTACATCTTGAAGAAATATTTCAATCAATTTATTTGGCATCATTTGGAGATCACATGTTACTTGGTAAGTGTGATCATTAATTGCGATAGGCCAACTTGACTTGAATAAGAACAGCTAGCAGATTAGTAAAGTTTTGGGTGTGTGTGGAGCATTGACATATAGGTTAGCACTCACAGAGGGGAAGACTCACATTGGATGAGGGGCCACCAACCATTAGGCTCCTAGCCTGCTGGGTCTGTGTCGCGCAGTCCGGGAGGTCACGCACCCGCCGGGTGATCTCAGGCAGGCAGGCAGCTGAGCCGCGGCGCCTCGGGCACGGTGT
>NW_022900950.1:50597595-50752508 GCF_012274545.1 Fukomys damarensis | reverse complement strand
GTCGGCCGCCCGCCACGCAGACTGGCGCGTCCAGGTGGCCGTGAAGCACCTGCACATCCACACTCCGCTGCTGGACAGGTGAGGCGCCCCCGCGGGTCCCCGGCGCAGCCTAGGCTCATAGCCTGGACAGACTAAAAAGGGAAAGAAGAAAAAGGAAAGGTCTTTGCCATTAGCTTTGGACATTGGTCTACAATTTCTTGAGGCCCAAGAAAGAGGCCATGAGGACTCCAACAGGCAATGATGTAGGGGAAGCATTGTGCAAACTGTTTAGAGCTCACATCTCCCTATAACTTGGCCCAGGTGCTGGACACAGAGCTACCGGTAGGAGGTAATGTTTTCTCTGCTAGTTTTCAGTCTTGCTTTGGTATCATTCTTTTCTATCCCCCAACTCACCCTTTTGGAATGGGGATGGTTTTCCTGTGTCACTGTATTTCAGCAGTGTATAACTTTTTTTTTTTTTTTTTAAAACAGGGCCTCACAACTAAGAGTTTGCTTTGAGTGTCAGAGGAGTCTTTGGACTTGGACTTTTCAGCAATGCTGGAACTGTTAAGACTGGTGAGTATTAGAGATGCATTAAATGCATTTTACATAGAGAGATGCACCTGAGTCTTTTAGGGGCCGGGGTGGAATGTTACAATATAATTCTAAATGTTCCCCCAATGCTTCACGTGTTCAGATGTGGGACTTTTTGAGAGGTGATTGCATCACGGGGCACTATACTTATCACTGAATTTATCCACTGATGAGTCTTTAGCTGAATGTGCTAAAGGTAGGATCCGGTTGGAAGAAGTGAGTCACTGAGGGTATGACTTAGAAGGGTAGATCTCCCTTCTCTGCTCCTCCTTCACTTTCTCTGCTTTCTGACTACCATGATATGAGTAGCTTTCCTCCCAGGCTGGTCCACCATGTTTTTTCTGGCTCGGAGTCAGCCAATGATGCAAAGAGTGAGACTTCTGAAACTGAAACAAACCTCTCCTGCTTGAAATTGTGATGTTAGGTCTTTTGTCCCAGCAATGAGAAAATGACTAAGACAGTATGCATTCCATTATTTTTAAGGAACAACTAATAGACAATTCATTTAAGAGATTACACAGATGACTAACGATGATTTTTCATTTACTTAAATGGAAATGTATATAATTGCATAATTATGATTAGACTTGTCCCAATAAACAATGCCCTAAATTCACCTGTATTGGTTAAAAGTAAAATGAAAACCCACTTTCTTTGTTTGGAAGTGTCTGGTCTACTATCACAGCTTCAGACCTTTCTCTGATTTCAAGGCCAATTATAATATCAGAGGAAATCCAGAAACTTCCCTAATTGCCTCTTTTGACACTTTTCAAACCAAAGAAACATTTCCTACAGACTGAATGTCTTTTCCATTGGGCATCTTTTGATAGAGCTTCATTCTTAGATCAACTGAACAAATAAATATTAGCAGAAAGAACTTTGGAGGAACTTCTAGTAGCTCTTGGATTTAGAAGGAAAGTTTTATGAGGTTTGTATACAGCTCTAGAGACCCCTAAGTTTGAATGTTACTTATGGGGACCATTCCTGCACATGGTCTGTTTTTTGATTTCATCAAGGGGGATATGCTCTCAGAATTATCTCTGGAATGTAGGAGGGCCGAGAGCACTACAGTACAACACCTTCACCTCCAATCCTTTTCTTCAACACTGCTGAAATGTGAAGGATTCTTCTGTCTTAACAACAATTCACCTCAGCCAGCTGCCTCTCAAGCTGCCATTCAATTTTTCTACTTCCATCTACTCTCAGACTGTCCCCGTAGACTTGACTTGCCAGCAGTCTCTCTTGCACTTTCTGGCTCTTCCTTTTTGCTTCTTCAGTAGGTTACAGCTATTGGTTTGTCCCAAGGGCAGCTTGGCCGAAGATCTTACTGTATTTGGGCTGCGCCACAGTACAGCTGCCCTTTGTCCCAAATAGCAAAAGTAGTCAACATCTTAGTCATGTCATGCAATTTGGAAATGACAGACCTCATAATAACTTACCACCCACACCCATTTTTCTATCTCTTTTTCCACAAATGAGAGGGTGAGGAAGGTCAGAATATAGCCTCACTCTCACCTCTGATTCCTGGACCATGAGCTGTGGTTGTGTGACTCTGAGGAAGGGCAGGGAGTCCTGGCCTCCTGTTGGTTGATTTTCTCTATGTGATATGTCATCAGACAGTTGCAGGCAAGAGAAGCCTGGAGAGTCTCAGATGCATGCTTGCCCTTTCCTTTGTCTCTGCTCTACCTGTCTGTTCAGATTAGACACCCAAGAGGCATGTCTACCTCCGGGCTCTGGGAAGTGCTCGCCAATTGCAGATGCTCATAGGACATGGATGATTGATGATATTGTTAATCTGAGTAATAACAGGCATTTGGGTGAGCTCTCAAGGAAGCTTCTCAGTACTAGGATATGGCTGTGTGTATCGTACCAAGGAGGGGGAAACCCAGTTAATGGGCAACTGCAGATACCGGTACTGAGATGGCCCAGGTTAAAATACTTCTCCCTTTAAAGATAGAAAAGCAATTCAATCTATCAAGGAGGCACATAAATGAGCCTCACATAAGTGGATACTGCATCCCCAGAGGCACTAAGTTTGTGCCAGCTGCTGGAAGAAGGAGTCAAAGGAGTGAGACAATTTGAATAATTACCTCCTTCCAGGCTTCAAGTTTTTCTGCTATCCCCCTGTGTTTCCTCGTGCTTTTTGTAGCTCTTCTCACTGTATCCCAATAAACATGTAGAGGCTTCTCTGAGGTGCGTATATGAGGAAAAATAGAGTTCTGTTTTCAGATAGTACAGAACTCACCTCTTAAAGAATCTGGAGAAATGGAGAACAAGTGTTGGTGAGGATGTGGAGAATTTGGAACTGTTCTGTTGATGGGAATGACAAATAGTCCAGCGACTGCGGGAAACAGTGTGAGTGTTCTTAGAAAATTAAAATTTGAATTACTGTGTGATCTAGCAGTCCCACTTATGGGTATATATTCAAACTCAAATCAAGATGTCAAGGAGGTATTTTTACACTCATGTTCACTGTAGCTTTATTCACAATAGCCAAGAGATAGAAATAATCCAAATGTTTATGGAGGAGAGAGTGAATAAATAAAATGTGACTGTATATGTATAATAATATATCCAGCCTTTTAAAAAGAAGGAAATCCGGCCATATGCTCCCACATGGGTGAATCCTGAAGCCATAAGACAGACACAAAAGGGCAAGTACTCTATAATTCTACTTATATGAGATATGTAATGTGGTCAAAATCATAGAAACAGAAAATAGAAAGGTCTTTACTAAGGGCTGTGGGAAGGAAAGAAGAGGAAATAGTGCTTAATAGGAGTTCTAGTTTTGCAAGATGAAAAACTTCTAAGAGATTTACTGCACAATAATGTGAATATACTCAACGCTATCGAGCCATATGTTAAAATGGTTAAAATGTTATGCAGCTGTAACCACAATTTTAAAATTAAAACAAAAACCCTTGGAAAACTTTCTTTGTTAAAAGAAAATTCTTTGGTAATGCAATTGATTACCTTCTTGGTTTTCCTGTAGGTATACACTTGAATTTTTGCATAACAAATTTTCTTTTCTTTCTTTCCCTCCCTCCCTCCCTCCCTCTTCCCTTCTTTTCCCCCCTCCATACCTCCTTTCCTCCCTCCCTCTCTTCCTTCCTTCTCCATCAGTACTGAGGATTGAACCCAGGGCTTTTGCACTGAGCTACATCTCCAGCCATTTTTATTTTTTATTTTGAGACAGGGTCTTGTTAAGTCACCTAGTTGCCCAGGCTGAATTCAAATTTGTGATCCTCCTACCTCAGCTTCCCAGAGTGCTGGGATTACAGTCATGTGCCATTACATCTGGTTTGAATTTTATTAAAACAAGGTTTGCTTGTAACTTGAGTGTGGAAGTGTCAATGTCTCTGTATCTGCTGACCTGGAACCACCATTTCCTTCCTAATCCCAAAAACATTATAATGCAGAATTGGGGCTTTCAAGGTTATAAGAGAGTTAGTACATACAAGAGGATTCCCACTAATAGCCCCAAAGATGAATGATTTGATTGAATTGAGATCAAAGGGACTAGGTATTATGATCTTAATGCAGTTTCTACATATAGTATAATAACAGATATATGTAGGGCTGGGTATTTAGCTCAGTGGTTCCACCACCTGCCTTGCAAGCACAGGTCCCGAGATCAATCTCCAGTTAAAAAAAAAAAAAAAGTATATGTATTTGTTTTTTTCCCTGGTTCCTGGTACAGAAAGCTCCTAAAACCCTTGGGATTACCTAATCATAAGTGTTTTACAGAGCTCTTTTGTAACATACCTTAATTTGTGCTAATGAAGTGACTATGTCAGGGCCAGAGATTGTTGCCAGAGGAGCCAACCAGGAGATGGAAGAGCTGGAATTTTTAGCCCCCCAATCTCTGGAAAGGTGGAGGGGTTTGAGATTGAGCTAAATTATCAATGGCCAATGATTTAATTAACTGTGCCTATGTAGTGAGATCTCCATAACAGTCTCATAAACTGGATTCAGAGAGCTTTGGGGACGGTGAGCAGCTAGAAATGTGGTGCTAGAGAAACCACAGAAGCCCCACACCACCCTCCCATGTCTTGCCCTATGTATCTTTTTCACTTGGCTTTTACTGAGTTGTCGCATAATAAAATTGAATCGTAAGTGTTTTGCTGAGTTCCCTGGGCCATTCTAGAAAATTATTCTACCCAAGGAGGGGATCATAGGAACTCTTGGTCCATAGCTGATCAGTCAAGAGTAGAAGAAGCCAGGCCTGTGATTGGTATCTGAAGCCAAGGAAGTCTCATGGGGCTGAGCCTCCAGTTTCTGGGATCTGATGCTAAATCCAGGTAGGTTATATTAGAATGGAATTGAACTTAGTTTGTATCCTCCCCTCTCCCTTAAAAAAAAAAAGTCCTGGGGATTGAATCCAGGGCTTTTGCCCTGACCTATATTCCCAGTCTTTTTTTTTTAAGTTTTATTTTGAGACAAGGTCTTGCTAAATCACTAAGTTGCTTGAATTTGTAAACCTGACTCAGCCTCCCAGAGTGCTGAGACTATAGGGTGATTCTTCCTTCTTAAATGATGCCATCTGTGTTCTGGAGGAAGGATAGGAGTCTCAACCTAGGCTGGCAGTGAAGATGTGAGAGACATCTGGGATGACCAAGCACGGGGCTAGTGTTTGGGCCACTATGTGTCACACTGACACTGACCGGCCCTGTGATCATAGCCAGAGCAAACTGTTCCTGGCTGTCAGATGCTTCATTCACACCTATGATACTCAGAGAACTATGAGCCCTGGGAAACACCTAATTATTTTGTGATGTCACCTCTGGAATGTTCTGAGTGCTTTGGTGACCAATTTCTGCATAGGATGTATACCTGGCATCTCACAGTGGTATGGCTTTTTGTTTGGGATAAAAATAATAGTCTTAGGTAAGGAAGTAGGTGTAATTATTTCTGCTTCAAAGATGTCCAAAGGCTTTTAGGTTAACTATAATTCCTGTGCTAATTTCTGTGCAAAGATCAATGAAGAATCTTATATCATCTACACATACCTTCAGACTCAGATTTCATAATGTACATAATTGACAAGAAGGGGATAAATCAGTGGAAAATTATCATGTATTTCAGTGAGTAGATGAAGCTCAGAAGATGAGTTTAGAAGCAAAAACCTTATTTTCTCTTTTCTACAGCATTGAAGGCCAAATTTTATAAGAAAAGGAGATACCAGATCTGAAAGCCTAGAAATTCCAATCAATGTGGTTCTACCTCAGGTAGGGATAATCTCGGAAGGATGCAACCCATGAGTTTTAGTCAAAATAACTTACTTCTTTCAAAACTCTAGCAAAATATTTCCCAAAGAGCAGAGAAGTCAGGTTGATTGTCACTGACTGAGAGACTTGAGCCTTAAATGTAGAGGTTTGAGTTAGATGAGCTGATAAGACCCTTCAACCCAGTGCTTTCTATTTTCTATCATACTCTGAATAAACCTTCTCAAATGAGGTCCTTTGAGGCTTACTTCTGGTGACCACCCTGGATTTCTGAGGGGTAAGGATTAGAGCTGAAGGCCCAGTCAAATGTATAAGAATGAATCCATGAGGAGAAAAGTTAGTACACTGACCAAAGTGTACAGAGTCATTTGGGGTTTTCAAGAGAATTCAGCCCTGCTACCCACCAAAGACAGGCTGTAAGAAACATGGGTATTTGTTGTTGTAGTAGTTTTTGTTTTCTGTGTGTTTTGAGACCAATGAATTGTTGAAGTCCAGAAAGGTTTGGGATCCTCAGGTCTCTTCCTACAACCAGTCATTTTCTTAGTAGGTCCTTTTGATTGGAATGTTTCAGTGCTGCTATGTCACAAAGGGGTGGCTTTGCTTTCTCCAGAGTCACCTAAGGCTCCATTGGAAGACCATGGCCATTCAACTAGAGGGGGTGAAATGTAGGATGGAGGAAGCCAGTACAGAGGTAACTACTAAAATTTTCACCTAAGGAAGTGTACAAGGAAGATGTGTCTCCAGTGGGCATTCAATCTGTGTAATTATAACAGTGTAGACAAATATATTAGATGGGAGGCAAAACTATAGACAAGTAAACATTCTGGATGTTTGTTTTCACATTACCCTTGTAATTTTGTAATGGTTAACTAGTTTCCTATTTGTTTCAGCTCATAAAGCTTAGCCAGAGTATTAGATAAATTTCTCCTGATCGTTTGATAGATGATAACAAACTACAGGCACTTTTTCAGATCTGATTCTTCCTAGTTGAAACACAAATTGAGTTCCATTGGCCACTTCTACCCTCTTGAAGATGTATACTGCTTCGGTTCCTTCAGAGTCTTTGATTCCTTCTTAGTCTTTGCAGTGTTAAGAGTTCAGCAGAGGGTACCAACTTGGGGATGGGGTGGTAATAGGATTTGAAAGTGGTCATGTGACCAAAAAATTGGAAAGATTCATCCATCTTCCCCTAGCACAACTTTTTCCCCAGCTCCCAGGAACAGCCTGGAGGTTAAGGAGGAGAACAGGTGGTTTAAGAAGGCTGGAGCTTATTCTGGGGCTGCCCACTTCCTGTGGTGCTGATCTGGTGCCACTGCTGGGGTCCTTGAAGGTGGGGGGTGGGGGGATGAGGGGGATCAACCTGGGCATGTGTGTCCCACATCAACTGATGCAACCTTTGATACACCTGCCATGGTGGCACAAGGTAGGTGGCACCTGCCAGGATGCTCTGGACTGGTTCTCTGGGGGAAGGGAGCAGTGCCTGTGGGTAGATGATCTGAAACCATCCCTGGGGCTGTGAGAAGACCTGATATATTCCTTGTACCTCCCCAACTGAGATGGTGCACAGCTTGGGGGAAAGGATTGATATGGGAAACAGGGGAGGAAGAAATATTGACTGAGCACTGATGGCATTGTGTGCAAGTCTGAGGACGAGATTTCACAGGTATGAGAATTGGGAAGTCCCTGAGTAAGGGCAGAACTGGAATTAAAGCTTGAACTCCGATCAATGCTCAGGTATGCCCTCTGCTGGGCATACCACCGTGCCAAGCCAGGTCTCATTTTAGCTCTGTGATTCCTCCCTTACTTCTATGGAATAGCACCTTGTACCCCCAATCTTATCTTTCACCCCAAGGAGCTCCTTATATCAGCCCTATGCAGCTTTGTTCTGAGACCAAGTCCATTCATCTTGGAAGGGAATCACCACAGCTCCATCCCCAGTAAGTGCCTCTGGTTCCCAGCTCCCAGTCCTTCTGGACATTTGGCTTCTCCAATTACACTGCAGATACCTATGATTTACTATTTATTATCACCCTTAGGTCTTCTCAGGTCTTATTGATTTCCCATCTTTATTCCTCACATTAAATATTTGTGTTTTCTGAAAACTATTTCCCTCCAGCACATTAACTTGTAAGCCATCAATGTTATTTCCTGCCCAAGTGAACTAATCTCCTGATTCCTCTTGTATGTAATGAGTCTGGTTTTCACAGGCACTCTTCCCCACAGTGCGCTCTGAGTTTCATTGAAGTACATTTACTGCTAGGTTATTAATGATCTACACCAGGCCAGAATGAGCTCCGCCAGCACCTTCCTTGTACCTTTTGTCCTTCCCTATTACCCTTTCTCTTTCCCCTTTGTTTACGCTCCTTTAGAGCATCATGAGTCAGAGCAAATGAGCCACAGAGAGTTCATTTTCATAAAAAAGGCACTCCTGCAATAACTTATTTCTTCATGAACTATATTCATGATGGCAGAGTCTTCACAACTGAATCAGCTCCCATTTGCAGGTCCCACCTCCAAATCCCATTAATGTATGACTTTGGAGGCTAAGTTTCCAACACTTGATATTTCGAGGACGCGTTCATACATGTCAGCTAAGCCTGGGTGGTCTCATCCCCGTACTCTGTGTGGGAGGCCACCAACTTCAGTTAACTGTACCCCAGAAGATTCTACCCACAGACTCCTGTTTTTTAGGTCTCCTGTAAGAGACTCTGGTGCTATCACTTCCCTTTTGTCCTCTGCCTGTCTCCTTAGAATTAATTGGCTGCTCTTCTCCAGTGTTCCTCATTAGGTCTGAGGTCAGTGATCTGACAAGGGCACACAGTTCTTGGTGATTTCAGCCATTTTCCTTCTGGGGCTATTCATCTATAAAGGAGATGGAAGGAAGGGGGGGTATGCTAAGGAAAGATTCCCTTCCATGGGTGGGATTTCTGGCACCCATGAGGACAGTGTGTGTGCCCAGGGCTCCAACGCTTACAGTTTGTTCTGTCATAGCTGGGAGCACATTCCTTGCTCCTAAGGACAGAGCTTCTTGATTGCCTTTCTAACACCTGGCAGGAGATGTGATGGGCCTCTGAGCCAAATATATTGCCTGCAGCAACAACTTCACATTTCATTCTGCCACAGAGTCTGCCTTTTTCTTCCTCACTTACTGGGCCTCTATCTCTGGTTTTCAGAGATCAGGAATGAGGCAATCCTTTCCTTCATGGGACACTTAGGCTGGGCAGCATAGGTTCTACCTCCTAGGCTCAGGAGAAACTTTTCAGGATGTCTCAGGCGCAGACCTCTTGTCAGGGCCAAGGTTATCAGAGCAGATTAGCTCAGCTTGTGGAACCAACCCAGTAATACCAGTGGCTGAGAAGACTACTGAGAAGGAGCTGGTTGCATACACAGGCTGAGGCTGTGTGTGACCTTATGCTTGCATGTGTTTGCTTGACTCAGATGCTATGTTTTGGAGAGACCTTTTTAGAAAAGAAACCTATTCAGCATTTGCATTAGCAGTTTAGGCCAGGAATGGTTGTGTTACCAGTCAAGCTGGCTCTCTGGTCTTTATGGAAGCTTACTTACCACTTGTCCTCCCCCGCCCTTAAATTTATTAGTGCATTTAAAGAAAACAATACAGTTACATTTATCATTGGGATCTTGTACCTTTACATGATATGTCTTGGTCACTTGTCCTCTTACAACAGTAGGAAGCAAGAAGAATGTCAGAGGCAGCATTTAGAGAAGCAAAGAGATTCTCAAGCACCCTCAACCATTGGACTTCTGAACTGAAAGCTAATGGGAATTTAGGGCCTCTGCTTTGATTGGATTATGGGTTCAAGATGATGAGATGTACAACTAGGGGTAGATTCCTTTAAGATGACACCTAGATGGACCTGAAGCTTTGTGGAATTCGTACGGGAAAACTAGTACAGTTTTTGCATCATGTGGCAACAGCTCTGCACTGCCACTGTTTTGCATGTTTCAAATGTGATTGAAATGAGGCTATAACTTCACCAATTATATTTCTTTACTCTTTGTGGGAAAAGTGGGCTGTGCTGCCATAGGCCCTGCCTTCTGGGCTTAGGAGAACCTTTTCATGGTGACCCAGGGTTTTTTGTTTTTGTTTTTTAAGCTCAGACCTCATTCCAGGGCCTCTTTTTGTTCTTTTAAGACCAAAAAAAAAAAAAAAAATAAAAAAAAAAAAAAAAAAAAAAAAAAAAAAAAGCCACTTGTATAGGTCAAAAATAGTAGAATATTAACATGTTTATTCAGTTCAACTTAGTTTCTTCTCCAACTTTTTAGAGTATTTTGGTTAATTCATTCACTGGCAAGGACTCATTAAGCCTCCATGCATGTCACATATGTGGTTCTTGTTCACAAGACTAAAGATGTCAGAAAAATAAGGGATAGTTCACTAGCCACAGGTTATTGCAATTTATTCATATAACTAAATGGAAAGGGGAGGAAAGGATGCAATGTAAAGTAATGGTATTAACACATGTATTCCATGGACAACCTGGAGTGCTAGAATGAGGATGGAATTTGGAGTCAAATATCCTGATTCTAAATGCTGGCTCTGTTCTTTTCTTAGCTATGCCATGTTAGGTGGAACCATTTCATTTCTTTTGGGTAAGATATAGCAGATGACTATGGAAAGTAATCAGCATATTGTCTGACAATAAAGTTCCTGTTTAAATGAGTGCATGGCTATTAAAATGTTAAAGATGCTTAAGTGTTCTAGTTAAGAAACTGAGTCATAAGGTCCCACTGCATGTGGCCACCTTCTTGGACCTGTAGGAGAAAAGAGGAGCAAGAGCAGGGCTCAGTCTCTCCTGGGAAGATTTGTTTCCTGATAAGGAAGCATGAGACCTATTTGTTTAGCAACATTTGTGGCTTAGGTAATGTGAGCCCAGAAGAGGGAAGTCTCAGCTTTGCTTGGGAAATTTGGTCATTTGTGGGAGAGGACAAGATACCAACCATGTAGGTTAAAATAGGTCTGCTAGAGACCTGTCTACAAACACAGATCCATCAGATCAGAGAAAGTTAGACCAAAAGGCACAAGGAGATAATGTTTCTAATTCTACAGTATACAAACTTGGCAAACAAACTATACAAACTTCAGAGCAAGAGGATGCGACCAAAGTCACCTGGTGACACATAAGGAAGACAAGAACTCAAATACTAGGTTGTCCAGAGCTGGGAATCTGCCACATCTTAAGGTTCTTTTAGTGTGTTTCTATTGAAGGTATAGTTGAAAGGCCTCAGGTACCTAGTTCAGCATGTGCACGTAGAACATAGGCAGATGGATGGTGGGATTTAAGGGCCACAGAGGATACAATGATGAACAGGTATAATACATCAGTGGTTCCTCTTTGAAAGTTAGTTGGATCAAGAAGGGTTGTCTCTCTGATGGTAATAAAACAGTCATAGAAAAAGGAACCATGAGACAACTGGGAACATTTGAACACTGACTGTTTGCTGATGTAATGGGATAGTAGTTAAATTTTAAAGGGGTGACAATGGTATTGTTCTTTGAAAGGATACATATTGATGTCTTTAGATAAACTAGTGCTTTGGGATTGCGTAGTAGTCTGGAAGAAACAAGTATGGTCTTGATTTGATAATTAGTGAGGCTGAGTGATGAGTAAACTAAAATTTATTCGATTATTCTCTTTGCTTTCATGTATGTCAGAAATTTTCCTTATTAAGAAGTTAAGGAGGGCCCGGGATTTAGCTCAGTGGTGCTGCACCAGCCTTGCAAGTGAAAGGGCCTCAGTTTGATCCCCCTGCTGGAAAAAGGAAAAAAATCAAGGAAAAAAAGTAATCTTGACTTTGAAAATACTTCAAGTACTTTTTGATGCGTGGCATTTTCCTTGTGTATGTTTTACACTGTACGTAAGAATCTAGATTTGAGTGTTCCTATTCAAAAGTTTTGGAACCAGAAGTGTTTTAGATTTTGTACTTTTTTTGTATCTTGGAATATTTATAAACACATAATGAGATATCTTGGGGATGTAATTTATTTATGCTTCATATATATCTTACATATATGGCCTGAAAACATTGCATGCAATAATTTTAGTGTACCTATGCTTTGATTGAAACCTGTCGCAAAGGTCAGGTGTGGATTTACCATTTGTGGCAACATGTTAGTGCTCAAAAATTTCAGATTTTGAAGCATTTTGGATTTTTTTTTTTTTGGTGCTGGGGATCGAACTCGGGTCCTTGCACTTGCAAGGCAGGCAGCAGAACCACTGAGCTAAATCCCTGGCATTTTGGATTTTTATCCGCATGTGATAATATTTCACAGGCCAGTGTTGTGAAGATTAAATAAATTATGTGGGTAGAATGCTTAGGATGTAGAATAAAATTAGGAATAAATAACTTGCTTCATTTTTCCTTTTTTTTAAAAGCAGGATTAGGATATACACTGTTGACTAAAACTACAGTTTTCCATGGTAGTGTCTTCTGGATCCAGATCCTGCTGAAAGGGATCCTTGCCTAGATTGTGCAGGGTTGGAGAGGCCTCCTCAAGATTCTTTCCTTCCAGGACTTGGCTAACCTTCCTGGACACCCAGGCTGGGTTATCTACAGTGAGGTTCAGTCTGATCACAGATCAGCTACAGCAGCTGATGTGCTTTTCCAATTGAAAAATGTGAAATCCGTGGAAGCTGAATTTACTGAAAATAGATAAGGTTCTGCTTGCAGAATGCCCTCACACTCTTGCTATCCGGAAGATTGAGCATATCCTTACAAAGTTAATGGCATGTGCTTATTGCAAAGTTAATGGAATAGAACTGTGTCTTCTATTTACCTAGTCTTTGAGTCTTAAAGAATTTTAATTAACTTTATAACCATGCAAATTACATTTCTCTATATACACATACACAATGTGGGTAGCTTGACTTGTTTTCTGCCTTCTATCTCTGTAAAACTGTGAAAATAACCTAGGAAATGAAGAATTCATATCTGCACAGTGTTTTGATATACTTGTATGAAATGCTTTTGACATATTCAAAAATAGCTATCATAATCTTATTTTTATTTAAATTCATTACTGCAATTGTAATCTCTTCTTCAGTGTGTTTTATACCTGTTCACTTCTTTCTGAATACATCTCATAGTTCTTGCACTAGAGAAATCTGTTTTTCTTGATAAAAATACCTTACATATCTAAGGCACTTGACAATTTAAAAAACATTTTTCATTCATTATCCAATTCAATCTTGACAGTAGTGGTGAAGCAGGGCATATGTCATTGTTCTTGTTTTACAGGTACATACTGCTGCCTTTTAATGTTGGAAGGTACCTTTAAGCCCATGCAGCCCGACTCTCCCTTTTTCACTAGACAGACATCTGGATCTCAGAGAGGGTGAGAGAGTCTATTAGTTTCACACCATCCATCAGTGACAGAATCAGGGTGAGAAGGCTGTGACTTTCAGTCTTGACTTCTTGGTCTTTAACCCTGGTGTAATGTGATATAGGAAAACAGGACTTTTATCTGGCTTAGAGCTTTTCTGACCACATGCTGACAGAATCAACTGAGGGAGCTGGTTAGAAAGGCAGATTCCTGGCCCATGCGCTGGATCAGGTAAAATCGAACTCCCAAATGGACAACTCAAAAATCTGCATTTCACTTAGTCATCTCCACCAGGAATCCACTAGCCTGTTGGACTTAAACTGTGTAGGTCTGGTCCTCCTCTGTGGCTTTGAGATCACAGCCACCATCACGAGATCCTCTGTATGAATGCCTAAATGCCTTTCACTGTCCTCATCCCCTCGTTTTGAACCCCAGTCCCTCAGTGATAAATCTGGAATGATGCTCTTCTTTCCAAAATTATCAGCCAGACTCAGATTTGAACCTTTTCCTGTGTCAAGGGCTGGGTAGATGTTTAAGGGCAAGTGATAGGCCAACTCCAGGGCAGCTGAGAATGTAGGGTGAGCTTTAATGGACCACAGGGGAAGGCTGGGATGGCCAAAGATACCTATGTCTTTTGGACACAGCAATTTGGGTGTGTGCTGGGGTGATCAATGCTGCCCCTCTCCTCATGCCAAGCGTGGGTATACACTTGTGGGTAGGGCAGCTTGAAACAGTGTTTGCTCCTTTTCCAGGGTGAAGGAATGTGCCAGAGCCCATGCTTAGTGCTTTTGTATTTTACCTCTTTTAATCCTTAAAACATGAAGCAAGAAAGTACAAGGTATTCCAATTAAAAATTGTAGATACTGAACGTCTGATGACTTGCCCAGATTCTTGACAACAGATGAAGTCAGACACAAAATAATTTAGTTGATTCCAAGAGCTATCCCTTTAGCTTCCACCATATGAATCTGAATCTCATTATTTTTGGATTTTATGTTTATGGATTTGCCTGCTCACCAAAATATGTAACCCCAGTATCACAGTCACAGCACTTTTATGGCCATTGTTAGACCTGGGTGGTGTCATGTCTCTAGCTGAGGAGCTCTCTTATTTGAGCTTTTGGAAAATAGAGTTCTTTGTGGAGTTTACTAGTGTCACATCTTTGAAAGGTGTGTGTGTGTGTGTGTGTGTGTGTGTGTGTGTGTGTATTGCGCACACACGCGTATGTGATGTCACTGTTTAAGATGGCTCCCATGTGCAGAGCTGCCGAACTGAACTGTCTGGTGTTCCTGTATAACAAGAGGGCCTAAGATGAGTTTATGGGGGAAACTCATGCCAGATATGCGTTCAGGCGTGAGTGACGGTGGTTAATGATCTGTTCCACGTTAATGAATCAGTCATACATGTTAATTAAAGTGTCTTTAAACACACACGTAGAACAGGGTCATGAATTGATTAGCTGGCAAAAACCTTGTGACCAGAGGCTTGCAGGAACCTAATTCATTATTCCTGGGGGCTTTAGAGACCGGAGCTGGTTGGAATAATACGCATTGACGTATCGCTTTGTGAGGACCCCAAGAGGCAAAAATGCCCTCCATGGCCAGGCCAGAGCTTTCCTGACCACATGCCCCATGCGGCTCACTGGAGTGTCCTGGCCTTTTGGTCCTCTGGGTGCCTCGGTTGCTCCACTAAAGCTGCTCGCTGTTCTCTCCTCAGAGGGGCATCGCCGAGCCCTACCTGAAGCTCCACAACCTGTACAGCACACCCCTCGCTGTTCGCGCGAGGCCGCTGTTCCCGGGCTCAGTCGCCGGGTCGTCAGCCAGCACTCCTACCCCCTCAACAGCTTCTCCTCGGCGCCCTTCGATCCCATGGAGCGCCCCACCTCCCAGGCCGACCTGGAGCTGGACTACAACCCTCCGCGCGTGCAGCTCAGCTCAGCGAACACGAACCGTCGTGTTCCAGGACGGGCGGTGGGTGAATGAGAACTGCCGGCCGCAGTCCCCGTACTTCTCTCCCTCTTCCTCCTTGCACCATAAGCTGCAGCACAAGAGGCTGTCCTAGGAGTACCTGCTGCAGGAGGAGAGCAGGTGCCTGCGAGAGGAGAACCGGGCCCTGCGCGTGGAGAACAGGGCGCTCCGCAGGGAGAACAAGATCCTGCAGGTCTTCTGGGAGGAGCACAAGGCCACGGTGGGATGCCAGGACAGCCAGCCGCCCTCGCCTCTGCTTCGCAAGGAGAGCGCTTCACAAGAGGCGGTGCAGAAGGAGCCCGCGGCCCCTCCGGCGCAGCGCAGCAAGGAGAGCAGCTCGCTCCAGCTGCTGCGCGAAGAGAACCGCACGCTGCTGCAGCAGCTGCTGGCACAGAGCCAGGCCTACTGGGCCCGGGTTGAGGACAAGGCAGCCGCCGTGGAGAGCTGCACACCCGGCCCCTCTCCCCACGAGGAGCCCCACAGCCCGGGGCTACTGCCCGACCAGGGCCCAGGTCTCTCCTCCTCCTCCGAGGAGCCCAAAGGTCCCGCGACCCCGCAGGAGGACGCCCAGACGCTGCGCGCCTTGCGGGAGCTGATCTGCAGCCTCTCGGGGCCATCCAGGGAGGAGGAGGGTAAGGCGAGCCCGGGGCCACTGCAGCTGCTGAGGGAGAGGGGCCAGGCGCTGCGCACCCTGCGCGAGGAGAACCGCCTCCTGCAGGAGAACAGGGCCCTGCACGCGCTGCTCGAGAAGCACGGCGCCCTCCAAGAGGAGAACAAGGCCTTGTGGGAGAACAAGCTGAAGCTGCAGCAGCTGCTGGTCATCGACACGGTGATCGAGGTCACCGCCCTCATGGCGATGATCATCGAGGAGCTGTACGCCTTCATGCCCGCCAAGAACAAGGATCCCAAGAAGCCCAGCAGGGTGCGAGAACTTCCTAGCCAAGGAGGACACCGAGTTCAGGCACAGAACATTCACCGGGCGAAGGGTCCCCTGCGTTTGCTTGCTCCCCTGGCCATGGCCCACCAGCTTGCGGGTGACAGCGGGCACACAGCCTCCTGAACTCAGAGAAGCAATAAAGGCCATGGAGACTGGGGGCACCCACCACTAGTGTGCCTTTTGCTTCTTTTTCCTTCTCCCCCCCAAAAAAGCTTTAATTTTAGAGAAATTTTAGGTTCATAACATTGAGCTGAAAGGACAGAGAATTTCCCAAGCATTTCTATTCTAACACAAGTATAGCCCCCTCCGCTATCAACATCCCTCATCAGAGCATACATTTGTTAAAATTATTGAATCTACATTGATACATCATTATCAACCGAAGTCCATAGCTTATATCAGGGTTCACTTGCTTTGGGCTTAGGCAAATGTGTGACCTGTCCACAACTGTAGGTTTGTATAGAATCATCTTACTGCCCTACAGATCCTGTGTTCCCTTTATTCACCCCCCCAAATCCCTCATCTTTTCACCACCTGCACAGTTCTGCCCTTTTCAAAATGTCATATGGTTAGAATTGTACAGTGGGTAGCCCTTTCACATTGCCTTTTTTCCACTTGAATATGCATTTAATTTCCCTCACGTCATTTCTTAGATTGATAGCTCATTACTTGTTAGTGCTGAATGCTATTCCATCGTTTGGATGTACCACAGTTTACTTACCAGTGCTTTCTGAAGAACATATTGGTTGCTTCCAACTTTTGACAGTTAAGAAGCTGACTTTTTTCTTCTCTCCTTTTCTCCAGCCTTTTATTTCCACCTTCTCCTTTTCATTTCATCCTTTTTCCTTCCTATCTTCTTCTGTTCCTCTTCTATTTTTTCCCTATCTTTCCTTGGTATCCTAATCATTTATTTCTAAGAACAGGGAGAGGCCCGTGGGAGAAGAGATGCGTGGCTTTACAACTGTGTCACTGTTGGCATTTGGGGCTACATAACCCTTGTGGTAGAGACTGTCCTGTGAGTTGTATGGTGTTTTCCAGCATCCCTGGTCTCTATGGATACCAGTAACAACCAGCAGACCTCCAGTTAGGTTTATAGACTTTGTTAAGTGTCTTCTGCAGGACAAGAATCTCGACATTGCTGTAATGTTCTCAAAATGTATTCCTTGAATCCTGGTCTTTGAAATGCTCTGAGAAAAGAAAGGTTTCCATAAGGGAAATCCTGCTACAATCTCCACCAGCAAATCCACAATCATACTTTGACTTAAAGAAATTTGCTTATCTTTGGTGAAACTAAAGTTGTCCAATTCTATTTGAGATTAGAATCTCTCTGTATACCATTTCTGTTCATCATAGAATTTGGGCAGAAGTCTCCTCTGCTTGCCTGACTCCAGGCTCACCTTCTACCACTGGGTTCACTCTTCCCCACTGAACACAAGAGCCAGTGCAAGTGGCTACTACCAGGCTCATTGGAAGAAGGTACAGGGACTCAAGATTTGGCATCCTGGTCTTTCATTTTCATTTTGAAGTTGGCCATACTTCAGAAACGTGTCAAAAGGTAGCCTCAAGTGACTATATAAAGGAGTTTTCTTTGCCCTATAGTAGAATTATCTGAGGGGTTCTTTGAACAATACTGATCCTTACACTGCTTCAGATATTCCGATTTAGTGTTGGGTGTGATTGGGCATTGGGATGTTTAGATATTCCACAGGTGATTCTAATGTGCTGCAGACTCATTGCAGTAGAGCAGTTAAATCTTCTCATTCTCAGTATAGTAATCCATTCACTACTAATGGATATAAATGCATAGGTACATAAAATAACCTATTTTGCTAACAGAAAAGCTGATCATTGTGCAGACATGAGTTTGAGACTAGAATATCCTTATTCCTAGTACCTTGCTAATGCTGGCTAAATTTCTGAGACTTGAACACACTCCAGGAAGTGAGCAAAAGATAGTCACTCATCCCCTGTGGAGCTCTTTGTGCCTTACTTTTCACTTGATATCACACATAGCATCTTGGAAGACGACACTATTATTTCTTCAGTAGTGATGGAAATGGGAACTCCAGCTGATTTGCTAGTTAGGAAGCTTGGAAGAGCCAAATTGGGACTTGAATAGACTACCTTCAGATCTCAAACTCCTTCTATTAGGTCACATTGCTGACTTCCTAATCTCTAAACTGGGTTTAAAAATGGTTCAGGTGCCTCTTCTCCAGATTTTGGAACTTGTCAAGATGACAAAACCAAATTGTTTCTGTTATTCTAGACAATAGGAAAACAAAAGACATACACTCTCTCTTCATGTCCCAAATATTTAACTAGGCTTAATTTATATAACAGCAGTTGAATGTTTTCCCACAGTTCTCTAAGGGAGCTCACAGAACTTAATATTGTTTAACAGTGTCAACTGTCTCTCCCAGACAGAATCTAAATGAATGAAAAATTAGCAAGACAAATCATAAAACAGAATTTTTATGTAGTGGGGGAGACATTTCAAAACAATCTTTCATTGTACTGTACAGTGAAATCTGTCATAGGTTTGTGGCATCTAACCTTTGGTAGAATAAAATTTCATTCTTAAAGGAAAGTTTCCTCCAAGTATCTCAGCTCCTTTTTAGTTCTATGTCTGCCTTCTGGTGCAGAGTTAGGTCCTTCTATAGTGGCCAGTGCTATTTTCTTTTTGCAGAGTAGTTCTTGCTTTTAGACAGCAAAACATTTTCTTTTCTCTCATTGGCCTTTGGCTTGTCTGTCTGTCTGTTATTACAATCAAGTTCAGTTCTGCTTCTGAACTGGCATAGTCCTGTCCCTTTGTCTGTTTAGTGCCTTAAATTGGTGGTTGTATCTAATAGAGAAGAACATTAACAGTCTAAAACAACTAGGTAGTGGAAACTAGAACTCCAGAATTTTAAGGAGGAGATTTCAGTAGGAAAACCAGAAGCAAGGTGCAAGGATAGTCATTGTATTAATTATTCTATTAACATAATGAAATACCTGAGGCTAAGTTTTTACACAAAGTGTGATTGAAACATACAGTGAATGTTTTTAAAACTACAGTAACAAGTACAGTAAAAGACAAATTATTAATTCACCCTAAAAGTGCTCCCGTTTTGTTCAAACACACTTATTCCACCTTTCTTGCCACTTCTGAAGTTCTGGAAGCCTCCTTTCCTGAGTGTGTTTAGTTGCATTGTCCTGAATCTAGTCAGAAGTTTACCTTTTATGGTCATTCTGACTTTGGGGAAAAACCAGACGTTCATGGTGTCAGACTGGGTGAAGGTGAATATTGTGGCTTCTATCTAGATGTTCCGGGAAAGCTTATGCATGGGGCTTTTGGAAGGTGACTGGATCATGGGTGTGTGACTCTAGGATTAAAAGTATATGATAACTAAATTGGTTTATCATAGTTATGGGTGTGGATAATGGAAGCCCCACACTTAGTGTGGGTGTTGCCACCCAAAAGGCTTGTAGTCTGGATGGGACAAATGGAAAAGGAAGCTTGCTGTTGGATGCCTCCTTCCTGCTCTGCCAGGGACTGTTCCTCTGCTGTAATGCTCCTTTGCCATGCCACCATGCCTTGGAGACAGCTGACAATGAACTGAAACCTCTACAGACTATGAGCCAAAATAAACCTTTTCTCCTTTAACTCTGGGTGTTGGGTATTTTGTCTCAGCGAAAAGAAAAGTAACTAAGACAGTGTGTGAAAACACACCACAATAATTTTACACACCTGTCTGTCCATGTAATGGCAATCAGTAGTAGCATGCACCATATATTTTTTTTTAATCTTACCTCATAAAGACATGAAAGAGGACTTCCAGAACTGCTTCATAGAAAGTGGCAAGAACAATGGGATAAATGTGTTTGAAGTGAGGAGAAATATTTTGAGGGGGATGAACGCAATGTATCTTTTACCATAAGAAAATCCTTAGTATTCACTGTATTTTTTATCATACTTTCAAAAGAAAAGCTTATAAAAAGAAAGAGGTGCATTTATCTCACTACTCAGTCACAGAGCTCACATCACCTTGGCTCTGGTGAGGCCTCATGACAGACGGCAGCACAAGATGTGGCAGGAGCAGATGTGGACAGATCCTGTCTCCAGGTAAGAAGACAAAGACACTGGGAAGTGGCCAGGCTTGCTCTTCTATAACAAGTCTCTTTTCAGAACTACATTAGCTGTGTTAAAATACCCTCACCAGACCCCCAGCTTTTAAAGGTCCCCACCGCTTAATATCACCACCCTGGGGACCACACCTGCAACGCATGGACCTTTGTGGCTACACTCTAGCCAAGTCTAAACTATAGTAATCACCCTGAGTTTAGCAGAATGTGCCAGTAATAGGAACCAGAATTTAAGAAAAAACTGAAGAATGTTCTGCATGTTTCTGTATGCTCAGTTTCCATTCTTGAACGTTTTTCTTTTTAAAGAAATTTCCATAAACTAGAGTGGTTGCACTCTGCATGGAGTCAGTGTTTGCCAAAGTCTGGCGTTAACTCTGGGCAGCACAGGAAGCAGCACAGAGGAAGGTAGACTAGGATAAGGTGTCTGATGGAGGAAGTCAGAGACCCTTAAGTCCTCATCTCCTAAGTTAGTATCAGTTTATTGTTCTCAGAGTTGAATTTCTGACTTTTCAGCTAGGAAATGACTTTTACTGAGAAGTAAAGTAATTTTCAGGGTATTCTGGACATATCAAGAGCAGCTGCTGGAAACTGGTTTTCTTTCCATTCGTAATTTTGAGCCTCAGTTGGACTGTTTTTCGCTTGTGCTTGGAGCTTCCTGCCCCTTTCCTCATTCACATGCAGGTCTGCTTCGAATGGAGTTCTTACCAGCCTCTCTGGGTAACACAGTTCTTTCCAGATTTCTTACCCTCTTTGTTCGGTGAAATAATGGCCTCTGTAGCCAAGAACAAAGTTAGGAGCAGGTGACAGATTATTTTTAATGCTGTCAAGACTAGCGCCTGTTTAATTTATGGCATTTTTTCTCCAGAAGCCTGCCTTTATTCTTTGCAGATAGGGTGATTCAGAGCTCTCCATTGGAAACTCTTGCTCAGTGGAAATGCTAAGTACAAATCTTTTTTCAGAAACAGGTCATTTGTCAAAGGGATGCTTTGTAGGATGGAAAAAAGCTTCTTGGTGTCTAGTTACTTTCTCTGGGCTTATGATCTGTGATCTCCATCTTTTTTCTTGCCTTTATTCATTCATGCAATCACCAGGTAACTGCTGAATCTATCTTATTAACAGCTCTTGAAATATATTTTGCTCTATTTCATAGGTGCAAGTCTAGTCCTGGCCACTATTGTCTGCTGAGTAACTGTTAAAACTCTACTCTGTCCAGTCCACAGGGTTACTTCTAGCCCATTTTTCTGTGTTGCAACCAGACTGTAATCATGGTACTTGTTTTTTTTTTAAATTGATCATCTAGGGCTGGGGATTTAGCTCAGTGGTTCTGGCTCCTGCCTCGCAAGTGCAAGGGCCTGAGTTCGATCCCTGGTATACAAAAAACAAAAAAGAAAAAAAAAAGATCATCTAATTTGCTACAAACTCAAATCTTCTATGAATTGAAGTGGATATGTGGTGAATGGGAAGTAAATATTTATATAGTAGAAATTTCCTCATAAACACAGGCAAATATAAGTTATATGAATAGATAATAGCACATTGTGCAGCTTTCACAGGTCAACTGATGGCCAATCTTTATTTAGTTTCCTCAACTTTTTTGGGGGGGAGAGGGATGAAGTTTCTCTCAAGTAAACACTATAAATAATTTATTAAAACATTTTGTTTTAGTGTTATTTTAGCTATCCAAATTAATCACAAATTTGGAATATCATCCAATAACCAGTCCATAATAAAAATTCTCCCATTGTCTGTCTGATTTAAATGAGGTAAATAGAGCCAGGCATGGTGGCGCACGCCTGTAATCCCAGCACTTGGGAGGTGAGGCAGGAGGATCACTGTGAATTGAGATCAGCCTGGGCTATATAGTGAGTTCCAGCTCAGTCACAACTACATAGTGAGACCCTGTCTCAAAAACAAAGAAAGAAACAAATGAGATAAATAAATTGCATTTGCTGCTTTGCCTTCTAAGCCTGTTATTTAGAAGGAGAATTTCAGGGTAGCTCTAGAGGCATCCAAAATTTGTTAGTATCATCTGAAATCAGCCCTGCCAAGTATGTGAGACAGCCAGGCCCTGATGTACTCAGTATAGGTGTATGTAGCTTTCTGAACTTTGTGTTTTCTAGAAAATAATGATGGTACCATTTAGACTATCTAAAATTACATTGATTTAAAACTATTCGGAAAGCTGCTCTCTAGAGCTAGGAGGTGATGTAACCAATGTTATCCAAAGGGCTCAGCGTCATTTATTTCAAGAATCAAAAGCCTAACCATTATTTTGGGATCTGATTTCTCTTGAAGAGTAGAGGCAAAGGAGCTAGTTGTTTTGAGAAAGACTTTAGACCTCTAAAATCTGATAGATGGTGTGTTAGTCACTTTTCCACTGCTGGAGCAAAATATCTGACATGCAAAACTTAAGGAAGAAAAGGTTTATTCTAGCTAAAGGGTTCAACGGTTTCAGTCCATGGTTGACTGGCCCCAAGGTAGAAATATCACGGTGGAGGGGCACAGCAGAGGAAAGAAGTTCACCTCATGACAGCCAGGAAGCAGAGAGAATAAAAGAGCCTAAGGGGAAGGGGCCAGGGACAACACAGAGTTTCCAAAGTCATCCATCCATGACTCATTCTCTTACCTAGACTCCACTTCTTATTCAGCTAGGAAGTCATCATTGAACTAATAGTTGATGAGTTTAGTGTCCTCATACGCCAACCAAAGCCCACCTTTGAATATTGCTACACTAGAGATCAAGCCTTCAGCACAATAAATGTTTGGGGGATATTTTATTTATTTAATTTATTTTTGAGACAGGGTCTCACTATGTAGTTGAGGCTGACCTAGAACTCGCTATGTAGCCCAGCCTGATCTCAAACTCACAGTGATCCTCCTGCCTCAGCCTCTTGAGTGCTGGGATTATAGAAGTGAGCCACCATGCTCGGCTGTGAGGACATTTTATATGCAGACCACAACACATTCAGAATTAATATTTTACCAGTTCTATGAGAGTCCCATGGCCCAGTTGATAAATAAAATTAACCATCACACAATTTAGCAAGGAAAACTATGATCTTACAGCCCAATTCATTTGTCTGATTTTAGAGGCTCCTGGGATTTAATGATGTTTCAAATTAGTTAATTTTTCTCCAAGATTATCTAAAATCAGCATCTAAAAATGATCCCAAAATGGATATAATACAATGTAGTGAGAAAATCTGTCTTAAGTAGGGAAAGTGGAATGTGAACCTATAATAAAGCTATTATTATAGATAGGACTGGGAAGACTGACCCAAATCTTATTCCATATTGTAAATGTTATCCAGATTACCAAAGTTCTCCCTCTGCATGACTGTGTACCTACCTGCTAGGGACTGCTCAGTATCTTTCCTAATGGCCAGGAAGCAGAGGGAACAAGGAAGTGTCAGAAAAAAGTGATATTTTTCAAAGTCATGCCCTGGTGACACACTAACTGCTTTTTCCTTAATAGCTCATTCATCTGTGAATTTACCAATGGATTAGTCTACTGATAAGATTAGCAATTCCATGACTCAGTCACCTTCCCAAAGGTCTGTCTTTGAACCTATAAGCTTCGGGGAGAAATTTTTCTCTAAACCGTTACAAATGGCAAGGTGGCCCTAAACTAAGGAAAATTTAATATCTTGCTGTCACACAAAAAACCAGATTGACCTCTCCCTCCCTCTTTTCTCCTCTTCCTTCCTTTGCTCCATCCTGTCTTTTTATGAATGTTGGCCCTGGCATTTATATAGGACTTTGAGAAAGAGGAGAAGATTCTAGATCTCCTTAGTGTTTTCTTTGCTCATCAGAAGTAGGAAGTCTTAAAAAGAAAACCTCTATTTCAATATATGCGGTGTGATGAATGAAGAAAGATCTCAATCTTTTAAACCAAATAGATTTACGTATTTATGCTTTCATTCAATACTGGACCAGAAACCAGAGAGCTATCCTAAACTCATTTCCCCCTTATTTCCCATGGGTACTAAATCACTAAATTTGGTCAATTTTACTTCCTCCCTGTTTCTTGAACCTGTCCTCTTTATCTGTTTGATTGCTGACCCAGTTAAGACATCAATGGCTCTTGACTAAACTATTATGGTCAAATCCTAAATGAATCAATTTTTCACACTGCAGCCAGGTGAGCAGTTTAAAATACAGCTCTGACTATATCATAACACTCCTTTGAAGCTTTTAATGGCTCTCTATTTCATTTAGTGAACTTTCTAACCAGTATGTTGGATTTGATTACAGGTGTGCAGGTAGATTTCATTCCTTAACTCAAAAGATGGCTACTGTATCAGGAGCCTCATTGATTTACTTCCATGTTCCCTGCAGGTGCCATATACTGCTCACGCCATGATGAGAAGAAGGCTTGTGGAATAGAATCCAAGCTGCTTGGGTCACATTCCTCCTACCAGGTCTGTCTGCTGCTACCCGCTGCCATGTGCAGTAGTAATTTAGCCACCTAGGAACCATTCTTTGCCCATACAGTTCTCTCTTCCTGGAATATTCTTTGAACTCTTTGTACTTCACAATTCTTACTTATTCTTCAAGACTCAACTCAAAGATTGTATATTTTAGGAAGCTTTCCTATAAAGTCAAGATGAAGTCAAGGGTCCCCCTGTTTTGTGTTTTGCTATCCCCAACTTCAACTATGAACATTTATATACCAAAATCACTCACTATATTATGAACAGTTAGCTTATTTATGTATCTGTCCATCCTCCCAGCTTGAAAATTTCTCAAGGACAAAGTTGACCATGTAGAAATTCCCATTACCCTAGATAGTTCTTGGTATCCATTGAGTGCTCAGTTTGTGAAAAGCCAAGGAAATATGTGGAGGGCAGAGATGATGGTCATTCACCTGCTGTCTGTTTAGCTGAAAACCTTATGCTTTCATGATCTTAGCTAAATAGTTCATCAGCACTGGATAATGAGACTCTCTGTTCAAAATGTCAGAATAGTCTGATAGTTAAAATCATTAAGACTGGATATAGTTGCACATTCTTCTGTAACTCTCAGCAGTCTTTGTTGTTTTAACAACAGATGAGAAGGAATGTATCATCCCAAGCAGAGAGGCAGAGAAGTGAGAATTACTGTATTAGAAAAGATAGAATTCAACACTGGGATTCATGGTGGCTTCTATCACCACCTCAGTAGCCCTGAGGATTTAGTGCTATTTTATTCTATCATTTTTTTTTTGATACCGGGGATTGAACTCACAACCTTGTGCTTGTGAGGCAGGCATGGTGTCACTGAGCTAAATCCCTGGCTCTATTGCTGTTTTAGTTGTTAGAGTTTGTAGATTATACGTTTGTAGAAAATAACCTTTTTCAAGATTGCGTATGAATAGAGACCAATACACAATCAATACTGAAGATTGAATATACACATTCATACTCATTCACATATATCTTTGAAGTTGGAGGACTTATTTCTTTTGGAAATCTGATTTGTCTGATTTGTTGGAACTCAATGGCTGCAGAAGCTTTTACCTGGAGATCTGTGCTTTGAAGTTCTGTCTTCAGAGATGATTTGCACAGGCCTCTTTAACAAGACACCATGGCTAGATCATATAACTTCTTCACTGGCCTTTCTTGATGGAACAATGACCAGACAAGAAGCTAGTGATACTTATTTGAATGAAAAAGAGGACAGAGAAATTTTATCTGTGATTTTTTTAAAGGGCCTTTTTTTTTTGGTAGTGAGGAATTATCTTTGACTTCATGCATGTAATACAACATAGGAAGATATAATCATATATGTGTCTGTACACCATCTACTATGCACAGTAGATTCTTACAAAATATATTAAGATTATCCACAAGAATAGAACTAATAGGACTAGGAGGTGGCCCATGGAATTATGGATGTCAAGAAGTCCCATAATTTTCTATCTACAAGCTGGCAAAGCAGGAAATCAGTGGTACCATTAAACCCTCATCCAAAGCCTGAAAATGGGCCAAGACATTAGGAAGAGCAGAAGATGGATGCCCACGATCAATTTGTTGGGCAAAGTGGTACATGCTTATAATTCTAGAATTCTTAGAAGCTGAAGCAAGAGGATTGCCAATTTAAGCCCAGCCTGGTCAACTTAATAAAGGTCTGTTTAACATCATTCTTTGGTGCTGCTCATTTGGTTCCTCTGGGGTGTTGTCTCGCTGTCGCTGATCAGTAGTTCTTCAGAACGTTTGGTTAAGGTCCCTGGTGGTCTTACATCCTGGGGCTTTAGATTTTATTCCTTTGCGTTTTCCTCTCTTTCAATGCGGAATCTCAGAAATTTTGACAGTGGCTCCTCCCCTTTTTCCCATGAGGGCAGGTTTGGCGGGGTTGGGGGGAACTGCTACACGAAGTACTGGTTCATAAACTCTCTAGTAGCATGCCAAGATGGAAGGCTTCACGGGCCTTTTCTGAGTTGAGTCCTTTTTCTGAGCAGCCATATAGGTAGAAGGTGAACAAGCTCAGACTGCTTCTCCATGTCAGTGCAGAAGACAGGAAGATACCTGTGTTCTTATAGAAGGGTTTCTCTGGAAGGCGAGTGTATTAATGTAGGCTACCCTGACTAATTACTACAATCATGGTGGTTTAGATATAACAGCAATTAGCCAAGTATGAAATCCCAGCTACCTGGCAGGTAGAGGCAGGAGGATCACAAGTTCAAGGCCACTTGAGCAACTTAGTGAGACCCTATCTCAAAATAAAGAAAAAGAAGGGCTGAAGATATAGCTCAGTGATAGAGCACTTAATAGCATTTGTGAAGTTCTGGATTTAATCCTCAGCACAACAAAAATAAAACAAAACAAACAAAGACACCACCAAGCACAATTTTTATTCTCTCATAGTCCTAGGAGTAAAGTCTGAAATCAATCTGCCCATAGGGCTGTGTTCCCTCTCCAGTCTTAGAGGGAGGACCCTTCTTTGCCTCTCCCAGCTTCTGGTGGTACTGGCTGTACACATTCCTTGGCTTGTAGATGCATCGCTGCAGTCTTTTCTGCATCTCTCCATGGCTTTTTGTGTCTCCTCTTCCCAACTTTTTAAAAGGGCACTTGTTATTGAATTTAGGGCTCAACCTGGTTAAACCAGGATGATTTTATTTTGAGACTATTTCTGGAACATGGATATCACCTTTCAATTCATGATAGTGATCATCTTTCTCTCTCTGTTTCTTTTTAATTGAGTTTATTGGCACTTTTTTTCTCATTGGGTTTATTGGTACATTTTAGGTATACAGTACAGTTGCATTCATCATGGGGATCTTGTACCTTTCTTTACATGACAGGTCTTGGTTCTCATTTTTTCCCCATACCTCTGCCCTCCCTTCATCCCCTCCACCTCCCCTATTTGCAAAGTCTTTGCTTCCATTTTTTCATTTTCTCATATTTTTTCTTTCCTTTATTTCCTTTCCCCTGCCCTTTCCACTTCCCCTACACCTTTAGCCTTTTTCTTCCTATTTCACATTATCAGTTATACAATTTGAATCTTATTTACATTTTTAGTTTTTCGCACCAGATAAACTGTTCAATAGTTACACATGTGTCTTATTTATTTCACTTAAGAGTGTGGCCTCACGGGCCTGGGATTTAGATCAGTGGTTCTGCTTCTGCCACCTGCCTCACAAGTGCAAGGGCTCGAGTTTGATCCCTGGTACCATAAAAAAAAAAAATCAGAAAAAAAAGAGTATGCATCCATTTTCCCATGAATGACTCTAGATTCTCATTCTTTATGACTGAGTAGTACTCTATTTTATAGAATAACCACATCTTTATCCAGTTCTCAGCTTGTTATCTTGGTGTGAAATTGCAGCCACTTAGAAACACAGTTGAAATGTAAGTGCTGCACCTCTACAGGGTCCCTATGAGAAAATAAAATATCTCTGAGAGAGATCATCTAAACATTTAGTGTCCATTAGTACAGGACAGAGAGGAAGGGGACAGATGAGGCCACTTTTAACAAAGCCTGGGGGCAGTGGTGGCCTGGTACCTGGGCACTAGGAGGTAAAGGCCTAGACGGTGTTCATTCAAAGACCCTGGGCCTCCAGCTTCCTGAACTCACGAAAGGTACCCTGAGTAAGAAGAGAAGAAGTCAAAGGCAGAGTTTGACCATTCCTGATTTTCCTTCTATGCTTGCTGGGCTCACCCTGTTGGGTCCCAGAGAGAAAAGTAGCCACTTTTCTGCCTTGTCTCTTTTCTTCTGGATCATCTCAGAGCAAGTACAGGAGTCTGTGATGGAAATGACTTGGGCTTTTAATTGTGAAAAGAGTGTCAGCAGCCTATTGTGAAAGAGGCTGTGGAGGTGAGGATCATGTGCTTAATGAATGGTAGGATCTTTAGCTCACCAAGTCCCAGTTGGATATTTTCCCTCCTACGTTTGGTTGTCTTTAATGATTTCAGAGGATTTTAGCAATGTTTCATGTATACAAACCACTCTGCTTGACTAGGGTTACTTTAGACAACCAGTTAATGTCACAGAATTCCAAACTTGTTAAGATCACAATTGTGTACATAGGTTCCTCCCCGAAGGATATGAATTTGACCTCTCTGTTATATTTTCATCATAGCTGATTTTAGAATAAGCCATTTTGTAATGAATAAATAAATGAGAAAATGAATAAATAAACAATTTACATGAGCTTTCCTTTTAAGGGTTTTATGTGTTTGCCCAATGTTCAAGATTAGCAAATATGACCCAAAGAAATGGAAATCTCATTTTAAACGTTCTTTTATTTCTATTAATACATGAGAACCTCAGGTCTACTAATAGAACAGCCAACAGTGTCTACTCTATGAGATTGTATGTGGCATGGTGGGTAAGTACTTTGCATTCTGGAGCCAAACAGGCTAGGCTCAAATCCTGGTTATTCTGTTTAATTATGCAGGGGATTTTGGGCTAATTACTCAACTTCTCTCCCAGTCTGTTAAAGAGGTAGAGACAATAATAGTTGCTATCTGTAAGGTTACAGTGGGAGTTAAACAAAGGAAACTTGGAGAACTTGAGTTTTCAGCAAGTGTTCATTGTTCTGACTTCTGGAAAAGGAACAATATTGCTCACCAGGGAGTTTGGTCACCATCAGATTGGTTGGAAGACTGCATGGCATTTGGTCATTGCACTGCCTTCTGTGTTAGGGTAAAAAGGTAACAGTGGTCTTTTGTTTTTATTTTGATTAAGGGTCTAGTCTTGCCAACTTTGCTTTTCTATGGAGCATTTGCTCACGCCACCCTTTCAGGTTCTGATTCTATCTCACCTATAATCTACCCTCTTGGGATAAAAGCATTATATGAGAAGTATTACAATGAAAATCATCATTACAGAGGTTCCAGCCAGGCTTACCAAGCACATAGTGTGACATATTGGTTAGTATGGGGTTATTTGGAGTTGAGGCATTATAAACACCTATGTTTTCTAGAAATGAGAGCGTGTGGAGATTGCTGATGACTATAATATCTTTCTTTTGATCTTGAACTATGGCAAATTGAATATCTATCTTTTGATCCTGAACTATGGTAAGAAACTACTATGAATCTTTGATCCCATGCCAGTGCCTAGAGAAATTATGAGGTCTTCAGGATGGCATAATAGACTTGCATCAAGATTTCTAGCTTTAGGAAATTGTTTAATTGCCATTCTCAGTGGCTCCTGCTTTGAGTCAGCTGCAACGGAAAGGTCCCAAGTGCTATTGCAAACACCTCATCAGTTCAGAACAAAGCTTATTATGCAAATTGTGCATTAAGATGCAGCTCCAATTAAATTTTACCCTGTAAATAAATATCCCATTAACATCCATCTGTTGAAAGTCAGGTAAGGCATTGTCTAAGACTATATGGCTAGGAATCCATTGAATGCTCCATAAATACTGACAGGGGAAGGATTAGGACACCCACATTCACTATGTAGAACTTATTTTTTTCTTTAAGTGGCAAGTCAGCTATGAAATCAATTTAGAGCAAGAACAAGCTAGGATTGGCTGAGAAAGACACTGGATCTATTTCTGGCTCTGCTTGTTGGAGGACACACAAAGCTTTCTCTGATTGCTGACACAGAGATCAATAATAATTATAGCTCACCAATTCCTTCCAAAAATAAAAACTTTTCTGTTGATGAGAAGTGAACACTAAATTAGCACTAGATCTTTTTTGCTGCAGGGCAATTTACCCAGCCAGAAATGCTAGTTATCTTTGCAGAACAGGAAGGTATAGCTCCCTCTTGGGCTCTGGAGGGCTGAATAATCCCATCCAGCCTCTGGAATGGAGGTGGGGTACAGAGGACCAAGACAGGCTTCCTTCAGAGCTGTCCTCTTTCTTTTCAGGCCAATAACTACTGATGGTCCTTGAGCTCTAGGAAAAACTGTTGATACTTCCATAGTAGTGTAACAATATCAGGTGCTCCCAAGCACAGAGGAATGCTTTGTCATTACATACCTAGGCTTTGTTAGAGGCGAGTTGCCAATCAGCTGCCACAGCAGACAAAGAACTTGCGGTGTTTCTGAATGGTGCTGCAATTAGTGGTGATGGAGTGGGAAGAGATGAGGAGAGGGATTAAGGAAGGGCTGGAGACAGACTGGGATATCTGAATGTGAACTATGTATTCTAACCCCTAAGGCACTGTTTCCAAACTGCTATAGTCAGAGTCCAAAAGGTCCCCCGAATGCCTCCAAAAAGCCCCCTCAAAAACTACTTAGTTGCTAATGGACTTTTGAAAAGTGGTTAGATCACGAGAATTCTAACTTCATCTGTGGGTTCACAGATGAGCTCATACTCTGATGATATTATTGGGAGGTGATAGAGACAGGGGATGGGGCCTGGTTGAAAGAAGTAGATCATGAGGCTGTGACCTTGGGAACTATATCTGATCACTGGCCCTTTTCTCTCTGGTTCTCCCAGCTCTCCCACTCTGCTTTCTGGCTGCCATGACACAAGCACTTTCCCCCCCACATAACTTTTGGCCATGTTTTGCCTCACTCCAGGCCCAGAAGCAACTGAACCAAGTGACCATGGAAGCCACTGAAACTATAAGCCCAAATAAACCTTTCCTAAATTGCTTTTTCCCAGGTATTTTGTCACAGTGATGGGAAGCTAACACACACTGTTGATCACTTTTCCTGACAAAAATGACCTTTTTAGCTAGTTATGGGTATCATTCTCTGAGGGGTATGAAGCAGAGACCCTTCAACCGAGGTCAAATGCCACTTTCATTCGTATTGGAAACCCATTACAAAAGGAGACCCAAAGGGGCAGAAAAATTTCTAAAATGTACCCTTTCTTCCAAGCTGATGAAGCCCTATCAAAGCCCATAGATTTTTGAAGGAAGAAGGTACATCCATCCTCCATCCTCCATAGTCTTTTCTCCAATGTGTGTCTCTTCCCCAAGTTTGAGCTCAGGGCATCTGCTTTACTCTTGCTAATGCAAGGATGAACCTGAGGCTGGCTCCTCCCTTTCCTTCTTCTTCCTGTTTTAAAGGTAGGTATGACAGCCGGAGATAAAGCATTCATCTTAGAACAATAAAGGCAACTTATCCATCTGTTTAGGAGGGTAGGAAGAAAGACTGGCTGCGCCTTGCCCTCAATGATATTGCTGAATTATCACACTAGCCCTGGACTATCTCTGAACTTCTTGTTGGGCAAGAGCCCTGTTATTTACAACTAAAATAGTCCAAATTGAAACAGGGAATCAGAGAGGTAGCAGATCCTTGATAGGAAACTAGTACGGGAGTCTGTGTCTCTGGTTCTTGGAAAGCTACTCTTCAGAGACTCCATTCACACCTCCTTTACCATTAGTCTTTATGATCCCCCTTCCTCAGTGTTCACTGAGGACCAAAGGACCAAGCCCACTCGTCTACTAGTCTCTTTTTGCAGAATTCCCTTCAGCGTTTCATTCTCAGGATTGTTTTTTCTGTACTATCATCATGAGTCCTGAATGAATCAAAGATCCTGATAGAGTAAGGCAGCATGGAGATTGTTAGCCCTAAAAGTAAAATTCAGAAGTGGTTCAATTTCTTTTTTTAATTTTGAATTAATTTTATTAGTACATTTAAGGTGTACAATACAATGACATTCATCACTGGAAATTTTCACCTTTACATAATCTGTTTTGGTTCTTATTTTCCCCCCATTCTGCCCTCTCCTCAATTCCTCCATCCCTCCCCATTCCTCTATCCCTCCCTAAAGTCTTAATTTCCATTTTTAAATTTTCTCATATTAATTCCATTCCCTTCTTTCCTTTCCCTTACCCCTCCCACTTCCCATTCCCCTTTGCCATTTTTCTTTCAATTTCATGTTAGCTACTATACTTTTTAGTTCGTATTTACAGTTTCAGCTTCTCAGTTTCTATAGAAACTATTCGGTATTTATACTTGTGTCCTATTTATTTCACTTAAGAGTATCACCTCAATGTGCATCCATTTAGCTATAAATGTCTCTAATTTCTCATTTTTTTATGGCTAAGCAGTACTCCATTTTATTGAAAAACCACATTTTCTTTATCCATTCTCCCATTGATGGGCAATTAGGCTCTTTCCAAGTTTCAGCTAATACAACTTGTGCTGCTATGAACATGGGTGCACGTATGATGGTATGATTGTTTTAATTCTCTGGGGAGTGAAACCCTGCAGGGGAAGAGCTGGGTCAAATGGGACCTCCAATTGTAGTTCTTTGAGGTATCTGCATACTGATTTACACAGTGGTTGCACCAGTCTACTCTCGCACCAACAGTGGAGTGGTGTTCCTCTTTCCCCACAGCCCTGCCAGCATTTGTTATTGACTGATTTCATGGTAGCAGCCATTCTTTCTGGTGTGAGGTAGAATCTCAGTATTGTTTTCATTTGCATCTCTGGAATGACCAGTGATGTTGAGTATTTTTTCATATGTTTATTTGCTATTTCTAATTCTTTTTCTGAGCAATGTCTGTTCATTTCAGATTCCCATTTTTTGAATTGGGTCTTTGCATTTGGGGGGACTGATTTTCAAAAATTATTTATATATTCTAGATAGTAGACCTTTGTCTGAGGAACAGCTGGTGAAAAAATTTTCTCATATTATGGGTTGTCTCTTCACACTGTTGGTGATTTTTCTTGCTGTGCAGAAGCTATTTTTTTTCTGTTAAGTTTATTGGTACATTTAAACAATACAGTTACATTTATCACTGGGATCTTGTACCTTTATATGATGTATCTTATTTTTTATTTTTTTCCTCATATCCCTGCCCTTCCCTCACCCGCTTCACTCTTCCCTATTTACAAAGCAGAAGCTTTTCTTGTTGATTGTTTGTGCTAATTTACAGGCAACTGAGGGTTTGTTTTTCTTTTTTGTACCAGGGACCTCGTGTGTGCAAGGCAGGTGGCAGAACCACTGAGCTAAATCCCCAGCTAACTGAGATTTTGTTCATAAAATATTTTCCTGCACCAATGTTTTCAAAGGTTCTACCTATCCACTATTCCAGCTGGTTTAGTGTTTCTGTTTTAATATTTAGATCTTTAATCCATTCGATTTTAGATTAGCGCATGGTGAGAGACAGGGGTCTAGTTTTAATCTTTGGCAAGTTGAACCCCAGTTTTCCCAGTACCATTTATTAAAGAAGCTATCTTTCCTCCAGTGAGAGTGTTTGGCTCCTTTGTTGAAGATGAGGTGGCCGAATGTGTCTGGATTTGTTTCTGCATCTTCTAATCTGTTCCACTGGTCCTCAAGTCTGTTTCTTTGCCAGTAAGAAGTGGTTCCATTTCTATGGGGTAAAAACATGTCAGCATGTGCAGAAGCTATACAGCCAAGCTAAAACCCTAGCACCAAAGAACCTTGCAGGCATGTTCTTTGTGAGACTTGTGCACACTCTTCTGACAATGGCGGTCTGAAGTACCACTAGAGAGGGTAGGCAAATAGCATTTCATGTTTTGGCTCCTCCTCTATGTGAAATAAACAAAGGAGTATGAGAGTGCTTATGTTCTTGTGTGGATGCATGTGCATCCAGGAATGATGGTAGCAAGATCATGACATGAATGCTATTTGTTCTCCTGCATCCCCTTTCTGCTGTGTGTCTTGCCACACCTCCATTCAAATTGACTTTTAGTGTCTTTGACTTTGCAGCAGTTAGAATAGAGCTGGTAGTGAACAAACACAACACTTCACTGCTTAGACTAATAATAGGTTTACTTTTTGCTTATGCTGAATGTCTTTTGAGGATAGCTGGAGGACTCCACCTCATTATTATCCTCACTGCAGGATCCTAGCTGTCAGAAGGACCTTACATAGCACATTCTCTAGCTACCCTAGCAGCTCTGTACAATGGAAATATAAGTTGAGCCACAAATATGAGTCACATATGCAAGTATAAATTTTCTAACCATATTATAAAGGTAAAACAAAAGAGCAAAGCTAATTTAAGTAATGTATTTTATTTTGCCTCATATTATAATTTTAGTGTACAACTGCTTTAAAAATGTGAATGAGCTTATTATACACACATATTATTTGGTACAGAGTCTGCAATCCAGTGTATTTTATGCTTACAGCACTTCTTAGTTTGAACTAGCCTCATGTCAAGTCCTCACTGTCACATGTGGTTAGTGATTGCCAGCCACACTGGATACTGTAGTTCTGGATATTCTATCCAATAACGTGTTCAACCTAGTAGTGAGTAGCACATCTGTCTGCTGCTGACAACTCACTGGGTGAAAGTGGTTGTATGCCACCGGCTAACCACAGGGAGTCAGGAAGAGCATTTCTGCCTTGTGTCTTAGCACAGATAGGTGAGAATAATGAGGAAACAGCAATCATGACCAACAGACTTGGCCAACACAGCTCTGCACCAGGATGCCCAGAGTGGATGAAGAGTAGGTGCCAAATATGTCAAATTTTACAATAGATGGCCTAGAAGATGCTAGAGCCATGTTCTTTAAAAATTTCTCTGAAAGTATGAGGTAAATACTAACAAATAGAGGTAACTGGCTAGGTCAAAGGCTGGAGGTTCAGGAAGCAAGGGGAGAGACTTATGGAAAAAGATTTTTCAGTCATCCCTGATATTTGCCAATACACTTGGCTTCCTTTCTGGCTGCCTTATTACTGGATCCCCTGAGCTCCCTTCTTTTACCATTCATGACACCACAACTAGGAGGCAAGAAGCACAGTGATACCTTTACAGACTCTATAGTGAGATACAGTTACTATTTTATTTGTACTGGAAACTCATGGTGGTCTAGAACATGGATGATTTTTCCTTGAATATCTATGAACCAACTGACACTACCTAGTACATAAGTTGGTGCTCAGTAAATATCCAAATGAGTGAATTTACAATAACTGTCACAAAACCATTCCCAAGTGCTTAGATTTTTCACAGAGCCATGACTGAGAGTCAGCCAGTTGATCCATGTAGCTTTTTTTTTCCTCATTGAGTTTATTGGTACATTTTAGGTATGCAGTACAGTACAGTACAGTTATATTCATTATTGGGATCTTGTACCTTTACATGACAGGTCTTGGTTATCAGTTTTTCTCCTTGTCCCTGCCTCCCTGCCCTCCCTTCACCCTCTCCTCCCCTCCATGTAACTATTTTTGAAGAGCATTTGCAGGAGTCATTGGCATGCCTCTTGGTGACAGACTTCCAAGTAGTCAGGCAGATTTGTACTTCATAAAATGTCCACTGCAAATGAATGTCTATTGTTTAAAATGTAAGTTTTTATTATTATTAATGATGGTGAAGCCATTAAAAACATGTATGCCATTGAAAAAATAGTCTGTTACTGTTCCCAAGGGAAGGGGCCATGCCATGCAAGCCACAGGAGGTGGCATAAGGGTGAGGGCAGAGGCAGGGGTAGCAGGAGGAGGACATGGCCCCAAGCCTCAATTGTGGTTTCCATGGGGCAGGCAAGGCAAAGTAAGCAGATCTAGGGACTGGCTAGTTTGAGTAACTTCAGCAGGCTGAGGAGTACAGAGGTTATCTCTAAGTACCTGACACTGGCCCTGGGGTCTCAGGGCAGGGAGGACTGACTTAAAGTGAGAGAGCTGTGCTAGAGTCCCATGGAGGAGCTGGATCTGGGATTTGGGTAGTGTGTGTGGAGATGGAGGACACACTTGAAGGAGATTCTTTGCTACCTCTAGGAATGGGCTGGCTCTGGGAGTGGCTGTCTCTCTAGGATCAGGAAGGCCCCAGATGTTAAAACACCAGAAATATAGAAAATGAAATGGGCAGAAAATAAAAAGCCATGAATAATCCATAAATAAATGACTGCTGAGTTGAAAGATGCCATTTCAGCCTCCCAGAGAAAACTGCTGGTAACATGCCCTTTACTTGTAAATGTTCAAAGTATTTTTTATCACTTGTCTAAGGGATTGAAGGGCAAAAATGAAAACCCAGAAGTCAGAGACCTGAGTTGCATTTGTGACTGTAAGCAGATTCTCTGGCATCCCCAGGAGGATCCCACAAGAAATTTCTGAATTTTTGGATTAAAACAACACAGAGGCAGGCAGGAGGATTGCAAGTTCAAGGTCAACCTAGGCAACTTAGCAACTTAGCAGGAGTCTGTCTCAAAATAAAAAAATAATATTGTTTCAAAATAAAAAATAAAAAAGTGGTTGAGATGTAGCTTGGTATGCAGGGCCTGGGTTCAATTCCTAGTACAATTTTTTTTAAAAGTAACCCACAGCTGGGATGGTACATAGCTATGTACTTTGTCAACTCTTAGACAATTATACACATACAAAGGCAAAGTGTTACTGTATATACACTTGACCTCAATAAACTGGATTAAAAAAAAAAACAAATAAGCAGAGCTGTCCAAAACTGTCCAGGGATGAAATGCAGGTTAATTTTTTTGCCCCCTCCACTGTAACTTATAAGCAGACTCACATCTGAGGTGAGACGCCACATTTGGGGGAGTTGGACACTAGTGAGATGGGCTGACTGAGTGCCACATCTTAGTGTGGCCCAGACTGCCAGTGCTCCATGTTCTAAGCACCATGAAATGGTTCCTAGCTCCTTAGAGGACAGCTGGAGGGGCAAAAAGGAAAGGTTGATATTCTAGAAGCCTGTGGTGTATGTGAGCATACTGAGCTCCAGGATTCCCCACAAAGGCTATTAGATGCCTTTGCAACAAATACTCCCGAAGTCAAGTGGGACCTAGTGATACCTGAAAAATGCTGATGCACCATTAGGTTGTCCCTCGAGATTTTCTATAACTCCTAAAGCTGTAGGTCATGTGGCAAAATGCAGCACTGAGTTCACTCAGAAGTTTAAAATTAAGTCTCTGCCTCAAAGGTGTGAATGTCTCAATACATCCTACAGAGCTGGGGCTCTATAAGTACTGAGTCTAGTAAGGGGATCTCTTAAAATGGTGGTGTCTGGAACCAAGAACAATGACCATTTTATTGCTCCCTGGTCACAGAACATCCGGGCTCAACTCATGGTGCCACTGGTGGCAACCTGGTATTTTACAGTGAGGTTGGCCAAGGCATTGTCATTCGAATGATCACAGCAGCCTGGCTACATTATCTGGGACTGGAAAAAATAAATTTAAAATGTATATTTTTCACTTGAAAATATCTTTTACTGTCAAGAAAAACCCCTTATGGCACATTCAGTTTATCAGTCTATCAATAACAAAGAAAGGATATTCATTGCTGGAAGGAAAAACTGAGCTAGTGGTAATATTCAAAATAAATTAATACTATTAATAACATATTTATGTGATGCTTAATGTGTGCCAAGCATTGTTCCAAGCCTTCCACTCATGCTGATTTGTTTATTCTTTACCACAGTCCTACAAAGTAATAGTAGTTTTATTTTTCTCTTCATAGGTGAAAACAGCTGACATCAAACAATTTGTGCATAAGTCATAACTAGCAAATGATGGACCTGGGATTTGAACTTAATCAGTCTAAATCCAGAATGCCTGCTCATAATCCCAGCCACCTGGGAATACAGTGGGAAGGGCAAGACTTGCCCAAGCTTGTTACTTACTCTTCTGTCTGTATTAATGTTACTGGGAGTCTCTGTAGGGAGTCATGGCCTATCGGGCTCTAAAAGTCATCCCTCCAGAGTCACAACACAGTGCTTAAATGTGAAAAGGCTCCAGTACAGCTTCTGGGTTCCTCATTTTGTAATTCTCTAGAAGCAGAGGTCCTCATGCACTACCAGATATCTTTGGCACCCAAAATCCCTCAGAGGTGATACTGGCAAAGCCTTCCTGCAGCCTCAAAGCTCCATGCATATTCCTCATTCAAAAGTTTGGTTGCTGAACTCAATCAAATTTAGGCCTGCCTATGCTGAAGTAAGAAAATCCCTCAAATCTCAGGGACTTAAAACAGAAAGGTTTATTTTTCATGCATGTTTTGTACCCATAGGTCATGGGTATGGACAGATGCTCACATGTTACATGTCTATTCCAGCTGTCACGCAGTCTCTGCTTATAAAAATCATTCAGAGACCTAGGATAGCAGGGCAGCCACAATCCTGAAGTGGTCAGTTGCCATGCCAAAGGAAAAGAATGCCCTAGAAGTTCTTGTACCTGCAGTTAAAGGATCTGCTGAAAGTAGCAGACAATGCCTGGGTCTGAACTGGTTACATGGCCCTGCCCAGCACAGGACACCAGGAAGTGAAGTCCTAGCATTGCCCAGAAGAGCAAAGAGGAAACAGTAGTTGGGAAATAGCATTAATGGCCTCTATGTTGCTCAGGCTGAACAAGGAGAGAGAGAGGTTTTCAGAATAGACCCATTGTTCTAATCAGAATCTGCTCAGAGCTTTGCAGCACAGTGAACAGGGATCAGTGCCAAGCTTTATTGAGTCTGACTTGAGTGCATTACGTTAGAAAGCACTTAATTTAGCTGGTTGTTTTTCTGATATCAGTGCCTCTTTCAGCCATTTTCCTCTGCTTCCCTTCTGTCTTCATTCCCTGTCCACCTGCCAGTTCCTGGAACTGTAACAAAGACTGTGTCATTGGCACAAGGTGAATCCTCAGGGTGGATTTGTTTGTAGTGATTTAAAGGGCTGAGCAAAATCATGATTTTGAGGGACGAAGAATAAGAACATATTTATAAACATTTCATGTACAATGCATCTATTGATTATGCTTTTACAGAAGGAGACTTTTGAGGTCTCCTTCCTGACCCCTCATGCAGTAGAGCCATTTGGTTTTGTCTGTGTGTGCACACATTTTTGGTGTGTGCACAGTGCAACTTTCTTTTCACCAAATAGGGACTTTCCTTCAAATGTGATTCTGCACTGACATAGACTCTCATAGGCACTAGTTCTCAGTGTGACTGATTGTGGAGAAAAGGCCAAACTGAAATGTGGTTAATCTTAGTGTGCTTTCCTCGAGGAAGAGGGAAGGAAAGTGGTTTTGTAGTAACACAGATCTAGATACAAATTCCAGTGGCATACCTTATTAGCCTGTGATCTTGGCAGATCCAATTCTTTATCCTTCAGCCTCAGAGAATGATGAAGAAGTTATCTTTAAGTAGGCATAAAATAATTCTCACATGTTAGAGTTATGTTACCAGTGTGAATCTGTAGCTCTGTTTAAGACAAATATTTGGTGTCTCTTCTTCAGAGAATCATAGTTAACACACTTCAACATGTTCCTCTGGTTTAAGAGATCAATAAATAAATAGACATCACTAGAACAAAGAACTTTCAAAGAAAGCTATGTCAAATAGTCTGATATTAGGACTGGCATTGTCACAATATTGAGTTGTAAACAGCCTGATTTTAAATTTGTAACACATAAGTGCATCAAAAGCAGAATGGGAAGAGAGTCCAACCTAAGTAACAATGAAGAGAAACAGCACCAAAGCTGATTCAACAATACACCCTTTGCATTTTTCAGAGAATGGATTTAAACCATATTTCTTGTTTTCGATTTCATCATTGGGAAAGGTATGATAGTGACATGTGCTAAAATAGACTTATGGGTTCTGAGTAAATCAGTAAATCATCAAGAGTCAGACTGATAATATCAAAGCAAAGATCCCTTAAATTCTGTTGGCTTCCCTCTCCCCTCAAAGTCATCTAACTCTCTGTGGCCTGGCCACTCACTTTCTCATTCTCCGGTGGCTTCAGTGACAGATGACTAGAATAACACTCTTCCCCCCACTCCTCTTTTGGGGTACTTCCACTGGATTCTAACCTGTTAGACTTTTTTTTATATACTGGGGATTGAACTTGGGACCTTGTGCTTGCAAGGCAGGCAGTGATATCACTGAGCTAAATCCCCAGCCCTGTTAGACTTTTTGAAAACCATCATGAAAAGGGATTCTCAGAATGTAGCTCTAGGATCTCTGACTGAAAAATCATTTAATGAATAGAAACCTCTTGAGATGTGGTACAGGAATCTGGATTTTCACAAGTTCCTAAATACACCTGTGTTTGAAAACCATTGACTTAGTGTCCATGTTTGAAAGGATTTCTAAAGCCCATTATCAACAAGCAGAAGCAATGCACCTTGGAAGGCTTGTGAAAACTGGGGGTGGGTTGTTCTAAAACTAGATGTTGAGCAGAAAGTTTCCTTAAATCCAAGCAGGTGCTATTTCTCCCAGATTTTGTGCTTAATTCCCCAATAAACATCCTGAATGAGAAGTCATTTGTTGGGATTTTGCCTGTTTTTCTTTTGTATAGGTTCATTGTATTTTGCCTTCATTGTCTTTTTCTAGGATCTTGCTTAGAATTCCTTGTAGTGCTGGTTTGGTATTCATGTAGTTTCTCAGGTGTTCTTTGTCATGGAAGTGTCTTATTTCCCCCTCCATTTTGAAAGAGAGTTTTGTAGGGATACATCAGTCTAGGTTGGAGAGTGTTCTCTTTTAGTACTTGAAATATCTCATTTCAGGCTCTCCTTGCCCCAAGGGTTTGTGTTGAAAAGTCTGCTGTGATTCTGATGGGCTTTCCTTTGTATGTGATTTGTTTCTTTTCTCTTATTGCTTGTAGTATTTTGTTCTTCTATTGGGTTTCTGGGATCTTGATTATTATATGTCTAGGTGTAGATTTTTTTTGATTGTAGCTAGTTGGGGTCCTATATGCCTCAGTTATCTGAATGTCAAATTCTTCCCCTCTATTTGGGAAGTGTTCTGTCATTAATTCTGTGAACAGCTTTTTTAAGCCATTTGTATTTTCTCCTGCTACTTCATGTATTCCTATCAGCCTTATGTTATTCTTCTTTGCATCATCTAGGAGTTGTTGGATCAATTTCTCATGATCTCTTACTGTTTTTAAGAGACCTCTCTTTTCATGGTCACTGACTGCAATCTTCTATATCTGAGAGTCTATCTTCACATTCTTTTATTCTGCTGTGTACACTTTCAATAGAGTGTTTAATCTCCTGGATATCTGTTTGAATCTGTTTTATGGATTCCATTTCTTTCCTATGTTGGGCGTTTATTTTTTCCATTTCTTTCTTATGCTGGGCCTTCATGGCTTCTATCATGGTCCTGAGCTCATCTATTTTTTTGTCAGTTTCTGATCTAGAGTCTCAAATCACGACTTCCATTTTGCTCACTATCTCTATGGTTATCTGGGAAATTATTTCTGTTTTGAATTTTTCTAGAGCTTGATTGATCTGTTTTGTTACTTCCTGTGCTTTGAGTTCAGGGTGTCCTGGTGGTTCACTATTGGCCTTTTCATCCTCGTTTGCCCTACTGTTTTCCATTGGTGAACTGGAAGTCTGTCCTTGTGTTTTGCTTAAGTATTTTCTCATTTTTATTTTTCTTGTCGGACTGTCCTTGGTTTAATCTCTGGATTATTACCCAAATCTTCGTGATATAGTTGTGCCCTAGCTTCTGTGTCACTAACGACCCACAGACATTCTCATCTTCATAACATCAGAGAAAACAGCTCATTAAATCAACCACAATGCTTTATCCCAGCTGATATAATCAGCAACACATTAAGATCAAGCACAACTTTGGCACTGACCACTGGTGGTAGTCACTAGTCTATCACCCTTTAATCATTTGAATTAAATTGAAATCAAGAAGCAGTCCAGAACATGTCTGCAGTGAACAAAATTTCAATATAGTGTATTTACCATTTAATGGCTCAGATAGAGTGAGGATGCAAGACCCCTGATCTCACTTAGCTGATTGCTGAACCCCATGATGCTGACTGACCTCAGGCTGCAAAGCCCAGATTGAGTTCCCCAACCTTCTGAATGGTTGAACTCCACAACGTTCTATTACAGGTTTCCCATGCCCTTTCTTTAAAGATGTTCAAAGTTGGGAACTCAGAAAAATACCCTGGATGACCACCTCTGCCTCTGCAGAGTGGGTCCAAAGACTGGCACAGTCAGGAGGTCTGAGAGTGCAGGGGGGACTTATGGGAGTTCAGGGGTGCCCGCTTGGCTACCTTCCTGGCACTTGAGCAATGGCAGCTGAGCCGGGAGCAGGCGTGGCTCTCCTTCCCGTCGTGGATCGGGGCTCAGCCTCTAGTTCATTGTATTTTAACTTCTCGGGATCAACTTTTCACAGGTTTCTGTCTTTTCCCTCTAATTGTAGATGATTCTTAGCTGTGTCTTGGCACCTCCCATGTTTCATCTAGTGCCCAACACATAGTCTGCCAGTTCTGCTGGAGACTCAGAGGCCTCTTGAAGAAGTTGTCCACATCTGAGTCTCCTGCTCCATCCTCATGTGCCTGACCTTGTGCTGCCACACAGCAGGTGCCAAGGAATTGCATACTGATCAACAGATCATCCTGCTACTATCTTTTTTGGAAGAAAGCCTCCTTCTATCTCTTTGCAGAGAGCTTTTCCTTCTGGCTGGCACTGAGGATATCCAAGTATTCCTCCAGACAGGGCTGATCCCAAGTGGTTTTCCCATCGGTAACACCAACACTATTTAGCTGCCTGCTTGACTTCTCATCTTGGATGTCTGGGGTGTATCTCTAACTCAGTGCCCCCAAACACAGCTTCTTGACTTCCTCTATCTCTTTTGGGGCAATGCAACTCCAGGTCTTCAGATGCTCAGGACCAAAACTCGAGAGTAGCCTTTGATGTCATTCTTCCTTCTGAAGCCCACATCTCATCTATTACAAATTCTACTCACTCTACCTTCAAATCGTAACTCACACCTGACTGCATCAGTGGTGAGAACCAGTACACCAGTGGTGAGAACACTTGCCATTTTCTCTCTCCTGCCTCCTTACAATCACCTCATAAGTGGTCTCCTTGATTCTAACGTTCCTTACTCTCTGGTCTGTTCTCCAAACAGCAGCCAAGATAATTCTTTGAGAATTTAAGTTAGATTATACCACTCTGTTACTAAAAAACCCTATAGGCCCCTTCCTATTTCCCTCAGAATAAAAGTCAAAGTTCATAATCAGATCCTTCCATACCTATGTGACATTGTCTTCAGCTACTGTCCTTGCTCAGTTTGCCCCATCACCTTGATCTTCTCGCCATTCATGCATTACACCAGCAATCTCCCCTTAGGAGCTGGCTTTCTGTGCATTTTTCTTAAAAAGCCTCATGGGTAACTGCCTTGTTGCCTTCACTTCTTCACTCAAATATCATCCTCACAGTGATTTTCTCCCTCACTACCCAGTTTAAAACATCACCATCCTACAAACGTGTAATCCTACTCAGTATTAATTTTCCTATAGCACTTGTCACATTTTAACTATTGTGAAAATTACTTGCTTTTTTTGTGCCTGTTGGTCTTGTCTTTTCCCAATCAGATAAAAGCTGGGTAGGGTTCCTTCTCTGTTTTGTTCACTGATGTTTTCTTAGTGTCTGGACTATTGAGGAACTATTGGAAAGAGAAGAGGGAGAAGGGAGGGAGGGGAAGGAGAAAGGAAGTAAGGACACAGGGAGGGAGTATAAAAGGAAGAGAGGAAAATTGGAAATCCTAAATATCAGAGCAGAGGTTGTGAAACCGAAATCAACATAAATTCATGCGGGGGAGGGAGAGGTGAAGAGCACCAAATTTCTGAGAACTGGTAGAGGAGGCATTTCTCACACAGATTGTTTCTGATTGAGCTCAATCTGCGTGGTCTGTGGCGCCTGCTCACATCAATTTCATGGTTTCCTATCCAATCAAATCTCTATCAGTTTTTATCTGTGTTTTCACTTGTCAGCCTTACTAAATGGTGAATGGCTTCCTTTGGCTCCTTGTCTGGCCCTCAGAGCTCTGGGCTTTGTGATGTGAAGTTTTGAGGGAAGGCGAAAGGATACCAGAACCTAAATTCAGGTTGAAAGAGCCTTTTACTGGGGGCCGGGTGTCCCCACTGAAGGCGATCTCTGGAAACCAAGGCCTTCTTGGGGATAATGGCTGATATCAGCCTGATGTAGAAGCTTTCATTCCATCACTCCTGGGAGTGGCTGCTGCCTGCAGAATGAAGTTAGATCCAAGAAAGATGTAAAATAGGGCTGGAGATGTAGTTCAGTGGTAGAATATGTGTTTAGCATGCATGAGGCCCTGGGCTCAATCCTTAGCACCAAAGTGGGGGGAAATGGCAAGGATAAACAATTTCTGATCATTGGCAACATCTCTGCAGCTTCAACAACATTCAACAGCAGTGCTGGATATTAAGCAGGAGAATTTGGGGTCAGTGCAGGTTTATGATTTGCTGTAAATATGGTCTTCCCACAGAGTGGATTAGAGGTCAGCTTCTTTTATTGACATGGTTTAGCTCTCCAGTGACTCTCTGTTCTTTGGGGTCTAAGGACACCTTTGTTGTACTGTTTGGTCTCCTTCTTCCTCTGGACTGACTTTATCAAGAGCCTTTTGTAGCAGGGCATGGTGGTACACACCTGTAATCTTTCCACTCTGGAAGGCTGAGGCAGGAGGAGGAAAAGTTTGAGCCAAGCCTGAGCAATTTAGCAAAGACTTGTCTCAAAATTTTAAAAAATTAAGAAGGGCTGGGAATGTAGCATAGGGTGAAGGCCCTGAATTCAATCTCTAGTACAAAGACTAAAACAAATGAAAATCTAAGTAGTTAATTAAGTCAAATTAAAAAAAAAGAATTAAAGGAGCCTATATAGTTCCAAGAGGTAAGGGCTACAAAGAAGTTGATTCATTTGGGTGAAAGTGATTGTGGGGCTGGAGATGTAGCTTGGTAGTGGCATGCTTATTTACCATGTGCAAGGTCCTGGGTTCAATTTCCAACAAGAGAGGGGTGGGGAGAAAGAAAGAAAGAAAAAAGAAAGGAAAAGATAAGACAAGAATATGATTGTGGCTTTAAGATATGGTCACAAATTCTTTGGCACATATTTTATTAAGAAGTGATATTTATGTTTCACCCCTGAATCTGAGTGTGTTCTGTGACCAATAGTGCATCAATAGAATAGAACAATGCTACATGACTTTAAATTAAATGTCATCCATCTTACATCAAGTTTGGGTGAAAAGTAACTCTTGGGTCTCTAGCTACCTGGCTGAGACCACCCTGTAAGACTGGCCATGTGGAGAGTCTGCAAAAGCAAAGCTCAGACAGAAAATTCATCCCCAACCCTTCCAACCCAGCACCAGGCAATGAATGAAGAAATCCCCTTAGGAGTGGATATTACAGTCTCAACTGTCATATCTTTCTCCTTCCCAGCCCTCCCATCCCTGCCTTGGTGTTACCCCAGATGGGACCTGAGATGTCAAGAAACACAGAACCTTCCTTGCTGTGGCCTTTTGAATTCTTGACCTAAGAATCCTTGAGCATAAATGAGTGTTATTTTATACCACTAAGCTTGGGGTGGTTTTGCAAAAATAGCTTGTTGGAACAGTGACATGTGGGAAAATATGAACTTTGGAGTCAGAGAGACACCCACTCAAATGCCAGCTCCCATTTGGCTAGCTTTATGACTTTTGACAGGGTCTGATATGCTTTTAAAGTAGAAATAATGTTTCTATATTTCGAGTTGATATGAGGATTAAATGAGGCAACGTATTCCAAGGCCATCATGTAGTAGGAGATTGAAAAATCTTAGTTTCTATTTTTATCCCTTTCTTTCCATCTAAGGAAGAATAAACAATACCTTCATAATGTCTGTTTGAAATGTGAGTGTATCTAATGTTTAGTGTGTCCCTGGGTGAGCACACTGCAGTTAAGTTGTGTATGTACTTATCTCTCTGATTTTCCTACTTGCGCAGGCATCTGAGCCTCTTTCAGTGGGGTTTGCTCACTACAAATTTAGATGAGATTGGGCACATTCAGGGTGGTTTGTAGGGCAAACTTAGAGTACAGCTCAGGGCAAGTGGGAAGCATTTGTTTGATAAGTGTTATCAAAAAAATGGGTTGAAGCAATGTCTATAAGCAGAGAGGTGAGTGTGTGTGGATGACTGCATGGTGGAATAAGGAAACATGAAAAATTGTGTGTGTAGGAATTAAACCTGATTTTTAAAGTCTGGATCTCTGTCAGAGAGATTGAGAGCCCGGCACCTGATGGCCTGGGGCCAAATCCCAGCTCTATTCCTTACTGGCTGTGTGATTCTATGCAAATTGCATGACCTCTCTGTGTCTACCTCTCACTGTCTACAAAAGGGGAGAAAATAATAATACCTACCTAAAAAAATCTCATCATGATGAGTAAACACTGTACATAAATCACTTGTGACAGTGTCTGGATCATGGGGACATCACGTAACATTCATTGCTCCTCAGAGGATAATCCGTGGGCCAGGAACATCTATGTCAGCAATGAACTTGTAAGAAATACAGGAATCTGAGGCCCCAGTGCAGGTGGACATAATTAAAATCTGCATTTTAACAAGATCCCCAGGCAATTTATATATCTGTTAAAACTTGGAGGGGCTGTTCTAATGAGCCTTTGGTAGTATTATGACAAGGAAGGAAATTGTCATACATTTAGAAAGCAGCACCTTACAAATTCTGCATGCACAGGGTTTTACAAAATGGCATGGCCTTTTGGATTGGACCAAATGAAAGACAATGTCAGAGCCACTGTGCATGTCCAGCAGCATCGTTTTCTTTTTGCCTTCTAGTTATACTTTGCCCTTCAGCACTTCCTCTCTTGTGACTTGCACGCTAACACATTACCAGCTGATTCCTGGCTTTTTGGGGAGCCTGAAAACTGTGGTTCAAGTGTTGTTCACTGCCCAAAACTTGTTCCAGGAAAGGGAAATGGCATCATCCACAGTGAGCCTTGCTGTGGAAGGTGGCTCTGCCTTTATCAGAGGCAGATATCCTTGCCTCATCTGTAAGTGCATCTGTAATTCCCTCTCAAACTGGAAGCCCATTAAGAAAAAATGCCTTCACTTAGGAGTATATCCTCAATATGTATTATTTTCCTATGAATAAATCTAATTTATCATTCTTTATGGCTGAGTAGTATTCCATTTTATAGAAAAACCATATCTTCTTTATCCAGTTTCCAACTGATGGGCAAATGGGCTGTTTCCAAGTTTTAGCTATTACAAACTGTGCCACTATAAACATAGGTGAGCAAATATCTCTGTGATATGATTCTTTTAATTCTTCTGGAAAGATACCCAGCAGAGGGATGGCTGGGTCAAATGGAACCTCTAGTCCCAGCTCTTTGAGGTATCTCCATATTGATTTCCATAGTGGTTGCACCAGTCTGCATTCCCACCAACAATGGAGAAGGGTTCCTTTCTCCCCACAACCCTGCTAACATTTGTTATTGTTTGATTTCTTGATAGCAGCCATTCTTTGTGGGGTGAGGTGGAATCTCAGTGTTGTTTTCATCTGCATCTCTTGAATGACCAGTGATGTGGAACATTTTTTTGTATATTTATTTGCCGTTTTTACTTCTTTGTCTGAGAAATGTCTGTTCATTTCAGTTGCCCATTTTTGAATTGGGTCTTTATATTTGGGGGGCTGATTATTTTGAGTTCTTTATATATTCTAGATAATAGTCCTTTGTCTGAGGAGCAGCTGGTAAAAATTTTTTCCCACATTGTAGGTTGTCTCTTAGTTCTGTTGATGGTTTCTAAGTGAAATAAATCACACATGTAAATACCGAATAGTTTCTCTGGTGTGAATAAACTATAACAGTACATAAGATCCTAATGATATAATAGACAATGTGAAATAGGAAGAAAGGGGCTAAAGGTGTAGGGAAAGTGGGAAGGGTAGGGAAAAGCTAATAAGGGAAAATAAAAAAATATGAGAAAATGAAAAAATGGCAATGAAGTGTTTGTAAAGGGGGAGGGGAGGAGGGGTGAAGGGAGGGCAGGTACAAGGGGAAAAAATAAGAACCAAGACTTGTCATGCAAAGGTACAGGATCCCAATAATGAATTTAACTGTACTGTACTGTATACCTAAAATGTACCAATAAACTCAATGAGGAAAAAAAAAAAAAAGAAAGAAGAAAAAATGCCTTCCTTTGAGGAAAGCTTTAGATAGCCTCATTAGTTAACACCTCTGCCACTTTTACACAGAGACAACTATCTTTTTCTATTTGTGGACTGGTTTTCTTAGTAACGCACACCTTGCTGTGAACATCGCTGTGGTGACAGTTATTTGGATAGATTTTAGAAGGAAGAGAGTCATTACTTGTAAAATTATTACAAGGTGGCTTCTCATTAAAATTTCATTAATGCCTTTTCTGAGTGTGTTATATCTGATTCTTTAAAAACATATTACTCTATTATATTTCCACTAAGGTTGTTCACTAATTTAATAGGCTGGAGCATTTTAATACCTTCACAGTTAATGCAAGAAAAGGCAATGCAGAATGATTGAATTTGGGAAAACCTGACACCATATTTTGCATGCCCCTGTCCAAGTTCCGCACCTCACTAACTCTGCTAAAATCAGCATGAAAGCAGGAGAGACTTAGAGAGAATCCTGGGAAAACATCTAGGAAATTAATAGATTCTACATTAGGAGTCTTGGGTCTCAGTGTTGGCAAGGCCACCTAGGGCCGGGCACATATGACATCTCTTTCCTTTCCTGCAGAATCTTGCCTGGCACCTGGGTGAGTGGCTGGGTCCTCCCCGGTGTTGCAGGTAGGTAGGCTGTGGCCAGCCACACTGCGCTCTGGCCCTTGCAACCTACTGAGATGCCAGGCAGGCAGTACGTGGCCAGTAGCAGAGTCAGGCTCTACCTCATCTATTCTGCACAGAGGTTCCTAGCTCTCCTTTTCTATGGACTCTGCTTGGCTTCAGATGGCATCAGTCTCCCAAGACCTTACAGAGATGAAATGGCATAGAACAAAAGGCAAGAAGAAACCACAACCTTGCAGAGGCATCCCTGTTCACACTGCCTCCTCCTCCTGCTGTGACTTAGTGATTCCTTTGTGGACAAGGAAAACTGTGTGTCTTTAGGTCCCCAAAGGTAGCCATTCAAATTCGCCAAGCCTCTGTCCCAACCCACAGGAGCCCAGAGGTTTTCTGAGCCCAATAATCTCTCTCAAAGCAGATTTTATTGTTTTAATATAATGAAAAATGTGGTGACATCAAGGGCTTACAATAGCTCCCATCATTCATCCTTTCAAGGTATGCACATATATTTAGTAAAGGAATAGAGTAATCAGGGAGCACAAGGTGGGCGGCTTCATTATTCAGGTTACTACAGAATTAGCAGTGTTTACTTTCTTCTTCTAGTTTTCCAATTAGTGGGAGAGCAATGGCAATAGCCAGGCTTGGGGTCTCCAGGGAGTTGCCTGAAATTTTACATGCAACTTAAAGAGAGAGGAGGTGAGGGGAGGGCAGAGGTAAGGGGAGAAAATGAGAATCAAGACTTGCCATGTAGAAGTACATGATCCCAACAATGAATGTAACTGTACTGTATCCCTAAAATGTACCAATAAACTCAATAAAATTAATAAATAAATAAATTTTTAAAAAAAGAGAGAGGAGGTGAGAGAGGAGGAGTTATCAGAGCTACGACTTGTAGTAATTTTTTCTTTTCACCAAGGGATTAGGTAGAGAGCTGTAGATTTGTGGTTTTAATCAGAGAAGCTGCTAGAACTTTCATCATGGTGGCTTGTAAATTGTACCCGCTGCTCCTTCTGCAACCTGATGGAGCAGGTCATAGAATTCTTCTCTCAGGATTTGGTATCACCAAGGCTTTCTGGAATTAGTGGCTATATGATCAGTTGTTTCCCACTTTCAGCTCAAAAAACCCTTCCTCTGCCCTTGGATGCCTCTCTCCCCAGGCTTTAGCCACCATGTCTGTCCCCCTCTGCTCATGCCTGGTACCTTTGGTGGCAAACTCTCCTCACCTGTGTCTTTGGCCACCACACCTGATGCATCTCCTTTTTCTCAGAACTTTGAGCTCCAAGCATGAGAAATCTGCAAATAGACTTTATCTTTCTTCTCTCTCAGCCTCCCTCTCCCCTTCTCCTCCTTCTCCTGGTACTAAGACTGAACCCAGGGCCTTTACACTAACCTACATCCCCAGCACCTTTTTGTTTTTTTAAATTTTGAGACAGGGTCTCACTAAGTAGCTAAATTGCCCAGACTGGGCTTGAGCTTGTGATCCTTCTGCCTACAACTCCCAGAGTGCTGGGATTATAGGCATGTACCGCCACACCTACTTCTCTGGCTTCTTAAAAAATATGGTAGGCTAACATCTGATCATAAGAACAATTTATTTTAGAAAGCGTTATTAATGCAAACTGGAACATAAACCACCATAATAACTCCACTTCCCCCAAAGACAATAATTTTTCACCCTTCAGTGATAGTTTTCATAAATATTTATTAAGTTATTTTCTTTTCTTGATAGTGCATCATGAGCTTTTCTTATGTCACTAACAATTTCCTACAGTGTAATTTTAAATGACGGAATAGTATTTTATGTATGGATATTTTGTTATTGTCTTAAAGATGATTTTTTACTTTTAGCCATTTAAGTGGCTTCCAATATTTCTCTTGTATAAACTGCAATGATGAATGGTCTTTGCACTTATCTGATATTATTCCCTTAAAATGAATTCTTGGCAACAAAAAGAAAAAAAGCTACATTCTTGGAAGTGCAGCTGCTGAATTAAAGAGCTTGCGTATTTTGAAAGGTTTTGACCAATATTGCTCTTTTAACCTCCATGAATATTGCTCCAATTTCCTAAGGCCCAGCAAGTGATTGTGTTCTTCTGACCTAGTTCCACCAGGGTAAAATTCCAAGTTCCTGAAGGGTGGGAACCATGCCTCATCTTTTCCCCATGCTGCACACTAGGGACTATGTCTCTTGTTCATTCCTGAATAACCAAGATTGGGAGCACATAAGGTGAATCAGAAGCCAGCAGTGCGCAAAATATACAAAGTCAGACACGTCCTTTATTTTATATTTTTCATCATGAATTCTTTGTGTTTTCATTTTTAAAAGATATTGTCTCAATATTTTAACTCATATCCTTAAGCTAATAAAAATTTGAATGTTTTACCTTAAAAAATATATTGTCTCAGCCTGAATGGATTATTATAATCAAATACCTTAGATGGGGTGGCTTATAAACAGCGGGAATGCATTTCTTACAGTTCTGGGAATTGGTCTAAGCTCAAGGTGCTTCATGTCTCTGAAGACACAGTTCCTTGTACACTGCACCTGCTCACAGTGTCTTCACACAGTGAAGTGGGAAAAGGAGAGGTTTTGGTCTTTTTTTCTAAGGGCCCAAATCCTATTTACATAATTGAATTATCTCTGAAGGCCCCATCTTCTGATTCCATCATCTTGAGGGTTAGGATTTCAACCTATGAGTTCTGGAAGGGACAGAAACATTACTCCATTGCATTTTCGCATAACAGTACTACTTATCTTTGCACCTCTTCTTCCAGTTTCACATTATCTATTATACCTTTTGATCCTTGTTTACATTTTCAGCTTCTCACATCAGAGAAACTATTAGGTGCAAAGAGGAAGGGGAAGTGGGAGGGGTAGGGGTAGGGGAAAGGAAAGAAGGGAATGGAATTAATATGACAAAGTGAAAAACAGCAAAGTCTTTGTAAGTAGGGAGGGGTGGAGGGGTTGAAGCGGGCACAGGGGAATGGGGAAAAAATAAGAACCAAGTGGGCTGGGGATTTAGCTCAGTGGTTCTACAGCCTGCCTTGCAAGCACAAGGACATGAGTTCAACCCCTGGTACCAGAAAAAAAATAAATAAATAAAAAATAAGAACCAAGATAGATTATGTAAATGTACAGATTTCCAATGATGAATGTCATTATATGTACCAATAAAATTACCAATAAAATTAATTTTAAAATGCTACTTATCTTGATTACTGGCTTTCTCAGTGCACTCTTAAATTTGTATCTAAATCAAAGGCCTCATTTCTTCCCACCCCTTTCCTGTGGCAATTGGCAAGGTCCTCTGTAGTTCACTGGCTCCTGTGGTCAGGTATTGCCTGCATTGTTCTGTATGAGCTGAGCAGCCACTGAGTAGCCATTGGCTGTGTCTCTCTTGTCCTCTTCCTGGAAGAGGAAATTTGTCTCGTCCCTTGTAAATGCTGTGATGAAAGTGATGACTGCGAAGTCAAGGCTAGCTTTCACCCCATATGCATCTTTCTTAGTAGGTATCTAGGGCTTTGGAATGAGCAGTGACTGATTCAGGGCAAGAGAACGGGGAGATGCTTTTAATCTTTGCATGCTTAGAGGCTGAATTTTGGCCAACAGGTTGAATATCATCCCAGTAACCTTGCCTGCCTTCCTTCCTTCCTCCCTACCTCCCTCCTTCCCTTCTTCTCTCCCTCCCTCTCTCCCTTTGTTCCTTCTTTTCCCTCCCCCTTCCCCTTCTTTCTCTTTCCTCCTCCTCCACCTTTCCAGTCCATACAGTCATCACCTGTCATAGTCTCAGCAACTTGAAAGTTTCATTTAATGGTAATAAAATGACCATGACAGTAGACATGGTTACTGAGCACCTGCTCTATGCTCAAAAGAACACAGGAGATAGCAGAGTCTTCATTTAAACTTAAGTCCAGTTGGAGACTGGATAAAGAAGATATGCTTTTTCTATAAAATGGAATACTACTCAGCCATAAAGAATTGAAATGAGATTCTTTCGTAGGAAAGGGGATACAAATTGAAGATATACTCCTAAGTGAAATAAATAAGTCACACATGTGTAAATACCGAATAGTTTCTCTGGTGTGAAAGTGGGTACTATAAACAAAAAAAGGTGAATCACATGGAATTCTATTTTCAGAGTGTGCACAAGTCCAGTTACTGTTTGTTCTATTGCCCTGCACTTAACCTTGCCATTCAGCTTTATTAAAAGTAGGAAATGTTTATTGAGCTTCTGCTATGCGCTGATCTATGCACAGGGCTGAAGAAGCAATGGCTCAAAAAGGAAAAGGATACATTTACAAATAACTCAGATCAAGAGGACCTGAGAGGGAGCGTTGACACAGGGCTGATGAGAGATGGATTTGGCTGTTACCTGAAAGCTGATTGGCCTTGCTTCTTCACTAACATCACCCTAATTTTGCTCAGATATTGGCTGGTCATGGCCCTCAGGAAGTTGCATCTTATATAGTATGGGAACCCAAACAGATTAAGGAGAAAAGGGGGAATTTTAACTTTTTTCAAAAATATCACCTTTGGAAGTCATCATATTCTTTTCCTCATATATGCATGTCTTTTAAAAACATATCTATTTCCATTGGCATATAAGATCCTCAACAGCAGGGATTCTCCCCTCTTTGGTCAGGACTGCTCCCTCCACCCTTTGGGAAGGATGCCTGACATGCGGTAGATTAGATGCTCACATGAAATATTCAGACCAACATAGTCAGGGGCCTCCTTTCAATTTAGCAAAGAGTTATTGATTTTCTGTTGTTTGCCAGACCTTATGTTGGGCCTCAGAGATGCCATGGATACAAATCTGGGATGACGAACACAAAACAAGTTGCTACAGGAGCTTCCCAGTTGGTGACCACATTGAGATGCTGGAGGGTAGTGTGGGCTGAGAAGGCATGGGAGCTCTCAGTAACTCACTCTGCCATTTAGCTGCCCCTCAATTTTACAGAAGGGAAGACCATGTCATGCTTATTACCGGAATGATTATTTTAATTACATTTATGTAAGAATAAATTATTTCAACCACTTTTACTTCCTGAGTACTTTTCAGGAATTAGTTTTTTTCCCAAATAATTTTTTCTCATTGTATATTGTTCATGAAATGTTTCTAGATACATTTAAGACCAAGAATATTAAAATAGTATTAGAAGTTACTAGAGACGGCAGCAATAATATCTAGGAAATTTGTATTGAGATTATTGAATTTTCCATAAGTGGCTAAAATCTTTTCAAACTAACTTGCAAATGTATTTTAATCATTAACTTTTTCTAATCCATTTTTATTTAGGCATCAATCACCAATACATTTTATCAGCACTCTCAGAATTCACTGCATCAGTAAGCTATAGCAAAAATGCAAAGTTGAATAAGAAGTAAACTTTCTGGATTTTTCTATAAAAAATGAAAGAATTGTCTAAAAACAATGAAAATAAATACATATAATAAATACATATAATTTGGTAATAAAATATTTACCATTATATGTATATACCTCCTGTTATAGCTGTTTTTTAAGGGATATGATGTAATTCATTTATATAGTAATCATGTTACAGAAATCTACAATTTGTAGTATGTGGATTATAATTATTTTTATTCAGCCTTTTGTTAATAAATTTGTAGCCAAGTGTCTTAGTCTGTTCAGTGTTACTATAACAAGATGCTTGAAGCTGGGCACTCTATAAAGGAAAGAGCTTTATTGGGCCCATGATAAAATAGCTGAAGCATCCAGGTAGCATCTTAGCAAGAGCTTCTTGGCTGTGTTAATGTGGCAGAAAAATGGAAAGGGAACCAGCCACATAACAAGAGACGAAACACATTGGGTGACCTTTCTCCAGAAATATTTTGAGCCCCAATAGGGTTTACTGTTCCCACTCAACTCTGTAGTCATTTCTTGAATAACTACTATGTCAAAGTTCTGGAGGGTAAAAGGGTCACAAAGACAAATGAGACAATCCTTACTCAAGCAACTGGAGCCTGGGTAGGGGGAGAGATCTGTAGACAACAGAACTCCTCCCCTGTGAGGAGGGATGAACTGATGACCCAACTGGGCTCAGTAAACCATGGAGGAGTGGAGTGGAGACAGAAGTTGGGCACAGGGAGGGCTCACTGAAGTGTGCCCCTTATGCTGAGCCTTCTACTCTAGTATTGTCCTGTTGTCCTGTTAGTGGAGAAACACACTCAAATGGAGGAAATGATTAAACAAAGGTCTGGAGTTAATCCCAGTTTCTGAAGTACAAGGAAGGAAAAGGTTTTCTTCAGCCCTCAGTTCTTAGCTGCAAGGGACTCCTGTGACAAAAAATAGATCAACAAGAGGAAAACAAACAAGTGTATTAACAGTTATGTTTCACATATACATGGCTCACAGCCAGGTACAAGTGGTTCTCAAACAGATAGGTTTGGATTCTACCTGTTCAACAAAAACTAGGAGGTTTGTAGAGAAGTGATAGACAAAGGAGAAGGTCTCTGAGTCTTTAAGGTGGCACATTCTGGGAAGGTGAATAACTGGCAGATAAAAGCTGGTTAATCAAACTTGTTAACCATCTTTAGACTGATAGGGACCCAAAGTTGTCTTCAGTTGTTAACCTGTATTCTCCTTGGTGCAAAGCAGGAGATCCTTTCTCTTTAGAAGTTGATGCCCTGCTTTCCAGAAAATAGAGGGAGGGCAGAGAACTCTCCTGTATCAATTTCTTCTGCATTGTCTTCAGCTCAACAGTCCTTCTTATTATGGTCTTCCAGAGGAGCATAGGGTGTGTGGTGGGCACATGGAGGGATACAGATTGAGGGATAGCCAGGGCTGCATTGTGATGGCTTTACATGCCACACTAAAGACAGAGATGCTTCGTGAGGCAGTGGAGGACCGTGGAAGATTTTGTAGAAGTAAGTGATGTGGCCTGATGTATACTGTATAATAAGAGTTTTGGCAGTTCAAAGAGGGGATTGGAGAGGCAAGAAGCTGGATACAGGGATTGAGGGAGAGTGCAGATGATTATTTTGGTATCTTGGTAATAATCAGGAAAAAGCCAGGTATGTTGATACAAGCCTATAATCCCAGAGCTTGGGAGGCTGAGATAGGAGGACTGCAGTGAGTTCGAGGCCAGCCTGAACTACATAGTGAGACCTTATCTCAAAACAAAATAAGACAGACAAAAAACAACAACAACAAAGAAAACAAACAAACAAAAAAGAATCTGAGAAGGAGCACCACTCTTGGAAAAGAAAAGTTGAATATGAGCTATAAGACAGTATAGCATCTGCCATCCACATCTGAAATGAAAGTTGCAAAAATTACAACCAATCTACTCTCCTGATTTCAGAAATAATACACTAAGTGTAACATAAAGGACACGCAGATCAAAAGCCATTCATACATAAAATATATGCAATCAATGTGAAGTAGTCAGAGATTTTCACCCATAACATCAGCATGAAGGTGACAACTGCAAGTACAACATGACCCACATGACACAATGTGGGGTGTTTTATATGGCAGTTGGAAGACCTCCGGTGATGCTGCCATTTGTGATATTTTTTTGCCAAAATGTGAGGCACGTCTTGGAGAACAAGGGATGAAGAAGAACTAAGGGGTGCACTGGAAAAGTGAGGTGAGGCAAAGGGTGGGTTTAAGATTAAGATGCTTCTGGAGTTCCTGGCCCTTGACAGAGAGACAGGTGCTGTGTTCCCAGAAGCAGGGACCACAAGAACGGGAGGTTCAGTGGGGATGTCCTGACATGGGTCAGAGGTGCGGGCAAATGTTGACTTCGTGTCTGCTGAGTGAGCCTCTCTGTGGCCATGGAGATCTGTGAGCATCCACAGCATTAAATGAGGCAGACTTTGAGTAAAATGAAGACTGAGAACTGGCCACCGTATTTAATATAAGGTGGGCAGCTAGTAGATTATGACTTATTTTTCCAGTACCAGGGATTGAACTCAAGTCCTTGTGCTTATGAGGCATGTGCCAGAACCACTGAGCTAAATCCCCAGCCCTGGATTGTGATGTTTTATTCTCCTATTCCCTGGGCTGGGGATTGAAGCCAGGGCCTCACTCATGCTTAGCACATTCTCTGCCACTGGGCTGCACCACCAGCAAAGCTTGTGGCCTTGAAATAGAAGTAGCAGAGCTTTAGTATCTGGATTATTGAAAGGTAGACTCTCCTTGACCTAACTTGTGTTTCGCTTCTCCAAGGCTCTTCTTAATTTGGCTTCTACCTCGAATATTAGCATCTTCCTTGTGGGATCTGCACCTGTCCTGTTGTAACAAGAACCCTACTGAGGCAATTGAGTGGGAACCCCCCATTCCTGAGAGCTCTTCACTCTCAAGGTCTAGCAAAATTCCTCACCCCACAGGTGGCCTGCTTTCTGCAAAAATCCTGGTAGGTCAGTGTAGCAAGACTTCCCTTCCTCTTGATGATACCTCTGAGGAAATTTTGGACCACTGTCTCCCTCCTCAACCTGTCCCTTGACTATAAATCTCTGCTTTTCCTTGTTTTCTACATTGAGCTCAGTTCTATACTGGGGTCTCTGCTCTGTAGTGCAATATTGTCTGAGTAAAATCATTTTTTAACCTTTTTTTGTTTGTTTTTAAGACAGGGTCTTGTTATGTAGCTCAGGCTGGCCTCATACTTGAGGTGATCCTCTTGCCTCAGCCTCCCCAGTGCTACAATTACAGGTGTGTGCTGCCTTGTCCAGCAATTTTTAACCATTTTAACTACACTCAGGCTCTGGTTTTCTCAAACAGTTGTAAGGGGCAAGAAGGGGTGAAATGAGTGTGGGTATGTATGTATAGAGGTAGATAAGAAATACAGGGAGGGTAGATGAGGATGAATTACATTCGCTTGACATGAGTTCCATTACATAGTTTCTTGAACTAATAATTGTGATACAAAGTTGTCAGCACTGACTCCATTTTGTGACCCAGACTTCATCTTGTGCAGTACTCTGTGGACTTACTGACATACCAAAAGAAAATCATTTGCTAACAAGGAGCATCTGGAAGACTACACACTCACCCTTTCCCTGTAGTCTGAGCTGGGCCATGTTGGAAGAATGTACTGTAGAAGTAAATTTCCCTCCAGACATAACTGTTCACAGCTCACATAGCCAACTTTGTACTACGGCCCCCTCTTTGTACTTTTAAGAAGGCCTCTCTAAATCCTTCCCTGATGGGATACACTCTGGTTTTTACCAGAATCTGTGCTCCCTAAATTGCAATTCTTCTTTTCTTCACAGATCATCTGACCTCTTTGGATAACAATATCAAGAATTTTTTTTTTTTCTTAAGAGATGTAAAATGCACTAGCCCAGTGTTCCCGGAACACATCACTGGCATTTTATTTCTGTGTGTTGAACGGATCCTTTGGTTGGTCTTCCCGTAAAATGAGAAGTAACTATTGGAAATGTAGCACGTTCTTTCTTCCCTGTGACCAGGCCAGGGAAGGAGGTGGAGTAGCAGGCAAAGAAGTTTCTGATGCCAACACCTTGGGAATGTGATGGGCAGACCGTAGGCTGTCATTCCTCCACTTAGACACGGAAAAGGGAAAAAAATCTTTAAAAATTACCCACTCTACACTGTGATAGTGAGCTAGGGGGTAGGGGGACTTTAGCTGGGAATTAGCATACAGCACTTTACAGGCTGATTTTTCAGAACCTGCTCTAGGCGAAGTAGCCCCTCAGCCACTCTTTACCCAGCCTGCTGCAGAGAACTCCACCTAATTCCATTTTACCCTTCTGACCTTTGTGCTTATTAGTTCTCTGTCTCCCGCTCACCCAATTGTTTACTGCAACTGAATCAAGCTGACATTTTGATAATGAACTCTAGCCTGAGCTGAGCTTTCGGATTTGGTGTCTCTTTCCTTAATGTGGTTTCCATTGATCCACAGTCATTGAAACATTGGTGGCTCCTTTTACAATTTCTGGACAGAGACTCAAACATCCCTTCTGGGTGAGTGTGCAAGACACACTCTTTCTTTGTATAAAGATGGCTTAGATTTCTTCAATGTCCTCTCTACCCACAGCCAGGGAAGCATAAATGAATGGGTTGAGGCTGTAGCCTGTATCAAATGAAAACATTTTATAATTTCAAAGCAACCAACCAGATCTATCGGAATAGCTTTATTTTTTTTGTGACCACAGACTCCTGGACACAAAATCTCCTCTTCCTTAACCTGCCTCCCCTCCGTAGCCTTTTGTATTACCTCAGAACTAGCAGAAAATAAGATTTCTCACCTACAGATAGAGACGAGAGAAGAGGTGCGCCTAAACATTGGGTAAAAATTACTTGTCAAATTTGATCAATTCAGAGACAATCCAAACCCTCTTTGAACAGGCACAGTTGATGCTCGGAGATTAGAGGGGTTGTCCTTATAGATCCATTGTTTGGCTCAATTGTCGGCATATGCAGCAAGTTTGCTAAATGAATGATACATTTGCATCTAAATGGCCCATAAATAATTTGATTCTGCTCCAGTCAGTGCAATAAACAGGCCCCCTCCTCCTGTTGGACGCTGGGAGACGTGTGAGTGCGGACTCCTTGGTGATTGCTTTGACTGAGCTACAATTTGACAAGACATTAGAGGAGGAGTACATGGATCTATGAAGAAGAACCCACCTCTGTCATGGGCTGAGACGTGAGTGAGTGAGAGGGCAAAAAAGAAAGAAATCTTTCACAGCTGGCAGATGTGGGCCTCCATTTCTCAAGGCAAACATATTTTAAAATAATAAGAAACAAAAGCCAAAGCTTGGACAGAACTCTCCCGCCCTCCTCACTGCTGCCTCGGCAATTCTGCTTCGCATGTTGGGGATGGTGTGAGGTGTTAATTGCCATCTGCGCACTGCTTTTATGAGAGCATTGATTACCTATTCCCGTCACACGGCACCGTGCGGAGGATTTATAGCACACATGTGGATGCGGGGGGCCTACAATCTACAGTCAGCTTGAAACCCCAAGGGCTTTAGCTACTAAGCAGACGCAGCCAGGTATTAGGCTCATGCGGCTTACACCCTCCATGTCCAAACTGATGAGTTCCAGGTCTTAATTTGGAAGGTAGGAATTGAATGATGGCAGCAACCGTTGCCAGTTTCAATCTGCACTTAGGCCTGTTACCTCAAGACTGTCTTTTTATGGCCTCTGCTTGTGAGATTTGTGATGTTCCATTCTTTTAAAGGGCTCCAATGGGATGGTGTGCCTTGATTTAAGAAAGTTCAATATATTAAATTCAGTTTCGCATGAAAGAAATTCAGAAGGATGGTTATTCACTTTTGTGGAAGGATTCACAGTGGGATTCTTAAAGTGATAAATATTATATGTGGCACTTAGTGTGTAATTTAGTTCATTGCTTCATGAATATGTCTGTGGGCAAAATGCTGTCTACTTAAAAGGTTTTGGTGCTTGTCTTCAAATGATTCAACCACTGTTCCCCAGCCCACATTAACATAGACCAGCAAAAGGAACTCAGGGGTTTGTCTCAGTGGTAGTTGGTTCTCTTCTCCAGATTTGCTCCTAGAAGTCCAAGTCTCTCCTTTTTTGTAGCACATAGTGTAAATTGGCTTGTTTAACCACAGCTCTAATCACTTTGCAGTTTTCGTTTTGAACCAGAGAGCCCGAAAACTAAGACCAACATCCCTGTTTCTCTGGCATTTAGGACTTATCCTATGATATGGGATTTTGACTTTTTGCCAGGCACGGGCAAGGTGGTAGGGTTAACTGCTCTTCTGGCAGCTGGAGAACTCTGACCCTTGTGTCCAGAGCCTGGCATCACAGTGACCAGCAGAGAAGGTGGCAGCCATGGTATTATTAGAAGAGTCTGTGCAGCAGCTCTGTATTTTCTCTAGTTACTGTGTGGCTCTCTAGCTTTCATATACATAGCCAAATATTATTTTCTGATTGAACTAGCTAAAGCACATTTTGCTGTCTGCCACCAAAGAACCTTGATAGTTATGCTACCCTCTCCTGTATATACAGGCGGCTCACACTCAGGGCTACTGTGTACAGCTGCTCAGTTTGTGTACTGCCCAATCCAGGGGACACCACAGAGGCTGAACAGCTCTGCATTGTGAATTGCTTTGTTTCTGAGCTCTGCTCCTCCCATTGTCTCAGTCTGGGTCTCATTCTACAGCCAGCACTGTCTGGCCAGCCAAGTATGAAGGGAGAATTTTCTGCAAAGATAACAACTCTTTCAGCTCATAGGACTTTCTCCAAAAGAGTAAATCTCTTTTACGCTCTAGTTGCTTCTGTCCAGGCACTTATAGTAAACATTTCCACAGGTCGGGTATGATAGCTATGTCTTTCATTTGCTATACTTTACGATGCATTGGGATTTTGGGCCCTTGCAAACCTGGGGGTCATAATATCCTCCCAGGGTTAGCTTATTTCTAGATAGAGCAGACTACTTGCCTGGGAGTACACCTTTGGTCTGTAACCCATGAGTTCTGAGACCATACCCTGACCCTTCCTTTAGGCTCTGGTAGACTGAGACACTACCCCTGCCCCAAATCACCTGTGGGGTATGTACAGCTGGAGACCAATCTTGGAGTTTTATCGTTCTCCACCTCCTTTGTTCAAATCAGCTAATCCTGCAACTGCTCAGCAGTTTTCTTTGCCTCCCTCCTTCCTTCTGTGAAAGCAACAGCAAGGCTTTGCCCATGCTTCTTCTCACCCCTCAGCCTCCTGATGGACCTGGGTGATTCCTGTGTGGCCCTGCATGCCACGGCAAACCCCTTCTCTTTTAATAAACTCTTGTCTCCGTGTCTGATACCTTACCTGATTAAACCATAGCTAATTAAAACAAATTCTGGGTATATCTGAAAACAACAAAGATATTTGAGCAGTGCCTCGCACAGTAATATCATTTTCCAAAGACATCATCTCTCACAATGAACCAGAGTTCTCAGCACAGAGTCCTGGTATTTGACTATCTTCTGTCCCAGGAGATTTACTTGCAGGAGTCCCCATCTTTACACTTCCCTTCATTGTTGGAATTAAGACTTCATCCTGGTGTTAGGGACAGGTTACTGACTACAACACTGAAAGTACCATTATCATTTATCTTAAGAGAAATCACACTAGTAAGGCTCTAGGTAGTCTGCTCAGCTCTTGTAGACTCTTGGAAGTAAATACGTTGATTAAGATTCCAAAAGGGCTCCTACTTCATTCTTATATTTGGGAGAAAGCTCAGAATACCTGTGTGGTTTGCAGTTACTCTATGTTACCATCTCTAAACAATTATGGAATTAAAGAGTGATAAAGACTATAAGAACGACCTCATTAAAGTAGTTCTTCTACTACTCTTTTCATTCTTCAGTGCTTTTCCATCCAGCCCCTTTCTTAAATATATGCCTTCTACAACTTTCAACAAATGATAATCCTGTTGCTTCTGTTTGAATATGAGCTGTTATGTCTTTTAGTTCAGGAGCTGACCAGCTATAGCACACAGTTTTACTGAAACACAGCCACAACCATAAATTTACATAAAAAACTGGGCATCCTTTTAAAATGGGCTAGTACCCTTTCTTTGAGTGTGTACTGAAATTTCTGTCTAATAAACCCTTCTTGAGCAATTTAATGATATGCCCTAAAAATTCTTTTTCTGCAAAGGGAGTCATCAAACCTACAGTCGTATTCTATGGGTGGGGTGTGTTAGGTTTCACATCACAGTTTTGGTTACAGTTTCCTCAGATCATGTCGTTGAGGGTCTCCTCTCTAAACCTCCTCCAGGAACAATGGGCTTTTACCTTTCTGTAGACCCCCTTTCCTGGATTGGTGAAGAGGTAGAGCTGGATATTTAGGGATTATACACAGTCTTTCAAGAGACCTTGAGTATCTTGGAAGCACTGTGATGTGTTGAGGAACTTTGATTTTCTGGTACTGAGGCTTGAACCAAGGACCTTTGCACTGAGCTACAACCCTAGATATTTTGTTAAAAAAAAAAATTTGAGACAGGGTCTCACTAAATTGCTAAGTTGCCCTTTCTGGGCTTGAACTTGACATCCTCCTGTCTCAGCTTTGCAGAGTACTGGGATTACAGGTGTGTGCTACCATGTGCAATTTAAAAAATCTATAATTCCCAGAATTGTCTATTGTTCACAAAAAAGAAGGACCTAAGTCTTTAGAAATAAAGTAGAGCTGAGTTGGGAGACCACAGAAGGATTATACTCAAACCCGCTAACAATCAAACTACAGAATGTTCCAACAGACTAGAATAAACACACAAGTCAGTATCTTGGCCTTCAACATCTCTCACCTGGAAGTACCCTAATTAACTAACCAATCAGAAAGGGGTTGGGATTTTAGGGTTTCTGTTTAGCCAATGAATTGTCCCCAAAACAAACTTTTATAGAAATGCTCTAGTTTTAAAAACTTTTTAAAAAAACTTCCCTGCTCTTTTCTTATTGGATCCTGTGCAGGACACACTGATTCAGTGTACTGAAATTGCACTTCTTTGTTTTTCAAATGAATGCCATTTCCTTTGACTTCCATGTCCTCTTTTTAAAAGTTAACACTGTAAAGTCAGATCTAAAAATCAAGAAATGTTCACCTCTTGTGTATTAATGGGAGTGAAGTTGGAACTGAGAGAGAGGCAGAGAGAATGGAAGATTCAATTACCTTCTAGCTGGGTGGTAATCACAGCCCCCAACTTTGATACTTAATAGATGCTTTTCCCACTGGCCCCCTTGCAGAGTGCGCACAGCGTCTATCTTGTCTACCTCTCCGTTAATAAGGAACTGGTTCAGTGATTTCTTTCTCTAACCCCATAGGCAAGGCTTATGTGGAGCTTAGCTCTGAGCTGCAGGAGAGGAAGATCTGATAATTCCCATTCCCCAGGGAAGGCCCTGAATGGAGTCCCCTGCTCAGATAGCCAGGGGAGATTTTCAGGATGAATGAGTGCCTCCCCAGAGATTTGCTGGGTAACCCCTTGTCAGGGCTGGGGGCAGAGATTTAAATATGAATTACCATCCCAACCAGGCAGGGATTTGCGGGATGAGTCCCTTCTGCTTAGGGGGAGATTTGCAGTCACAGTCACTTCATCGGCACCAGGCTTCTGGGGCTGCGGGAACTGTCACTGTGTGATACAGGGCACACTGCTCCCCATTGGGCTGGTTCATCTGCCATAGCTCTCATTCTTGATCTGCCTGGACAGATCCCTTCTCTTGCTCCTCTATCTGCATTACCTTCCAAGTGACAGAAGAGAGTTCCTTTCAACATGGGTATCATAGAACTCCTGCCTAATATTCCTCTGTGTCCTTTTGGACTCTTAATTTTCCTGTTTCTCCAATGGAATGCAACCATGGCCCTCTCCACTCACCTGTTTCCTCCCTCCCTAGCTCTTACAAAGGCACTAGCTGTCTTCCATGGGTGTCTTTACCTGCTTCTTTGTTTTCTGTCTGTATCAGACCTATCTGTAGATTTGAAAGCCTATTGTTCAGCCAAATACCTCACCAGAATCCCACAAGGGACAGAGTTAAAACTCAGAATCCTGGGCTCCATTTCTGATTCAGAATATCTAGTTCTGGGGCTCAGAGATCGAGTTCTCTATTCTTCGGCACACTGCAGTTTGGGGACTCAAAGCCCAGAACCCAGGTTGCCCTCAGGTTGGGCCTTGCTTTCCCTGCTGTGCTTTGGGAGGGTATATCATTCCTCTTCAGCTGGAGGAGTTTCTCCCTCTATAGCACTAAGCAAACTTAGTGCAATTCTTTGAGGCTATTTTGAGGGAAAGGGCAAATAACTGAGCCGCACCGGGGTGCAGAGTGATTCTTAAGCTGTTGGGTTGAAAAGTGCCACGGCTCGTGAATATTCATGCTGGCTGTGTGGTCAGTTTTGATCACTCAGATCCATTCAAGGCACTTTCTCCAAGCCTTTGTAAGAGCAGGAAACAGGTTCTGGGAACAAAGAGGCAGGGAAGAAGATTGAGGTTAAAATGAATTGACAGGCAATAGGATTAGAACTCTTGCTCAATTCTCATCTTGTGAGTAACTAACAGTGGCCTGAAATTAAAGAATTAAACCGTGAAGGCTTCTTTGACAACTGATCTGATAGACCCAGAAGTAAATTTCAGGGACACTGTTGTCAGGGCAGAGGCAGGGGACAGCTAAGATAAGGGGCTTTGGGAGGTATGGGAGGGTGAAGCCTGCCTGTCTTTACAATGCAGAGAGAGAAGCTTTGGTCCCTCTTTTCAGGGAAGCACCAGATGCTGAAATGTACTGGGGCAAGTTAGTTTCCAGGGCTTCTATTCATCTTTGGTAGCCCTTTCTTCCTTTTATCCAATTATGACTTTAAAATGGAGGCAGAATTGAAATGGGGAGGAAGATAATGGAATCTAAGTCAAAAGTGGCAGCTGGTGAATTTCTGATAATTGCACTTCCCCTGTAATATGTAACTGCTATTCCCTCATGTTGCACAGTAGCCTGTGGGGGAGAAAACCACCACCACAACAACAAAAAACAACTCCAAAGGGTTCAAGGAAACAATGTCAAATATGATTTAATGACATTTTCTATGGGACACAGGGTAGAGCTAAAGTAGCATTCTAAGTTTACTGCTACTTCTTGTCTCTAACATCATAAGAAAGCCTAGAAAATTGTATATGCATGATCCAAAGGTAAGTGAAATGTCTCTTGATTTCCTTTCTTTTTCTTGTCTCCATACCTAAAGCGAGATTGAAAAAGGAAAGGGAATGTTTATAGGACTGTATGATCAAGGTGAAATATTTGCATACAGTTTGGAAAAGACAAATTCTAACTCATGTGGGTAATTTGTGTGGTGATTGGATATTGGAGAAATCGGTGCTTATCTACAATAGATGTTCTGGGTCTCATTTCAGGGAAGCTTTTCTCCAGCTGGCCATTTCCTAGATCCACATAACAGGGAACTCACAACTCTTGAAGAAGACTTTCAGAACCGATAATTTAAAACCTGATAATCTGAGTAGGAGACTGCACTTGTGATGCTCTTTGGAGCGGAACTGTGAACAAAGCCTAACTCTGATGTCCCGTGTATGTCTCCCTCCCCTTCGACTAGAACTGAATCCAAGAGGGAGCCTCAGCAAGTCTTCCTTATACTATCCCTTGTATGGAAGCCACTGGGTTAGAGTCACTGGTTCATGGTTCACCATGGAGCATCTGTCCACTTCTCAGTACAGCCTGCAGTGTCCTGAGACTTTGCCTTAGTGGAAGCCACACCTTGCAGGGTCTATGTTGTGTAGCAATGCAGTGAAATAATTATATTAGTTAAGGTTCACTAAAGGAATAGATTTAATATATGTATGATTGTACAAAGGATTTACAGGTAGGCTTATAGGATGAGAAGTAGCAGAGTCTCAAAGGCTGTCTGCCAGGTCAGACCTGGAAGAATACAAACTGGCCATCATCATATTCAGGTATGGAGGACCCAGTTGAAGGTCAAAGGCCTGGAGCTCATTGCTATCTGGTGCAAGACTGTGTCAGAGAGCCGGAGAGGCTACACTGGAACCCTGAAGAAACTGCAGATAAATGCACCAACTCCATGGCCAAGACCGAAGCTTCTCAAAGAAAAAGGGCAGTCATCTTTATTCTTTTCCTTTTTTTCTGTCCAGCCTACAAACCTGTGCCACTTCTGGGGTGAGTTCTCCCTCCTTAGTTTGTCCAGAGACACACTCAGAACTTTACTAATTGGCCAGGTAGTTCTTTCTCAAGTCAAGCTGGCATTTCGCAATTAACAATCTCAGAACCAAAGACAGGAAAGGAAGGTGCTGGTCTCTGCTGTTCATGTGACATCCCTTGACTCATGATTTTTTCTCCATCAGCTTCATATTATATCAAGGTCTTACTTTTGTGCTAGCACATTTTATGTGGTGTTTAAAACTACCACTTTCTGTGTGTAAGATATTGGATGCTTACAATCTCTAATTTCAAAATAAAACATTTCTGTAGTTTAAATTTTGGCCTGCGTGTAAGGAAGAAGTAGGGAGGGGGACCTAGGAGACCAAGTGACAGAAGATTCCAGTTTTGCAGAGCTTTGTTTTGCTTTTGGGGTTGGGGTTGGCCGTAGGCTGGCTTTGTGAGCCGTTATTGTCCATGAAAGCATCAAATAGAACTGTGCACACTAAAAACAGTAGAGAAGGGTCCAGGTAGGGTAGGGGTGCTTTTTGACAGAGAATGCTCTTGAAGCTGGTTAGAAGCCTCAGAATCCCTTTTTGGGTTGGTTTGTGTTTTTCCACTAATTTGCTCTTTGACCATCATCTGTGACCCTGTCAGTATGTCCCCAAGATCTTGCTCCTCTTTCCCAAATCCCCTCTTCCCATCCTGCAGTGTCTAGGCAGTGCTACGCTGACAAATATCTACCAACTGGCTTTCTGTGTGTGTGTGTGTGTGTGTGTGTGTGTGTGTGTATGTTGGGGGTGTGACTTGCAGCATTTGCTAATGGGCAGCATTTACATGAGGAGCATTTTCCATGGTGCAAATTCTCTCCACAATGACTAATTTTAAACCATCACTATAAAGTCACTAAATGTGGAGTAGGAAAATGAGCTGTAGAGCACTATTGCATTTAGCATTCATCTTACAGATCTGTTAGATGCAAATAACATCAGTATCACAGAAAATAAAGAGTGGTTAAATAATTAGGAAGTGATAAGTTTTGAGTATTTACTACCTTTGCATTAAATATAATTTATTCAATTGTAAATTTATATAATTAAAATTTTAACAATGGCTGTACTTAATCAGCTTGCAAAATTCCTAAAAATTTAACAACCACAATACAACCAGCTTTAGTATACTGCCAGGTTTGGGACTGGAATAAAAAGGAAAAAAGAGAAATGAAAGGGTGCATCTAATAATAAAACAGTAAAAAGCTTTATGTCATTCAGACTTTATGTCTGAGTTCTTCAGAGCCTCAGGTCCATAAATTCATAGGAAAGAGATGGTTGCTATTGGTCAAAACCCTAGAATTTGGAGCTAGTTCTTCATTTGCTAATGGAGTGACTTGAACCAAGTTACCTAACCCCTCTTGGATGGTTTCTCACCTATAACATGGGTACAATAAATAGTACCAGCTGTATAACTTTCTGATGGGGATGACACATGATAACATATTCAAAGCTATTAGTTCACTGGGTCATATGATAAACTCTCGATTAATGGCAGCCATGAGCATTATCATGAGTATTATTCCTGATCCATTTCTAAATGTCTGCACTAACCACAGGTAGGGGATGGGGTCTGTCCCAGGTACAAATTTATGTGGGTTCAGATTGTTAAAGACAATCTTCATTGTACAATCGGACCTCCATTTACTATTGACCATTCATGTTCACTTTCAAGGGGAAGGCAGGACCCTTTGATTCAGCCCCTGTAAAAACTGTTCTTACGAGGCTGAAGTTCAAATATGGGAAACTCATTTCTCACTGGTTAGTGCTGCTGTCTCTCTAAGCCTTCTTTTAAAATGGAAATATTCCTTACAGGTTATCATTAAGTGCAGCACCTTGGGTGAACAGTGAATGAGGCTTATCAGATCCCAGGGATTGTGAGGGGTTCTGAGGACTCTAAGCATGAGAAGCCTAGAAGTGGATGAAGAGAGAGAAAAGGCATGTAGACTGAGGCCTCCATGTGCTTGTCCTTCATCTCTCCCTGGGCCCTGCCTGCTCCCGGTTGACCAGGTGCCTCTAAACATAAATCTACCTGTCTTTTCCTCCCTGTTTCCCAACCATTGCAAAGTGAACATCCAGTTGATTCTCAGGTCCACTGTTCACTGATGAGGTGTGTGGACTGTGAATATTTTATAAATATTTTGATCAGTCTTCCTATTTTGAGAAGACCAAGTTTGCAGTTGGTTGATTGAGTTCTACTTGTGGTCCAACCTTTTGATGTGTGACCTCACGAAGGTCATACTGTGTCTGCAAACCTTTTTTTTTAGTGTATTGAGGACACTGGTGAGGATTAATCTGAGGCTCAAATGACAGAGCCCTTTAGGAATCACAAAGCTCACACACACACTCTTTTGTTACCATTTTCTATTCCTGATTCATTGTTGTTAGTTTAATTTTTCTTCTTTAATCCCTCACATGTAGAGGTGGAGAGAAAGATTTCCTTGGGAGCACCACCACAGGTAGGAGAAAACATACTTTCTCATCCTATTCCACAGGTGTCTAGGAAGAACACAGAAGGTCCTATCTGGGATCACTTATTCAGAATATGATCTTGTGTACAGTAACAAACTAGTTTTTCCCAGGTTGGCTCTGGCCACTTGGCACAAGAAGGCAAAGGCAATGTCTTACAGGAGCCCTGAGGCCCTGAGAATGTTAAATGTTAATCACATTCTTTTTGCGGTTTTATTTATCTGGTTCACTGTGATACTATATAAATGTTCTCAGAAAGATTGAGTACCAGAAGACAGTGGAGGAACTGTGGCTCTAGAGGTACCAGGCTTATAGCTGAGTGTGTCTTGGGTTGCAGGAAAAAACCTGTGGGTTAAACAAGGAGCCAAGTAGAAAGCCTTTCCAAGAACCAGCCAATCAGCCCCAGGTGGCTCCTGGGTCACCGCTAAGGTGGCAGGTAGGTGGCTGGTACCCTGTAGTAGCGTAGCATGTCTGATAACTCTGAGAGCAAGCAGATTACAACCTTTGTCTTGAGACTGCAGAGCCTTTGTTCTCCTCCCACAGGGGTCTGACAGAATAAGGCCTCAGTCCCAAAGTTCCAGTACTTACTGGGTGAATCAAAGAGAACGTGTTGTCAAAACTTCTGTTCAGTGGGATCTCCCTTCTGGTGCTTTGGTGTGAGTTTGTAGGAGAAGTGGCTGCAGCATTAGCCAGTTGTTGGGGGAAGAGTGTTGTGTTTCAGGAAAAAATTATTTAAAGTAGAGAAAAGATTGCTGACAGCCAGGAAAATCTGCTGGAAACTAAGCACTCACTTGGAGGTCTTCTGTGAGCCAGCCAGTGAGGCTGAGGTGAGAGAATAGGGTGGAAAAAGGACTACTTGACCCAGGAGGTCGGTGTCGCACATGGGTATTATGCGTATGTGATGAATGGGCCACAGAGCATCTAGAAAGAAAAGAAATGAAAGGGAGGTCCCTGAGTGTGAATGCTGGGGCCAGCCCTCCCTGTCCAGGGTCCTGAGTGTGATCCCATGTGTTCTTGGTGTTCAATGCCTAGTTGTGGTCTAAGAAGTATCAAGAATGAAGCAAATCCTTTGCCTGGTATAACAGGGCATGATTCTACAGAGAGGACAGATGGATTTTATAGCTCTATAATGAAACTCTGAGGAGGGAATGACCCCTAGGTGAGGTCAAATTTATTTGTTTTTTCCTGCTGCTTTTGTTCCCCTACCTCTTGCCCATCCTTTTCCATCACTTGCTCAGAGAGAACAAAGGGATTTTCAAAAAGCACCAGGAACTTGAGGACTTTGATTCCAGAAGAAAATGGGGTGCACTGGGCTGGAAATAAGGCCACCAGAGCCTGATAAAAGAGGGTTCAGCGCCTGACCACTGACTGCCAAGCCCTGATGGCTGTTGTCCACTGTCCATGAAGTAGATACTGTCCTTGTGTTCCTGGAGATTGGCTTTAACCCTGAGGCCCCTCAGTAGGTATCAGGTGTGCCTGGCTGGCTGAAACATGGTCTGTCGTGGAGCTAGCCAACTGTTCTCTCCCAAATTACTGCCTTCACACAGGGCTGATTTCTCTCTCTCTCTCTCTCTCTCTCTCTCTCTCTCTCTCTCTCTCTCTCTTTCTCTGAAATTGATGAGAAAGAGAAGAAAGAAACTGGCTGGTAACTCACCTTTCAACCCCCGAGTCTTCTTATGGTCATGGTGGCTTTTGTTCATTGGGAAGGACTGGAGAGAGGAATCAGGGTGTGTAGGAAATAACTATTCTCATAAATCTTAGAAACATCCTACCAGACTATACCAACAAAACAGGACAGACATCACAGCAAGATCTTGAATCACAGGATGTTTACATAATATAATGACCATGGCAGACAAATACTAAATACACCAAAGTACCTGAGACAAAAAATATATCTATATGAAGGGAGAAAGGAGAAGAATAAAAAGGAGCCTGGGGTCCTGACATCCAGAGGCCAAAGGCACTCTGTCAGAGTCTCTTGGTGGCTGTATGAATGTCCAGTGGCTCCTGCCCTCATATCTCAGCTTCTGTGGAGTGGACCTCTGTTGCAGTGATGGCAATTCCTATGGCTAGGCTGCCATTGTCAGAGAAGAGCTGGGCCAGTGAGGTGTTGAGGACGAGGCAGTCCCCGTCAGTGATGACGGAGTCCACGCACTCGAGGACAGATCTTGGGGTGGCCTCCCATTTGAGACGACGATGGTTTCTGTTGAGCTCCAGACGATAGGTGAAGCAGCCAGCCTGGGTGGGGGTCCCGATCAGCATCATGGTGGCAAAGAACTGGGGGTGCCCTTCATGCCTCTCCTGCTTCCTAAGCACCAGCAGAAAGTGGTGGCCGAGGCAGGAGTGCACGATGATCCAGTCGGCTGGCGCGGGCAAGTGCATGTCGGTGGCCAGGAAGACGATCTCTGCTCCCTGGAGAATGTCGACCCGGTGGATCTGCCGCAGGTGGGGCACTACCACCTCCAAGTGGCCTTCCCACTGGCAGGAGAACAAGGGGCACATGCAGGGCGTCACCTGCGTGGCATGCAGCCCTGCCTCCTGGTGGTGGAGGAGGAGGGGGCGGGTGTGGTGGCGCAGGTGGCAGTGGTGGTGGTGGTGGCAGTGGTGGTGGGGGAGATGGTGAGGGTGGAAGCCGCCTTGCTCTGCAGTGCTCTGAGTGATGGCCCGTCTACTGGACACATACTAGAAGAAAAGAGAAAAATGTTAGTGCGGAATGAAGCCTATCCCTCTACCTGCCTGCAACTTCTCTGATATCTCAAGTGTTAAAAGCAGGCAGGCTGTCCAGGGAAGAGATTTTTTTTTTTTTTAAAGAGAGGAACATTGTGGGTGCCTGGGGAGGTGGAGGCCTGAGATTCTGAAAACTCAGTTGAAGAAAATGCAATATCGATGTCTTTCTGATTCTTTAACAAGCTACCCAAGCAAACAGGCAATTTTCTCCCTCAAATAACATGCACCGCTGTGATCATCAATCATAAAGAACCAAAAAAATCCTTGAGTTTGCTTTTTTAACATTGTTAATATTTTTGTACAGATAGGGGTGGTCAATGGATTTTTAAAATTCTATCATTTTTTTTTAGAACAAAATTTCCATAATACTGGTTTGTCCTCCCAGTGTTACAGGAATCATGTTTCGGGCTCCCTTTTCCCCTGTCCTCAGGTGACCAGTGAGATAGATGCCATTGTGTGCATATGGAGCGTGGTGGTAGGGAGCGAACCCCATCTGGGACTCCTGAGACCACACATGTTCTTGTCATGTTCCCAGTGCTCTGCTCGAGAGCAGCTTCCCAAGTTTTGCCCCAATTCAGTCTCTGTGATAACGATCACCTGATCTTCTGTTCCTCATGGTAGTATGTCCACAAATGCCCTCAACAGCACAAGGATCTGGGACAGCACCTTCTGATGAGGTGTCGTGAACCTTTACTGAGTTCCAGCTGTGACCAGGGCCTGAAGGTATTGTGACACAGCTGTGAGCAAGATAGACACTGAGTCTCTTTGTGAGGCCGGTATAGGCATTAATACACTTTAAATCAATTACAGTTTGACAAGGGTCCTCCTTATGCCATGAGAACTAAGATTCATATTTTTTAGGCGAAGAGACAGGCTTCAGTAGTAATATGCTCAAGGTTAAAAAGCTGGCAAGGACTAGACTAGATTCATTTTCGTATCTCCTGATTCTTATTAGGTGATTTCTTTTTGGTGCTGGGCTTTGTTCTTGCGAGGCAGGAAGCAGCACCACTGAGCTAAATCCTGGGCCCTCCTGACTCTTGATATAGGGACACCTACATCCCCCACTCTCAGTCACTGCCTACCTTCAGCTCCCTCCCTCCCCACTCCTGAGAATTTCTTGCCTTTCATTAGCCTGCAGGATGTGGCAGCTCTGCAGTGCACTCTAGGAACGAGGGCCTCATCTGGCAGCAGTTTCCTAGGCTACCCTTCGGTAGAGAGTGTGCTTTCTGCCCTAGATCTCCAAATCCCTCACCTTGCTTCTGTTCATTCCTAAAGTACGGAGTATGAAGTAAAGATCTATCTTTCACACCACTGTGGCTACCAGAGTTTTTCTCGCTCTCTAGGCTCATGTGGCTAACTGGGAAGACCTGGCTGGCTTCTTTTTAGAAACTCTTCCCTCTTTAGAGCTTACACAAACATACACATACACTCACACATATGCACACTCACATAGTCATGCATGTCCACACATGCAAACACACAAACACATGAGTGCACATATATACATCATGCACACAGACACCACAGCTTCATGATACACTTGTCTGTAAGCATGTGGACATGCACACAGTGCACTGAGAAGACCACCTGGCAGTGGAGGCAGCCTAGATGCAGGTGGGCCTCAGATAAGCTCTATTCTTGAGTTGTTAGCCCCATCTGCCAGTATGTGTTCTCCCCTCAGGAGTGTGAGCACCAGGGGCTCACAGAGTAGAAAGCTGACTGCCTTCAGATGACAGCTACTGGGCATTCTGTTGTCACCTCTCCTATACTGGCCAACAAGCCTCAGTGCCTCAAGGGTGACAGTGTGTCTTCAGCTATGATGCAACACGCTGGGTCCTAAAACCTGCTACTGATGACTGTGACTTCCCATTTGTGTTGCGGGAACTAACTGTAGGTAGCATCTACTAAGTGCCGGGTACCACTTAAAGTAGGTCTATTTTTATAATTATTTCATACCTTTTTACAGTAAAGATCAATTTATTATTTTTTAAAAAAATAAATCTTGCATAGCCTCTACTTGCCTGCTGGTGACCTGTACCATTAGTTCATTGGGCAAGGAAGGGTGTTTCTCCCACCTCCTGAGGTGAAGAAGCCCAGGGCTCACACACTCTATCAGCCAGGATCAAGAGCCCTGCATTTTCCTTCCCACGGTCTACAATTTGCCTCTTCTGCTGTGCTCCAGAGCGCCTAGTCTTGAGCTGTCGTGGAAAACTCCAAATGCTGACTCCTTCCACTCTCTGCCCTCGCATTGTGTTTATAATGACCATGAGAGGAACATATTGCTTTTGTCTTATAGATAAATCAAACAGCTCACAAAGGGGTGAGGCTGGGAATGGAGCTCAGATCATTTAATGGTGTCAGAGTTGGTGAATTGGGAACATCACAGGCGGAATGTCAAGGGACTCCTGCTTGTTTCCCTCTTTACTTATCTAACAGCCTTGATTTAGGCAGTTTTCTTATTGGCAAAACATTTACCTCGAAGGGTTGTTAGTAGATCATATAAAATAAAGCCTGTAAAATGGAATTAAAAACTAACTCAAGTGATACACTAAGGTGCCTTTCCATTTTGGTGTGGTTTTGCATGAAGATTTTGGTGACTTTTTTTTCCCATTAAGTTTATTGGTACATTTATCTTTGGGATCTTGTACCTTTACATGATATATCTTGGTTCTTGTTTTTTCCCCTTACCCCTGCCCTCCCTTCACCCCCTTCACCCTTCCCTATTTACAAAGACTTTGTTTCCATTTTTTCTTTTGCCTTATTTCCTTTCCCCTTCCCTTCTCACTTCCCCTTTAGCCATGTTTTTTTCCTGTTTTACCCTCTCAATTATACCATTTGAACCTTATTTACACTTTTAGTTTTTCACACCAGATGAGCTATTCGGTATTTACTCAAGTGTGTCCTATTTATTTCACTTAAGAGTATGGCCTCAATGTGCATCCATTTAGCTATAAAGATTTTGGTGACTTTTAATCTTGGAGGATGCCTGCCTCTCTCCATACTGTCAAGTGACATTTACACGGGGGAAGTATCCTGGCTCAAAACACTGTAAAATCCTGGAAAACCCAACCTTGCATAGAGTGGAGCCTGGAGCCTCCTGACTCCAAGCTGACCCCTGATGACAAAGCATCCTGAAATCTCACCTCAGAAGTGGCCCCTGGGTTAGTTTTCCTCTCCATGACCTTCCTCAATCCCTTTCCCATCTTCTCTGTTCAGATCTGTGCAACTAATGTCAGAGTTGGGACATCACAGCAGGGAGGAAGTGGGGAGGAAATACTTTGGTGGTCCTTCTCCCTCCCTCCAGGCTCCTGCCAGTGTCTTTCGTGGGAAACCCACCCAAGAAGCCTGTCAGCAAAAGGACCCAGGGCTTGCACTCAGGAAGGATTGGCTCCCTTTGGAAATGGCACAGGAGAGGCAGACAGGTGAAGGGAGATGGCCACCTGCATGCAGATTTCCTAGTTCCTCCTGTGTGATGCTGCTGGTCCAAATAGGCTGGGCCTACTAGGCTGAGCTCTGATGGGGCTTAAAGTGAGAGAAGGAAGAGAGATATGCCCACAACGCAAACCATTTATTCAACAGTGCAAGGGGTTGAGAATAAAGAGGATCCTCATTCCTATGTCATGAGGTCCCTAGTATTGTGTATTTTATAATACAATGCAAAATGAGTACAGTAGGACCTTCACATCTATAGGTTCCACATCCATGATTTTAACCAAACACAGATTAAAAACATTTTTAAAAAATTGAGTCTATACTGAACGTGTATGGAATTATTTTCTTATCATTCTACCTGAAACAATATAGTCTAATAAGAAATCATACAACTTTCATTCCATATAGGTTATCATAAATAATCTAGAGATGATTTAAAGTATTTAGGAAGACATGTATGGGTTCTACACACACTTTAGGTCATTTTACATGTGAGACTTGAATATCTGAGGATTTTAGTGTCCATAGAGGGCCATGAAACCCCCAGACTCCCACACTGAGGGAGGACTATGAGCACAAGGGCCTTGACAGTACAAAATCGAGGGGCAGCTATTGTAGCCAGTGTGAGGTGACACTGGCACATGGTGGAGCATGAAGAGCGACCTCTCTAACAAAACTGGCGAAGGACTTGCCAACAGGGAGGACAGCAGTCTAAGGGTATGAAATCACATAGCATTTTTAAGAAGTGACAAGAAGTTTCCAAAGGAGTGGTAGAGAGGAGGAATCTGATGGAGATGGAGAGCAATTGGGCCACATTGCCTAAGTCTCTTAAGCTAAGTGGAGGATAAGATGCCTCAGTATACAGTGGAAACCAGCAGGAAGGCTCAAGACACACAGCTGTGCCCTTGTGGGCAGCACTATGCCCCCAAGCCACTAGCAAAGCCTACCCAAAGTAGGCATTCTGAAAAATGCCATCCAGCTCTGCAGTCAGAGGACCCACGAAATGGACATTTCACCTGTAATCTCTTGTTTCTTCCTTTTGGCTTTATCTTCTACTATATATATATATTTTTAAAAACTGCTACTGAGTTACAAAGGGCCAGGGGTATACTCCAAAGAGACCAAAGTAAATGACTTTGCAAATAGAGTGGGACATTATGAACTCAGCATGACCTGTGCCCTTGCTGTTCTGTGGAAGAAAACACCAAGAATAAATAGAGCCTTAATTTTTCATTGTTTCCTGCTCCATCTTCTGATGCAAAATATGTTTCATTTAAATGATCCTTGGATGAGGGAGGTCACAGGGCTGCTGGCAGGGAGAAGGATTCTTTTAATTGGCAAAATGCTAATCATTTTTGGAAAATGAATTCCAATCTTCCCATCTAATACTGTGAATGTGTGAGTAATTACTTTCCTTCACTAAACTGTTAATGCAACATTAGTGATTACACTAATTAAAACTAATGAACTCTTACAGACTGATAAACCCCTCAGTCAGTCAGCAGATGCCTTCTTTCTATTGGCTGTATTTAACTTCCCATTTGGAAGAAAGATTTTGAATTAACCTTTAGAATAATGTGCAAAATTGGGTTTAGAAATGTTAGGCTTTATAGACTAGGTATAATTTTTTCTCCAAGCATTAGTGAGGCCATTTTCACTGAGGGTATAATTGAATTTAAAAACACATTTCTTAATTTGATCAGCCACACTCCCTTGGTTGGTAACTGCTCCCTCTGAATCCTGCCTACCAAAGGTGAAACCTATCCTGGGAATGTCACAGGACCTTTTCTGCAGCTCTGTTCCCCATGGTCAACGAGATCACTTAGATTGTCTTTCTTATCTATTCGCATCCAGGATCATTGCCCTGCTAATGCATTTCAGTCGGGAAGAGGACTTTGCACCTGATTTTAAATGACAGGCTATTGTTTTGAGTTTGCCCATGCTCTTATTTGTATTAATTAGCGAAGGTATTTAGTCCTGGGTAAAGGGGAAAAGGAAAGAAATGATATCGGTGCATTTCAGACAAAGGGAGGGAGATCAGGGTGTATGCGTGTGTTGTGATAGGGGTAACATTTTCCAGCCAGGCATTAGAGTATTGGAACAAAGATAAGGCCTGAACCAAGTTCAACACCAGGTCTGCTCAGAATGGAAAATAATTGCAACTGTTCCAGGTTCCAACTTCCATAGTGTTTAAAGATCCTGTTTCTGGGAAGGCTAAATGTTTCTCATTCAGTTTTCCTGGGGTGCCATGGCTCTTTATGTCTTTTTCTCAAACCTAGTGTGACTGTTGCACAGGCAAACAAACAAACAACAAACAAATAAAAAACTAGGAGGACAGTGGATTATTTCAAAACAGTTGAGAAATAGGGAATGTAACAATGAGACTTTACTTCCTGGGATATCTTAATACATCTCATGCTCCCTTTCCCCCAGAACCAGATTCGGTTCTTAATTACATTTGGTTTATAAGTGGAGCACATCTTCATTTGGACAGCATGATGTGTGCAATTTTCTTTAAAATATTTTAATGTGAAGAATGTGACATACGTGTATATATTTTAAAACTATACTCTAGAAGTTACCAGTTCCTGGATCAGGAACTCACATTTCAAGATCACCTAACATTTTCTTCAAAAAGACAACGACAATTGCCTCATTTCATAGCCATAATTCTGAATCATACCAGATGCTTTTAATTAACACTTCCATATAGGTCTTCTTTTGGTGAAACTAGTGGTTTGTCAATCAGCATAATGGATTCTAAGAATGGTTTCTCACTGATGAACGAGGATTGGTTAAAATAGGGAGATTCCTCACTTTACAAATGGATCCTGAAAGAAGCTAGTTCCCTACATATTTTATGCCCTGTCTCTGGGTCAGGGCTTCTGATGGTCTGATGCGATCTCTTAAGTGTAGGGAAAATCTCACCTCTGAAATATCACTGCTTCCAAGGTTTATTTTCTAGTGAACAAAATTTTGTAAATTGAATGTGGTGACATTAGTGAGTACCCACAGGAACCTTGAGTCTTTAGCTATCTATGCCATCAGCTCATTAGATAAGACTGGAATGGGGTATTGCTTTGAAAAGAGGAGTACAGCAACTTTGGAGGATAAATCTATTTAAAACCAAGGGTCACAGGTGAAAAACAATGAAAGAGATCCATATAGATGTCCACACAGGCACTGGTCTAGGGTCTCAGAAACCTCCTAAACTGGTCTTCTTATAAATGCAGTCCTTGGTTGTGTAAAGGGATGGGAAGAAAAATGTGGATGACATTGTGAAAAAACAAACAAACAAACAAAAAAGTCTCTGAGTCCCTAGGCTTAAAATACCATGGGTTTTCTTTAGTTTCTAGGTTCTAGCCCTTGGCTTATGAGGGTTATGGGATTTGCCCATGAATATTTTCCTGCTTGTTGAATGTATCAGACCATAGACTGATTGGTTCATGCTACTGCACGTGTGTGAGCCCAACACACAGCCAATGCTTCATACATATTTGTTGCCCAGATCAATGTGTTAGTAATAGCTTCTTCTATGAGCACACTGGTTCTGTTCTTTATATCATTTAGGTGTGTTGGCCATGGTCCTAACTGATGGTGTCTGCCTGAGATCATCAGCTGCTGTAAGATGGGGATATGGCTACCTCCCTGACCCATTAAGGAGTCATGCAGCAGTTACAATTTTTGGTATGATTCACTACATATCTCAACTTGCACAGAAAACCACTAGTTGATGGCCTCCTCTCCACAACTGGGCTGGAAGTGGTTGTACTTGATCTGCCCTGTGCCTGCTTTCATGATGGGCAAACCTAGCACCTTGCAGTGTTTGGAGTCTAATAGACTCTCAGTAAGTATAAGCTGCCTGAGTGAATGATGGAATTAATGAGTCAAACAAAGCCCCATTCTGGATGAGGTGCATTGGAGGCTCTGCCCTGTGCCTTTGCTGTTCAGCTGCTGGAGAAATACATAGTGTATAGACAAATGAGCCCACAGCTGTGAGCTCTTCAGGAGGGTGTCCTGGCAGCTCCACATCAGAACATGACAGGGATGGGATACAGAAGTTGCACTGGAGCTTGAATAAGAATTCCCTACAGCTTCTGAGCTATGCCCAGCTGCAAGCCTGGGAATATAATACAAGCTTCCAAAAAGAAACATCTCCTGCCAGTGAGGCATTTTCTTTGGTTTTACCTTTGACAGAGTTTACCGAAAGCCTGTGCATTCCCTTTTTTAATGGGAAATTGCTTCTTATAGTTTAATTGGGAAATACAGTCGCCGTATCAGCCCGGGAAATCCAGCCTTCTCCTGGATGGATCTAGACTCCTTTTTCTTCACCTAAGCAGGCCCTAACAAGCAGGATGTGCCTCATGTCCTTATTCATTTTCTATTTTCAGTCAGTGGAAGGTAACTCCAACCTCATCAAAGACTATTGCTCTTCTAGCTCTATCCTCCCCATGAGAAGAACAGCTAATGGGTTGTGTCCACTCAGAATCCCACAGTCTACCCTTCTGTACCACCTGGATAACTAGGATGCTGGAATTTCCTCTCAGTGGCTCCGAGTCAATTCCCTGCATCCCAAGCTACCTCAGGTATCCATCCTCCAGAAGGCCAACCACAGGACACAAGGGGTGGCCAACTGGTGACTGCTTTGAGGGTATGAGTGAGGCTTAGATATGTCTACCGTAGTGTCTGTTTGCCTTTGCACAAGGCCCGTTATATACTAGATGAAGCCTGGTTTTGAAGAAAGTGAGACAGATTGCTGGCTGAGCATACAGCTCATTATAAAGGTATAATTATTAAGGTAGGAGGAAAGAACATTTTTCAAGATCGCATACCTTGATTTTTTTTACTTTCAAATATTTACATATACAGTATGTGGACCTTGACTTGTACTTTTTCCTGGAGCCCTACAAATATTAAAGGCAGGCCTGCAGTCAAAGCCGATAGTTGGAGGACTGCTGTTCCCTCTCCATTTACTCTTTGGCTTTGCTTTTTCATCTGCAGGGCTTGGGGCATGCTAATGAGTCTTGTGAGTCATGTAGATGAAAGACTTTCCTGAAAGCAAGTTTTTGGATAGTCAGACTTTTATATCTGCAATTGGCAAGTGAAACCAGGGCATGGGTGGTTTGGTAAGGTTAAAATTTAATTACCTGAAGCCCTATTAACTAGAAGCAGCTCTGTGGGGTGATTTTAGGACCACAGGGGTGATGGGATGTGCTGAGCTTGCTGGGAGGAAAACTTCAGCCAGCCCAAGCAATCTCAGGCAATCTGCACAACCCATATTTCTGGGCATCAGTGTTGCTCAGGAGCAGAGGCTGCTGTGGAGTTCATGCTCTAACCTTAAAGAGCTGGTGGCTGCTAAAAACTGTTACATATGAAAAAGGAAACGTTGGACGCAGATGTGTTAGCAAGTTACCAGTGTGCAGAAGTGTGTCCTGGGTGGTATGAAACAATCTGATGACTAGGTTGCCCCAAGACCACCCAGTTCTTTAAAGACAGCATGACTGGGAGCTCTACAAATTCAGCTCACCCTGCTGAACTCTCCACTCTCCCCATGGCCTCCTCCCTGAGCAGCAGAGATCTGCTCAGCTAAGTTATTTCATCCTTCAGGGACTCCATACTCTGACTAGGTCAGGTCTGTTTGCTTCATGAGCCTTTTGAACACAACACACTTATTCAACATCTGGTCTTCCTGCTGGACAGTGACATGAGCTCCAGGTGGCTGAGTGTTGCATCTATTTCTTCCCTGTTGTGTCTCCAGCACCAGCCCACTGCTTAGAAATAGAAGGTGTCCAATAAGTATATGTGGGGAGGATGGATGTCTCCTCCCCTCGACTCTGATATGATCTGAGCACCTTTTACTGTCCGACTGCCACCACCTCAGGGCAAGTCACCTACATCCTCTGTCTGATGCTCCTGTGGCCTTTTAACTAGTTGGAGTGGGTTGGAAGGTGGCCCTTAAAAGATACGCCCATATGTTAACCCCTGGGGCCTGTGAAAGTGACCTTATCAGTGTATAAGATATATTTATGTATATATATCTATGTATCTATCAAGTGAATGAATAAACTATATTTATATATAAATATAAATAAATATATTTAGGTCTTAAATAGTTCTATAGTAGAAGACCGGAGTGGGCATAATCCTGGAATGTGGCTGTGACTTCTTCCACTCCTATCTTTTTCCCAATCCTGGGTCTCTCCACCAAAGATGACAAATCACAGCTCTGTACAACTCTGATCTGGTAGACTTCTCCCAGCTGGTGGCTGCTGAGACCATGGTCTGTGGGTCTGCAGGGGTCTTGGGAGGAACTGGACTTATCACATGTATCCCCATTGTTAAGTATACTTTTGAACTGCATGCTTTTTGATTCAGAACAAGATGAAGCTGAAACAAACCAGCTCTCATTAGACTTGAAAACCAGGCCAGTTTTAAAGTCTGCTTAAGGTCAGACCTGCTTTACTGGAATATAATATGGAGCTTATCCCATCCTGGCTCCTAGTCTGACTCCAAATTGCCAGCTATAAATGAATTCATACTCACATATGAGGGATGATCAAAGTATATAATCAATGTCTAAAATTTAAAAATTTATTGCTATAAAAGACACAGCACCAGAGACACAAGTCTAGAACAGAGGACCATACTATTTCACACAAAGGACTGTCTTCCAACAGTATACTTAATTCCAAATAATCACTATTAGCAAATTAGGTCTGCATATCAGTCTGTCCTTAAAATAGGACATGTGTCATTTGATCAAGGGTAAATGAAAAGAGGTTCAGAGTAGAATGAAAACAGACTTTTAAAGGCAGGCCCACTTGGGTATAAATCTTGGATACATTAATTAACCTCTTTATGCTTCACTTCCTTCATTTAAAAGGTAAGAATTATAATATCTCATTGGGTTGAAATAAGGATTGAATGAGACACAAAGAACATTGTGCAGTACTATCAAGCCAGGAGTAAAAAGGCCGTAAGTGGTAGCTGTTATTATTATCTATCATCCTCAGCACCATCATAACTGTTACTATTGTTATATGAAACAGCCGATGGCGGGGGGAGCTAAGGAAATTCATCCACGTAATTTCTAAGATCATGTCTAAACTGGATGCATTCATAAAAACACTAGTCCCCTTCCAAATGTTTAAAGCTCCCTGACAACTCTCATCTGATGTTTTCATTAGCAGAGAAACATCCGCTAAACATTACAGTTTATATTTGGATGTCACCTCATTCGCTCAAAGGTATAGCTTCTGGAAGATGATTGGGTTAGTGGAGTGGTACAGCTCTCTGACCCTACAGCATTAGGAGGGGTCCAGTTAGAAAAAAAGGTCAGTAGGGGCATGGCCTGGAATGGTGTATCTGCCTCCCTTGCTCCTCGCTTTGCTCCCTACTTCCTGTCTGCCCTGAAGTGAGCAGCTTTTCTTTCACCATGCTCCTGTGCTGTGACATCCAGCCTTGGAGCCAGCTGCCTGTGTGACTAAATGTGAGCCAAAATAAAGTTCTTGCTCCTTAAATTTCAAGCATCTAGTATTTTGTCCCAGAGACAGAGAAAGTGATTAAGACAGATTTTGGTACCAGAGAAGTAGAGTTGGGGTGATGCTACCTGGTTTGGAAGTCTTAGAGTTTGGTTTACAGGAGGAGATGTTGACTGGAGAAAGAGCCTTAGAATGCTTTAAGCTGAGCATTTCCCACGGGAAATTCTAGTCAGACCTGAGAGCACCAGAATGTTGATAGGAGTGCCGTGGTAAAGACCATTCCTGAGCATATACCCACTGGGAGGCAGTTCTCCGTGGTATCTTGCATTTCTACATGTATTTCAGCTGTTGGAACTCAGAAAAGGATACCCCAAAAACTGAAGCTTGCAGATCTTAGAACCCACCCTGAAATCCAGGTTCTTCTGCTTAGGTCCTGATTTCTCCCCTCCTGCTAATTGTCTGGATTTCAAGGAAGAAACAATTACTTCTGGACTCTTCCCCCAGGTTTTTATTAACTAAACTCATGGGAGAGAAAGAGTGATGGAGGGAGAAAGGAACAAAAGAGACAGGGTGGATGTGTGCAGCCACTGTCTCCAGGGCACAGGGCTTACGAAGCCTTGAAGACCTTTTTTTCCATCTTTCCATTTGCTCCTCTGGCCCATCTATTGGAGGTTGTTGGGTTTCTTGTGATGCAAATAGCTCTTGGGAGCGAAGGACAGAGGATGAGAACTATACCAGAACCCTGCAGGTTTAGAAAGGTGGAATCATGTTTGACACTTTCAGGGAGACCCAGGCCAAGGAGGTGTTCATGGCTTTGCCCTTTGGTTCTATGGTGGAAGCCTGCTTTCTGAGACTAAATATGGGGGCCAAGGACTGAAGCTGGCACACAGCGTAGCTGTAGGGTCAGAGAGGCTCACTCCTGGCTTTGGGTGAATGCCTCACTGGGTAAATGGCTCCTTCTCTCTCTGCAGTGTCACAGCCATGAAGAGCCTCTGACAGCTCCACGTAAATCCCTGTAAGCGAGGTGGGGGCAGGTGTTTTATTGACTCCAAATCTTTGCCAGAAGCTCGGTACATATTTAATAAAAATCTGAGGCTTGAGCGGAAGGCATGGGAAAGCAAAAGGGAGAGTGGTTGCCCTCTGGGCTTGGGAGATTAGCAGTCCAGCCAGCCTCAAATAATTCATTCACCCAATATTCATCTTTGAGTTATTATAGTCAGTGTGTGTGTGTCTCTAAGGAACAAGCTTATTAGTGTTGCTCAGATAATTAGTCTATTGCACTTCAAGGCAATTTAAATTGTCCTCTTATATGTATTTTTTCCCCACAATTCACAATGGCTACATTTCAACTGTACCCCTATTTTGTTCACATTTTCCGCACTGGAGAGTGCTCAATTGCTACAGTAGTTCCAATCTCTCCAGTCATCCTCATCTCACAATTGTCAAGCCTTAACTCAGCCTTCTTCCAGCCTGGGTTGCTCCAACTTTGCAATACTTATAGTTTGAGTCACTTCCAGGATCCCCTGGGAGCCTGGGCTCACTTCCTATCTCTCCCCTATTCCTTCAACTAGGGGGTGTTGCACAGGAAAAGGCACAGGCAAAGCTGCCACTGATCCAAAGCACCTGGATTTGTGCACTTGTGTCAATCTCTAACTTTCCTAGCAGCTCGCCGGCAGCAGAAATCTCCTTTCACTACTCGGCAGAGGGTGTGCTAGACCAGCGTTCCTCACACACTGTGCGGGTTGCACGTAGATCACCTGGTGTCCTGTTGAAAGGCAGACTCAGACTTAGCAGGTCGGTGCCAGTTTCCAGAGATGTCAAAGCTGTGGGATCACAGACAGCACTTTGAAGAGTGAGAGGCTGGAGTCACTCTCCCTTGTCCACTTCCATGAGGCTTGGCAGCCCTTTTGCCCCTCACAAAAGCCCTAGTGTTCTTTAGAAATCAAGTAAATGGTTCTTCATGACCTCTCGTTCCTCTGTAAAGCTCATATTTTTTAACAACCTCCTAGTCCTGGCAGGCTGTATGGTTACCTTCACACTGGAGGGAATGGGGCCGCCCTGTTTGTGATCTGTTAGTCATACAGAGTCCTGCAGACTGCTGCTTGGTAAGACTTCAGAGGAGGACGTCAGGAAGCAGAGGCCAGGAGAGACTTCTTAAATGTGGAATGGGGAGTTCCTTTATCTTCTTTCTTTTCACAGTATTTAGATTTGTGTTTTGGGAGAGATTTGGCTTTAATTAATACAGTCTCCATTTTTTATGGCTGCCTGTAATTTCCTGTAATTTAGGTTGAGTGTTTAGGCTCAGGATTTAGAAGCAGCCTCATTCTCTTAGCTTTCAGTAATAATACATGAACAAATGCCATGCTTTTTTTCAGGGCCCATTGAATTCCATCATTTCCTACTGTTATATAGTGAATTTAATCATTCATTCCATTAATCATGCGTTGAGCATTTATGGCATCCTGTGGGAGATGCTTGGGAAAAACTGAACAAAGCAAATGTGGTCCTTGTCCTCAGAGAGCTTCCTTTTCTAGTGAGAGGAAGAAATGCTTTTAAGATAGATAGAGATTTACAGGAGAATAGCCAGGGCTGTATATTGTTCAGTTTCTTGCAAAGATCTACTAAAATAATTAAATAGGATGCTATTTGGACTGCAATGGCTCTAACACCCTGGATTCCTTCATAAGAAAATGCAACTTAAGTTCAGCCAACTAGGCATTAGTTTTATCATTGTGAACTTGCAGGACGGTGTGTGTGTTGGGGGTGGGATAATCCAAACAAGGCAATTGCTTAGACTGTATGTAACCAGTCAGATATTTTCCCAGTTTTTCCTCCACATTTACCCTAACATGCCTTCCTTTCAACCACCTTCAGAGAAACCCCTAAGCATTTCTAGTTTGGAGCTGCCTTGTTCACTGTCTGCTCAAATAAAATTTTGCAAGGTCTAATATGCCAAAGTTTGTCTTTTAATCTAACTGAGTGCAAACAGCACCATTTTTCTGCTTTCTCTTCTCTCCTCTTTGAACTCTATGGGAGGGATAGAATGGTTAAAGGAGTTGGGGGATAGAAACTTGCCTGGTTGCCTTGGATAGTAGGTGAAGAAGGAGTCAAGATCCATTATAAGTGGCTTTGATTATAATTGACTTATGTATAAATTATATGTAAAGAAAGGGGAATCTGGAAGGACATTACTCTTTTTCTCCATACCTTCTCCTATTTCACTGCTGCAAAAAAATTCTTCCATCTTGCTAATATTGGAGAAAATTTCTGATGAAAGGCAAATTTCTGATAATGGCATGAAAGCCTTCCCCTTCAAAACACAGACATGACAAGTCCTCCAGCTGAGCTCTGTAAATGTACCAGCCTCATCATAAGTAGTCAGAATGAACTGAGCTTCTTCAGTTTCCTTTGCTGGAACTCTGCATTTTCCCAGCACTCATCTGGGTTAAGCAATAATAATTGCCAGTCTAAACTTCACAAGGTTTTATAAGCATTCAGGTGGAATCTTAAATTTCCCTGTGTTGGCTAAGAAAAGGAACTGATGCATAATGAGAAGAGCACAGGGGCAGTTGGGGGGACAGGGACATATAGGAGGACGACACATGAAGAACTGAGGTAAGTTCCAGTTTTTCTACTCCTTAAGCCACCAAGGGCAGCTCCATTTCTCCAGACCTCAGTTTCTATGACTATAAGTGATAATGATGATATCAGTTTCTTTCCTGGATATTAAAATGTGTTTTAAAGAGCAAAATCCATTTGCAAGAAAAAACATTCTATGGATGCAAATCATGGAAGGGCAGACCTGAAATAATGTCCTGACCAACCTTTGCTGAATGTCTATTCTAAGTACATCACACGCATCATTTTATTTAATCCTTATGTCATGTCCAGAAAGTGAGGACATTATCACAAGGAACTTGTATATGAGATAAGACAATCTTGTTTGTCAATTTGATTAGTATGGAAGAGGCCTAGAAGATTAGTAAAGCACACTCTTGAGAGTGTGTGGGTGGGCCATGGAAGTATGACCTTGTGGGCTATACCTGGCCTGTGGTCCCTTCCTCTCTGGTTTTTCCTCTGCTTTCTGTCTCCTGGCTGCTATTAGTTGAGCAGACTTCCTCCTCCATGCCCCTCAGTCAGGATGCTTCTGCCTTGGAGCGAGCCAACCATGGACAGAAAACCCTGAGGTTGTGAGGCAAAATAAATCTCTCTTTTAAGTTTTGGGTGTCAGGTGTTTTGTCTCAGCATAGGAAGGCTAAGATACAGGAACACTTGAGTGCTGAATGGAGAGGATTCTCCCCAAGGCCTAGGAGCTAGTTGTAGTGCCTGGCTGCAGAATTTGGGTGCTTCCTGCTTCTCTCTATCCCAGATGCCGCCACACAATTGTTCCCATGTGGATTATCTGCAGATCATATTTTATTTCATTCCAAGCTGACTTTTCCTTCCCATCTAACTTAGCTTGTCAGTTGGCAGGGGAGCGCAGGGACTTAGAACTAATCATAATATTAAGTAAAGAGCAAAGCATAATTAGGAAGATAAATCTTCTGAGGGAAAAAATGTGTGTAACATATTCCAGAGTCAAGCATGGGCAATTTCCCCGATCCCCATCTACATCAACCTTCTCTTTTTATACCATAGGTAACTGTGGGTTGATGATGGATGGATTGTAAGCTTTTTTCCTGATCAGGAAATAATGTATTCTCATCCCAAACATTTTTAGAAAATTCCGTATCACACAAAGAGGAGAACAAAAACTCTCACAATGCCACCATCCTGACAGTAATGTTAGCATTTTGATGTATGAATGTTCTCAATGCCCCTTTTCAATATAAAAACACAAATACTCCGTGTATGGTCTTGTAAGCCATTTTTTTCTTCTTGATAGCTTGTGTAAAAATAACATGTTAAAAAAATGTAAATGAACACCAGCCTTGTTAGCAGCTTCTTGGGCCTCAGAGAACTCACATGCATGTGGCCTAATTGGTTTTACTTAGATCTACTGAGAGACACAATCGCCACATGAATCCAATCATTTATTTGTTCATTCATTTGGCAATCCTGCCAGCTATTGGGGATAAAAATAAAAATAAGATTTAGTTCAGATTGCCAAAAAAGCCACTGCTTTGCTTCAGAGGCCCTGTGACATTTTATTTGTGGACAGTCTCATTGATCTGCTTCTCCTGGCTCCCTTGTCTACATAGCCCCAAAAGTAGCTTGCTTTGTTGTTGGGAGCAGCCAGGCCTTACTTGCAAACCCTCCCCCACGTCCAGTCTCTTCCTTTTTTTTTTTTGCCTCTGGGTTTAACAGTGGCATAAAACTAATTTATAGCTCTTGCCAGGAAGAGGACAAATTTTCATCTCAGCCCGTCATGTGAAGGCACTAGTACAAATGAATAATTGTTGACCCATGCTACCTATTAGAGATTGTGCTGGGGTCATTTCGTGTGTTGTTTTAACACAAGAAATTAAGGGCCCTGGCAAGGGCTTCCATGGGACCTAAATTGGTAATGAGAAAATGTTGTCTTTGTGGGTGACCTCTCCTGACGCCTTGTTCATGGAGGACAGAGGGACGAACTTCAGCTTCCACAGCTATCCTGTGGGAAGGGCAGACTCTGCCTGGACCTATTGTGATTTCAAGCTGAAGGCCATGTTTCCACAGGGCCTGCATCCCTCACTGTATACCTTAAGAGGAACTGGAACATGCTGGACACTGTGAAGCACTGAGGGAAATTTGGCCATTGATGTTGCTCTTTTGGCCGCCAGAAGCTCACCATGTGGAGCCATGTTTATGCTCTGTCAGATGCATGAAGTGATGCAGGCTGCATTCCTTTCACTGTTTACTGACTTGACTTGTAGGAGAGACCTATGTAAAGGGCCAGAAAGAATGGTTGAGAGATTTAGATGTAGAGGGATGAGAGAAATACACTTACAAAGGATGGGGAGCATCCTGAGCACATGGGGGGAACTGGCCTTTTCATGGACTGTGGAGGCCCCAGCAGAACAAGAACTAATAAGGCTGGGTAGGAAAGATGCAAGCAGATTATAGATGCTTCTTGGTTTTCGATGGGACTCAGTCTTGATAAACCCATCACAAGTTGAAATCATTGTAAGTCAAGTACACCTAAGCTATCAGCACTTAGCATCTCTGGTTGACTAGGAGCTGTGCCCCATGTTGCTACCCAGCATCTCCACAGGGTAGCATCCTGCATATCACTAGCACGGAAAAAAACCAGAATTCAAAGTTTGAGTTCAACTGAATGTACATTGTTTTCAGTACAGTATAAAGTCAGAATTTGTAAGTCAGGGATGATCTGTATAGAGAACTTAAAAGCAAGAAGAGAGTGAGAAGGGTAAAAGGGAGTTTTATGACACTTTTGGCTCTGTGTCCTAGACAAATGAGAATGATAGTTTGGTTTTAACATTCTAATATTAATGATTAAAAATTACCATGGAAATGTATATCTATTGGCCCTCTAACATAGCTGGGGCTCAACATATATTTAACAACACATTATTTTATTCATTTTTGTGTCTTTTCTCTGTAGTCAAGAACTACTACCTGGAGTGATCACTTCAGAATTTTAACAAATATCTTCATACCTATAATCTTGAAACTAGGCAAAGTCAAGGGCATCAGGTGATAATCTTTGCTAACTGATATACTTAGGGACAGTGAGGCTGCATTTGGATGGAGATTTTGCCTACGCATACTAGACACAGACAGCAGGAGGGAAGAAAGTCCTTCATAGAAATTGTAATATTACACAAGAGAATCAACTAGAAAATTGCTACAAAGTAAGAAAATTCAGTAAATTGGCATGGTGATAAGGAGTTCCATCCGCTGGGTCCTAATGGCAATTTTATAGGATGAGGTCAGGTGAGACAGGGAAAGTATTACAGGCAGCTAAGTTAGATAGAAATATATAGTCAGAGAGGGACTGGGCTCTCAAGAAAATCAGCAGAAAAATAGACATCAGAATTGTGTCAGGAGGCGCATCTGAAGAAAACCAGGACCAAGATGAAGATGCAATGGCCAGGCCTATGTGCTTCTGTAGAGGATAAACAGTAACTTGAGATTACAGTGGTCCCTAGGTTCACGAACTTAATTCTTTCCATGATTCTGGTCGCAAACCGAATTGGATGAGAATTGAATCAAATTCAAAAGTTCATTGCTGACCTTATGGGGAAATTTGATTTGGTTCTCAGACAACCTGGTTTGTGACCAGAATCATCGAAAGAATTAAGTTCATGAACTGAGGTACCACTGGATATTGTAATTAGTGCCACCTAGACCATTAAGTCCAGATAGACATCTGTTCCCTAGATATGTGGGTGACCAGAGCATATGAACCCATCCCTTCCCCAAAATGCCTTTATTCTTTCCATGTATCTTACTGTGTGACCTGTTTTGCTACTGGATTAATGTTAGCTAAGGTTCTATACTTGCAATCCTATAGATTGACTATAGTTTGACCCACACTGTACCCACACTGTGACTTTGCTAAATTTCCCCTGACAAAGGGCCTTCGTGGCAACCTACTTTCAGGATGCTTTCTGTCTCCCGGGAGTTATCTCTCAACAAACTTTTCTACTCAAGCCTTTGTTGTTCTTTAAAATTCATTCTTTAATTATGGAGGACATGAGCTTGGTACACCTCACATCTAGCAGATTGGGAGTTATATTTCTCCAATATCAAAAGTTGGTCCTTTCTTTGAATTATGGGATATGGTTTCTTGTCAGAAAGGAGAGTGGAAAAAAAAATCTCTGGATAATTACAATAATTCTCAGCAGAGATATTCACACACAGGGCCACTGCCTCTGTCTTGGGATGGGTAGTAGAATAGTCTAGGATGATGCAATATTTTAAAACAGAGTCCGGAGACCTTGACGAGTCTTATGAAAGCCCCCAGCTAGCTTCAGATCTGCATTCAGCATATCACCATCCCAGATTAATATGCATTAGGTAAGCTCAAGAAGGCAGAACAAGGAGTCCAGATTAAAGCAGCCATGGACCATAAAGCCTGCTCGGTGGGGTATAAACAGAAATGACTTAATCTTCTAAGTGGTTTGAAAGTGAAAGCTGCATGGAGTATATTCTATCTTTCTCAGGTCAATAGTTGGTACCCAGTAAGCGGTCAAGTAGCATCTATTGATATTCTTAAAGCTGGGAGATATGGAGCTGGTTTTATTCATTTATTCACCAAACTTAAAACACTTCCTGAGTGGCAGAAACTGTGATAGACTCTGGTGATAAAATGATAAATAAGATCCAGTGTCTATCCTTTAAAGAGTGCATAATCTAATGAATATGATCAGAGCTATGATAGGAAGAAGCTCATGGTGCTGTGGGAACACAGAGGAGAAACACGGAGAGAAACTGGGGCCTGGGAAAGTCTCACAGAAGAGGTGGTAGCTGACCTGGGTCTTGAAAGATGAAAGAGGCATTATCTTGCCAAAGAGCAGGTTGTGAGTGGAAAGAAAGCTCATTCAAGTAGACAAGTACAATTCAACAATGCCAAAAGCTACAGACAGTTTAGCCATCCTGGGAGGTCAACCCCAAAGTGGGTGGGGGTGGTAAGAAATGGCACAGAAGAGGCCACTGAAATAGGTATGCCTTACTAAGGAGTTTAGATCTTATCTGAAGACTTTCATGAGTCATTCAAGGGCTTATGGACAATGGAGAAAAGTTTGACATAAACAAATGTCTTATTGAAAAACTGCCAGGAAGGTGGGATGGGATGAGAAGAAGGATATATGGTAAACACAGCTATAAAACACGTATTTCTATCTAATAATTTATAGCCTCTTTATAGGGATACATATAATTGTACACTGAAAACACACTGATTCCTAAAACACAAGCTGTGATTAGAATTTTTACATGTAGAATGATTCTATATGCTAACTTAAAAAAAATATAATTACCCTTTTTTATTGGTAATGGGGCTCAAACTCAGGATACTTGCGAGGCAGGTGGCAGCACCACTGAGCTAAAGCCTCAGCCCTACTTTGAGTTCATTATTATGACTACTACTATTAATAATATTAATATAGTATTATTATTAGATACTACATTGTGAATGAAATTTGAAAACACTATGCTAAGTAAAAGATTCACAAAACACCATTTACTGTAGCCTTTCATTTACAGTCCTGAATCACTTTACAACAGTATACATTCTGAGAAATGCATCATTAGGTAATTTTACCTAAAATATTCTTTGAAAATTTAGTAGAGTGCACCTACTCAAGTAAGATTCTATGATGTCACTAGACTAAATAATTTTATGGGTTGTCATTGTATACATTATCTATTGTCGAGGGAAGCATTGTTATGCAGTGCATAACTGTATATAAAATGTTCAAACTACAAGAATACACATAGAAAGCAGATGTGTTGTCATGGGCTGGGAGGGAGAATAGAAGTAATTATAATGGATATAAGGTTCCCTTTGGGAGTGATGAAAATGTTGTAAAATAAAAGAATGGTGACGCTGCACAACTCTGTGAATATACTAAAACCAACTGAATTATATACTTCAAAAAGTATGTGAATTATATCTCAACAAAAGTGTTACAAAAATACTAGACAGAAACTTCCTTATCAAGTAGATTGGCATTTTTAATGTGCAAATTCTGGAAGCATTGAAATCTGGAACAAATCAATAATGTTCAATGTATTATAATTTTTAACATTTAACAAAATTGGAGCCAGTGCAATTTAATAGGAAAAGAAAAAAGCATAAAAATTTGGAAAAGACAGACTCCACTGCAAAAATTGTTATAAAATCGAAGAACTCAGCAAAGCACAAATTTGATAAATATAAATCAATGATTTTCATATATATTCAAATAAAAATTGTTGTACACATTAAAAGCAGTACCTAGGAATAATTTTATAGGAAACATTCAGAGGGTAGAAGAAAAAAGCTAATGCTACTGAATAACATAAAAAACAAATAAAATAAATAGAAGTATAAGCTACTCCAAAGGATGGCCTACTATAAATATGGCAACATTCCATAAATTCAACAGAATCATAATATATACACCAATGGTTTTTAAAACACAATTAAACAAATTGATTTTTATAATGTATATAAAAATAAATATACACATTCAATCTTCATTGTCAGCTAGATTACATTAAGAGACACTTAGAAGATTAGATGGATGTGTCTGGGTATGTCTGCAAGGCTGTTTTGATATAGAAAACTTTTGTAAATAATTTAAAAACCTATAAAATGTTTAAAAAATGTAAAATTATTTGGTTGTCTTTAACAGCAATCTGTTTGGTTTAGTTTAAAATCAACAGCTACTGGAGACATTGACCATGAACTCAGACATCTGGCTTTATTTTTAACCTTGAATACTCTTTTTCTGTGTATTAGAATAAATAGCTCGACAAATTTTTAAGGTAAACTCTTTAACTTATATAACTCTTTAACTTCTTTTATAAGAAATTGTTATGTCAGAGTTTGTAAGACCTAAAGTCTTACTTCCACTCCATGGAGCATGAACAGCCTTTGAAAGGGCCTTCACGATGCTGAGTCCTAAAGCCCAATGAAGGCTCCGGATGCAAGACCCAGGGCCTTACTTCTGGGAACCTTGAACAGCCCAAAGGGCCTCCAAGATGTTGGGACCTACAGCTCATCGAGGCTCCGGGAACTCGACGGAGGAATGAGAGTCACCCAGGAAGGAGCACACAGGGCTTGTTGGTACATAGACCTCTATTAGTCTGGCCAGACAGCACTCTCAGAACTGAGCAGCTCAGAGAGGCACAGCACCGGGCTTAGCACAGTTTTTTAAAGGCAAGGGAAGAGGATTGCAAGCACAGCAAGTGGGCCAGGGGTCAGGGGGTCGGTTTTCTGCCATCTATCTAAAGGAGTCGGCTACACGGTGCACCTGGCCTTTCATCTCCAGACCTCAGGCTGTTCTGTTCTAACGAGGCCTTGAATTGCTATCTTGTTTACCCGTGCCGGGCTTCCTTACACTCTGTTTTAATCTTATCTTGGAGCTGGGTAGAAAAATATGTGTGCTGCTATATGCTGGCTAACTAGGGGTTACATAGAGGTTAGAGTCCCACAGGTTAACGTTAACTGTTTTGTTATTGTAATTGATATATATGAGTAATGTAAAGTAAAAAATAAAATGTAGCCACTTAAATGAGATTATAGCTGTAAATCTATATATTAAAAAAAGCTGCAACCCAGTAGTAGATGGCTTATCACTGGCACTGCCTATTTGAGTGCAATTGACCTTTGCCTGGCAAAACAAACTTTTTATTGTTTTACTTCCATTCTGCTCTTTTCTGTGCATGTCACTTACCAATTCCTTCCACAACATTTGTTGCATTGGCTGGGAAAAAAAAGGGTTAATTGACACAGCGTATGTTGGGCTTTGACCTGAATACCACTGAGTGAAAGGAAGAGGTGAGCCTTCCTGGATTTCCCTAGGCTCCCTTCCTAGGACTTGGAGGTCGGCTCGCCAGCAGCAGATAGCTTGAACCCAGAGCAGAGACAACTGAAAAAGGTCAAGTAAAATTGTCTGTCTGAATGGTGAGATTTCCTGAGCAACCTCTCATTTGTTTTGCTTTTGTTTTGTTTCATAATTAAATGTTTGGGCAGATTACAGATTGGAGGCCTGGTTACCCTCCCTTCTTTGCAGTTGCTGGGAGTTATATCCTCAGTTTGGGCAAAATATAGAGTGCAGGCCTAGTCATCCTACACTCTGCCGTTTGTGAGGGTTTCGATAGCCTTCAATTTGTTATTGTGCTTTGTAAGGGCCCCAGAGCAAAAAAATGTGTTAACTTCTTGTGTGATTGTGTATATAAAAGGAATTCAGTTAAGAGAGTAAATAAAATGAGCTATGAAAGCAATCAGTAGCCTCGTTTGTGCACCAAGACAAAGCGGGGGCTTTAATGCTTAAAGATCCCTCCCCGAATCGTGCAGCTTGTGTGTGACCTGTTTCTGAGGTTTTGTGGCTAGTGTCTAATATAAACAAAATGGTACCCTAATACGACAGTATTCCTTAGTTCTGACGTGGCTGATAATGGTCAAGAGACCCCATGGCCAGACCGGTGAGCGTATGAGTAATACCTACCTTTGTTTGTCCCGAGTCACCAGACCCCCCCCCCAAATCTAGTGATCATAAAAAATTCAAATACTAAACCAACTGTTCCTGAGAACATGATTTAAAATTTTGATAAAGGCTTTGTGAGAGATTATAAAATAAAATTAAGACCAAAAAATGCTCAGGAAGCTTTGTAAGTTATCATGGCCTCAACTAAGCCAAACTTGGCCCCCAGAAAAAACTCTAGACAAAAAAATGTTATCTCCCTTTGTTTTTAACTGAGACTTTGACAACTTGGAGCCTTGTGTGCTCTGTTTTGGGGCCTGAACAATCCAGCCTGTCTGTTCTGCAACAATCAGCTGCTGGTAAAAACTGTTTAGTTTCTGTCTTAAAACAACTACTTGCCAAATCTGCTGTTTTTCACATGGCAGACTTGCCTCTCTCAAAAAATGTGACATTGTTACAGGCAAATCCCAGTGCTTCCCCTTTAGAGGAGGTCAAGCTGCCTCCTCCTCCACTTGAGTTGGTAAAATCACAGGTGTAAAAGAAGTGAGGACAAAAACAAAAAAATTGCTTTTACACTAAAAAAAACCCTAAAATTGCTGGGCATGGTGGTGCAGGCCTATAATCCCAGCACTTGGTAGGCTGAGGCAGGAGGATCACTGTGAGTTCAAGACCAGCTAGGCTACACAGTGAGTTCCAGGTCAATCTCTACTATATAGTGAGACCCTGTCTCAAAAAACCAAAAATCAAACCAAAACAAAACAACCAACCAAACAAACAAAAAAACCCACCTAAAATAAAAAATAAATCTTTGATAAATTAAAGACAGCTAAAAAAGCTCTAAAAAGTATACAAAAACTAACAACAACAAAAACAAAAACACTCCAGGCTTTAAGAGCTCCAAGGCCATCACTGTGTTATCAGCCTGATGCTGTCTGCAAAGGTCTAAAATCCAAAACAAAGCCAGAAAAACAACTGTGCTTTACCAGACATCAAGAAATTAAAAAAAAAAAAATCAAGTTTCAAATTTTAACTAATTGATAAATGTATTTTTGTTTCATTTCGGGTTACATTTAATTAGTGTGCTTAAAACATTTCTTGTGTTCTGCAAATTCTTAAATTGTAATTATAAGGTTAACTTGCTCTTTTCTATACTTTGTTGATAAAAAACTCAAGGTTAATACTGTTGCATTGACAGCTAGTCAAATTTTAAAATGTAATAATCTAAAAACAAAGCAAAAAGAAGAGATACTTTAAAATTTTAACAGCTTCATGTAAAGGTACAAGATCCCAATAATGAATGTAACTGTACTGTATAGCTAAAATGTACCAATAAACTCAATGAGGAAAAAAAATTTTAACAGCTAAAGACAAGTTTGTTATATATAAAAGGTTTATAATAAATGAGACAAAAATATTGAAAAAGCTATAAATATAAAAGGATCTACCTTTGATATAAAAAGATTTTATATGTTCGTCTTTTAAAAAATTTTAAAAAATATACAGGACCACATGGCCTAAATATGTCAAAAATATGAAAGTGATTACTCAAAAAAATATATATATGTTTGCTTGTTGGTTTCAAGTTTGTTATAAAAGGTTTACATTTACAGGCATAAAAAATCTTACATCAATAATATTACTTAAATATGTTGTTATAAAATGTTTACATTGGTTATCAAAGAGTTAAATTCTAAATATGCTATTGTGACATATTTATAATGGTCATTTTCAAAATATAATATTTTCTGTTAAAAAAGTTATTAATAGGGATGGCCCCCTTGTTTATGAGCTCTGACAGCTGCAGTTATACTAATTTAAAAAGCTGACAAGCTAACCTTAAGACAAAAATTAACTATCCCAGTTCCCTGTGCTGTCCTAAAACTGAAATAATAAAAACTATCAGTAGCTTTCAAATAAGAGTCACACAATATCAGGCCCTCATCTATAAAAATCCCTGCCTACATTTTCTTCCAGTTAAAACCTTAAATCCTGCTACCTTCTTGCCCTTGGAACCTGGCCCACCTGACCACGACTACCTCAGTGTTACTGATGAGTTATTCTTGAGTTGTCCTGATCTACATAAAACTGCACTGCCTGATGCTGATCACAGATGAGAACAGCTTCATGGAAAATGGGGTACACGACACTGACTATGTAGTGGTGACTCAAGATAAAGTGGTCCAAGCGGGACCCATCCAGCTCAGTGAGCAGAGCTCTGGGCACTCATGCAGGTTCTCTGATGGGCAAAAGGAATAGAGGCTAAATGTTTATACAAACTCCTGTTACACCTTTGCTTCCCTGTATATTCATGGCATATTATATAAAGGGCATGGTCTTCTCACAACAGAGGGCAAACATTAAAAATAAAAATAACATGTTGTTAAAAACAATGTAAAAACTGATAAAATAACATTAATGCATTGTTCTAACTAGACAAAACAAAACAAAAGCAAAAGGCAATGCTAAGGTAGATATAAAGCCAAAAATTTTGTCAGTTAAACAAAAACTTCAGACAAAAATACAAAAGCTCCTAGCTGCTATAAAATACTCAGATAAAGAGGTCCTCCCTGTGCTAAATCCTGCCCTTGATAAAGTTGAGAGACTGAGTTTATGTTAAAAAAAAACAAAACAACAACAACTTTAAAACCTATATAAAAAAGACCATATGAGGCACTTCTAGTTACTCCCACAGCTGTCAAGGTGGCTAAAGTCCAACCGTGGATTCACCACTCTAGAGTAAAGGGACCCAGAACTCCACAAATTGTGAATCCAGAAGACAGCACACTCAAAGCCCTGCTCCCACCACACTGGAAGCTGATGAGTCCATGCAAGGCTAAAAAATAAAGACTACAATCAAAATATTACAAATTCTTTTATTGTGTCAAATGGCTATGCGTTACTTTATTTTAAAATTAATAGTTTATAAACCCAAAGATGATAAGTTTAATAAAAATATGTGACCTTTAAAACTGATAAATAAAAACCAGAAAAACATCCCCGCATGCTTCTTTTTGATGCTTGTCCAAAAAAACATTATTAAAACCCTAGTACCATACTTCACTATAAAAAATTTACCCCCCAAAAGATGTACTGTTCAGATAAAACTCAAATATGGTTAAGCAGTTCTACTGTAACCAAAAATACTGGCAATTATGATAACTGTAAAAAAAGACAATATAACTATACATATACATGTATATATATATATATATATATATATGGCTTGGCCTTAAAAAGTAAGCTGGCTACAAAAAAATAATTCTTCATATTTACATAAGATATCAGTTAACTGCTAGGCATGGTCCTCAGAGGTTAAAAAGAAAAATTCTACAGATTAAAAAGGTTGAAAAGAGCCTCCCTCAAAAAAAAAAAAAAAAAAAAAAAACTCCTGTGCTGTAGGAAAAAAAAAATGTCTTAAAAAGATATCAAAAAATCATATAAAAATAGATATAATAGATTTAATTAATAAAACTCATTTACTGCTGCTACAGGAAGACCAAAAATTAGCCTCTGATTGCTAGATTTGTGCACCATTCACCATGATGATTTATCAGGCAACTGACATCACAAGTAACCTGCCTTAGAGCCAATGATGCTTACTATGTACCCCTTACTCAGCTACTCATTAGGTCTAATTAATATAAACTCAATGAGTTGCCCCCAAAACAAAGGGAGGAATGATACAGAAAACTTTTGTAAATGATCTAAAAACCTACAAAATGTTAAAAAAATGTAAAATTACTTCTGCTGTCTCTAACAGCAATTTGCTTTGTTTAGTTCAAAATTAACACAGTGGAGATATTGACCATGAAATGAGGCATCTAGCCTCATTCCTAACCTTGAACACCCACTTCCTGTGCACTAGAATGGATAGCTAGACAAATCTTAAGGTAAACTCCCTAACTGCAAGGAATTGTTACATCTGGGTTGAAGTTAACTATCTTGTTACTGTAACTGATACAAGAGTAATGTAAACTAAAAAAATAATATGTAACCACCTAAATGAGATCATAGCTATAAAACCTATATATAAAAAAAGCCCTGCAACCCAGGAGGTGCTCAATCACTAACACTGCCTATGTGAGTGTGGTCTACCTTTGCCTGGCAAAATAAACTTTTATTATTTGACTGCCATTCTGGTGCTTTTCTGTGCGTGTCACTTACCAATTCCTTCCACAACAGTTTCAGAAATGGTTAGCATGTAAGACATCAAACTGAAATGGGAGACACACCTTGAATGTGGGTGGCACCACCTAGGAGATGGTGGCCCAGGTGCAAGAGAAGCAGAAGATGGAGGAAGCCTGCTGGCTGGCACTGCATACATTCTCTGCTTCCCAGCTGCCATGAGGTAAGAGATTTCCTTTGCCACACCTTTCTCCCATGATGCTTCTGACTCCTCACAGGCCTGAAAGCAATGGAGCCAGCTAACCATAGACTCAAACTGTGAACTAAAATAAAACTCTCCTCCTTTAAATTGTTATTCTCAGTTATTTTGTCACAAGATAGAAAGCTAACACATATGTATACTAAGGATGTTACTGAAAAATAAATAGTGGTGAAGTTGGATTATCCAACAAAGTGGTAAAACACAGAATAAATCTATAAACAGTGTGATTCTGGTACATGAAAAACAGAGCAGGTCAGTGAAGTAGAACAGAGAATCTAAAAACAGATCCAAATTTGTATGGGTCTATTCAGTAGATTTTGCAGAGCAGAAAGCTAGCATTGCATATCATTAGAGAAAAGACTTGCCCAACTCTTCCACTGAGTTGAAAATCTGTATTGCTGTTCATTCAGAGGGGCATAGAAATGAGTGGAGACAATTTATGTGATCTGGAGAGACTCAGAGAGCATGAAGCTTAAGCCAGGACACAGCACAACTTTCTGGAACCAATGACCAGAGACCACATGACAGCAAAGTCTTACACTGAGTGTCAATATGGATAGGTAATAAGAGTTGAAAAGAGTATCCACCAAGTCCAACCATCAACAGCACATTTGACCAGCAGTATATCAGTTCACAAAACCTAATTACTAGTTTCAGGAATTTTGTGAGCTGATAGCTAAACATTTCTATTATTAAAATTAAATGTTATAAATGTACAGCTAAGTTATATTAAAACACAGGAAGTAAATATACAAAACTTGCTACTTTGTGGGTTTCTTGCAATACTTCACTATTATATATGTTCTTGAGGTTATTTACATATATGTAGCTCATGTGAATATGTATGTGCATCTATATGTATCTGTATGTGTATCTGTATAGTGGAAGCACTAAATAATGGTAAGCATTGCTTCTCAGCCTCATGTCCACTGATGCTGTGTTGGTAACTAGAAATTAGGCATGGTGAGAGTATTTATACCATGGAAATTGGCAAATGCTACAAATCAGGGCTTGATTTCCTAAACTGAATTGAAGAAAATGTTAACAAGTCAAATTAAACTTAAAAGTGTGCTGTGTAAATTGCTGTTGCTTTGTGTTAAATAGCACAAAATTGAGAAAATATTCTTTCGATATTATAAAACTGTCATCTAATTTAGCAAAGAAATTGTTCACGTCACTGAGTAGAGAATGAAAATCCTTGTGAATGGAAAGAAAATGTCAACCAACATCAATATTGAAATCACACACACTCATCAGTGATGGTGGCTTTTCTCAGTGGGTAGCCATCACAGTCTGATCTTGTCAAATGATGGTTGAATTGCAACTATAGATTGGTTATAGATATAGTGATAGAGAACACTTTAATGTAAAATAACTTATGTCATTTGCTTTGTTTAGTTCAGAATCAACAGGCACGGGAGGCATCTAGTCTCCCTAAAAAGTTATGTAAATGAAAAGAACCATTGTTAACCTTGCTGATCTTGACATGCCCCCTTCCCCTGGGCTAGAATAGACAACTAAATGAATTTTAAAGGTAACCTCCTCTACCAAAGAAGTGCTACATCCAGGTTAAAATTCTACTGCCTTGCCACCATGTTTTGAATGTCAGCAACGTGAACTGTGAAAATGAAATGTAACCACTTGAATGAGATCAAGTCTGTAAAACCCTATAAAAGGGGGAGTTGAAGCCCGGGACTGGATCAATCAGGGCACTGCCCTTAGGTGTGATCAATCCCTATCGATGGAGTAAACTTTTGTTACTCCTCTCTGTGTTTCACTTGCCAATTCTTTCCATAACAATAGGAGTTCAACAAACTACTGAAGACGTTCTGCATAGTTATGCTGAATTAAAAATAAAGAAATAAAGAATAAAATTAAGAATATTTGTGTTATATATCTTTTATATCGAGAAAAATTTACAGTAACATATATGTACATGTGCTCTTCTCTCAAAAAGCCCATTGCTAAACATCTATCAGACCATCACTTCATGGGCCCTGAAACTTGGGCTTCACTCTGGGCAAAGTAGGGAATCTCCAACTTGGCCAAGATTGTTTCTGTTCTTGATGGAATGGGAGCCCAAAATATGTTTTAAATTCAGTTATAAAGAAAAGAATGTTACCTTTGTTGCAATTTTGCTCATGTTTAAATGTGTACCTATTTCCCACCTGAAAGGACTGAGTTGGGCAAGGAGTTTTTCCCGTGTTTATGCCTTCAGTAGCATATCCCACAAGGGGAAGGAGTGCATTTCCAACCCTGTTGTAACAATATTGATGATCCCTGTCTGGTCCTGACTCTAAAGAAGCCGATGCGGGTCAATGACTCCTGAAGTGGACATAAATCCCGAGGCTGACCTGCCTGACCTTTGACCTTTCAGCCGCTGCTGCCTTAAGGTAATTGGCTGAGCGGCTAGGAGTTAGGGTGGGGGGAATGGGGATGTTAGGAGCTCCATAGAACTGAGACCTCTAAATGGACTCCATAATTTTTGTTCCACACTTAAGGCAACTCTGGAAATTTATAGACTATGGGTTGGAAATCATTACAAGTACAGGATGTAGTGTGTGTGCGTGTGCGTGTGTGTGTGTGTGTGTGTTTGTCTGTGTCTTTGTATCAGATTCATGGAATCAAAATCTCTAGGAAGTGGAACAGATGCCTCAGATAAATTGTATCTGTCCACTAGAGAAGGAGAGACCAAGCCACATGGAGAAACTGTCAGGCATGGCTCCTGATTGTGGGCAGAATAACTTGCTTCACTACTAAAGGGAAGCTTCAGTGCAGAGTATTAGTAATTTGGTTATCTTCCTCTAGCCTGGCCAAGACTCAAATCAGGGAATACTGAACAGAAAAGTCCCCAGACTGCTTACCTTCATATGACATTATAAGTGTTCAAAATAAATAGCCTTTTTAAAAAAGCAAGATAAAACTGTATAATGCAAGTGGTCTTATAGAAATACTATCATGCATGTTATATTAAAAATTACTAAATGCACCTACAACAACAGATGATGGTGGGATCTCCAGGGAAGATTATAGACAATATTTTTCTTACTGGTTTTCTCTAATTCTTATGTACAGAGCATATGCTTCTTTTATAATTAAAAATAACATTCTTCTTAAAATAATACACTTGAAGAGGAGACAGAAAGTAAAACCAAACAAAGCAAAACCAAAACCAAACAGAAGTCTTCAGCAGCCCATGATGAAGACTGTTATTTTGCCTTATAAGCTCTCTGTGTGAGGTAGCCCTGACCCATAGCCTCCTAACCCCCATTCCAGAGTCCTGCGGCAACAAGCTGAAGGCACAATCTAATAAGGGTAAGGGATATTAGACAATATCCCACAGTTAACATCCTGGAGCCTTAGCTCTCCACCTTTCTGTGAGAGACACTGGTGTACAGGTGATCCTCAAGCCCACCTTGACCTTCCTAAGAAGGCGAGAGTTGGTAGTACAGTCCCAACTCTAGCCCCATCCTGTAGGAAATGGCTAGTGGGCTGAATGGATGGATGAACTTCTATTTAGCACCAGTGCCTGGGTGAAGAATCATTTGTATCAGGAGCTCACATATATCTTGAGTCTTGTGTGTGTTATCAGGCTGATATACTGCTGTTGCAAACCACTCTGGGTACTTAAAATCCAGGAGGCATTTTTCAAATTCTATTACCAATTGGTTATGTTTGGTGGCTTAGACATGAGGGTATTGATGTGTCCTAGAATCAGAGCAAATCACCCTCTGGAAGTAGAAAAATGCTAGGGTAGTGTAGGACCAGAATTTTAGCCCAGTATATTTATTTGCTAAGAGCTGGTTGGTTTCTCTACTTCTGGAGTCAGGGGCAAAGCCTTAGAGAAAAAATACACTGATGTCCTGGTGTGACTGATGGCAATCTAGAATTAATACTCTACAAGAATGATTAATTTGAACAAATTCTACTACTAAAATTTGGCTACACATTGTCACTGACAATGAGTTACTGGCAGCACTGGAGATAAGAAGAGGTAGATTTGCCCAGTCTTCTGATCCAGTGTTCTCCCAGATCTTTTCATTAGTGTGAAAATGGGTTTGCACTGTGCCTGAAAGGACTTGCACAGACTTCAGGATTCAAGAACAAAGTCAGAGAACAACAACAAAAGCTGAGTTTGGGTGGCTTGTATCTGCATATCTATTGGTTGGCTTCCAAGGGAATGTGGTTGAAAGATTGCTTTGGTATGCCTGAGAGAGACAAAAGAAGGAAGAAGGTATGGGAATGAGTTTGGAAACCTGGGTTTCAGTTGCAGTTCAGCTGTGCAAATTGGGAAATTATTTAACCTTTGAGTTTCAAGTCTAAAGTTAAATAATAATAGCAGATTATCAAGAATTTCATGTAAAACCTTGGCATACTGCTGGGCAAAGGAGATGGTGATCATAAAAGAGGGGGTCTTGTTGATGATGGTGATGGTGATGATGATGATTCTTCACCGAACTTAGCAGAACTTGTTGGAGGGGATGAGACGTACTCTGGCTATGGTGGGAATAATGAATATTTCAAAGGAAAGGAACATTTTCAGCCTAACTAGACTTTGAAAACTGTAATAAGACTTTGTTGACAGGGAATAGGATGTTCTGGAAACATACTTTTAATGACATCTAAATGAGACTTTTAATGGGTGATAATTTCTTTGCAACTCAGGAAATCATGTTAGGATCCCAGTGCTATGAAGTCATAGTGGAGGACAAGAGACACTGCTTTCACTGTTACTTCCTCCGTTTTCTTTGATCAAGGGCCCCACCCAGGCTCCTCCTGCAGTTTGCGGCTTTGAGCTTTCAGCTCTGCTCCTCTTGTCCATTCACTTCTGCTGATCTAGGGACCCAAAGTTATTGGGAGAAAGGGTACACTAAGGGAGAGGTGGCTCCATCCCATTTTCTGGGGAACCAGAGCGTCTGGAGCATGGTTGAGTACGAGAAGGTGTAGGCCTGCGTGGTCCCTGTCCTGAGATCTGGTGGAAAGGTTCTGTCTGAACATTTAGAGTTCCCAGATTCTCCCATGTCTTCCCCCACGCCCAGGCTTTTAGACACCTCAAGGCAGTGGCGGGATGGGAAAAGCACAGACAGTCCTGTTGGGAGTGGCCCTACGGAATCCTAAAGAACTTCTGGTGGATCCCCAAGATGTCTGATGCAGAAATTCGGCCTGAGAGTGAGTAACATAGGGCAAAGCATGGCAATTCATGCCAAACTTTCTAGTTTTTAGTGGGGGTTCACTTATAGTATCTCATCTTGTTCTCACCCAAATCCAACAGAAAAGGACAGAGAGGCCATCTGAGTTGATTTTATACTCAAGGAATCAGAGTCAGAAGTTATAGGGCTACCAATGTCCCACAGCTAGGACATAGCTGACAATGGACAATGTGACCCAATTCCTAGAATATTTTTTTAAAATTTCTTCATCCAAAGGAGGTTAAAAGTAGTGCCTGCGAAGAGCTTTCTCCCAAGGACTTCCAGCACAATATTAAAGACATCCCATTTATCCTCACATTCATCTGGGAGCAGCAGGTGGCTAATATTGTAAGGATTATAATGATCATTATCATGACATGAAATCACTAGGAGCCTGGGGTATAGCTTCCTTAATGCAATGCTTTCCTGTGACACATATGGATGCATGTACACACATATGCATACACACACATACACACGTGTGCACACACACACACACACACACTTCCCACAGGAGCTCAAGAATTTCCAAGATCTTTCTAATGCACAGTGACAGGAAAGCCTTTGCAGATAACCTGCAAGGGGGGAGTTTGCACATCTAGAGAAGTCTAGAAAGCCTTCACAGGCTCACAGGCAGGCAGCAAACATAGGTGCTGAGCACCAGCCCTGGAAATGAGAAGCCACATGTGCCCTTGACAGGAAGGAGACGGGTGCACTCGTGGGAGCACGGTGAGCCAATCTCAAGATGGAATCCTGGCAGCCAGCAGCATTCAGATCTCTCACTCTGTGATGCTTTCACAGAGCTGAGATGGGAAGAGAGTGAGGAAGGGCAGAAAAGAGGCTATTTGGCCTCTACAGTGTAGAAGGCAAAAGGAGAAGGGAGGACTTAGTACCAGGGAACTGGGAGAGTGTTTAGTGTCTTGAATGTTGTTCATGATCTAGCTGTTCAGGCCAGCTTTGTGATCACCACCTTCTCTCCCAGAGTCACTTGTTCATTCTTTAGTCAATCCACGGTATCGCAACAGACCACAGTCTGGTTGACCTAAGTAGCACTCATTTGTTTTTCTCAGTTCTGATGTCTGGAAGTCTAAGATCAAGGTATGAACAGGCTGTTGTCTGGTGAGGTCCTGTTTCTTGATTTGCAGACAGTGTCTTGCTGTTGTTTCTTCTTATGGTGGGGAGAGAGAACTCTAGAAAGAACTCCTAGGAAGAGACTATCCTAGGCTCTGCCCCCATAAACCTAATTAATCTCCCCAAAGTCCCACCTCTTAATGCCATCCCATTGGAGGTCAGGATTTCGGTCTGATGGTTCTAAGGAATGCAGACACGCAGTCCATAACACTTATATCTATTCAGGAGGTGTTTCTGAGCACTGTACCTAAGTTGCTACAGTTGCATTTACTGAAAAGTAAACAGTAAATTATATAGAAGTGCTTGTCATGGCATGGGATATGCACTGCGTGTCAGGGATATTTAATGGGGAAACCAACGCCATCTCAGGATAACAGGAAGGCTTCTAGGCTGCAAAGATGTAGAAAGGTAGCGCCCTTGCACACATAGAGACAGTGTCAAAAAGCAATGGAACCCTCCCTAAGCTTCATTCTCTCCCATTAACCCAGATTCCCTCCCCACAATCCCATACTGCTCAGACTCACTGCTGGGAAGTCACGAGTTTATTTGTCTGCAAACATCCAGCAGAAATAGAAAATCAATATGATAGGTTCTTGCTGAGGAAGTATGTTTCTTTCTTTCTGCAAGTAATTGTTAGCTTTATGTGTCAACGAGGCTAGGCCACAGTACCAGATATGGGTCAAACACTAGCCTTGATGATGTTGTGAAAATATTCTTTAGATGAGATGAACACTTAAATCACAGGTTCAGGAAACAAGAAAACAGACCTTTTGGAGCTGGGAAAGGGATCAGGGGGAAGAGAAAGGAGAAGAAGGTAAAGAAATTGAAATTAAAATTGAAAATGATCAAGCCATGTTATATGCAAGGACAAATTTCCCAAAGCAAACATAACTATTATTTATTGAAAACATGCCATAATTTTAAAATGCAAATATATAAATCAGTAGGCTTTGAGTAAAGCAGATTACCCTTCATCATATAGGTGGGCCTCATCCAATCAGTTGAAGGTCTCAAGGAAGAGCGAATGTTGCTCCAGACTGCTCTCTTCAGACCAAACAGCCACAGCATCTCTTCCCCCTGTCTCTGGCTTGCCTGCCTGCCCTGCAGGCTTGGACCTGCCAGCCTTCAGAGCATGAGCCAATTCCTTAAGGTTGTGCTTGTGTGTGTGTGTGTGTGTGTGTGTGTGTTAGTACATTCCTGTGGCTGTGCCTAAATCCCTAGACTAGGTAATATATGGACAGTGGGCATATTTTTTCCACACAGTTCTGGAGGCTGGCAGGTCCACCTTAAAGGCATCGTCAGACTGAGGCAAGGACACTTTCCTCAATTTCCAGGAATACTTATCCCAATCATGAGGGCAGAACACCCATGACTTACTCACTTTTTAAAGGCTCATCTTCTACTATGTGACTGGATTATGTCTCAACATGCATGTTTGAAGGAACACCATGTCCAGACTATTGTCTGCATTGTATACAGGTGTATGGATGTGTACACGGTCAGCCTTCTGTATCCATGAGTTCCACACCCATGGATTCAACCAGTTGCAGTTCAAAACTATGGTTAGGCTTATGATAAATGTGTTTGTGTTGACCATGTGGACTTTTCTTGTCATTATTTCCTGACCAATACATTAACAACAGCTATGTACTAAGCATGAGCATCTACTAGGTATTGTATATAATCTAGGAATGATTTAAAGGATACCGGAGGATGTGCACATGACATATGCAAATGCTATGCCATTTTAGATGAGGGACCTGAGCATGCATTGATTTTGGTATCACAGGGATTCTGGAGAACCTGACTAATCACTGCAAGGTACTTTAGGTTGCCTAACACTTGGAGTTGTTACATCTGATGATTGCAAGTGTTCACACTCTGAAGGAGTGCTGTAAGAAAAAACCTGAGTTCCAGTCTTGCCAAAGCTATAATGAGTCTCCAGAGTCTAGATAAATCAATCAACTTCCCAGGTTTGGTTTCTTCACCTGTCACACAGTTGACAGTAGCTAAGGTGACCTGGCACTGGAGGGGCCCATTTAATAGAAATGACAACAGATACTATTAGGAAGCATTTTCCAGGAACCAAGCCCCACTGTAAACACTTCTGTGCTTACTTATTTCATCCCACTTATTCTTACAGCAATGAGTCAGGTATCATCATCAAGCCCATTCAAGAGATGAGGAAGTTGAGGCACAGAGAAACTTAGCTGCTTGACTCCAGTTCACACAGACAGTTGGAAGCAGGGCTGAAGCCCAGCAGCTAGGCTGGGCCCTTTTGCTTTATGTCTTTGCTAGACCTTGGTGGAGACAGCAGAAGCTCAGATCACTAGTCACCATGATCTGAGCTTCTGCTGCCACCATGCCGGCTGGCTCCAGGGACCCAGTCTTCTATTCATAGCAATTACAGAGAGCACTGCACCCAGTCAGCCAGGCAGCCCACAGGCCCTGCTTCTGCTGGCTTCTCATCTTAGATCCTGCCCACTGGACTGATATAAACACAAGAAATAAAGTTGACAAGAGACTTGCTCAGTGAAATATGGTAATAGTCCAGCCAAAGAAGAAAGGTATGTATAAACCACTTATTTCCACTCACAGGTGGAGTGGAAAATATGTGCATCTATTTTTAAAAGTCCCATTATAAATTAGAGCAGCTGAATTATAAAACCCTTGAGGAAGGGCATTCATCCGAATGTAAATGTCAACATAACCCTCATCACAGAAGCCCCTCCTGGAAGCACCCTATAATTTCCTCTGGGTAGAGGTCACAGCGCCTGCTCACTTTCACTGCCTCGCCTCAGCCAGCTCACAGCAGCTGCTCACCGGCAGCATGGGTGTGCAGCCAGGACCTCTCTTCCCTTGTGCAGTATTCACTGCTCCTCTTCTGCTCTGGGGCGGTTGAGCCAGGGGAGGAAGTATCTATAGGAACCACACGTGCCCGAATGCAGCAGTAATTAACAGTGATGCCAACAGCAAGGGCAGTAATATCCTGAGTGTTTATTACCAGCAGGTGATTAATTCATTAAACCAGGTAATATTATTCCATGGAAAACAGACAATACTATATAATGATTAAGAGCTTGCAGTGGGCAACCGAATCACATTTCTGCTACTTACAGTCTAGTGACTTAGCTTTCTCGTGGGAAATATAGGGGTAATAATACCACTGGTCTTTTAGTATTATTGTAAAAGATTAAATAAGCTCATTTATTAAAAGCACTTACAATGACTGTATAGCTGTGAGCATATGTACTTGATTCTCTGTAGCTATAGGTTCCACATCCCCCATGGAAGGAAAATAACAGAAAACAAATTGTTCTACGAAACATGTACAAACTTTTTTCTTGTCATCTTCAACAATGCAATATCACAGCAACTGACATAGCATTTACATTGAATTAAGTATCATAAGTAATCTAGAGATAATGTGGGGCATACCAGGGGATGTCCACAGTTTACATGTAAATACTACGTCGTTTTATGAAAGTGATTTGAGCATCTATGTAATTTGGTATTTTCAAGGGGTTTGGGACCAGGACCCTGACGGACAACACACACACACACACACACGCACACACACGCACACACACACACACACAATTTCATATTTATGCATATATGTTTATTCTTCCCAATGGCCCCATGAGGCAGCAACATTGCTATTCCCATTTTAGGGATGAGAATAGGATGCGTGGTCCTGTGGAGCCCCGCGAGACATTTTCTTCCCCACTGTGCCGGTCACTGCTGTGCTTGCAGAGAGACTGTCCACACATTATCCACAGTGCAGCAGGTTCTTCAGGTGCCCAGCCTGGATCCCCAGGCATCCGGGGTTTCCAAGGGCACAGACACCTTCCTAAACCAAGTTCTCTCCGGTCTGCCCCAGATGGCTACTGACAAATGATAAGCATTTGATGATGGAGGTGGGCATGGAGCCAGGGGTAGGTTGAGAAAGGGGTGCTGTGGGCCAGGGCTTGTTTCCCTCACACTACTACATCTGATGAGGAAACACTCAGAAACCAGTAATTGGGTTTTTTTTAAGTAATTTTATTGGTATATTTAAGGTATACAATATAATGACATTCATCACTGGGAATTTGCACCTTTACATAGTCCATCTTGGTTCTTATTTTTTCCCCATTCCCCTACCCCGCTTCAACCCCTCTACCCCTCCCAATCTACAAAGACTTTGTTTTCATTTTTTTCTTGTTCTTATAGTAATTCCATTCCCCTCTTTCTTTTCCCCTACCCCTCCCACTTTCCCTTCCCCTTTGCACCTTTTCTTCCTATTTCACATTATCTGTTATCCTTTTAGTCTTTATTTACACTTCCCAGAAATTATGATTGAAACTTGGTCTTCCAGGTTCTTCTAAAGTTGTGTTTGTAAAGGTAGGAGAAGAGAGCAGATTTAATTTAAGAGTTTGTTAGCTTGAGCTACAACTTTGAAGTGTGGAGATATCTGCTGTGGTGTGTCAGGTGTTGCCAGCTACTCCAGAGCACACCTCCTTTCCTAGCACCCCTCCCTCCTCCACCAGCATCCTCCTTCCCCTTCAGGAGCAGACTCTGCCTGAGTTGCTTCTGCAGGAGTCTGTCATCCTCTCTTCTGGTTCTTGGGCCCTCGAACTTACTAGCCTTACCAAGGAACTTGCCAGGTGCTATGGTTCGAATATGGTTTGTCCCCTCCAAAACTCACATTGAAATTTGATCTCCATTTTGAGAGATGAAGAGATTAAGAGGTGATTGGGGCTCTGCCCTCCTGAATGAATTAATCCATTGGTGCGATAAATGGATTAATGTGTTGATGTGTGTATCTTGAGGCAAGATCTGCTCTAAAAGCCAGTTTGGCTAGGTCTCACTCTCCATCTCTCTGCCATATGATGCCACTATAGGAGTCTTCAAGCAAGAAGGTCATAATTAGATGGCCTTGAGCAAGAACTATGAGCCCAAATGAACCTCTTGTCTTTATAACTTACCTGGTCTGTGACCCTCTGTTCCTGACTAGGAGACCAAGGAACCTCAGATCAGGGAACCAATCAATTGCTTAGCTTGTTTCCTGGCATGTTCCTGCTTTTCCCATTCTCTAGAAACTGACTTCTCCCTCTGGGCCTCTGCATGTAACATTACCTGTTCCTAGGAGGTCCTGTCCTCTCCTTCTTTCAACCCCCCCCTTTAAGGCCTATTTTTCCCTTCCCTGTACCCCCCTCTGAGCTTTGCTCATATGCATGCATGCCGTTATAGGATGAATTGTGTCCCAGAAAAGATGTTCAAGTCCTAACTCCCAGTACCTGTGCTTGGGACCATACTGGGCGACAAGGTCCTTGCTGATGATCAGGTTAAGATGAGAACAATCAGATGGCCTCTAATCCAGTATGACTAGGGTTTTTACTAAAGGAGGAAATGTTGATTCAGAGACAAACACACACACATAGCAAAGAGATTGGGAAACCCAGAAAGAAGGCCAACTACAAGCTGAGCACTCCCGAGGCCACCAGAAGCTAGGAGAGTGGCATGAGGAAAATTCTTCCTAACGGAACTTGGCCTCCACAGCTGTAAGATGACAAATTTCTGTTAAGTGACCTCATTGGTAGCACTTGGATATTCAGCCCTAGGACTATTAGTATAGGTACAGTTATGAGCCACAGAACATTCCAGTCAGTGACTCACCACCAATGTGCATACGGCACAGCAGCTTTTTAAGTTTATAACAGAGCAGAGAACTTCCCATCACCTAGTGATGCAGCAGCTGTTGTAACACCCTAGTGCAACACATGATTTGTGTCAGAGGCACTGCTGGTGTAAATAAACCTACTGTGCTGCTGGGCATTAAAAGTGTAGCACATACAACTGTGTACATTACATATTACTTGTCAATGAGAATAAAAGATGTGTGACTGCTTTACGTATTTACTGTACTGAACATTTTACTAGTATTTTTTAGTATAATCCTTCAACTTATAAAAAATGTGTCCTATAAACGGCATGCCATGTTCTGCTAGCTGCAGTCTCATACATCTTGTTTACCGGGTTTTTTTTTTTTTCCATGTTGAAGATTGAACCCAGGTCCTCACGCGTGCTCGGCAAGTGCTCTACCTCCAGCATTGACTGAGTATTTTTACTGCATCTAGAGGCCACATCAAGTGAATGATCTCTTCCATCTAAGTCTATGTAAGTTCACACTATGATGTTCTCAAGGTAAAATTACCCAAGGATGCATCTCTCATAATGTATCTACTGCGGTGTACAACACATGGGTGTGCTAACCACCCAACAGAATGTATTACATTTATTTGATGCCTTATTTTCACAGCCAAACCATCAGATTTTTAAGGGCTGCACCACACTGCCTTAGGGCTAAGATAGTATTGGTCACACAGTAGGCTGTCAAAGAATGTTGGTGCCACGGAATAATCCTACTTCAAAATAGAAAACCAGTGCAGGGAATTTAAATCATTGTCCTAATTAACTATAACAAAGACGCTAATTATGAGCAAATTCTGTGGAAATAACTCTGTGGCCCTCTTAATTATATCATCACCTGGATATAGCCCTCCAGGAATAAGTCCTCAATTATTGGGTTGATCATCGATGAGTGTGGGATGGAAAGACAGTCAGGAGAGTGTCAGCGGGGAGAGAATGAGAGCACACGCTGCTGGTGAACTATCTGGATGATCTTTTTCACATGTGAAATTGATCTCTGGCTCTTATCTTTCAGCACCAACCTCCATGGAGTAGCAAGAGCCCCTGGGTACCAGCCAGGAGTGATTTATGAGGGCCATCGGCAGCTGGCCCAGCTAGCACACACCTGCATGTTCCTAGCTGGGACTGCACACCTCTGTTCTTGCTCATGTGTCCCTTGCTGCAAGTGACACATGTACTCAGGGTGTCTCAGAGAAATCTGGCTTCTGGAGTTATGGATGAAGCTCCCAGCACTAGCCCTGAGCGTGCTCAGCTGCTGAGACAGGAAACTTTCCTGAAGTCACTAGGGTATCAGTTTAGACTTGCATAATATCCCACTGCCACAGATGGGGAACAAAGAGCAGAAAAATTGCAGTTTCTCTAGAACATGATTTGAAGACTTATCCCAATATAATTTTCTTAGAAGTGAACATATCTCCTCAGTAATCATTCATTATTTTTTCCAAGTATAGAAGGCAGCATATTACCATTTGAAAATAGACTTGAGCCAAGAGGATTAATTTTATACTTAAATAAACTGTATTTAAATTTAAGCCTTTTCTGATCTAAGCTCTAAATTATTACTCAAGGGTGATAAATGTGGTGAGTGAGCTAAAGTTTTCATTCTCAAATGTACGTAGAGAGAAACTAAGAAAAAACAAAAATAATATTGATAATGATTGCCTTTGGGCCATAGAATTATGAGTGACTTAATTGTTTATATTTTTAATTTCCCAATTTTAAAAATGAACTTTTAAAAAAACCATAACCAGATAGATTAGGATTTATCTGCATGCAAGAATTCCTGAGGCCAACAGAAGCTAAAAAAAATACAGGGGACAGATTTTCCTTCATAGCCCTTAAAGGGAAGTGACCCTATTGATGAATTATATTCAGACTTTCAGCCTCCCGACTGTAAGACAATAAATTTCTGTTGTTCGAGGGACCTAACTGATGTACTTTGATATGTCAGCCCTAGGACTGCAGGTACAGATCCAGCCACACACCGTGGAATGACATTTCAGTCAGTGACCCCCACGTGCATGCGCACAGGACCGTGGTCCTGTCTGCTGCCGGGTTGAGAGGCTGAGCCCTGTGCTCACTTGGAAACATGCTTTAGAGCTGCCAAGTTCTTGTACCCCGTTTCTGCCCCCATGACCAGAAGCTCCACCCTGAAACGTTACTTCCACGAGGTTCTCTTTATTTCCTTTATTAAGGAGCAAATGAAATTCAGAGGTCACGAAGTTTTCTAAAGAGGTCTGTGGTTGGGTCACCCCTACAGAGAGATAAACACTTAGGGACTTTTAACCCCCTTGTCAGATGCACTGCTCTTCCTCTGATTAAGCCATTCCTTCTGCCATAGATTAAAGCTGTAGCTCTTATTTGAGCCTTAGTAGAAGGGGGCACAGAATTCTGTGTAAGTCCTGAGTCTTCCTGAATAATAGACAATTATAACTTAGACTTGCATGATGCCTGACAGTGGTGATTTCTTAATTCTAGTTGCACAATCCAACTGCCTGGGGAGCTTCTACCAAAGTCACTGCCAAGTCCACTCCTGAGAGCTGACTTAATCAATCTGACTGGGGCCCCCAAGACTGGCGTTGAGTGAAAGCTGCTGGGGCAATTCTAGATTCTAATGTGCAGCCGGCACTGAGTGAGCATCGCTGCTTCTGAGTTTTCAGAGCACTTGTCCAGTATTTCAGTTCATCCTTGGAACTGCCATAGGCAAGACAAGTCTGCCCTATTTTTACAGGCAAGTCTTTTTATAGCTACTACTTTAAAACCTTAAGTCTCATTCTACTTCCAGAGGTTTTCAGATTTTTTTTCTCTTTCATGAAAGCTACAATGGATGTGCCTTCCAGCTTTAAAATTCTCCAGGTATCTGAATATAAACTCTCAGCCCTTGAGAGCTTAGTTTACTCTGTGATTCCCCAGGCACTAGAAGCATTTTGGTTTCAACATTTTTGCTATCCACAAACACCAGGAAGCCTTCCTGCCTCTCTGGAGCTGGCATTGCTATCTTCTCTTTAAAGCAGGATCTGAAAACAAATGCCTTTGGGACCAGCCAGGCGCTGTGCAAGAGTTGCCCTGGTGGTTGAACCTGGATGGGCCCTGCAGCCTGGTGAATGGGGCTGTGGGGCGTCAAAGGCCTGAGCTGTGAGCTATGACCTTGGGCAGATTATTCACCAGCTCCCTCCCCGCAGTGTCATCAGGATTATGTTTTTCACTGTCTGCATAGTGGGGCCTCCAAAGCTCAAATATGTTTCATCTGTTTGATCTTCATGTGGTAATCTAGGGATACTTTTTACATTCCATTTTACATCCTAGGTAATTTAGACTTAAATTAACTTGAGTTTTAGTTTTTAAAAACTCACACAAGTAGAATCTGGCTGGACTTGGTTTTGAAGTCAGTTTCTTTTAGTTTCAATCTCTTTGTTTGTCCCACTGCACCATCCCAAGGTCTCTAAAAGTGTCAGTCATGCTCCCTTCCTCGAAGGAGTGTTGGTGGGACTGGAGGCCAGGCAATAGGCAGGTCTGGCCTTGGCTTCTGACCATAGAGCTTTGTGATTAATAAAACTAAGAGCAAAGAACGATCAAAGTGCTGTGAGATAAGCTCTATTCCCCTCACCTGTCACCATATTCTTCCCCTCTCTCCCGTGCTCTACAAGCTCCAAGGGTCAGGGCCTGACTCCATATGACTAAGCAGAATCCCTAGAGGTTGGGGCCCAGGTTTCAGCACTTTGTCTCTGTTTAAAGTTTACTAGATGAATGTGATATTCATGCAGATGGAAAAGCACTGTTTGAAAAGAGACCACATGCTAAATCCCTTTGGTCCCCCAGATCCATGCAGCCCAGCACAGGAAGAAAGTAGGGTAGTGTACTTACAGAATTGGGAATCTAGGTTAAAACCTAGCTCTACCACATGTGAAAGAAAGGCAAGTATTCTCTTTGAGCGTTAGATTCCTCATTGATTAAAGTAAAGAAAAGACGTAAAACCCCAACAACAACAAAACCCAACCCACACTCTCCTGCTTCCAGGGCTGGACTTGGGGAATGACAGAGACCGGCGCGGTGTGCTAATGGTATTGCGCGCGTGAACACTGACACATTATGCAGGGGGAAGGCTGCATGACAGCATTATAGGTGCTTAATAAATATTTATTGATCTTCATGTGGCCTTACCTACCCATCTTTTCTTCACCCTTAAATATGAAGCCAGAGGGAATAAATAAGAAGTATAATTGCACCTCACACTTCAGGACTCCCTAGACATCTCGCATTAATGGGTCTCTTCAGCCTTCCTCTAAGTGCTAATAATTCCTGGGCATTTTGATAGTAGCACTTTCTCCTCAAGATGAATTGACCCCAGCTAAGAGCCAGGCTTCTTCTCAAATCTCATTACAATCAGCCTCGATGGGAGCCAGGCTTCAGAATGTAACAAAATTAGAGCTTTTAAATCATTATCTCAATCTGGGAGCATCATGTTAATAAATGGAATGCAGATGGTAGAGAATAAGCAGGGTTCAGGGTGCAGCTGATGCACCAGAGTCTTGCCCCACGCTCCTCACCCTCCGGGGAAGGAAAATCTGTTGAACTGGAGCCAGGAACACAGCTCCCACCCAGCCTGGGGATCGTTCCGGCTTGCCTTGCTGTCCTCCAGAGGCCCCACTTGACCCACTTTCCCAGTTCCCTCTCCTGCTAAAGGTGACAGCAGGGAAAATGAATGAGTCAGTGTCTTTAGGAGACGTCTTTGTGAGCAAGTAGGCTGCTGCACTGTCCACTCCTGCTACTTCCCTGAGCTTGTGACCACCCATCCTGCACCTGCTCATTCACTCACCAGCAGTGGTGCACACCTGCAGTCCGTGAGGTGCTGGGAAGGGAGCATTCCAAGACGCCAGAGTGCTCAGCTTCCACTTCACACTTATCTCCCAGTTCTGCTGTGTTTCCCACCTCTTCATGGGGTGGGTCCTTGTCATTCCTTTTCTGCGTATTGCGACAGCCTCCAGCAGGTTTCAGGCCACCTCCCCTCCATGCCGTCCTGACTGCAACACACTTCTGTCTGTCTCCCCGCCCACTCTCCTGCCATAAAGCTCCCGAAGGTCCCTTCTCAAAGATGATTGTGTCTTGGCTCCGCTTTCTCCACAGGGTGGTCCTTCTTCCTGCTCCCATTCTCCCTAGGCCCCTCCTTTAAGATCCTTTAAGATCCAGCTGGTTCCCACGGCACTCAGCCTCTGTGTTCCTTTCTGTGCCCCTCGGCACTTAGCCCAATGTCTTTGTCGCCCGGCCTCCCCCAGAGTCTGGTGTGACTAGGAATAATCTCTTTCTCGGGAGAAATCCTTCTAGATGACCCAGTCCATAGGTGGCTGTTGTAGTTTTTTGTAAAACATCCATTCCATTGCTGGAACATTTATTATGTATTTATTTATTTTTATTACCCTTTGGACTGAATTGCAAACCTTATTCACTGATACATCCCCAAGGTCCAGGACAGTGCCAGGGAGGCAGCTGGTGTTAAATAAGTGTTTGGATAGATGAACGAGTGGAGAGATGCATGAATCGGCAGCTCAGCAGCTTTCATGGCAAGCCCTCCTCTACTCTCTCAGCTGTGTTATTGCAGACACGCAGTTTGCTCTCATCATTTGTATCGTGTCTGCTTTGCAGCCCGTACCCCACATTAAAGGATTACCCCACACTCACAGCTCGTAGCATGGTGGATATTGTTAAATATGTTTCCTCAAAGTGAACATGGATTTTCTCCCCACGAGATCATGTTCTTGAAGGAAAGGTAGGGCATGTTCAGGAAACCTAAACCCTCTATGCAAGTCAAAATACTCCAAAGGGAAGAGATGAAGTAGCAGGGGCCCAACAGGCTGTAGGTTGCAGAAGATGCCAGCTTCCTACAGTTCTGGGGAAACAGGCACCTGTAAATTAAAACCCAGATGAGTTGTGACTTCGGGAGTCATAGGTGAGTCTCTGCTCATGTGGACTGGGATGAACTCTGGGGACTAGATTAGACTACAGAGTAAACAGCAGCCTGAACTGCCTGCTCACCACCAGTTCCTCATTTCTTCATGGCTAATTGTGCTTCAGTTTTGTTCACAGCAGCTTAGTGGCCATTCCTAGGTCTAAATTATCACTGCTTTTTTTCCCCCAGCTTTCTTTGCAGTCTGGTGGCTACGTGACTCACCTAAAAATCTGTGAAACTTAAAGGCTGTCTTTTGGAGGATAGAATTCTGGGAGAACTTTTGCTTTCATATAGAACAGAACAGTCTCAGTCTTTCCCTTTCTGTTTGTCTTGAATACAGTTAAGATGATTGGAGCTACAGCAACTATTTTGCAACCATGAAGTGAGGATCTGAGGGAAAAGGCAGGAGAATCACAGAGAGGATGGTACTGACATTTTGAGCACCTCAGAGAATGTTAGAACCCATCTACTTCAAGTCTCTGTTTTGCAAGAAAAACAAACCTCTATTTGTTAAAGCCACTGTTGTTCAGTGTTCTGAAGCTGATCTTATTCCTAACAAATAATTATGCAGACATGTCCAATCCAAGGCTGGCACTACAGTGCTTGAGATGGTCCTTTGTCCTCAGAAAGCATAAGATAAGGTTTGATAAAGGAAAGAAGGCTATTCTGGGAGCTCCTGGGAGTCTCTATCAAAGCTCACTTCTTTTGAAGTTGCATTTCAGGAGCAGCTAATTTAACGTCAATATAAAGAAGAAGGCACGTTCAGGCTTTTGTGGGCTTGAAATTTGCTACCCTAGCTTACCTAAGAGAAAAACAGTCAAAATTTTCTCCATCCGAGGCTGAGCTTCTGTATGGGACTAGATTAGGAGTGAGACATGGCATCAGAAGGAATCACACACAGCCAGGACCAAGCCTCATTTAGGAGCCCAAGGTGAAGTCCACAAGAGCAATGAAGGTCTTTCTGGTACCACTTCAATGTCAGCCTCATGCACGAGCTTCCTTTAGGATAGAGTCCCAGTTGCACCATGATGCCCGGTGGCCAAGGGGAGACCTGCTTACCCGGCAGGAAGGTCAGCATCTAGACCTAAGTGTAGCTTAAAAGGAATCTGTCAATGGAATGAGTGGTTCTCACAGAGTAGTTAGAAAGAAGGAGAGCTTGGGACAATACAAACTTATCTTTTTTTTTCTTTTGGCATTTAAAAAATCTGCATCCTATGAAAAAGTCTCCTACTTCCATTTCAAAGCTTTTCGGTAAACAATAGTGTACATAGATAATTCAGTAGTAGTTAACATAAAACTGCCACTGATGTAGCACTGACTCCTCTCAACATTTTCCCCAAGCTGTGAGGGCCCTGTGTTGGTCTGTCCCACTTCACAGTGCTCTCAAGTGAGGTTTCCCAGGATCAGCAACTTGCTCAAGGGTAAATTGCTGGGGAGCCCAAGCTGGGTGCCTCCAAAGCCACTTGTGCATGAAGTGCATGCGTTTCAGGCCCACAGCTGGCAGAGCTGTAACATATGCATGCCGCGGTAATTGCCACTCAGGTCACTGTGTGGAACACTGGCTGCATTCCTGAAGGCTTGCTCAAGCTGCTCAGACCGGAGGTCAGCCCTCCTCTTGCATCCACCCTCAGCAATTAGTTTAGATGAAAGAGTCCTGTTTCCCTCTCTGCTTCTTTATCCCTCAAAGAAGACCAAGAGGTGGTTTTCTGTTAGGCTTGCTAATGAAATACAATAAAACTTTGGATTGTGAGTAACTTGTTCTGCAAGTGCTCTGCAGGACTAGCAAGAATTTTTAATAAATGTTTAACTTAATAAACAAGTGATATCTTGAAATACAAGTAGCATGGGACACCAAATGTCACATGATCACAACTGAACCAATGGTTCTCTTTCCCCACCCCCATGGGATTGTGGGTGATCATCTCCCAAAAGCAAGAGGTTATGGAGGAGATTTCATCTATGGAGGAGAAGAAAAAGGCAGAGGTTTCAGTTGAGATTAGGGAGATGTAGAAAATGTGAGAAACAGTGAAAAATTTTGTAGAAAAGCACCACCCAAACAAGCCCTGTAGCAATGGGAGTGATGGACCTGTTTAGCAACAATGCAATGTCACACTTCTGTGAAATCCTCAAAATGAGGCAAAAGCAAGTGTTATTGGGTAGGTTCCTTGTTAAACGTGCACAAAAAAATAATATTTCATTGAGCCAATAATATTAGTGATTCCCTTAGTGATAGTGAAAGTCATCCTACACAATAACCCTTCTCTCTCTTGTCTCCCTCACACCAGCCACTAAGGTTTTCATAGATAAGTACACGTTGATTTGTTTATTTTTCTTTATATTCTATATTTTCTTTTTTTGCATTATTTTACAGTATTGTAATCATTTTTTTGTTTGTTTTGGTCCTGTAATCAAAGGTAATCATTTTTACCGAGATATTTTTGGATTGTGGAACAAATCATCTGAGTTTACATTATTTCTTACGGAGAAATTCATCAGATATATGAATACTTTGGATTGCAAGCATGTTTCTGGAATGAATTATGCTCACAAACCATACATATATATATATGTGTGTGTGTGTGTGTGCGTGTGTGTGTGTGTGTGTGTGTGTGTATGACATGAGAACCACATCCCCAAGCTCTCTGATCCAGGGTGTGGCTCTGTTCCTCTATCTGGTTGAGTCTAATCCCAATATTTAAAGCACATGGGCTAAGGATCACATGGAGACCCATATGTTCCAAATGCTTTGGAGGAGTTACAAACTAACCTAGCAGACTACTGAATTCAATGCAGTGTTTTTCCAGTTTTGCTGGAGAAACTTAATGTCACAGAGACCAGGTTGGAACTGAGATTGCTCAGCCATGCTGAAGTTCTAGAACATAACAGTGGAAAGAGTTGTCATGGCTCCACCACTGCCATTTTCTCTTGCTATCACTGGCCCCCAGTATACATAGATACCGCATCTTCTTTCTGGCCAGAGTTTCTACTAACAGGTAGCCTTGAGAGTTTACCTGCAGAAGATGAGCATTGGGTATGCCTGGAGGGGTGTAGAGAGAAGTGTTAGCTTCAGGAACAGTCACATGGAGCTATAGATTCCTCATCCCATAGGTAGGGAACAGCCCAAGTTGGACTAGGTGGGACCCATAGATCTCAGCCCTGCCTCATCCAAGGGCAAGGCAGTTCCACAGATGTGAGGTCATTTATGTCAATCAAGACATAATTCTCTCCATTCCCAAGTTCACTCTAAGGAGTGCTGCTTGGTCAAAGCCCTTTCACAGAGCTCGCCCTACACCAAGGCAATGGTCACACACAGAGGTGAACTGAATGGTCTAGCTCTTCGCCATCTTCACTTCAGTGCAGGAGCTTGGTTGGTTAAGTTTTGTACCATGATAGGAACATACCTAGAAGTTTTAGGGAGGGTTCCTGGCAAGAGATAACATCTTAATATCCTGGAGACTAAGAAAATACTAACTAAAGAGGCAGGGAGAGATATTTAGGAGAGAGAACAGAATGTCGTGAGGATTCATGGGGGACTCAGAGGCCTCCAGCAGTGAGAATGTATGAAAGGTGACATCAAGGGGACACCAACATCTGCTGTAGAGGAACATGGATCTTCCAGAGCACAGGAAGTGGGACATTTGCACATTGATATTTATAGCACTATGACCCTGGCACTGGTATGAAGACAATGAAGGTAGAAAAGGTAGAAAATAACACAGGCAGGGGTCAATAAAGGACTGATTATTCACTGAGTCAATAAATATGGTCTGAGCCCCTATAGTACGCTAGGCACTGTCCCATAGTGGGCACACTACAGTGGGCAAGACAGAAAACGACCCTGCTTTCAAAGGGTTTACATTCTAATGAGAGGCTAAGGACACCACTGATACGAAAAGTGATAAACTTATTGTTTATGTCTGATAGAGCTAAAGGCTCTGGATAATGCAAACAGAATAGAGATGATGGAGGGGACATCTGCAGAGAGGATAGAGTGGCTTATTCATGAGTTTATTTATATTTACAAACATATATCTGTTTATCTGTGGAGGACCTACCTGGGCAGTAGCTGTATCATGGGAAGATTAAATGGACACTAGCCCTGAGCATTTGTGTTTCACAGAACAATGAGACAATATTTAAATGCAGTGGTGAACTGCATAACAATATATCTACCAACAATAGGTGGGATACAAGATGGAGGTTATAATGGAGCTGAAAAATTCTCATCACCCACCCAGTATTACTACTGTACCTTTTCTGTGTATACAGTATTCAGTAGAGTGCCATGCTGTAGAGGTGTATAGCCCAGGAACAACAGGCTATGTCATGTAGCTGAGCTGTGTAGTAGGCTGTAGTACCACCATCTAGGTTTGTGTGAGTGTATTGAGGTTCACACAATAATGAAACTGTCTACTGATGTCCTTCTAAGAGGTTTCCCTACTGTGAAGTATGCATGGCTGTGTCACACCACTAAGATAAAGGATCAGTGGTTGAGTCTTTGAAAGTGTATAACTAAGGAGCCTGATCTAGACAGTACCTTAGAAAAGCTCACTTTGTGAGGGTGGAAGAGCATTGCAAGGCCAGCAGTAGGAGGGAAAAGGCGAATGTGAAGGCCAACTGGCCAAGGAGCTGGACAGTAAGGGGCAGGGAGGCATGAACTGAAGCCATTCTTGATTTTGCCTTTAGCTTAGCTTTGTTTTAAGTGAAGATTGTTCAGTGCATTATTCAGTGGTGTCTTACTACGTGCACAGTACTGTGCAACCATCACCACTACCTATTTCTAGAACATTTTCATCACTCCAAACAGTGGCCATTAAGTTACAACTCTCACTTCCCCCTCCTCTTGTCCCTGGTAACCTCTTAGCTACCTTCTCTTTCTATGGTTCTGCTATATAAGCCATTTTGCATAAATAGAAAAATACACTACTAGTCTTTCTGCATCTTGTTTCACTTACCATAAGATTTTTCAAGTTTCACTCATGTTGTAGGGGTTGTCAGAATGTCATTCCTTTATATGGTTGAATAATATCCCACTGTATGCATGCATCACATTGTATACATTGATTCATCTGTTGTTTCCACCTTCTGGTTATGTGAGCAATGCTGCAGTGAACATTTATATGTAAATACCTGTTTGAGTCTGCATTTTCAATTCTTTGGAATATATATCCAGAAGTGGAATTCTGGGTCAATAATTCCGTGTTAATTATTTTTAGGGAAACTCCGTCCTATTTTTATAGTCATGGGCTATTTTACATTCATTTCAGTAGTGCACAAAGATCCTAGTACCTCTCCATACTTGGCAACACTTGTTATTTTCCATGGTCTTTAAGTGTATCAGATCTACACCCTCTCAGCACCTCCGCACATCATGCAGGTGTGCAGTCTATCTGAGAAGTCCTCACTTCTTGGTGGGACCTGGAAGAACATTCCTTCTGGCTAGCTGAAAGGATTCGGGAATCTTGTTCCACATCCCTAGTACCAATGACAGCTAGAAAGCAGAGACAGAGATGGAAGGAAACTGATAATAAACTGGGATAATAAAATGGGAAGCTGGGAAAGAAATTGAGATCTAGCCAATGAGAAGATGGTTTCAGTGTGTGTCTTTTTAATGCTATAGTACCATTTCCTACAGCAGGAGCTCAATGAATAGATCTATACTCATAGCAGTTGCTCAATAAATAAACACTTGAAAAAATGAGCTACTTCACTGTCTTTTCCCCACCACCCGTAGTACAGATTATAGAATGATCCAAGACACACTTTTAGCTCTTTAGACCTAGCTTAAGGTCAGATTCCCAGGCTCCTTAGAACAGGTATCCCCTCCCGAGCTCTCAGGCTATTGTCCATCTGGTCCCAGCAAACCACCCTGGCTATTTTTTGTACCAAGTCATCCCTTGCCATGACAGTTATTCCACATAAAGGTCTTAGCTTTGGAAGATGTTACTAAAAAATGGGCAGGTTACTTGGAGTCACTTTCAGAACAAGGCAGGGTTAAGTAAACAAATAAGAGGACCAGAAAGGGGGTAATTTATCCATATAATTCTCTCCACTCACACTGTGGTATAAAGACTGCTTGCTGAGCTCTTTGCCGGCTATGTTCTCACTGGATCCTCCCCATCAAGCCATGGAGGTTGGCAGGGTAAGTGCTGCTATCCATCCCAGTTTTGCAAAAGGGGACAGACTCAGGAAGGAGAAAATGACCTGCCGAAGGTCAGCACTGATAAGTACAGGCACAGGTCTGAGCTCCTGCTCAGAGCCAGCTCCTCTCCCACCAAGGCAATGACTCACTTTGGTTTCACTGGCCCCATCCTACTCAGGGCCTCCCGGAAGAGCTCAGCCAGGCTTTTAACAATCAATCAAGAGTTTTCCTGGGGCGTCTGCACAGACTTTTGGCTAGTCTTCTCAGAAGCTGTTTTTGCAAAATGCTTTCTTTATTTTTTGCCCAATTAATGCTGGGGTCACACACACACACACACACACACACTTCCAATCTGTACCAGTCAGTGTGGAAAAGCCTATTTCATTCCTGAAATGCAAATCAGAAACAGCCTTCTGTTCTCATTAGTTTAGGTTGTAACAGTCATTACATTCTAAACAATTAATCCCTGAATGCCAATTTCTTACTAGAATTATCCTAGACTCATCAACTGGTTTTGTTAGCAGCAGAGCTGAAACAAAAGCCTAGCTTTTGTAACTAAACATGCTGGGCTTGACACTTTGCAATGTCTTAGTCATCACTGAGTTATCAACATTTATCTCTACCAGGGGAGAGAAAAGGCTGTAGGCCCAGCAATCACACGGGCCTGTTTCCTAACATCTATCAGCTCATAGTGCTTCATCTACATGCTTGGAGAAGAGGGACAAAATCCCCTGGGCCTAAGACCCTACTGAAAGTCACAAATTAGCACCAAAACTTATGGCAATTATCACCACAGAGTGCCAGGTTGCAGGGCTACTTCCTCTGAGCTTGGGCCCATTCTCATCTTTGTGGTTGCTGCACCCTTGGGCTCCCAGCTCAGCGTGTGTGGGACATCACCTTCCTGCCCAAAGCTGGGCCATCAAGCATCACTCCTGGAATCTGGGATAGTCTATGGCAGTTATGGCAAGCATTTAGAGACGAGTGCCCAAACTGCCACACCAAAACTCACTTATTTATCACCAAGTGCCAATACTGCCACTAAACCTCAAAACTGAGGTTTTTGTTTAGAAAAAACAACTCATACATTAATGTCTTTTGTCTTAAAAGAAAAACAACACAGGTGCTGCAGGCTTGCTGCCACTGATCTATGGGATCTCCCTTCCTCCCAGCAAGAGAGGCAGGGCTGTTCCAGGTGGGACACTTGGGGACCAGCCAGTGGCTCGCTCACCTTGGGCCAGATGAGGTCCATTTACCTTCTCTGCATTTACCCAGACTTAGGTCTTCTGGAGGATGGAGGAGTAGGAGACACAGGAGACGCATTGGTCCAGGCTCCTAAGTTCACAATCCCCCTTCCATCACTTGCTACTATTTAGCCTAGGACACTTTACTTACTCTCTCTGTGCCTCGTCTTCCTCATCTATAAAGTAGGGGCAGAATAGCTCTACTTCACAGGGGATGTTCTCAAGATTGAATGAGGTCATGTGTGTAATTAGAACAGGGTGCCTGCTTTATAAGTGTGTGTTTTAAACTAAATAAACAGGAGCTCCTTTCACCAATTCAGGGACCTTTACTCCTTTTTAGATCGGAGAGGCCATAAAATGGAACAGAACAGCAGAAAGAAAACAATTGATCCCCCAAACCCCAGGTTCTCCCTGGTTTATTTGCAGGCACCAGACAACATCCTTTGGCACCATTCTGACTGTGACTCTTCTCCAGGCTCTCAGAAGGTGAATGTAAAGCATTTTGCCTGCAGATAGAGAATCAGTCTGCAGATTGTCAACTCCTAGGCAGTCAAAGTTATGGCAGCCACAGTACAGCATCTGGAGCCAGAGCCCATGTCAGAGAGAAGCTTCTATTTTTGAGTTGTCATCTCGGTAATTTTTGTCTCTCCACTTCCTTTCCTTGTTCTTGCAGCCCCAAATTTCCATTTATTAATTAGACCTATGTTTACTAAGCACCTATTATGTGCTGGTCTTTTTATTTATTCTAGATTTGGGGATGAGGAGGATCTTGGGTGACTCATTACCTGATAGGGACACAGATATGTACATAAATGCATAGCATGAGGAGTCTGCATTTGTGCTCCACTTCAATCCAGGCACCTGTGAGGCAGGGGAAGCTGTTTGATTCTCCCTGGAACCTGTTGTCTGGAAAGTCTTTGCAGAAGGGGAGCAGGGGCTGGGTCTTGAAAAGTCCAGCCACTCACTAATCTTGTGGCCATGGTCCTGCTTCCTGCTGATGGATACTCTGATGTCCCCATTTGCCTGGAATCCTTATTGCTGGTTATTTTGCACACACCTTGCCTGCCTGGACACATCCGTGTGACCTCAAAGAGTAAAGGGAATCACACGTGTCATCTTTATTTTGTAACTGGTCAGTGGTGACTGTTCAGAAATCTGCTGTCCAAGCAGGGTGACAGTAGGTCCCAGGGTTTCCGGGACTGTGTGAAGCCTCGTGCCTGTCTGGACTTGTGTCCCCCTGGCCCATCCTGAAAGTGCCTTCCCTGATCTTTCCAGTTTCCTGTGGGGTAAAAATATCAAGTGTAGATGCCTTTAGGAGATCTAGGAATGTAGAAGAGAGCTAACCTGATCGATTCTACAAGATTCAGAGAATTTAAGAGACTTATCCAGTGATTTTACAACAGTTAACTGAGTCATTTGTACATGTGTCCTTCCTCACAGTACGAGAATCTTATTCTTTTGTGATTTCAAACTCTTTTTCATTGCCAGAGATCTTTTTTTAAAAAAGTGTTCTGTCATTGAGCCATAATTCTTCCTGACCTCACTAATCAAATCATACGAATAAGTTTCCCAGAGAGTCCCTATTTTTCACATGAAGCAGTGTGAAAAAAGTGAAAGGAGGAAAAAAGGGAAGGAGGAAGGAGAGAAGGAAAGGAGGAGGGAATGAAGGAGAGGCAAGAAGCAAGGAGGAAGAAGGAGGAAGTAAAGGAGGGAGGCAGGGAGAGGAATGAATGTCCTCCTGTGTCCCAGGTGGTAGCCGGGGCTTTTGTATGTACTTATCTCATTAATCCTTAATTGAAATTGCATTATATGTCTTATTGTACCAAGGAAAATGAAGCTCAGGTGGTTAAATAACTTACTAAAGTTTAAATAGCTATGCATATTAGAACAAAATTTGAAGCCACATCTAAGTTCAATGTCTATGAACTTTCCAATTCAGACAGTTGTTTAAAATACACCTGTGGGCTTTTACTTTTCTATTAAATTTCTGTCATTCCGATAAATGGGTTAAGCTTGTGCAATTAACCTACTTGCATTCTCCATTTAATTCCCATTTCTTCCATCTTATCACTCCACCGTTTGATACAAATTGCCTCAAACTTGTTTTGAAAAGGGGCAGTGTGGTAAATACCCATCTCGGCCTACCAAGGTCACCTTGGAGAGAGGCAAAAAGCAGTGTCACCCAGTCATCTGACAGACAGAGAGGCCAAGGCAGGATGACCTGGCGGGGACCCCAAGGGGAGGCCAGCTGCGAGGGAGGGCGAGTGAGGCTTCACCCCCAGAGTGCACCTGTTTGGCCTGGTGCTTTCAGAAGTGGGGGTGGTGGTTGGGAGCTGGCCTTTCTGTTCTTAACTTCTCTCAGATTCTTGGAGAGTAGTGTGTTTCTTTTGCTTCTCTCACCAGAGAGAGTGCGAGCATTGCTTATTTAATTGCCATAAACAGATGCATGGCTTTGGCTTCCATGAGGCAACTTCTTGGTGTGCTTATCAGCCCTCCTGCTCACAGGGAGGCCTGAGCAGTGCAGGTGGCTGAAGACGTCTGGTCCTCAAGATGTCAGCCCTGTCACCCCTCCATGCCACCTTCCTAAGGAGCACTGTGACAAGCAGGGATCGTGGGGCACAGAATGGCAGCAAGGGCATAGTGCCCAGGTCTAAGGCACTTTCTTGGGTGCCCTTGTCACTCTTTCCACCACAGTGTCTCCTGTGTACCTTTCACAGAGCTTGGTGACTTTTGCCAACATCTCACTTGCCTTTGATGACGCTCTGCAGGCTCCTGGCTGATCTCCTCATCCCTCGTGGTCAGTGTAGTACTGACAATCCTCCCATACCACCTCCTCTGTTCTGCTCTTCCCCCCGTGGTTTTGTGAAGAAAAATACGCTAGTAGGCCTTTAGGAGAAGGATTTACCAGAAACTAAAGTAGAAGCTGAGATAGATGAGTTAGTTTAGGTAGGAGAAATTAAAATTTCACACCTCTTAAAACATTCCTAAAATTCATTTGGAACCAGAAGAGATCTAGCATAGCAAAGGTATTCTGGGCAATAAAGGGAAGGCAGGGTGCATCACAATCCTTGACTTGGAATTATACTAAAAATCTACAGTGATGAAAACAGTAAGGTACTGGCAAAAACAACAACAACAACAACAACAACATCAACAACAACAACAAAACCACTCAGCTACCTTATCTTTGACAAAGGGGCCAAACATCTTCATTGAAGGAAAGATAGCCTCTTTATTAACTGGTGCTGGAAAAACTGGCTTTCCACATGCTGGAGATTTAAAGTAGACTTATATTTTTACCATACATAAACTAAAATTGAAATGGGTCAAAGATATAAATATTAAAACAGAAACACTAAATCTCTCAATGATAGATTAGGTAGAACTCTTGAAGAAATAGGTGTAGGCAAAGACTTTATGAACAAAACCCCAACCCCACAGTAAATATCACAAATAATCAACAACTGGGATCTCATCTTATTAAAAAGCTTTTGCACAGCAAAAGAAAACCACCAACAGAACAAAGAGACAAGCCATAGAGTAGGAAAAAAACTCTTTCCAGCTGTTCCTCAGACAAAGGACTAATATCTAGACTATATAAAGAGTTAAACAAATCAGACCCCCCAAAACTGAAAGACCCAATCAAAAATGGGCATCTGAAATGAGTGCACACTTTTGTAATAAAGAAGTACAAATGGCAAATAAATATATCAAAAAATTCAGCATTACTGGTGGTTCAAGGGATGAAAATTAAAACAATGCTGAGATTCTATCTTACTCCAGAAAGAATAGCTGCTATCAAGAAATCAACCAGTAACAAACGCTACCAGGGCTGTTGGTGGGAGTGTAGACTGGTGCAACTACCATGAAAATCAGTGCAGAGACTCCTCGAAAAACTAAAACTAGAGGTTTCATTTGACCCAGCTATTCTTCTTCTTGGTATTTTCCCAAAAGAATTAAAAGCATCATACCACAGTGATATATGCACATTCATTTTTTTTCTCCTTTGAGATCTTAATAATGAATGCACATTCATTTTTATAGCGACATGTTTGTAGTAGCTAAATCTTGTAAACAACTCAAATGCCTATCAACCAATGAATGGATAAAGAAGATGTGGGTTTTTTAAAAAAATACAATGGAGTACTACTCTACCACAAAGAAGCACAAACTTGAGACATTTCTAGGTAAATGGATGCACCTTGAGACCACATTCTTAAGTGAAATAAATCAGTCACACATTATTGTTTCTCTGGTATGAGAAACCAAAAGTGTAAGTAAAGACCAAAATGTATAATTGATACTGTGAAATAGGAAGAAAATGTCAAATGGGAAGGGGAATTGGGGGGAGGAAAAGGAAAAAAGAGACGAGAAGGAAAAAAATAGAAACAAAGCCTTTGTAAATAAACAGAGGAAGAGGGGTTGAAGGGAGAGGAGGGAAGAGGAAAAAATGAAGAACCAAGATATATCAAGTAAAGGTACAAATTCCATATGATGAATGTTATTTTTATATATATTTAAAATGTATGAATAAACTTAATTTTTAAAATTCACCCCTCTTTGATTTCAGGGGGAAAAAATCCAAAATATAGTAGTGTGGCTGCTAACAGAAGGACATTTCAAATGTCTGTGATTCTTTGAGAGAACAAGTGCTATGTGGAAAAAGCCATGCTCTTTTAGAGAGCCTTTTTCTTTTTGTATAAAGAGATCACCTTCTTGTCTTCCTTTTTTCAGAGAAAAAGCAGCCTATAGAACGTCACCCCAGTGCATAGAGGGAATTTGCATTTCTACTGTGGTCCTTTGTTAGTCCTCACTGTGGGTGAGAACCAAGTCAGAGACGGACAGGAGAACTTGGTGTTCCCATCTCAGGTCAGACGTTGTGTCCACCTCACAAACCGGGTAACTCATGTTGTTTAAAAACTGGCCTTGGAGTACAAACTTACATTTTAACAGAATAATTTTGAGTTGGGCATTTAGGTAAAGTTGTGACACAGAAGTATTCTCCAAGGTTTTTTTCTGCAAACTGTTAAATTTATACAGCCTGAATTGGAGGGCTGGGCTCTTTGCAGATGCATCCGGACAACCCATTCTGAGATCAAGAAAGAAGTAACTTCATGAAAAAGTTAAAAGCATAAACTGAACTCTGTATTCATAGGATGAGCTGACGGTACCTCAGTTTCTTTGTGTGCAAATTGGGCATAAACTCAGGGTTTAAAAATTTCTGAAGATTTTTAAAAACAATTCAAGTAAATCACTCAGCAAAGTGGCTGGCACTTAATAAGCACTCAATACATGTCAGGTGATTAAAAACATATATGCCCAGGTGGTTTTAGTACAAATGGTCCTAATTTGGGTCCCCTCAAAGCAGAGCCCGAGGCAAGCACTCAGATGCAGCAGTTTATTTGGGACGTGATCCCAGGAAGCAGGGGGAAGGGACAAAATCACCACTGTAGGCCTCAAGTGTTCATTCCAAAGGTGGCTTAGAGAACATGGCCCAGAATTACACCAAAAGCTGGAGCATCTGTCCATGTTTATGCACAATAGGATGAAAGGGCTCCCACTCAGTTTTTTAAATGAAATATCAATATTCAATATTAGTCCTGAGGCCAAGCAAGTTGTTGTGAAAAGTAAACTCTTTTTAGAGGATGACATAGCAAGAGATGCTTAAGAGCACAAGGTTTTCATTATAGAAGAAAAAGCTCTCCCATAAGAACCAAGTGACATTGAGCCAGCTTTTTAACCTCTGTGTATTTTGATATTCTGCAGAGAGGATAGTGATAATAATAAACTACTTTTCAGTGACAATTAAATGCTTCAGCATTAAATGGCGTTCCTGGACACAGCATGCCTTCAGTAAATGGTAGCTGTTATTGTCATGATTGTTATCACTGTGTGTATAACTGAAACAGTAGAAAACTTCACAATGTTAGCTGGCTAAGCATAGGATAAACTACCATCTATCCCTAGTTGACAGAAAAGGAACTGAGGTTCTGTGGGGCCTTGGACTTCCAGGCACATCTAGACAAAGTTTTGTGAGTTAAATCTGAGGAGCCGTGAAGTCTGGCGGCAGAGCCAGCGGAGAGCTGTGCTTGTTAGTGAGTCTGTTGTAAACTCTGCGTTAGTGACCTGGACTTAGTTCCATCTCTGTGGGGCCTTCCCAAAGCCAAGCTATCCCCGTATTCCCTCTCCACATATGCTCTTCCCCAGAGGACACTCCCTGCCTCACATTGGGGGGCCAGGCCGGGCCCCACATCAGGCCACGCTCCTTGCTGGAATTTCATGCCTCAGGGTGCTGGAGTCAGCCTTGCAGCATGTGTGCCCTCCTCATCATGGGTTCATGATTAAAAATACATTAAAGGATCAAGAAATTACTAAGGGGTACAGCTTGCAAATACAGCTGACACTTCCAGTTAGACCACTATCCTAAATATCCAGAAAGACCCTGCTCCTCTGCTAAACATATTAGGCTGGTTTCTGATCTATTTCCTGCTGGTGCTTACATTCTGGGTCCACAGTCAAGATGAAGTGGAGCTTTTGGTAGCACAACTTGATCCATCCTGGTATTTGACAGTTGGGTTATGACTGCATGGCTTTGGTGACTTCCTATGGAGCCTGGTCTCTGCCCTTCAATTATATATCTGTGCTTGCAGTAAGGAATATTTGCTCCTTTAATGTCCCCCTGGCTTATAGCCTGTCAACACAGGAAGGACAAGGTCCCTCTGGGGAGATGTCCAACACTGCCGTGAGGATATACTACAGGGGCACTGTCCAAAATGCCCATCCCCTTGCAGCAGCAGTGGGGGCACCGAGAGAACAGGGCTCCAAAAGCAGAGCATGGGTGTTAGGCCTAGCCTTGTCGCAGACCTACCAGCTGTAACCTTGGAAAAATCACTCTATCCCATTGAGCCTCATTTGTTAGACTCCGAGCTTGAAGTGCCATCCTTAGCCTGATCATGCTCTGCTTCAAATCTTGGTACCTCGAGAAGTCAGTCCTTTGACTGCTGTGTCTTCCCACTCATCCCTAACATCTAGTTTGAGAAGTTTAGCCAAACAACTTGGTCAGATCTTGTGTAGCAAGTAATATGACGGAGGAACTCAATAGTGTTCATAGTGTAGTTACCATAGATGGCGTAGGAGCTGAGCATTACATATATGCCATGTTATTTAACCTCCACAGCAACCATTTTACAGGTGAGAAAATGAGGTCAAAGTTATCGCTCAAGTCCAGGCTTCCTAACACATAGAAATGATCAATGTCCAAGGTGGAAGAAACACTAATTATCCTGATTTGATCATGGGACATTGTATACAAGTGTTGAATTATTGCTCTGTACCCCACAAATATACAATAAGTATGTATCAATCAAAAATTAGAAAGATATATTGCTCAAGGAAAGCAGCACTGGATTCAAACTCAGATCTGTCTTGACTCTAAAACTCAAAATCAACAAAAATGTTACTTTTTCTTTCCCAGAACTGAAGCATCCCCTCACCTCTCTCCTGAGACTGGAGTGACCAGTAACAGATGGATGGGGAGAGGGCCTTGTTTAGCTTCATCCTTCCTCCCACTGTGTTGGGACCAGGCTGTCCATCCACTGGGCTCTGCATCCTGGGATCTTACACTACTATGCAGGGACCACTGTGCCCATTCAGACAGGGTCTCAGAATGGCCCATTATGTTTATGTGTGTGAGTGTCTGGTGAGTCGGGTGAGGGAACCCGGGCGTAGGGGCTAGCTCAGTAATTTTAATCCTCTAACTTAAACGGTGGGAATCTGTAACTCTTTCATAGCTAGGAAGGTCAGGGCTTCTCTCTCACACACACTCCTTGATTCCAGGGGCTGCAGCCCCCACTGAACATCACCTCTCCTCACCTCTGCCCAATTCAGAGAGAAGCCACTTGCTCAAGGCGCAGTGGCCTGAAGAGCAGAAGATTTACCATCTCACAGGGAGGTTCCGCTTCCCTGCCTGCCCACCCTGGTGATGAGCCTGCACACACAGACCCTCAGGACCAGGAGCCTCTCAGTGCCACCTGTCTTCATGCTACTCAAGCTGCTGCTAGTGAAGGGAAGCCTTTCAGAACTCACAAGGGGCAAGTTTTCAGGATGGGTGGAGAAGTGGACTTATCTGCCTGCCTCCTGGCCCTGGAATGACAGAGCACCCAGCTCACCTAACCACTGTCTCATAGCTGGATCAGGTTTTCTCAAGACCCAGCCCCTCACCCACTGGACTTCTGGACTCAGAACTCAATAGGAATTGGTTCTTTCTTTGAAGCTAAGCATTAAAGAAAATTCTGACTTCTGCATAAGGCAAGAAATGATTCTATTCAAAATTCCCTTCAAAGGTAAAGGCAATTCACGAATAGCAGAAAGCATCTTTGAGCACAAGGCTGGCAGAAAGGGAGGAAAGGCTGAGGAAGACAGCCAGGAGGGGAAGGTGAGAATGAAAGCAACTTCCCAGAAACACTTCATTTTTAATGATTGTATTAGCAGTGACTGCTGCTTCTTCTGAGTCTCCTCCACAGCAGACGTCCGCCTGATGGGAGCTCATCTAATGCTGCAGGCTCCAGAGAAGGGGGGCTTTATTTTCTCATCTTTATAGATGAGTAAATGGAGCTGCTAAGAGACTAAGTCATTAGTTCAAGGTCATGTGTCAGCAAGTGGCACAGTCAGGATTTGAACTGAAACCTATCTCTCCCCCAGAGCTCATGCATTTTCCCAACATGCATTGCTTCTTCACACATTGGTCTTGTGGATTCATACAGTAGGCACAAATGACAAAATTAAAACTTCTAGCCTTTTACTTTGTACCTCTTTTGTCATGTGATTTTGAAAATATAATATGTGCACATTGCATCTTTTTAAAGAATTTGAAAAAGAAAAAGAAAAAAATTATGGAGGGAGTAGAGGGAGAAGGGAGGATTATGATGTGGAAGCTCTGATCTGTAGGGAATGTGGGTCTGGTGGGGGGAGCTAGGGTCTACAGTGCAGTCTAAGAGGACATGCTGCTGGCCCACAGTGGGATGGTAGCCCCAGCAAGTGGCCCCAGCAAGTTTCTGCTCCAAAGTATGTATCTGGGCAAGGGATGTTTACTTGAAGGCTTTGGAAGGAAGAAAGTTCAGAAACAGATCTGGCATCAAAAGACTTAGCTTTTCATTTTAGTTCTGCCTGTAAATAGGCTGACTTTTCCAAAGCCATGCAGTGAGTTTAATGGTGGTCCCTAAAGGTGGGTCCATGCTGTAATGCCTAGAACTTGTGAGTATTATGACTAACATGCTATGTTTCCAAAGGTGTGAGTAAATGAAGCGTGGTGGTAGGAGAAGTTTATGCTGGATTATCTAGGTGGGGCCAAAATGCAATCACCTATGTTCTGTCATAAGATAAATGCATAGAGGACAGAGGAGTCAATGAGACCACTGAAATAGAGATGGGAATGCTGCAGCCATAAGTCAAGGAGTGAATGCAGCCCTCAGAAAGGTGGAAGGGGCAGAGAGAGATTCTGCCCTAGAGATTTCTGAGGTAGCATCGCTCTGCTAACACCTCGATTTCAGATTTCTTGCCTTCAGGACTGTGAGACAGTACATTTCTGTGCTTTAAGCTGTCCAATTTGAGCAATTCATTATAGTAGCCATGGGAAACTTGCTCCTCTCTCTGGCCTGTTTCCTCAATTACAAAATAAAGCTGAACTTCACAGCTCTGACATCCTCCTTACCATTCCCTGAGCCACACACTCTGTGGGAGGGCAGATCTCCATTCTCCAATATCTAAATAGGTCCTTGTCCTCTTTAGAAAACAGAGCTGGGCAGGCCAAGGTGACTTTTAAGGCTAACACCTTCAGAGACACTTACTTTTTTCCTTATTGTTAATTGCTGGAAAAAATGCCCTGCCTTATCTTAAGGAAGCCATCCCAGTCACCCTGACCTCTCTGTGGGTTTCCAAGGAAGCTTTCAGTATCAGTTCTCCAATCCCCCCAGTGGTCCCTGCATGTTAGGGAATCATGGCTGAGGGAATGCCATGCAATGTGCTCGGGGGCTGCTGGAGAAATGCAGTACAGAGGTAATGCGCTCCCCTCTGCGTGGCTGCCCATTTCAGCCTCCTCTGCAACTCAGTCCCTTGCACATAGCTAAGCAAATTACCGCTTGGGGCTGGAGCCTCCTGTTATGTGGCTCGGGAGCCTCATTTGCAATCACCATTAACCGGAAAAGCTGCATGCCTGCTCTGTGCCCAATAGAGTCCAGTGTCGTACAATATCCGCGAAAGCCAAGGGGTAGAAGAGGCTGCAGAAGCTTCAGAATGAAGCTCGCAGAGTGCAGATCACTCTCTGGGGCCCTCTCTTCTCCTGACCCCTCTCTCAGCCCTTCTCCGGTGCTGTGAGCAGGGAAGAGGCTCCAGGCTGGGCAAAGAAAGGTGATGGTGACAGGTTCAGAGGACTGAGAGTAGGACCCTCAGATGTAGCTGTGTGCGTAAGAACTGGGAAACCCACACACCCACTGGTGAACCGTCCTGTCGGAAGCCCGTGAGCATTTTAAAGTAGGTATGCATGCTGAACACTCCAAAGGCTGCTCCTGAATCTCTAAAAAGTGCTCAGGTCTTCTGCTTTCCTCCTGCCACTTGCTGTGCTGCATCAAGCAGAATTAGCAAAGCCCCAGGGTGGCTCAGGATTTCCAAAGATTCCCCCACAAATGGTAGAGGTGATGTCTGGCTTTACTGTGCACCTCACATCTCTTCCTTTCTCTCCTTTGAGATATCCTGAACTTTCCCTGCCTCCTCGCTCCCCGCTTCCCGCCTCACTCAACACACATTCATCTACACAGACACTCTGAGGGGGAAAGGCACATGGATGCTACAAGGAATGGCACGGAAATGCCACTGTTTCAGATTTTGTATCTGCCAGATGCTTAAATTAAATCACATTGTTCTATATGCCCCTCCTGTTCTGTGCACTCAATAGCGTGTGTGCGTGAGTTCCTGCGTACGTGTGTGTGTATGTGTTTCTGTTGATACTCCCAAGGTTAATGGATTACAACTGACAAAAGCTGCAGGGACCTGGCTGGCTGGAGGGAGGAATAGTCTTCCCTCCCCAGGGAGGTGGAGAGGCTTATGCTCTCAGGTCTGGATGCAGAGACGGGCACTGTGGTTTGCAGGGTGGCGCTGACACTGAGAGGAAGTATCAGACAGAACCATTCAGAAGTTTGCCAGAAAGCATTTTGCTAGTCCTTTTTCAGAAACTTGTTTATCAGAATCTGTGGTTAAAAGGAGGAAGTCTTATAGCCGCCTCCTTTTAGCCGCTGTCCACTTGTAAAGTGCTGAAGACACCTCAGCGGGCTCAGGCAGACACTGCAGACCCTTTACTGGAGCAGCCTTACTTTGGTGACTGGCCACCCTATTCCGCAAAGGGCACCTCTGCAGACGAGATACAGACAGGGCTTCCCCGGGGGAGCCGGTGCCTATGGGAGAGGAGCCAGGAGATAAGGGCTTCTTGATTTGGAAACAGGCAAAGGATGAGAGGGAGGAAAGAGTGCTGAACCGGGACCAGGCACCAGAAGCTGAAGCTGGCTCCCACATTGCAATAACCTCTGCGAATGAAGAATAAGAGGCAGCCTGCCAGGAGAGCTGGCTCTTTGGGGGATACTTTTCATGGGGAGGGAAATAAAAATGGGGCCTCATTTGGAGCCCTGGTCTGTGCAAGGAGCTATCTGTACAGGCAGAAACCATCAGATATGGGGAAACAGTTTTATTTGCTCCACCATCTGGAGCACCACGGACTTTGAGACAGAGTCTAACTGTGTAGTTCAGGTTGCCTTGAACTCACTGTGGAGCCAAGGCTGACCTCAGACTCACGGTGATCCTCCTGCCTCAGTCTTCAGAGTGCCAGGAGTACAGGCATGTGCCACCATGCCCTACCCAACACCACCTTATTTAAATCTGAGGTCTCTCAAGGCCTAAGCCAGCTACTGCAAAGGACCCTTTTAATTAGGGTGGGCTTAGTGTGTAACGTATCTAAGCAGGACAGCTGCAGGACATGGGAAGGTTCTGCCTTCTGGGCAGAGGGAAAGGCATCAGGCTTGAAGGAATTTCAGGTTACTGACTAAATCACCATAAGAAGACTGGGAATGAAGGCGACCTATAGACACATGGTAAATATACTACTTCTCTTGTCAGTAAGTGAGTTTTGATTGTAACTCAGTGTATGCTTTAGGTTCTTAAAATATGCTGTCAGAATTCTCAGGAAAGCCCAGGATAGAATGTAAAAGATAAAGTATAAAAATGCTTCCACAAAGAAAAACATGGGCTTCTCAGCCTTCTTTGTACCTTCATGAAACCCAGAAAATTGAGAGCAAGGTTGCAGTCTGTCCTTGGTCAACATTTCATGTACCAGCCTGTCATACAGAGTTCAGGGAAGCACCACAGATCAATAGCTATTCTAGGTTAACATAGCCACAGCTCTCTGTGCTTGTTCTTAAAAGAAAAGAAAGACTTAAAAAATAAACCATACCTTAATGCATCAAAGGCATATTTCTGTGGTTTACTTATGGAAATTAGGTTAAGAAAGAGAACTCTTTTTGCACTTCTATGTATTTTTTTTTTTTAATCTAAGCAATGGGCGGTAATTCTCCTAAGTGGTTGTTCCTTTAGAAACCCTGAAAAAGGCTGTTAGCCCTCAAGTGTGACAAGAGGGTAAACTTACCCACTGAGCTCCCGGACCCTGGAACACTGCACAATACTTGTGGACAGCCCCACAGAGCCAGCCCAGCTGCCTGGGAGCACCCTCCGCACCTTGTGTGCTGTGCCCCAAGACTTGCTAACATTAGTAGCACTTGATGCACTTTGTTTACCTGCAGTGATGCTCCTGTAAACAAAATCCTGAAGTGCTTTTTTATGGGAAATGAAAAGCCACATGAGTGTATGTGAAACAATGAGCCATGGAAAATAGCCTCTTAAAGCATGTGTCACCTATTTTTATGTCCTTGCTTATATGATTTCTAATTTGCTTAAAGCCTTTAAGTGACAACTTTTGAAATTCCTACAAATTATATGCCAAAAACACACATTTTTTAAAAAGAGGAGAATGTTACAAAGTATATTCACCCTAGCACCTCTTGGCACCCTTACAAGTCTGTGCAGGAGGTAGGACAGGGGAAGGGTAGCTCAGAGAGGTTGAGTTACTCAGAGCCACACAGCCAATTTGAGGCATCCAGCCCTGATTCAGGACTCTTGGGTTGGGGCAGTGTGACTAATATCAAGCAGATATTGCTGAAAAATATACACAGATCATTTCCCTGAGTCCTATACCTAGACCTTAGCACCCATTCCTTCCCCATCATCAGCTGCAGTCAATGAACTATATAAATTCAAACTTCAGAAATGCTAAGTCTCACACATACTGTGAAAGGCATTAAAATGCAAAGCAGGAGTAAACAAAATTTCTTGCCACAGGGAACTAACAAATGTAAAGTGACAAAATAATGAGAGTTCAAATGCAGTTTCAAAAGTAGCCATAAAATGGAATTCAGAATTATATTTTAATATGCATACTGTACATTGCTTTGCTAAGGATGACTGGTAGAGAATTCTCATTTATGAACTAAGCCATAAAGGAAAGAAGAAATAGTGGGATGAGAACAGAAAGAGAGAGAGAGAGACAGGAAGAGACACAGAGACAGAGATTCAGAGTGAGAGAGGGCGAATCAGTGTGAACGGCTGAGTAAGATGGAATTACACAGCTTAGGGACCACAGAAAGCCCATCCCTGGGTAAAGCAATGCATAGCAACACAGCGCTGTCTGAGGACTCCACTTCCGACTGGCCTTGGCACGTGGCCTCAGGAGCTCCAGGCGGTTCCTCGAGACTTCGAGGAATTGGGGGTGGGGATGGGGCAGCACTGACTTGCCCAGCAGAGGACAGTTTGTAAAGTAACAAGCAACGCGCAATACTGGCCAACCTCAGTGGTCGGAATCACAGATCTGTCTTCACAGAGACATCTGGCAGTCCTGCTGCAGACACATTCCTCCCTTCTGTTCCCCCACCCTCCAGTACAGTGAGGAGGCAGGAAAGCAACTCCTTACACCATCTCTATTTATTTTAAAACACAGCCAGCCAGTGGCTCAGAGTTTTGTGTGTGGGGACTTCAGCTGGGTGCTCCCACCACCCCTTAACCCCTGTCTTCCCCACCACCCCTCAGAGGTGGCTCATTCATTTCCACGCTCAGTCTTGGCCGTGACACTCAGACTTTGTTTCTTGGATGTTCTCTTAAGGAACATTCACTTGAAGGCACCAGCGCAGAGGTGGCAGCCAAGCAGCGAGGCAGCCACAGGCACCTCAGTGCACAGCCACCTGCAGGGCTCCCAGCAACACTGGCTCCAAGCTGCTTTCAGTATTATAGGATTGAAACACAGCTGTCCTCCTCCTCTTGTGCTCTGTGTAAAGTGCACATGTAGCTGTCAGGAAGGAATAAGCTAAACTCCTCTCTACACCACATACCACACACACACACACACACACACACACACACACGCACACACGCACGCACAGAGCGCCAAGGGTGAACTCTCTGCAGAAAGTGCCCCCTTGACTCACCAACTCCCAGTTCTCCATCTCAATTTCCTTGGCCCTGTAGCTACTTCTGCATTAGCCAGAGGGACTTCCAGAATCCTTGTACATAGCTACATTTCCCAACACATGGGTAACTTTTAAAATTCTATCTTCTGAGCATTTACCCACAGATATTTGGGAGAGAGTTTGGACCCCCCCTACACACTTCTGTCCCCCACACCACACAGGCTGACAGCACCGGTAAGAGCCTGGACTGTCACTCCAATGTGTCCTACCAGTCAGGGAAACACTGTCACCAATAGCACCAAACCACCCGGAGAGGGAATGAGCCAAGGCAAGCATCCCCAGCTGCTACTCCATCTAGCACCAGCAAAGCAGTGTTTTCAAGAGGTCGGCTTGCACACTGGAGGGAGACTGACATCTCTGGAGCAAGAACTAGCACCTGAGCGGAATGAATATAAATGACGAATATAAATGATGAAAGACGGCGACTCACCTTTAGGTTGTGTGTGGGGTTGACGACACAGACAAGTTGCCCGGCGGCGGAGAAGACCCTTTTAGCCTTGTAGTGCTGAAACCGGAGGTGAATGAGATCCAACACAGCCCCAAAGCACTGAGTAAAGAAAAGCATCACAACTTTTGGGGGATTGTTGGCACAGGAAGGCAGAGAAGGAAGCTGTTAAGTCCTTGGGCTTGGGAAGGAGTGCAGCCTCCGAGACACTCCGCTCCAGCCCGGCTTAGCGTGCCTTCATATTCATCATCAAAATAAGACGGTTAGAATCTTGCAGCAGTGAGGCAGCCAATCAAAAGGACAGAAATGTTATCCTTGAGGTGCAGAGACAGCCAATAACAAATGCCTGCCTGACTGAAACTCCCTGATGAATTGAGCCTGACGGAGAATGTATTATTGAACATTACCATAGATCAGCACATTGCATTTATCTTGTGATTACAGCCAACCATACATAATGCTGGGGAGATAGGCTGACAAAATTGATTGCTTAATGTGTCTCCATTTATTAATTGACTTAATTTAACATGAGAGCCTTTCTTAATGCCCTGGCGGGGGAAAAAAAATAAAATAAAGCATTTAAACCGCCAAATAGTCAAACACCTCTCTCCAAACTAGGCAGATGGATAACGCAGCTCGTGGCTCGGCTCACCAGATCTGCTTGGGAGAAAATCAAATATTACAAGACTCTGATTCCAGATAAGGATTTGGCAGCAGCAGAAATGTGTATCTTTCGATCTTGTGTTCTGACACTCTGTAATTTGGATTTACAGCTCCTTGATAAAACTCTCTCCACTTTATATATATTTTTAAAAACCCTCAAAACAAAAACAGCAACAAAAATACCTGACCAATGCATTTGGAGTTGGGGGAAGGGAATGCATATATGTATGTTTTTTCAGAATGTAATTACTGAAGTCTTCTTTATTAGTGATAAAAATGCACAGAGAATGCTTCGAAAAATAATAAAATCCCTGATGCATGAATGCACACATAGAGAAAAATCTACATGGAGAAGAAAGTGTCTTGTAAATCAGCAAAATAATTACAGAGTCAGAGAACCTTTGCTTGTCATTCATTTGCATATTGGTGGGCAGCAAATTGCTAATTAACCACAAGATTGTTGGAGACATTAGAATAGAGATGAAGAACGCACAGCGACACTGTGAAGTACTGGAGCAGGCAAAGGGACAGTCCAGTCCTCACACTGCAACCCAGCACTCACTCCCCACTCCTCCCAACGCAGCTGGTGGAGCCCTGTTATGGTTTGGGTCTAGATGTCCCCCCAAAGCCTCATGTAGTCGTAGGTTTGATCCAGAGTGTGTGAGGCTGGAATTGATTCATGGTGCACTGCTCAGTTTAAAGGCACTAGGATTAAGGGTGTGAGTGCTACCCACCCTAAGTAGTCTGGATAAAATAAAAGGGGCAGGGAGGTGTGGTTAAACTCCCTTGTCACCTTTACTGCCTTGTGTGTGCCATGTTGTTTTCACTCTGCCAGGCCTGTTTGTTGTCCCTGCCTTGGAGTTGGCTGATTATGGACTGAAACCTCTACGAACTGTGAGCCAAATAAAACCCTTCCTAACTTTGGGTGTTGGGTATTTTGTCTCAGCAATGAGAAAAAAGAAACTAACATAAGCCCGAAGGTGCCCCATGGGCTCTTGAAAAAAGCCTCCTAGGCAGGGAGTAGAGACCTTTAGGGTTTCTGAGAATAAGCCCTGACATTTTGTTTAATCTTTGCCACTACAGCCAGGAGAGTTAGGTACTTTGTGATTCTCCTCTTCTGAGAAGCCTGCTGTCTGGGACAAGATCAACCTCAGGAGTGAATTGCAGCCTCAGAGTGAGCCCATCCCTCCTTCCCCAAAGCCTCCCCCTCTGCACTGCCTACAATGCTTAGGCAGTGATGTATGGCAAGCCGATGGACGGCAAGCGGATGGACATCTGAGACAGCTAAGTTTGTGCCCTGGTCCAGCACCAAAACTAAGAACAGATTAAAATAGGAGAGGGGAGAAAGAGGTACAGGCTTAATGAGACCAGCCAGAGCCCAGGTTATTTCCACTTAAATTTAAAACCAGACCCATTTTAAAGGACAAGCAGAACATCAAGTAAGATTTTAAATTTGTACTTTGAAAAATAATTGCATTGGCAAAAAACTAGATGATAATATTTAAACTGATCAAACACTTACCAGTGTTTCTCCTGTCTAGGAGATAGGAGTTCCTGGAAATATTCATTATGTGGTTTGTAAATAAGGAGTACTCGTCTGCGATATTATAATCTGTCAAAAGTTTACATTGTCTGGAATAAGCTTTCTACAGTTCAGCAAAAAAAAAAAATGTTCTGTGTTTTTAGTCTCTTACTTTTTAAAAAATGAAAGTGAGCATATACACCTATGCATTCTTTAAAGACTTCCTTGGTTAGATTAGAACTATTATGTTGGGTTTTTGTGTAGTTATGTTTACACTTAATTTTTGGAGGGGTTCATTTGTCTTTTTTTCACCCTACTACACATAAATATCATGAGAATATATGCTGTTGTTTTTGAAAGATTTATTTTTAATAAAATAATTATAAGCAAATAGAGGATGCCGTCAAATAAGACATTGGCCTATTACTTTGTTCTGGTAATCTTATGCTTGTGCTCAAAGATAGAGAAATCAATGTTACTTTTGTTTTTAAAATTTTGTTAAAGACTATTTTGTCTTGTTTGTAGCACCAGGGATCAAACTCGAGACTTTGCTCTTGCAAAGCAGGCACAGTGCTTTGAACTAAATCCCAGGCCCTGTTGAAGACTATTTTTAACAGTAGTTTTAGATTGATAGCAGAACCGAGAGGAAGGTAGAGAGAGTTCGCGGGGACCTCCTTCTCCCACCTTCACGCATAGGTACATTATCAACATCTGCCTCCCCAGCTCTACACCACATTTGTCACAGTCGGTAAGGCTCCACTGACACATCATTGCAATCTGTGTTCCCATCGGGGTTCATAGCACATTGTATACACTGTGGATTTGCACAAATGCACAAGGACATATACCCACTATTGTAGAATCATGCAGGAGAGTTTCACTGCCCTACAATTCCTGTGGGCCCCTTTGTTCATCTCTCTTCGCCCCTAACTGCAGGCAACCTCTGACCTTACTGTCTCCACATTCGAACTTTCCCAGAAAGTCACTTAGTCAGAACTATACTATACTATATAGTATGTAACCTTTTCAAGTTGGCTATTACTCACTTAATAATATGCATTAAGGTCTTTTCACGGGTTGATAGCTCATTTCTATTTTAGTGCTGAATAATATTCTTTTTTTCTGAATATACCACATTTTATCCCCTCACCGATTACAGGACATCTGGGTTCCTTCCAAGTTTTGACAGTTATGAATAAAGCTGCTATAATCATCCATTCATAGGTTTTTATGTGGAAATAAACTTTTCATCTCCTTTGGGTGAACACAAAGGCATGTTATTGTTACATTATATGCCAAGGAGTAAGATGTCTGGTTTATACAGTAAAAGAATATTTACCACAAAATAGTGTGGTGGTAAATGTACTAAAAATGGTGTTGCCATTTTGCATTTTCACGAGCAGTAAGTGACTCCCTGTTGCTCCACACCCTCAGAAGCATTTGATGTCGTCCGTGTTCTGAATTTTGACTACTCAAAAAGGTTGTTTAGTGGTATTCCATTGTTTCTTAAAAATACATATTCTTGATCTAAAATGACATATAACATCATTTCTTGTGCTTATTTTCAATCTTTGATGAGGCGTTGGTTCAAGTCTGTGGCCTACTTTTTTATCAGGTTGTTTCTTTTCTTGTGGAATTTTTTAAGTTCTTTGTGTTTTTGATAAAAGCTCTTTATTAGATGTGCAAATATTTTCTCCTAGTCTATGGCTTGTTTTCTCATTGTCATATCATTGTATTTATAGAAAATAAGTTTTAAATTTCTTTCTCTTTTTTTGGTACTGGGGATTGAACTCAGGTCCTTGCGCTAGCAAGGCAGGTGGCAGAACCACTGAGCTAAATCCTTGGCCCCTAAGTTTAAATTTTTAATGAATTCTATCTTATCAATTGTTTCCTTCATGGTTCATGCCTTTGGTATTGTATTTTAAAGGTCATTGACGTACTCAAAGTCATCTGAGTTTTTTCCTATATTATCTTAAAGGAGATTTATAATTTTGTGCATCACATTTTGTTGTGTGATTCATTTTAAGGTGTGCATGTGTGGAGTGTAAGTTCTGTGTATATAAAATCTTTTTTTAAAAATGTGGATGTTAAGTTTCTCCAGCATTGTGTAATGAAAAACTATCTTTTCTCTACTGTATTGTGTTTATTCCTTTGTCAAAGATCAGTTGACTGTTTTCTAGATCTATTTTAAGGCTCTCTATTCTGTTTCATTGACCCATTTGCCTTTTATTTCATCAATACCATACTGTCTTAATTACTGTGTATTTACAGTTAGTCTTACATCAGATACTGTCTGTCCTCCAACTTTGCTCTCCTTCAACATTGTGTTAACTATTCTTGGTATGTTGCTTCTCCATATCAACTTTAGAATCATTTTGTTAATATTCAAGAAATACCTTGCTGGGATTTGATTGAGATAGTATTGGATCGAGTTGGAAAAAACTGACATCTTGACAGTATTGAGTCTTCCCATCTATGAACATAAAATATCTCCCCATTTAGCAAGTTTTTCTTTAATCCAAAGTTTGTAGCTTTTCTCATATAGATCTTATACATATTTTGCCAGATTTATATCTAAAGTATTTCTTTTTTGGAAGGATACTAATCTAAATGGCATTGTGTTTTTAATTACAAATTCCATTGCTCATTACTGATATATGGGGAAAATGATTTGACTTTGTATATTAACCTTATATCCTCCAACCTTGCTATAGTCATTTATTAGTTCCAGAAATTTTGTTTGTTAATTCTTTTGGATATTCTTCATAAATAACTAGATCACTACAAACAAATGCAATTTTATTTCTTTCCTTATCAGGTTACATTTTATTTCCCCTTCTTGTCTTATAATTTTAGCTAGAACTTTCAGTGCAAGGATTGGTGGAGAGGGGACATCCTTACCTTACTCCTTATCTCCTTTAAAAAGCTTCTAGTTTCTTACTGTTAATAATGTTAGCTTTATGGGTTTTTTGTTGTAGGCGTGGTTTGTAGTTGTAGTTGTAGTTGTTGCTTTTTGGTGGTGCTGGGGATTGAATCTAGGCCCTTGAACACACTAAGCAGGTTCTCTACCACTGAATTACATCCCCAGCCACTGTAGGTTTTTACAGATATTATTCATCAAGTTGAGGAAGGTCCCCTCTGTTCACTGATCACTGAGAGTTTTAATTATGAATGGGTGTCAGATTTTGATGATTTTTCTGCATCTTTTGTAATTGTGTGATTTTTCTTCTTTAGCTGGTTGATGTAATGAATTGCATTAATTGATTTGCCAATATTGAATCGAATTTGCATACTAGTATAACTTTGCTATTCTGTTGTTTTATTCTCTTTGTGTAACCCCAGCCAGTTTTCTTAACCTTAGTGAGGTTCAGTTCCCACACCTGTAACATGTGGAGCACAGACATTTCTTTCTTTCTCAAAGTCATTATGAAAATGTTACATCTGGAAGTAGTTAATACAGTGCTAAAATCAAAGCGTTCTCTCAATATTCATTTCTACTGAGTTTTTTTGGTGGAAGGGTGTTTATTTGGTGCATTTTTTTTTATTCCTGTTCCATGAAATATTTTCCTTCACCGACATTCACTCTACCACCAGGGTCAAGAAAGCAGAAGGGACGTTAACAGTGGACCCAACTTCTGGCTGTGCCCCTAAGAGGGTAGATGCCCCCATATTGCTTAGAGCTCATGTTGGGGGTGAGGGCAGAGGGGCTAAACAGTGCACATCCATATCAGTTGTAACGACAGTGACACAGATCTAAAGCCATAGATGCTTTTCCCTAGCTGGCTCTAGATTTGGCTCCTTGCTTTAACTTTTCACAAAAATTTGTTTATTTCACTCTATTTTAGAATATAAAACACACTCATCTGTTCTGTCTGTGCTCAAAATCATTGTCCATTGGTTAATGTTTGGAGCTGACCCAAATGAAAAAAGTGAAAGTATAATGTCTAAAAATAGGGTGGCAATTAAGATTTCCGTTTCATAGAACTCACCAGCTTGTGAACTTGTGATCAGTGTACATTTCAGTATGAAAGATATATGCCTTAATGAATACTAGCATAACAGATGGATAGGCATATAATTGAATTTATAGTGAAGCACTTCATAAAGATTTTTTTAAAAGATACTGAAGTAATAATGGAGGGAAATACTTGATTACATAAAATATTAAACTATATCAAATTAATGTCTAACAAATGAAATTAGAAAAAAAAACAATATTTTGAGGATATATTTGCAGCAATTATGACAGTATATATGTCAGCAATAAAAATCCTTCTATATGTATTATTGATGTTACATACAAAAAATAGACAAAACTATTGAGCACACAGAAACAGAAATAAAAAGATGAACAAGCAGAAAGTGAAGTTAGCAAGTTAGCAGAATAGGTGGCCCCAGCCCTCACTGCCCCTCCGTTAGAAACACCAGTTTAACAACTGTCTGCAGATGAAACTACCTGTAGGAAAGCTTTAGCTTCCAGTTATCTTCAGCTTTTTGTATCTTAATCATGCCTCAATAAAGTGGGTTTTAAAATAAAGATAAAGATCAGACAGTAAATGAAAAATGCTCAGTATAACTAGAAATCAAAGAAATGTTAATTAAAACAAGATAATAACTTTCTCTGTTAAATTAGTACTTTTCATATTTAGACAATCCAAAACATTTTGTAAAATTATAGCTATAAAATTATATGTCTGAAAAAAATCAGAAAGGCATGTGAAAAGCTATTCATTGCAGCACTATTTATAATACCAAAAAACTCAAATAAGTAGTAAATGATCAGAAATCCCCAGATTTCAGGGTTGATTGAATAAGCTATAAATATCTACACACTAGTAACTATTAGCCATAGATGATTATCATAAATGATTATGTAAAAATACTGCATTTTGAAGAGTGGAATAAATTCTGGTTATGTTGGTATCTGAAAACAGAAATATGGGCCTGGGGATGTAGCTCAGCGGCTCTGTGTTTGCCTGAGAAATGCAAGGTCCTGAGCACCAATGTATACAGACACAGTGACTCACTTATAAGAACAGAATGTGATCAAAACGATGTGTGATTTCTGAGGCAAGGCCATCAAGGCACTGCGGCTTATGGCCAGCACCATCTACTCTGGGGGGACCTAAACTCCTATTGTAAGGACCCAGGAGTGGGTGGGAGGCCCCTGTGCAGAGCACAGAGTTCTTCTGACATCAGGCAGCTTGCCAGCCATGTGAGCAGACCCCTCTGGCAGCAGATCCCTGGCTCTAGCCAAGCAATCAAAGATTGCAGACCTGGCCAACATTTGTCTGCAATCTCATGGAGACTCAGCCCAGACTGTAAACTAAGCTGCTTAAAATTAGCTGAGCTGTAGGAACTGTGATATACATAGTGAAGCTTCATAATTGCTGTGAGCCACTAAGTTTTGGAGTAATCTGATGTGTGTGTATTGTTGATGAAGCAAAGGCATTACTACATAGGCATCATTGGTGTGAGAGAAAGGAGCTACAGGTGCAAGGTGGACAAGGTTACATTTGAATCATAATGATTGCAGTGTTGTGGCTTAGTCAGAGAGGAAATGAAGGTGGGAAAGCAGTAGGTAGAAAAGAGGATAAGGAAGGACATGAAAGAAGAGGGAGAAGAGGGGAGGGGAAGGGATACCGCTTGGTGAAGAGACCTTACAAGTGAATACCACGGCACCCAGATTGTGATTTCTGCATAAGATCTCCCACTTGAAACAACCTAGAACTCTTTGAAGAAATACTTAGCTCTTCATATGAAGCAGAAAATATATAATAGGAACCTGGACCATCTCTTCATCCCAGAAAGTAAGGGAGCAACAAACAAAGACTAAAAAAAACATGCTGGGTCTTATTAAATACTCAGAAGCCAACATGAAGAGGCTCTCCCTGCAGAACACGGGACATTTAGAGCATTATTAAGATCCTAACTGCAATGGACTAAAACAAGTGAAATATGTTTCAATCCATGCATCCACAATGATACTAAAAGTGGATCGATTCCCTTTGGATTATGTTTAGCACTTAATTCATTACTTTGATAACTAGTAAATAAAAGGAATAAATAAGCATTATCCTGACTTTCTAGTACAAACTACACCTCCACAGGATCAAATGGTGAATGAGAAGCTTCTTTTTCTAGGAGTATTCCAGTTGATAAATGAACAAATAACAGTAAAAGGAGAATTTATTTAAAAATTTTAATGAAATGACAGATCTGAGCAGTGATCACTGGCTCTATCTGTGGCCTGCAGACAACCAGGTACCCTTTCCACCAGGATCAGAAACACGACTTATGAAGGATGTTGCCAAAGTAACAGACATGAATCTGAGCAAACCTCTAGATTCAGCTACCTATGTTTAGGAAAGGTAGGGGACAGAGAAACATGGTTAATGACAACACGTGAATCCAACTGGCAGAATCCAAATTGGAAGAAACTAGGAAAAATGACTATGGTTTTTACAAATGCATCGCAAAGACAGAAAGATTAATCAGGCCGAGTAAGAGGGAGGAATCATGTTTTAAGCAATATACAAAAACGCCCAACATACATTAAACTTAAAAAATCATGAATTACAACTGGATTTAGAAAAAGATCCATCTTAACTTAAAAGATTATATGTAGTACAAAATTTAGAAAACATGCAAAAATAGTAAGTTTTATTTCTGAATAGCAGACTTGGTAATCTAAGGTTTCTGTGTTTTTTAGGAGCAGATATTCATAATCACTGTATCATATCTCTTTTAGAATGAGACATAGATAATTCAGTTTTAACAATCAGTTAAAAAAATCACACAATTTAAAAAATACTTCCTTTCTTCCTTTTTGACATGGTGGCCCTGTGCTTACATCCACAGAGATCCTATTTTCTGTAAGAAAATGAACTGATCCCTCTGGACCATAATGTGTTGATGGGTCCTGTTTCCCTAGTAACAGGCATGTATTTTATGAAGGTGGGAACAACCCAAAAAGGAATGAGGTAGGGCTTGCCTTCAGGTTTTGAGATGGGTGACAGTTCTATTAGCCCTTCCAGAATTGTTCTAACAGGTCAACATTTGAACTGTGAAGTCTGCCTTTTGGAAGATGACAGACAGGGAAAGGAAGCAGCCTCCATATAGCTCAGGTTGGGTACAGATGGTCCAAAAGCAACAAGTTTATTGTGTAATGTTGCCAAGGCAACAGCAGCTGCTTCTGGTATCACAGTGGGTGGGGGAGGGGCAAAACTGGAAATAAAGAGGCAGGACAATTCTGTAAATCTTTCCTAAGGAAGCAGGATAAAAGATTGCAAAATAGCAAACATTATCTGTATGAGCCTATGTCTATACTATTCAAAGTGTCAACAACAAAAAGCAAATTATGATTTTCACATTATAATCTGCCTGGGACCAAATGGGAGCCCAGTGCCTCTTGTCATATTGTCATTTTCCCTTCCACGTCTTCAAACAGCGATGAACAGGCTTTCATACAGCTTTATCCTCTTAAGTGTTAAAACGCATTAATGCTTTTCTGTGACAGTTGTTGTGGCATCTATTCATGTGGTTGAAAGATGCTTATTATGTTTTAGCATTGGTCCTCCTGTCCTTTCGCTCCCACCTCCAAACTGTTTCATCCGCAGAAAAGAGGGTGAGGGGAAGAAAATGTGGATCAAGGAGGGGAACGACAAGAGCAGGTCCATGGAATGTGCTGGAGATACTGTATTTCACCCACAGGGGAGAGCAGCCACCAGGCTCCCCCAACATAGGGCAGCCCTGAGTGGGTACTGTGGACCTAGGGGAAGGAAGTCAGGGCTCTCCCACCACGCACTGCTCACTCGGCTTGCGACAGCCCTTAGAGAGGGATCAGAACTGAAGGCGAAGAGAGGGAAATGGAAAACGTGGACGTGGAGAGGAGGAGAAGCGTCTAATTCTAAACCATCTCAAGCTGGACACAAGGGGCCGAGGGGGAGCGCTCCCTGTCTGAACCCCATTGAGGGTGTTTACAACTTTCACTGATCCTTGTGTGGCTTTCACCTGCCAACAGTAGAGAGAACTTACATCCCTGCTGTGTCCAGTTCAGAACGTCCAGACGAGATGGTCCAAATGTGGGAGTCACGCAGGTTGGGGAGCCTGGATCTTAGCTCAGGTGGTGCTGCTCACTGCCATGTCCTAGGAGGTGGAGTCATGGGGGTGGGAGTTAAGGAGCCCAGTCTCCCTGTCTTCTTCACTCCCTCAACTATAAATAGGGTGCTGAGGGCAACTTGTGGCCATTGGTTATGGACTGGGCACAGCACTCAGAATATTACTTATTGTCATTCTAATTTGAGCAGATGTTTCAAACCTAGGAAGGAATGGAGGCTCACTTTGACTTGCTTTTTGGATTTAAGTGTGAGACCAAATAAGGTAGGAACCTTGACCCGGAAGCTCTGTTAAAATTGGAGAGGGGTCTGTATGAGTCTTTACCAGAGAAAATAACCAAGAAGATACAGGAAGGGGGATAGATTTTGATTTTAAGAAATTGGTGAAAGCGATTCAGGAGGCTGGCAAGGAAAGGCAGGCAGGCCAGAGACCGAGGGAAGAGCTGATGTGACAGTTCAAGTTCAAAGGCAGAATTCCTTGTCCAACAAGAGGAGTCTTTTCTTTTCAAGGCCTCCAACTGCTTAGATGAGGCCCACTCACATTAGGGAAGGCGATATTCTTTGACATGTTAAATCTTATCAAATATTACTTTTACAGAAACATCTGGAGTAGCGTTTGACCAAATATCCAGGAACTGTGGCTTACCCAACTTGACACATAAAATTAACCATCACAGTACCCCTCCAAGCACTGTCCCAAAGTTGGACATTTTTACCTTGTGAATGAAAATTGGACACATCAGAAGCCATGACCCCAAAGAGTCATTTGAACAATGAATACAATCTGTCTGATGCAGTTAATGGCATGGCTTCCACGGAGTAGCTGGGATCAGATTTTAGTTCTCTTTCATTTATATTTCTTTAGGAGGAAATAAAACAAAGAACACCAAAACTCTATACTAAGAATCATATTAAAATGCAATTCCTACCACCGAACCTGGGGCTAATTTATATATTTTTTTCTGATCATTTACTTATTAAGCTACTTGAAGGGAGCCCTGGATTTGGGGCCAAATGCTCCAATTAGGTCCGCCACTTTGGCAGGCCTAGTGAAGCAGGTTGCCCTGCCTGTGCTGACCAGAGGAATGGCAAAGATTTGCTACAGTTATCTAGGTCAGTTACTAGGTCCTGGAAAAGAACTGAAGGATGACACCTTGCTGAAATAGTCTAACTTTCTGGGAAGAGTGATGTTATATAAACATGGAGTATAGCTGCTTTTAAAACAGGAAGGAAGGAAGGAAGGAAGGAAACCAAGTTGAGCTGCCTGTCTCTGAGAATAACACCTTCTCCTTTTCTGTCTTTCAGGAAACTCTCACTAGGTCCTGATGGCCCATCCCAGTGCTTCCTTCCTTTTACAGCTCGCTGCCCATCTTCCTTTATGTGGGGCACACAAGTCAGCTAGTGAGTGGTGCAGAGCTGTTTCTGTAACCTGCTGTCAGCAGAGGGGACATGTCCCGGGCCACAGTCCAAGGGCAAGGTGACAACCAGAGTTTTAGAAGGTGCTTCTTGCTGGTCTAGGGAAAGAGGAGGTCTTGGACTCTGCTGAAAGTGGACAACAGAATGGTTTTCCTGAAATATGGTTTACAAATACATAACAAATTCATCAAAGATGTGTGTGGGTGCCTAGCAATTCTATTTCTGAAACCCTAAGAAAGTACAGAGAAGTATGCAACATATATGTACAAGGATACTCAGTATATTTTTCTAATAGTGAAAAACTGAAAGCAACTTAAATGCCCAAACATATATAGGATCAAATAAATAAATTACAATCCATTTTGAGAATACTCAACTGTTAAAAATAATAAAATGATGATGTTCATTGTATATAGAATGAGTATTTGTATATGTGTCTACATGTACAAAGATATTCATCACATTAATGGGGAAATAGGTCACAAAATATTATGTGTAGAATCTATCAATACACAGGAAATATTGTGATGAACGTATACCAAAATATTTAGTATTTTTTTCCTGAGTAATAGAATTTTGTTTGGTTGTTATCTCATCTTACATATCTGTTTTTCTACACTGAGTATATGTTACTGGTGTGCTTCAAATAAGCTAGGAGTACCTTTCTCAAGAATGAATCCTGCTGCCCACTGATCTGCCTAACCTTTGTTGGAAGGGTTTTGCTGAGTATGTGAGGCCCATGAGGCTATCTGGAGAGGAAAGTTGTTTCCCCCATTATCTGTTATCTTTCACCCTCCACTGGCATTTTAACGTCAGTGTTGATGGTAACCTCTCAGATTGATTTCTCTGTGTGTGTGTCTCTCTCAAAACAAAATCCTCCCAGACACCAACAAGGTGTTCCTTATAAAGAGTCTGGATCTGGATTGTGTACTGCAAAGAAGCAAAACAGCCGTCCAATTCCATCAGAGGCCCTGACACTCCTATTTTTATAAAGTCAGACAGTATTTCCTTGGGGTTTGTTAACCTAAATTAATCAAGAAGGTTCTGGGGCTAATGCCATAAACCAGAAGTCAGGAACATAAATAAAGATAGCACTGAAAAACCTTGAGGGTATACGTGTGTGTGTGTGTGTGTGTGTGTGTGTTGGTGAGGAGTGCTGTGTGGGTTTGTATGTGTGTTGGTGGCGAATTCTGTGTGTGTGCACACACATGCACATGTTGGTGTGGAGTACTGGACTCTTGTCTTCCTTTTTGTGGACCCTGAAATGTGATATTTTCACTGCATATAAGGAGAGGGTTTGAAATGATGCCATTTCTTGATAAGGCTGGGACAGTTCACCCTGAGTGCTCATGGTGTAGATAACACAGAAGACAGCCAGCACTTTCCAGATTAGATGTGGCAGAAATGTCAGAGTGTAATTGTGTTACCTTGCTCTCCTCCGGAACTGCTGACTAGGAATGAGAGACTGAGCCTCCTCACTGCACAAATGTTGAGAGCCCTTGAAGTGGTCTTGGAATTTTAGACCTTGAAATGCAAAGCAGAAGGCTGAAAAGCCACAGCTTCCTGAAGTGCAGCCAACACGGAGTACCCCATGGGAGGAAGAGAATCAAAAAAGTGCATTTCTCAGAACCTGCTCTCCAAGTGGGATTCTGCCTGGTCCCTTTCTCTCTGCACTCCACTGTTTTCAAGCCCTTGGAGGGTGGAGCAGTCTTTCTATTTATAATCTATTGAATGGGTTCATAAAAATCAGTCCGTAGGTATTATCCACCTGCTATGTTCTCAACACCGAGAAGTAAAATTCTACTATGGATAGAAGCTCTGCGCTGGAAGAAGTTTTTCATAGATCGCAGGAATAGTGCAATTCATTTAATGTATGCCTTTCTGTAGAAAAGATGACACCAAACCCAAATATTCCAGAGCATCATCGTCAACATCCCTCCTCCTCATTCCTCCTCCTTCTCCCCCTCCCTCCCTCCCTTTCCTTCGGTCTCCAGGGCACTCCACTGGATGCAAGCTGAAGTAGCGGCTCCGACACCCATTTCACCAGCAGCTGCCCTCCACGAGCGCCACACCCCTCTGCCTCCACCCAGGGCCTGAGCAGCACCGCCAGGGAGAAGCTCTGGGTGCGTTTGCTAACCTGGCCAAGGCAACCCTGACAGAGGGTCCTGGGAGGGAGAAGCTGCCCTCTAATGAGGCACCGATCCCTGCCTGCTGCCTGCACTCCCACCCTCTCCTGCCTCTTTATTTAAGTGGAGCCTCTCACATTGTCCAAATGGTTGGGACAAACCCGCCAGGAATCATAAAGGGGGGAAATGCTTCCAGGAATGAGTTATACACTGCAGTAAATTCATATACTCCACGTAGCTCCTCGTTCCCTTTCATTATGTTAATTCTTCCGAATCTATAACCTAATTCCCTCCCCCCACACCATGCACATTTTTCTTTTTCCTGGTGAAGAAGCTGATTGATGCTGAAGTCAAACTCCAACCAATTTTGTGATAGTCTGAATACTCACAGCAATTGGCCTGCAGCTGCCAGTGGCTGTTGTGAGCTCAAGCTAACACCCCCAAACACACACAATACACACACCACACACACACACAGTCACCAGGCTCATCCAGGACTGTAAGGAGTCTGGCTGCACGTGCTAGGTATGCACTCGGGAGTTTGTGTGTGTGTAGCTGCTCGTCCTGGACAAATGCCAAGGTCAGGGACTCTATAGAGGGTTATCCTAATATTTCCTCTTTGGTCTGTCTCACCCTGCTTTGCGCTGCCCTGGGGACATCCTTTCGGGTTCGTTGGCATTACTCTCTCTCACACATAGGATGCCTGACGTGATGCCTATTTATTATTCAATTATTAGAGTTATTGGATATGTTCATGGCTTATTACTCTCTGGGTGCATTTACAAATAGGACAGCAAAAAGCCATAGCAGCTTAATCTCTGTTTTTACCAAGAAGTGTGCAACTACTCTGAACACATTGTCTTTGTTTAATAAAGCTTTCGTGGTGTTACTTCACTTTTCAAACCCTAATTTTCCTTTTATGGGATACCTAAAAATATATATATATGAGGCTTCCCTCTAAAACAGGTTGGAGCAGGCATTGTTGATACAGAGACGGCTGCCAGCGAGGACCCCAGTGAACAGGGGGGCCTGTAGGTGGAATCCCCTGCAGCAGAGGTGACACCTGCCTCCTGACTCTGCCCAGTTTGCTTTTGACAGCCGGCTTCCTTTCCCCAGGCCTTTCCCTCTGAAGCTCATTCTGGCTGTGGTTTATGGGTGAATGTGTGCACACCCCTATGTACTTGTTCTGTTGCAGTGTTGCAGCCTCTTCCCCACAGCAGGAGCAAAGATGCATTAAGTCTGCAGAAGGGGCAACTTAGTGACAGTGTGTCTCAAAATTTAAATTACTAATGCTGTTAATATTAATAATAATAATAATAATAATAATAAATTGTGGCTGGGGATGTAGCTCAGTACGAAGGGCCTGGGTTGAATTCTCCATCACACACACACACACACACACACACACACACAC
>NW_022900950.1:50582937-50595591 GCF_012274545.1 Fukomys damarensis | reverse complement strand
TTCTCGATCACACACACACACACACACACACACACACACACACACACACACACACACACAGTGCTAATGCTGAATGAAACACTGGAGGGGAATGTGAAGAACCATTTCGGCGGGAAAGGAGAGTTTACCACTTGTCTATTGATTGTTTCTACTGCTGCTTTGTTATCTGGCCAGCGAGGGGCCCTTTCTCTGCTAGCTGCTCTCTCCACATAATTTGCCCAGCACAACAGGACAGCCCCTGAACCAAGGGCTCTTCCTGCGATGCTCCATTACAGCCTGTTGTTGTTTCTGTAAATAGTCACTGCTTATTTCCTGAGGCTGCTCTTTGGTTGGACTCTTGGAAATTCTGTTACTGCACCCTAGAAATGCAGCACCCAAGCCATTGTATCAGGCCTTTTATAATTATTATTATTATTCTCAGCTGTGAGGGGTCCAATACCCCACAGTCACTTTGAATGGGCTCCCCGCTGGCAAAGCTCATCTGCTGAATGCAAACGGCTGATCTGGACGTGAATCCCTTCTGAGAATAGGGCGTCTTTGCCACACAGGGCTTTGCCAATACTTCAAACAGTCCTTCTGATCAGCAAGGGGAGAATGTTGAGATTTCTAATTAACCTAAAGCAACATTCTTGAACTATAAGTTGTAGTCCATCAAGTGGGCTTTGAAATCAGTGTAGTACTTTTCAACTGGTATAAAAAAATTGAACCATATGGAGTGGAATAAACATGTAAGAGTGCACTTTGGGCAGTAAATTTCAGTTTCTTTGTGGCATTTTGTTCCAATATATACACATATGCACAGATATTTGAATGTAGGTATTGAGATGAGACACAAACCATATTTTTGTGTATTCTTAGCCTTTATTCTTATGAAACAAATGAAACTCCTAGCAGCATATGTGCTATTTACATATTTCCGTGACTAATAAAGGAGAAACCTGAATTCCCACCACTGCAGCTGAGAACCAGAACAGAATGGGTACCAGACCCTTCACTTCTTTCCCTTCCCACCTCCAGAGACAGCACCATCCTGACTTTTGTGGTATTTCCCTGCTTTTCTTTATGATTTTACTGTCTATGTACCAGGCAGACAGAGTCTACTTTGTCCGGTCTTTGAGCTTTGAAACTGATTCTGGGATTGGCCTCTTCCCCTTACATCTCAGTTCCCCTTGGTTATGTGTGAGCTGTGGTTACTCATTTTCTCCACCACAGAGCACCCTTCCTGATCTGTACCCTGACTTATGCACCACTCTGGCCATCAGACATGGACTTGCTCAGACTGGACATCCACACGCTGTGCTGCTGTGAAGCCTCTCAGTCCTTTCCTTGGCTAGGCACTAGAGGGGTTCCTTTGAGTACACAGGAGAGAGACGCTGGGTTTGGGTCCATCCATGGTTAGCCTCACAAGGTACAACCCAATGTTTGCACCCATTTCCCCACCCCCACCCCCATGTGGTTCTGTTAAAATGTATTTATGACTGTAGGCTTTGGTAGAAATAAATAAATAAATAAAAATTGGAAAACTCTAAAGACTCCTAGTGTAAGAATAGTTCTCTACAGCAGAATTTTTCATTGCACGTGTGCGTGTGCATGTAACGTGTTAGAAAGGAGTTGGAGAAAAGAAAGGATAAAAGGTACTCATGCCTGGTAATGCTTGTTACCTGCCATGTACTGAACTCTGCACTTTGCATATACCATCCATATTGGTCACCTTTCCATTGCTAAGACAAAGTACCTGACATACATAGCTTAGAGGAGAAAAGGATCATTTGGGCTCATGGTTTCAGAGGGTTTGATCTGTGTTTGGCTGGCTCCAAGGCACAAACATCATGACAGAGGGCTATGGCAGAGAAAAGCTGCCTGACTCATGGCAGCCAGGAGGTGGGGTGGAGGGAGGGAGGGAGAGATTCTAACTCTCCAAAAACACACCTTTGGTGACCCTCCTCCTCCTACAGGTGACCCACCTCCTACCAGCACATTCAGTTACCTACTTATCAATGGGTGGATCTACAGATGAGTGTAGCACCCCATGAACCAGTTTCTTTACAGCTAAAACTGGAGGGACTTGTGACAAGAAAAATTGCACTTCTAGGTAACCTCCCTCAGTAGAGAGATCTAGTAGGCAGCTGGTTGCAATCAATATTCCAGTCCTTTAAGAGCATTGTCTGGATGTGGTTCTTTTCCTCAGCCTGCTTTTCCATTCTAGTGCTCAGGCTTTAATTGCACATGCTTTAATCTTTTGGAAAAATTTGTTTATTCTCACCTAGAGGCTGCCAAACTCCAAGAGATTGCACAAATGGAATCAACAACGTGTGTGCCAGACTCATTTTACTAGAATCCACCAGGTCAACCTTATACAGGGAGTTCATTACTGCTAAACCCCGACATGACTTCTACCTAAGACCCCTTAGGTTAGCTCTCTGGAGAGGGCCTCTGACTGCAGTCTCCCCTACACCAACCCTTCTCAGCTTGAAGCATCTAGATTGAGTTTTTACCCATTCTCCCTAACCACAGTTAGCAATAGCTCTTCAGAGGGAGGAATATTATAGGCAGTTAAGTTAGATAGAAATTAACATATAGTCAGAGAGGGATGATGCTCTCAAGGAAGTTAGTGAAAAGTAAAGACATCAGAATTGTGGCTGGAGGTGCATCTGAAGAAGACCAGGCCTCAAGATAAAGATGCAATGGCCAGACCTACATGCCTCCCTAAGGGATAAACAATAACTTTAAACTATACTATAATTAGCACCACCTCATGCAGGAAGTCAAGACAGTCATCAGATGCCCAGGTGGGTGACCAAAGGATCTGGATCCATCCACTCCCAAAAATATCTTTGTCCTTTCCATGTACCCTACATGACCTGCTTCCCTGTTGGATCAATATTAGCTAAGAAGCTATACTTGCAACCCTATAGGTTGATTATAGTTTGACCCTCATTGTACTCACATTGTGACTTTGTTGTATAAATTGCATCTGACAAAGGGCCTTGGTGGTTACTCACTCACAACCCCTACTCTCTCTCTCAGGAGCTATCTCTCAATAAACTTTTCCTACTCTTAACTTCTGCTGTCCTTTGAAATTCATTTTTCAATTTCAGGGAACACAAACTTGGCGCATCTGTCATCTAGCAGGGTGGGAGTTATTTTTCTCCTAATATCATAATCACCTAAAAACCTCATTTGTAAACACAGGGGATATTTGAGGAACATTTTAGATCTAGACCATAGTGCCATCTAAATCATGTGGGTATTTTATTTATTTTTTATTTTTTTTTGGTACCTGGGATTGAACTCAGGACCTTGCACTTGCAAGGCAGGCGTAGTGCCACTGAGCTAAATCCCCAACCCTCACATAGGTTTTATTAGATGAGATTAATCTCAATGATAGAAGAAACTGAGGCTCAAAGAAAATTAAAAAGCACATTCAAGATCAGATGGCCAGGAATAGTCTGGGGTTGGAATTTGAGCCTGGCCCATTTGCCCCTAAAGCCTGACCACACTGACCTACCCCAGGTGTTCTTCCTAGCAACCTTGCCCCTCCAGGCCATGTTCCTCTGCTTTATTGGCACATGGCATTGGCCCTTGGCATCACCATGAAGGAGGCACAATTCACTGAAAGATCTCTCTCCTGCCATGCCCATGTCTTGCATCCAGACACCAGCCTATATCAGCCCTGCAGATGCTCAGCATGATCAGGACACCAATGCCTGCAAACTCACTGAGGCCTCCACTCCCTACTATGCTTAGATATCTTTCTATCCGTGGCCTTCACAAGCCTCACGATCTCTTATTGAGCTTGGGCTATCTCACTGGAAGGGGTTCAATCAAACTTCTCTCCTGAAAGTTCTTGATTTCACCAAACTATTCTCTAATTACATTTCAGCCATATGAACTGACCAGAGAGATATAATTATAAATCAAGAGTCCTGATCCAAACTTCTTCTGCCCACTTACTGACAGATCAAGGCCAATCTGGGGTACTCAGGTGGTAAAAATCACACCTTCAGTAACACTTGACCACCAGCCTTGTGTTTGCCATTTATACCCTAGCCAGAGCTCTTCAGGGCTCTACCTGAAATAGCCCCTCAAACTTCTTGACAAGATCTAAGGTCTGTAGCCAAAGAAATATTTCCCTTCATTTCAAACAAAATTTAAGATGGAAGGGAAACCAGAGAAAGGACATTTATCCATTCATTCATTAAACATTTTCTGAGCACTATCAGGAATTGTGGAAGATTGGTAGGCATTGGTGTGAGAGGAAAAAATACAAAGGTTGTTGTCTTGAGGCATTCACAATTTGTAAATTGCTAAGGACAACGGTATTGTTATATTTAGGAATGTTCAACACTGATTGTACCCAGATTTCTACTTTCCCGGCATGCGAGAAGATTCTATCTCCTGGCCCTTGTAATTGGAACTATCTGAGCAGTTCTGTCCAGTGAACTGCACGTGATAGGACCACATATCACAATGAGGCTGAGCGGCCATTTGCCTGTGTCAGTGACTCCAGAGTGACCTTTTCCCTGTGCCACAGTCATGAGAGAAGCATCGATGGCAGCTGTGTCAACATCCTTGGCTCCCAACTGGAAGATGGCCCAGAACAGAGCCCCTACAAGGAACTTCTGTTGTTTAAAACTGCTGAGTTTGGAGGGCTGTTTGTTACTGCAGTGTAACCTGGTCAGTCCTCACTGATGCAAACATGCAGTCATATCCATCCAGATTGACAATGTGAGAGGTCATTGAGTCTAATACAGAAGGAGGTGTTCTTTTTGGTGGGAGATATTCTCCTGACTATGATGAGGCCAACTGTGGAGAAGGTAATTCATTATGAGGATATTCTTAGAATGCTCCAAGAGCCCTGATAGCCTGTGCAATAATGAATATATTCAGACCAATTAGTCACTTACCAGCAAGACCCTGGATTTCCATAGCACTTCTTGAGGCAGAAAACTCACAGTATGATTGAGGTCATTACAGCCAATGGACAAGATAAAGCCGCAGAAAGCACTGACCACAGAAGATGGAAAAAATATGTTATCTAGGGAAACGACATGAGTTTCCATGTAAATAAGCAGGGCTCACTTTCCCAGGGTCAGTCCCTACTGAATAAGACTTATGCATTCAAGGAGCCACCCTAGATAGCTAACCTTCTGCTATTTTCTCCTGGATCCAGTCCTTGAATGAGAGGTCAGAAAGCAGGTATGAGTGGCACAGACCCTTCGAATCACAGAGTCACTCTGATGTGCTGAATCTGCTCCCTCCACTGAAAACAAAGGACAATAAATTCCCCCCTCTTCTGTCACTGAGACAACTGCCAATACACAGTTTATCAGTCAAAGTTCTCCAGAGAAAATCCAAATGTGTGTGTGTGTATACACACAGATGATTTATATACATATTTAATTATATATTTATATATAATATATATGAATGGTGTATGATACACACACAGTACACATAGATTTGGTTTAAAGAATGGGCTCGCATGTCTGTGGGGTGGCAAGTCTAAAATGTGTGTTAGAGGCAGGCTGGAACCTCAGGCAGGATTTCTGTGTCATGGCCTTGAGGCAGAATACTTTCGTATGTGGAAGCCCTAACCCGCAACGTGACTGTATTTGGAGCAGGGCCCTTAGAGAAGTAATTAAGGTAAAATGTGTCATAATGGCAGGGCGCCAATACTCTAGGACTAAGGCCCTTATAAGAGAAAGAAACACCAGAGAAATGCAGCATGTGGACAAAGAGATGACCATCTACAGTCAAAGACAAAGGAGTCAGCAGAAGCCCACCCTGTGATCCTGGATTCCGAGCACCGCTGCTGTGTAACCCTCCAGTCTGTGGGATTTCATAAGGCAGCCTTGGCAAACCCACACAAAGGCCCACTCACATAATCTAGGATAATTTCCTCTGCTTGAGGTCATTTGGATGCAGATATTAATCACACCTTCAAAACATCTTCACAATAACATCCAAACTATCTTTTACCCAACAACAGGGCTCCATGGCCTAACCACCCTCCTCCGTCAGCACACACATGAACACTTCAGCCACAAATGTGGTTTATCACACTCCGTGAGATAAAGTCTATCACTAGGCTCATTTGATTTCAGGTCAGGTTTTGCCTCCAAATAAGATACAAAATAATCATTGATTTTTGGATCTGGGGCAAGGAGAACCAGAAATTAATTTCACTTACTTCATAGTTTTAACTGTGGCTGAACTTGCTTGCTAAAGTACACTGAAAGAATAAAATGCAGCTAGGCACTGTAGCACATGCCTGTGATCCCAGCACTCTGGAAGGCTGAGGCAGGAGGATCTCAAGTTTGAACACAGCTTGGATAATTTTGTGATTCTCTGTCTTAAAATAATCAATAATAATAAAAGAACTGTGAATGTAGCTCAGTGCAAAGGTCGAGTATAAAAAAGGGGAGAAGGAAGAAAGGAAGGAAGGGTGAACAAAGTGCTTCCACCCATTCCTAACAGTGATGATGATGATGCCTGCCATTTATAGATATGTAACATTTTGTCAGGAATAAATAACTTTCATTTTCATTCATCTTTCATGGTAACACTATGAGGTATGTATTATCATGCCTGTTTTACAGAAGAAGAAACTAAGTACAGAGTAGGAAAGCAATTTGCCCTACAACACATAGCTACAAAGGAACTCGGTAGAGCTTGTATCTAGTTTGTTATACTCCTCCTGCCATGAGAGAATGTGTTTAGAAAAGCAAAAAGTATAACTGTTCAGGAAACAAGGTCCAAACTCCACGGCCTTCAACACCACCAAGCCACTGGCTCCCAGCTAGAGCCTTTTCATTGTTGTGGGTCCTAGACCTTTGCAGTAGTAACCTTCCCAAGCATCTGGTATCAATGTTGTCTTCCTCACGGACTTTCTATGCCCCCCTTGATTACCTAAGCCAACTCTCGCCCTCAGCCCCACAAGAGCCAGGACTTGGCCTCAGAAGCCTGGTAGCTTGGTTTAGCGATATTATATTTCATGGCTGCTTTCCAGTTCTCTTGGTTCTGCCCAAATTGGAGAAGCCTCTCATGTGTTGTGCTGCAGTCCTGCCTCTGAGGTGGCTGAATGAAACACATGGTGGGGTGGAAGGAAGAGAGCTTTGGAGGTCCCTGGGTCTTCTTCTGGATGTTCACTTGGGCAGCACCGCTCCCTCTTGTAGGACATGTGCAGACTCGTGTCCACAGCACAGGTTTGGGTGAAGATGCAGCAAGACAAGGTTCACAAGCTCTTATAGGGCATGAGAATCTCTAAAATTACCCTCCTTCCTGTTTGAGGGCAGCCCAGAAGCCAAGTAGTAGGACAGAGACATTGTGCCTTAACAGGCTCAGTGTCTAGAACCCCTTTCCTCTGCAAATGAGTGGCTTCACACCTCTGGCATGTGTTACCCTAGGCGACCTTCATTCCCAGAGCCACAGAAGCCACTTGGTGACAGCTGGTGCCTGTCCTCAACCCTTGGGTCAGATCTACCAAAAGGATCCTCTTCCCTTCCACCCCTTCCAGCTCCATAACTGACATGCTTCTTTTCCCCCCCTCGGAGCAGAACTGGACTGAAATTACACAGGCTTGAAAAACATCATAAGGTGTCTTGCTTAAATTGCTTTTCTTTTCTGTTTTTTTTTTCATTTTAATTAAAAGAAAACAAAAATCCAAACTCTACAGTGGAAGATTCATTAAATAGTTTACCACACTTGCTATGTCTAGTGGTAATTGAATGCACTCACTGTGCAAACCGTCCTTACATTGAAACTTTTCCTAGCACCTTGCTAGAACCCAAGCCACAGGGGAAGTGTGCCCTTCTGGAGGAGGCTGTTCTTGGAAGGGGCTGTCCTGGTGGTGGTGTCACAAAAAGCCTGGAGCTCGAAAATATTTTCTAGCCCAGACAAAAGCCAACATCGGAGACACATTTGTCTAGACAGCAACTCCATGGAATTTAATTTACCTTTGGGGGTAAATTACAGGACCGTTTAGAGAGAAGACCAAATGACTATTTTTTAAAGGGAGCATGAAGCCTTACCAGTGATGTGTGTTCGTAAGTTCTTAGGGGACTTGGACGGAGGCTTGTGATCTGAGAGATCTGATGATTTTTTTCTTCCCTCACTGGCTTTCAGAATTTGCAGAGCCTTTTTTCCTTCACAGTGTGGGTTAAGCACATCACTGCTGTTATTAACAAAGAATCTAAGCAGATCTCATTGTTACTTGAATGAATTAATTGCATTCATCATTATTATTACTTCTTCTGAAATGAAGACCTTGAGAAACCACCTGACACTTTTTAAGAAGTTGTGGTAAAATGTGCATAACAGGAAATTCACCATCTTAACTGCTTCTAAGCGTACAGTTCAGTGGCATTAGGTATATTCGCTGTTGTGCCATGTGGGATACTTGTTCATGCCTCCCATCTCCACCTGAGCAGTTCTGGTCTCCCACAAGAGGTCACAGCAAGATCTCATTTTCTAATTGGTGTATTTACTCATCCCATTCTAACCCTATCTGCATAATGTGCCTTTATCCCCTGGGAGTCTCTCCTCTAGAAATAATTACTATCACAGTTTTTTGGTACCGGGGGTCTAACTCAGGACCTTGCCCTGCCGGACAGGCAATGTGCCACTGAGTTAAATCTGGCCCAATGACCACTTTTCCTTCAGTTTGTAGTCACTCTTTTTTATGCAAAGACTGCAAGGGAGGAAAGAAGGACAGGAACCGACATTTATCAGATAGCACTGTGCACCCCTTATTCTAAGCAGTGTATAGATGTCATCTGTTTCCTGTGTATAAGTCTCCTCCCTCATAAGTGGTTGCTCTCCATTTAACAAATGAGGAAATTGTGACCTGGGGAAGCTAACTAAAGGGCCACACAGCTGGAAGTGAACTAAATGTTTAAAGGAATGCAAAATCTAATATAGTATATCAATTTGAAGAGAAGGAAGTTGAAAAGACAGGAAAGTTCTAGGAGGGAGGTGGGGAGGATAAATGAGTGAGAAAGAGGGGAAAGAGAGCTGGTTCCCCCTCCCTGACTGCTTTTACAGCACTTACAGGGCCTTGGGCTGGCTGGGTTGCTTTCTTAAAGGGAACATTCCCCAAAAGGCCTGCTTTCCTGCCTTGGGAGTTTGATTATAGACATTACGGATTACTTCGTTCACTTGCATTCTCTTGCTCAGAGTCACTCAGAGCTGCAGGCAGAGTTTCTGACTCTGCCTCAAATTAAAATGCCAACTATTTGTCAAGATGGATTTTCTCAGCCAACCATCTCCAAGTGCTGGAATGTCTCTGTCTAGCTGAAAATGCCTCCCTGGACAGTTACCATGGCAATCCCTGTCTGCAGCGTGGCAGGATCAAATCCTTAAAAGAGACTTCCAAATTGGTGTGGCCACTTTCAGCCACAGACCCACACTGAGATTTGCCTTGGGTGCCTACCGTGAAAACCTAGGAGGAAAACTCAGAATGTCTCCCCAGCCTCGGGAGTGGGTTTGAAGTGTCTTCATCAGCCTGTGCTTATTTTCCTGTCCTTCCTCCACCTTCTGGACTCAAGGTCAGACACTTAAAAGCAAATTTACTCTTTATAGAAAAGGGCTGACATGCAAGCTAGTAAAAAGGCAGCTGGCTCAGTAAAAGTAGATAGAGTAAGATAGAAGCATTTGAAGGTTTTGAAACTGGAATCTGGTTTTGATAAAAGATTAAGAAAATTTTAAAGAAGGCTCGCTCAATGATTGAGTGAGGTTTTTTTGGTTAATTCCCAAGGCATGGAATAGAAATGTAAACAGCTAAGAGGTTTGAACTGTATAATTGGACATAAGCAAGTATTAAAGTTCTATTAACTCCTGCAAATCAGTCCTGTGCCAGTGTTTGGTAAGTGCTGTGATTCAACTAAGAGGGCAAACGGCACACTTTAGCATTTAAAAGATGTTCAAGGTCAGTCGCATAAGTGTGTGGGGTTCTGTGAATGTGCCTAGAAAGAAATCTGTAAATTTTATAGCAGCATCGGGCTTTTCCAGTCCTGTCTGCCTAGGAGATCTGGTCATACAGTAACTTTCATTGGCTGCGACCACCCGTGAAGATTCCAGAAGGTTCTGTTGGCCTCCTTTGTCCATCCCTTCAGCCTGACTTCCCTGGTCCTCACAGTCTGATCACAGAGCAGGAATGATGTATACTTGTGCACCAAGGGACTCACAAAGCACGCAGCCAAGGAACCTCAGGCTCTTGGAAAATCCAGAGGAATGAAATACTCGCCATAGGCTGGTGCATTAGTACCACAGGACTTCCTTGAAAGAGGATCACACACTGATGGCTTAGAAGAATAAAAATTTAGTATCTTGTAGCTCTCAAGTCCAGAAGCTTAAAACCTAAGTGTTGACAGGATTATTTCCTGTGACTATCACCACAGAAGCACCTTCCTCACGAGTCTCTCCTGGGTTCCTGGCATCCTGGGCATTCTTTGTCTCGCATACATGTCACTCCAGGCTCTGCCTCTATTGTCACCCGATATTCTTCCCACTTGTGTCTATGTCTCTCCTTCTTTTCTTTTCTCATAAAGACCCCAGTCATATTGGTATAGCCCCAATACAGGATGGCCTCATCTTAATATGATTACTTTGCAAAGACCCTATAGCCAAATAAAGTCACGTGCCCAGGCAGAGAGGAAGTGGAGGTTGGGCCTCCAACATGTCTTTCAGGGAAACATAATTAAAACTCCAATAGCTGGATTTCTCCTGAAACGGGTCCTGAATGCAGATGGTATCTCTGTAAAGAGATCCCTGGAAGGGCTGGGAAGTCAGTGGGGAAGCAAGAAGGGAAGCTGGCACAGAGTGCAGTCAGATCAAGACATCCCTGTGGGTAGTTGGGGCCTCTGGAGCCCCCACCTGAGAAAATCAGGATGTTCCTCCTCTGACCCTTGCCTGTCACTGGCCAAGGGCCCTTGGGGTGTTACCTCCTGGAGGGGTCAGCCTGGCCGGAGCAGGCTGGGTCTGGCTGGAAAAGCCCTGAGCAGAGCCTCAGCCATGAATTGTAGGAAATCATAGCCTAGGGGAGTTGTTAGGACCAGAGCCGAGGAGAACCAACAGTGTCCGCTATAACTTCAAGCTCGTGGAGTTTTCTTTCTTGTTGGGAATAAGGGAGATTGATTGTAGGCCATCTCAATTTCTTTTCAAAGATTGTCAGATAATATTATTTGATAAATTTTGAGTGAAAAAGACAATTTACTTTAAAGTCATTTTTTTTCTGCTATTGCCCAACTTATAAGGGCATCACAAATATTTAAAAATAGGTAAATGGCTGGGCGGGGTGGTGCACGCTTGTAATCGCAGCACTTGGGAGGCCAAGGCAGGAGGATCTCTGTGAGTTCGAGACCAGCCTGAGCTGCATAGTGAGTTCCAGGTTCCAGGTCAGTCTCATCTACATAGTGAGACCCTGTCTCAAAAAACCAAAAAAAAAAAAAAGGTAAATGAATTACCTGAGGACAAGTTAAATAAACTTGTGTCTAATGTTTTATTTTTCTTCCAGCTGGATTTTCTGTCCTTTGTCAACTCTACCCTATCCAAGCCCATCATGGTAAATGGTAGTTAAATCTTTGACATCAAATTACACTTCCCCATTGACAATAAGCTCCTCTTAATCATCCTCCTGCACTTCGGGGCCTTACACATAGTCCTTAGCCCATGCATGTTTGGTGAGTAAGTAAATGTAGAAATAAAATAATAAACAGGGGTCACTGGTTATGCAAGCTTGTCTACCACCCAACTTGAGACTAGCACTCTAATGACAGAATTATCCAATGTGTTATACTTCAAAATGTGTCATAAACTAGGACATATGTTCTATATTCGCACAAACACCTTGAAAAGGGTCACTGACAGTTTGTTCAAGTGTTGTGGAAAAGGCCAGTGTATGAACAATTTTTCTTCCTATGGCACGATTGCCCTTTGATATGCCACCGTGTCGCTGATTCCTAAGGGCCTGTCAGTATTCTCTGCACAGTATCTTCTCTTCCACTTTCTGCTGCAGGTCCATTCTGGCCTCCCCACAAAGAGCCTAGTGCCCAGCTTCCCACAGCACGTGCATCTCTCTATGACCCCGGAGTCCCAGCACAGGACAGCTCTACTGTGCAGGCTGCAGTTCACAGCTTCTTGGTACAGGCAGGGGCAAACAAAACATGAAGTTCTTCACCAGTGGCAAACTTTGTGCTTTCTCTTTCTGGATCTCTGTGGGAGCTGAGGGACACCTGAAACGCTAGTAAATTATCCAGACTTACTGATGCTAACTCATCATGAATTCATAAAGTCTGGTGCTGCTAGTAAAGCCAGTTCTACAGGAACATTGCCCCAGTTTTTCTTCATTATTATTATCCACATTCCCACCACAGGTGGTACCCATAACCTCTGTAAAGTGTAGAACCATATGAGGTATTTTCCTTGGAGCTGGAGAAGAGGGAACAAAACTCTAAGCTTACAATCTATGACATAGATATATATTTTTCCAAAACATTTTTGGGAAAATTCCAATTATTTTTTATTTATTTATTTATTTATTTTTTGGTTTTTTGATACAGGGTCTCACTATTGTAGTTGAGACTGACCTGGAACTCACTATGTAGCCCAGGTTGGTCTCGAACTCACAGCAATCCTCCTGCCTCAGCCTCCCGA
>NW_022900950.1:50580382-50582876 GCF_012274545.1 Fukomys damarensis | reverse complement strand
ATATATATATATTCAATAACTACCATCCTGAAAATGCAATGGTAGACAAGATCCAGTCCCCCAGGAATGTCCATGGTGGTGTTATTCACTATAGTCCAAAGATGAAACAATATCTATCAACAGATGAATAGACATGTGGCCAGTGCACACAACTGTCACTTTCAGCCATAAAAAGGGGTGAAATATTTATATATATTGCAACACGGATGAACCTTGAAAAGAACCAATCACAAAAAGTCACAATTATGGTTTAGACCTAAAACATCCCCCCAAAGCCCCACATGTTTAAGGGTGGAGCTTTTGAAAGGTAATTGAATCATAGGGGAGTTAGACTCATCCGTGGATTAACCCACTGATAAATTCATAGCTGAATGTGCTACTAGCTACTCATAGCTGAGCGATCAGAATACAAGAAAAATATGTGAAAAAATGGAAACCAAGTCTTTGTAAATAGGGAAGGGTGAAGCGGATGAAGGGAGGGCAGGGGTATGGGGAAAGAGTAAGAACCAAGACACATCATGTAAAGGTCCAAGATCCCAACGATAAGTGTAGCTGTATTGTTCGCTTTAAATGTACCAATAAACTTGACAGGGGAAAAGAATGCATGGGTTATTTCCTTGACAACTTATTCCTTTCTCTCTATCTCTACTCCCTGGCCATTGGAGAGAGCAATTTTCCTCTGCCATGTCCTTATACCATCTGTTCTTGCCTTGGAGCCAGCACACTGTGGACTGAAACCTCTGATACTGTGAGAGAGGTAAAACTCTCCTCCTTTAAATTGCTGGTGTCAGGTATTTGGTCTGAATGAAGGGAAAGTAACTAAAAGAGTAGCATATTCTAAGATTCCATTTCTATAAAATATCCGGAGTTGGTAAAGCTGCAGAGACAGAATGGAAGGGTGAGGTTGGGGGCACAAGGAGTGATTTGTTCACAGGAACAAGATTTCCCCTGGAGTGATGACATTTCAGAACTAGATAGAGGTGGTGGTGGGCCAGCAAATGAAGTACGAAAGGCCACTGGACTGTGCACTTTAGAATGGTTAGTTTTATGTTATAGGAATTTCATCCAAATAAAAAGCTTTTTTAAAAAAATAAAACCAGTTTATAGTGTTCACAGTTCATCCTTTCCAGTGTTTCACATTTGAAGTTTTATAATGTTGTGAGGGAGAGAGACAGCCGTCCAGCCATGGAAATGGTGACTGACACCAGCCAGCACTTCACAGGGAACAGGCTGTAGAAGCTATTCACGGGCAGAATAGCTGGGATAGATGAGCACAGAAGTGAGTCACTGTGGGGTTGGTGCATTGTGGCCTCAGCCTTCAGTAGCAGATTTTTCCCACTTCTCATTTATTTTCTTGTCTTTCTGCCTTTCTCTCTTCCTTCCTTCCTTTCTCTCTCTTCGCTTCCCCCCCACACTCATTTTTTTTGTTTATTTCAAGTATCATTACTTGTACCTGGCAGTCAAGTTAATGGAGAAGGGAAAGAAGGATAACTGAGACAAAAAACACCACGCACGCTCCAGCCCCACCTGCTGCCGCCTTACATTCTACTAGGGAAAGAGACCTATCTGTGCACTACTGAAACATGAGGTAGAATAACAGAATCCATCAGGGAGGTCACATTAACTCTGAGTGGGTGGTTCCTATTAGAAGAGGATTATCTCCACCACAGGGGAAAAACATCACGGTCTACCTGCTGCAGAGCCCAAAAGTCAGTGCTGAGGCCTCCATGCATCTCTGTTCTCAAAAGTTCTTTATTTGATCCCATGGGTAAAGGAGACCACTAAGCATATGGCTGTTTCCCAGTTGCATCAGCAACCCGCCGAGGATGAAGATGTGCCCAAACTGCTGGCTGATTCCCGTTTCTTACATTTCTCTCCGCAGGAGTTGCCCACCTGGCTTCCACATTCTCTGGGGTTACAAGTTGGAAAGGAGGGATGAACTGAGGGGAAAGCGACCCTTTCTCTTTGGTCCTATTCAGTATGGAGGCAGAAGCTCAGTATTGAACCCCCTTCTGTAGCAGTCATTCTTTAATATAAAGTTGATTACCTCCCCTTTTTTCACAGGTGAAACCCAGAAAGGTTAAATTATTTGCCCAAATCCCACAGTCAGTAAGGGTGGAGTCAGCATTTAAACTGAGTCCTTGACAGACAGCTCGATCACCTCTCAGCCTCCCTGGGTGGCTAAGGGTCAAGGCTATGGTGCATTAATCTCCCTTAGGACAAGCCCCCTGAATGGACACATGTGAGTGAAAACGTGGTATTGGGCTGAAAATGTTAACCACAAGTAGTTTAAAAACTCACACACAGCAAGGACCTTGTCCAGACTTGGATGGAGAAGGCTGACTCCCTCAGACTCTCCTGCCTACAGTGAGGTCCAACTACAGAAGCAACATCAGGGCCAAGTCTCAGTGGATCAGAAGCTGACTGGCAGGGGCAGGTGAGGGAGGACAAACTCAGCTCACAGAGCTACCAAGCCTTTTTTTTTTTTTTTTTT
>NW_022900950.1:50571915-50580078 GCF_012274545.1 Fukomys damarensis | reverse complement strand
CCTTTTTTTTTTTTTTTTTTTAATTTAAAGCCAGTATCTAAAACTCAGGAGACTTCACATAAAGTACAGCTTCCTTCCTTCTGACAAGCCACACGAGGAGGCCCATGTTCCTTGAACAAGCTCTGTCACTCACAGGACCTGCCTGACTCCTGAGGCATCTGTGGCCTTGAGTGCTGCCCAACGCCGAGTCTTCAGTCCACAGCTGAGGCCTGCACAGTGCTTGATGAAGAAGGAGCAAATTGTATGCAGGCTTGAGTTACACTCTGTGATGAAAAGGCCAGAATTGGCATTTTAAAAATTCATCATCTTCTAATAATAAAAGTCTGCATTTACAGAGAGCCGCGCTTCTGAGACCGCAGAGCTTTGTGCAAACATCTCTCTGGAACCCTCACAATGGAGGCTCTCGGGAGAGAGACAGTGACTTGGACAGGACCCATGGTGAAAGAAAGCGGCATAAAGAAAAGCAACCTGCCTGCCCCGGGAGGGTGTCCCAAAAGCCAAAGCGTTGTGAAATGAATTACAAGGACAGGGCACTACGAGAGCCACAAGGACAAGATGGCTGGTGAAGCACCAGGCTCATTTCTTTATTCCTCAGAAGAAACTGGGCTTCAGAGGCCCAGAAGGGCAAATGACCTCTTGATCCCTCCTGCGTGGCTGTGCTCCTTCTGCCCTCTGGGGACCAGGCTCTTGCAGCTCTGAGCTTGGGTACACCTTTGTTGTTCTCCAACGTGCCCAGCACCCAGGACTATGCTCCTGCTGGCCTTCGCCCAGAAACCTCTTGGTCTTGTTTGGCAAGCCTTCGCCTCTCCCCACTGGGCTGTTCCCTTCACAGCAGAGGGAGCGTGCTTGCCTAGGGCCACCTTTCCAGGTGGAGGGGTTTCTGCCAGAACAGCATTCCTGGCCCTCTCTGTCCTCAGTGGCTCCTTCTCTGCAGAGCAGGTACTGTCGTATCTAACAGAGGAGCTCTGTCAAAGGGCCGGGGATGTTGCACTCTGGCCTTCCTCTGCCCTTCACATGTGGCTCCCTGCCAGCAGGTGCCTCACTGTTCAGCCTCCCGGTGAGCTGGCTGGCAGCAGCCACAGTGGTGCAGCTTTGCAGTAGTGAGTTGGGCAGGTTTGTGAAGTAGTAGGCTGAGGATCTGATACCCTTCAGTATAGCTTTTGTCAGTAATCAAGCTCACCATTTTCATCCACATGCAGCAGACTCCCAAATGTGTCTCTCTGGTTGTTTTGCTATCGGTGGATGGAGAGAGAGCTGTGGTTTATTTCTTCCCTAAGACCTTACTAGATCTCTTGATTGGTTCTATCCTCATGCCTAGCACAGTCCTGGTACACAGTAGGTGCTCCCTGTCGAATAATGGGAGGTTCTGAGGTGGGAAGCCCTGCTTTTATTCCCCACGGTTGGCAAAATGCAAAGCACCCCATCCATTACCATGCAGCCCTGGGAAACAGCTTTCTGGAGAGGGATGCAGTTGGTGGAGCCAGAAGAAGCCCCATTTTTAGCTGGCTGAGGGTTCTCCTATCTGTGATAAGACAATATGTGAAATGGAACTGTTCCAGCTTGCAAGATCCAGGGCAAAACCTTCTAATAATCTTTCCAGGTAGTTTCTTTTCTTTTCTTTCTTTCTTTTTTTGGCATGGGGGATTGAATTCAGGATCTTGCGCTTGTGAAGCAGGCAGTAGAGCCACTAAGCTAAATCCCTGGCCCTAAGAATCTTTCCACTGAATGAAAAAACTCTGAATTTGATGAAGTTTAATTCTTACTTCGGGGATGGGAGTAACTGTTCCAGTTTTGTTTAAACAGCGCTTAACTGTCTAGATAAAAAGCAGCAGATACTAGACACAGGGCTGGAATCCTTCCAAAGGGAAGGCTTCTCCTCATTTTTTGACTTCTATCATTAAAACCAGGGGAAGAGCAAGAAAAGAATCTGTTCCTGCCCTTAACTGAATGAGATGAGAGACCCCAAAGCAGATGTCACTCGAGGGTGTAAATTTCTGCTGCCCACACAGAGGTGATAATTGGAGCTGTACAACTCAACACAAGCTCCAGGGGATGGTGAAGTGAAAAGATGGTTTTTTAAAGCATAAAAATGACAATAATAAAGAGAACATGATAAATATGTTAACACATCCACCCATGGGGAAGAGGAGCAGCACATGAAATTTCTCCCAGGAGAGAAAATAACAAATTAGCAATCAGTGGACAGAGTATCCCATAGTAATTGCTTATATCGGTTGTCTTGGTGATGAAGAAGGATTAACTTCTCAATTTAAATCTTCCGAGTTGCACGGAGAATGTTTTTCTCTCTCATCTGTTTGTTCTCCTGTGTGCTGTGAGGTGATGATGGAGGAGGACTTCCCAGGGACAGGTAGGCTGAGCCTCCTGCTGGCTGTAAGGCCACCAGGGTCAGGGAGCAGAAGGTGGGGGGTCTGCTCATTAAAAACGGCCCATAAAGACAGGCCCCCCCTGAGTAAGTGTGGCCCTTCTAGGGTCCCATAACACCCTGCACTTCTCAGTGCAACTCAAGTGTGCTGAGAGGTAAAGCAGCGACCAAATTGGCACCCACGTTGCACACCGGCTTGCCTTGTACTCAACTTTGAAGTTGGGAAAATGCCTCAGTTTTCCCATTTATAAAATGAGATAATAGTATCTATTATTGTGGCACAAATTAAATAAACTAATAATGCTTGCACAACCTAAGAACTTTTCATTGTATCATGAATCTAAAAATGTCATCCTTTTGCTCTTGTCAAAGACTTGTAAATTTTCCCTTTAGAAGGCAAAATTCAGGTAGCCCTAATAATCGAGGCAATAGCATAAATTGTTTTCTAGTGTTCTAGCTGTCTCATCCTGTTCAGATGGGCCACAGGTTGGGAGGTGCTGTGGTAAATGATACCCTGATATGATTGCAATAGTTAAAGCTGCTTCCATCAACTGAACTATTTTCTGTTCCAGGCATGAGTTAGCCCTCCCTACACCCTCCTGAGATAGACACAATTATAATTCTCCTTTCACACATAAGAAAACTGAGGCACAGAGAGGTTATGTGACTCACTGTGTATCACATTTCTCACAAGTTTTGTCAAGTCCTGCCACAAACATGCCTCCTCTCTGTCTCTCCCTCACCTCCCTCCCTTTCTCTGTCTTCCTCCCCACTGCCCTGATGCGTTCCCAGCTGGACTGAGGGGAGAGGGTAGTAGATAAGCAGAGGAGCTCTGGGGTTGGTCCTAGTCACATCTTCTTACCAGATCTGTGATCTTGGGCAAGTGACAAAACTACTCTCTGTAAGTCCCATCTGCAAAATAAAGATGGTACCTGCCTCACAGGGCTGTCATGAGGATTAAATGAGGTAATTATGGGATGAGCTTATGAGGGTGCCCAGCATGTATCAAGCATTCAATAGAGGTTGGCTTTTAAGATCACTGTGGGATTTGTCCTCTCAACCAAAACATTCCTGAAGGGAGAAAGAAAGAAGAAACTGAAGGGAAGAGGAGGAAGGAAGAGAGAGGAAGAGGCCCCTGTAATCATTAGCACCCAGTAATCAGACCTTAATAACTCTTTTTCAGAGATACCCAGGGCAATTGCTTGATTCTGCTAATAGGAACGACTAGTGCTGTGCTCACCATGCTGAGCAGCTAACCATGGCTCCCCCATGTGATTACAAACAGTCAGAGACACTGAGAACAGAGCTCGCAAAGTAACAACATAAGCCACTTCTGGGGCAATGCTTGGAATAAATCAAATAATGTCTTAGGAGATTTTTTTTTCTTTTTAGATATCCAAGACCAAACCTCAGATGTCTTAAAGAAAAAAAAGAGGATCCAGGATAGAATATAAGTCTAAAATTCAGGAAGACCAAATGAACTAAAGCATCCTAATAAGGTTCTAATAAGGCACTGAGAGTATGACTCAGTTCAGAAGACTATTCTCTGACTTAGAGTAATTAACTCTCTCTCTCTCTCCCTCCTCTGCATTCTATGGCTTTTCTGTTTTTACTTCTTTCTTGTCTTAGTCTGTTTGTAGGGCTATAACAAAATACAATACACTGGGCAGTTGATAAACAGCAGAAATGTATTATCCCTTACAGCTCTGGAGGCTGGATGTTGGCAGATTTAGTGTCTGGTGAGGGCCCATTCCTCACAGATGGAGCCTTGTAAGTGTCCTCTCTTGGTGGAAGGGAGTAATAGGCTCTCTCCAGCCTCTTTTGTAAGGCACTAACCTACTCCCAGAGGCTCCATCTCTTAAAAGCAACACAGTGGGCATTAAATTTCAGTGCAGGAACTTCTAAGAGAATAGCAATAATCAGACCATAGCACTAACAGATCTGGGGTCCTATGCAGTTATTTCATCACTCCTAACCAGCACATCAGAGCCTGGACATCTGGGGAAATCAGCTGCCACATCTTCCAGTCACTAGGTTTCTCTTGCTACTCTGTGGGGTAGGGGACAACAGAATGCCTCAGTCCTTCTCCTCCTTCCTCGGCTGCAAGGACATGGTGAAGGGATGGCATTGATACTGTTGGAAGTGCCCATTGTGGTGCTGGCCTGAGCAGTGGCTTTGTAGGTCCCTAAGTGTCCCCATTCCCTGGCCTCTCTTGACTGGACCAAAGGAAGGGGCCTGGCCTGAATGCCTCAGTCTTCTGGCTTACACAGACCAGCTGGGATGGTCAAATTCCTTTCCACAGAAATGTAAACTAAGGAAGACTGAGACCATGCGTCATCTACACAGTTTGCAGGAGCTACAGCTGAAAGGTCGTGCTGTGAAGTCAGGGATGGGGCCCTGCCTGTGAGGGGGCCAGTGGTGGCCTTGCAGGAGAATCAGATATGAACTGTATGTTCATGCCCAACCAAGGTAACGCTCCAGAATGAAACTCAGCCTCCTTGCCAAGTGAGTCTAAAGGAGGCTTGGCTTAATTTCAACTCCCTGCAGCCCTCAGGATGAGTCTTGCTGTGATAGTACTGGCTGGTAGGACCCTTCTGGCCACAGCCCCAGGAGTCCCATCCTGATCTACAGTACTGCTGGAAAACTCCAGAGATGAGACAGATTCCTTCCCATCCCACTTTGGGGTCACTTCCTGTCTGCCTTGTCATCTTCTTTAAGATACCTTCCATGTATGGGTCCTTGATGTTAAGGCAAATCTGCCTACTAGGATCCCAGTGATCATCAGGCCAAATCTTGGGTAGCGTGCGTGAGCAGCTGAAATTCGGAGACCTGCTTGTAAAACAAGCACTTAAGGTCCACTATAGGTAAATGGCAAATGCTTACTCATTCTGAAATTGCTCATTAAGGCCAGTACATACATAGCCATTCAGCAGATATTTATTGAATGCCTGTAGTATGTAAGTTATTGGACTAGGGCTGAGCATGATTCAAAGACAAAATATTCAGGCAACTGTTGCTCTGGACTTATATTTTAGGAGGGAGGTATGTACTTGAAATCAAGATAAAGAGTGATAATCAGCATAAAGAAGTGCAAATAAGCTGGGCGTGGTGGCGCACGCCTGTAATCCCAGAATTTGGGAGGCTGAGGCAGGAGGATCGCTGTGAGTTCGAGACCAGCCTGGGCTACAGAGTGAGTTCCAGGTTAGCCTCAACTACATAGTGAGATCCTGTCTCAAAAAAAAAAAAAAAAATGCAAATTAAAGTCCATAGGGGGGAGCCACCAGGAGAGCTGCCTGGGCCCTGATCCACCAGGAAGGATAGCCACTCCTTCCCCCACTGGGAGCTGCCATCACTCCAGCACCAGGAAGCTAGCTGGACCAACTACACCCCCATCCCCGGCACTCTGAGACCTCCTGATTGAGCCAGTATTTGGACCCACTCTGCAGAGTCAGAGGTGGTCATAGAGGGTATTTTTCTGAGTTCCCAATGTTGAATATATTTAAACAAAGGGCATGGGAAACCAGTAGTAGAACAGTGTGGAGTTGGGGAACTCAATCTGGGCCTTGCAGCCTGAGGTCAGTCTGCGTCATGGGGTTCAGCCATCAGCTAACTGAGATCAGGGGTCTTGATTCCTAGCACTGTCTGAGCCCCCATCCTAAATGGTAAATATACTATATTGAAAAGTTTGTTCACTGCAGACATGTTTTGGACTGCTTCTTGATTTCAATTTAATTCAAATGGTTTAAGGGTGATGGACTAGTGACTACCACAGGTGGTCACTTTCCAAGTTGTGCTTGATCATATTGTGTTGCTAGTTGGGGTAAAGGATTGTGGTTGATTCGATAAGCTGTTTTCTCTGATGTTATGGAGATGAGAATGTCTGTGGGTTGTTAGAGACCCAGAAGCTAGGGTGCAACTATATCAGGAAGATTTGGGTGATAACCCAGAGATTAAACCAAGGACAGCTGGACAACAAAAATAAAAATGAGAAAACACTTAAGCAAGACACAAAGACAGACTTCCAGTTCACCAATGGCAAACAGTAGGACAAATGAGGATGAAAAGGCCTATAGTGATCCACCAGGACATCCTGAACTCAAAGCACAGGAAGTAACAAAACAGATCCATCAGGCTCAGAAAAATTCAAAACAGAAATAATTTTCCAGTTAACCATAGAGATAGTAAGCAAAATGGAAGTTGCGATTCGAGACTCTAGAACAGAAACTGACAAAAACATAGATGAACTCAGGACCATGATAGAAGCCATGAAGGCCCAGCATAAGAAAGAAATGGAAACAATAAACACCCAACATAGGAAAGAAATGGAATCCATAACACAGATTCAAACAGATATACAGGAGATTAAACACTCCATTGAAAGTGTACGCAACAGAATAAAAGAATGCAAAGATTAGAATCTCAGATATAGAAGATAAGATTGCAGTCAGTGACCATGAAAAGAGAGGTTTCTTAAAAACAGTAGGGGATCATGAGAAATCGATCCAGCAACTCCTAGATGATGCAAAGAAGAATAACATAAGACTGATAGGAATCCATGAAGTAGCAGGAGAAAATACAAATGACTTAAAAAAGCTGTTCACAGAATTAATGACAGAAAACTTCCCAAACAGAGAGGAAGAATTTGACGTTCAGATAACTGAGGCATATAGGACCCCAACTAGCCACAATCAAAAAAATCTACACCTAGACATATAATAATGAAGATCCCAGAAACCCAACAGAAGAAACAAAATACTACAAGCAGTAAGAGAAAAAAAACAAATCACATGCAAAGGAAAGCCCATCAGAATCACAGCAGACTTTTCAACACAAACCCTTGGGGCAAGGAGAGCCTGGAATGAAGTATTTCAAGTACTAAAAGAAAACAACCTCCAACCTAGACTGATGTATCCTGCAAAACTCTCTTTCAAAATGGATGGAGAAATAAGATTCTTCCATGACAAAGAACACCTGAGAGACTACATGAATACCAAATCAGCGCTACAAGCAATTCTAAACAATATCCTAGAAAAAGACATTGATGGTAACAACACCATGAGGCCCAACAGAGCAAATCAAATAGGTAAGGCAAGAAATTAAAAGGAGAAGGTGAAAAAGTAAAAAGAGTTAACAAAAGGCCATAACAGGACAATAATAAGTAAGTACATATCAGTTATAACCATCAATGTCAATGGCCTCAATTCACCAATCAAGAGAAATAGACTGGCAGAATGGAATAAGAAGCAAAATCCAACAATATGTTGTATACAAGAAACTCACCTAGTTCAAAAAGAAGCCCATAGACTGAAAATGAAAGGATGGAAAGCAATTCTCCATGTGACAGGAGCCCAGAAAAAAGGCAGGGTTAGCAATCTTATTTGCAGACAGAGTAAATTTCAAATGAAAATTGATTCTAGTATTATTGATGTAGGACAGTACTCTATCATACCTCTGTGAATGTAAAATATCTTGTACCTGCTTTATGATACATAGTAGTGACCGTGCTTTATCAGAGCTATTTTTAATGATGTTACTCTAGAATGTTCTCTCTCCAGATGATGATTAAGATGCTAATAAAAAAAATGGTGCCAGGTACCCCAACAGCAACAGAACTTTGCTGTTTTCTGGGTATTATTCTTCTCTTTGTTTTTTTGTTTTTGTTTTTTTAATGGAGTGTGCTAAATATCTAAAATTTTGTTCAGATGACTGCAGAACCTGAAAAAGCTGTTGCTGCTATTGATGCATAACATACTGCTATTATTGGTCTTTTTATATAAATG
>NW_022900950.1:50533238-50571812 GCF_012274545.1 Fukomys damarensis | reverse complement strand
TAATTTGAATTTTTGGAAACTTTAACTGTGCTGTCAACTTTGGAAAAAGTTATCCCACTTTACTTTGTTGAGTTGGCATTGTACAGAAATTAACAGCCATAATGGTCTACAAAGTTAATTTTTTTTCCATTTCTACAGGGATAATGCACTGTATTAAATATGTAAGGTCATATCTATGTGGGTTTGATTACAGAAACTAAAAAAGTATTCTCTAAAAAATGAAAAAAAGAGAATAATATAAGACTACAAGAGCAAGAAGCAACTTAAATATGTTCAAGGACCATTTTCATCTTCAGAATTAAGAAGTATTTTAATTTTACATCATTGCCTTTTCTCTTTTACTTTCCTTTTTAGTTTTATTTTAGAATTCCCTATTTTTAATGTTCATATAGAGATTTCTTTAACTGAAATACCAAATAGTTTCTCTGGTATGAAAAACTATAATAGTACACAAGATCCTAATGAGATAATTAATAATGTGAAATAGGAAGTAAAGGGCTAAAGGTGTAGGGAAAGTGGGAAGGGTGGGGGAAAGGTAATAAGGGAGAGGAAAAAAATATGAGAAAATGAAAAAATGGAAATAAAGTGTTTGTAAATGGGGAAGGGAGGAGGGGGTGAAGGGAGGGCAGAGACAAGGGGAAAATAATGAGAATCAAGACCCATCATGTAAAGGTACAGGATCCCAATAGTGAATGTAACTGTATTGTATACCTAGATTGTACCAATAAACTCAATAAATTTTTTTTTAAAAGTCCATAGGTATTGAGCGCAGGAACTACTCCTTCTGGAAGTGTGAAGTGAAATACTGAGGCAGATGATTCTTTGCTTGGCTTTGACCATAGGGTGGGGTTTGAAGGCTGGTGAGTAGGAAGCATCCATACAACTGGACGAGTAAAAAACAAGCAAAGAAAAGAACCAAAGTCAACTTGCAGAGGCAAATTGAGGGCAAATCAGATGATGAAAAACAGAATAATGTAGAATTTGGGCTCTTTTCTGAAGAGAAATTTTATCTCTGAAGGTTTTCCAAAGAACAATGATGAGAGACACTAGTAGCTAGAAAAATGACTAAAAATTGCAGGAGGAAGGACACTCAGGTGAAATTGTCCCTATCTCACCAAGATGAGCAGAGCGGTATGTGCTTTCCCACCCTGAGGCGCCTTTGCCCCGTCCCCTGTACTGGGGTCTATGCAGCCTGACAACAAGAGCTTTCCCTTGTTGACAAATTCCTTTTCTCTTCCTGCCTCCCTCCACTGTAGAGCACTGCCAAGTGGATTTAATTCAAATTCTATGTAATAAAAACATAAAGAAGGCAAAATAAATGGGAATGCTTTAAGTAACATGCTCTGGCATCTCATAAAAGCCTCTTAAATTGATTACCTAAGAGCGCATGGTGGAGACTCCAGGAAAGGACTCTGGCTGGGGACTCTGGCAGAGCTCCAGATCGGAGCTACACTGTGCTTGCTGCCATCATAATTCCTCCTCATATCATGTTTTGTGCTTGAGATGCAGAGCCCTGCAAGATGAATTTTCCTTCTCCAAATGAGGCATAGATTTAAAATAAAACACCCACAGTTGTTAGCAATTCCAGACTGCTCTTGCCAGGCTCCTTGCATGGGGTATCTTGACTGCTAAATTCTTGGGATCTGTTTTCCAATAGCTGCAAAAAAACAGTACTGTGAAAGAGTTATCCCAGTGGTTGAGAAAGACTTGTTTTGTACAGATCCAAGAGCCCCAGTCAGGGTTGAATGTCACTCAAGTCGATTCCTGGTATTCAGGACTGAAGAAAATTATGCCTATGTTCCTGTTGCTGTACCTCTCCCACAATGGGGAAGATTTCTTTCTCCTCCTAGTTTGGATTCTTCTCTTGACTGCCTATTTATTAGCTTGGTCCTATTCTCTGGTCAAAGCTCTGGGCTTAAGAAGGGACTGACCAATGGAACCAAGGAAAATTCATGGTTTTTGCAGTGGTAAAAGGACTACCTGGCTGGGCGTGGTGGCACATTCTTGTAATGCCAGCACATGGGAGGCTGAGGCAGGAGGATCACTGTAAATTGAAGGGCAGCCTGGACTACATAGTAAATTCAATGCCAGCCTGAACTACATAGTGAGACCTTGTCTCAAAAAAAAAAAAAAAATGCCTGGGATGTAGCTCAGTGGCACAGTGCCTGCCTGTCAAGTGTAAGGCCCTAAATTTTATCCCAGGTATGAAAAAAGAAAAAAGACTAAAAAACAAAAACCCCAAAGAAGGATTACCTGATTTCTAAAAGATTGGTTAGAAAATGGGAATAATTGGCTTAGCTTGGGAATATCTATACCTTACAGAAGTTGAAGATCTTTTAAGCTGGGTGTTAGACTACTAGAAAAGGGCCAATTAAGGATGTTGACTGACGTGTTTTCCATGGAGAATTCAGACTGGTGCTTACAAGGTAATAGGATGCCAGGAACATCTTGCACAGGTTGACGGCCCACACACTTACCAGATGTTCACACACCTTTCTCAGTGTGTCTGCCCCTGGTTCTTGCCTCTGTGGGAGACAGATTCCATCTTCACAGCTAAACCAGGAGGCTTCTTCTCACCAAACTTCCTCTGTCATTTGCAGAATTTCCCTAGAGAGTAGATTCTCAACTTATCACTCTTCCTGGCTCACTTCTACTGTTTCTCTTCTTTTCTCCTTTCTTCCCTCCTTCCTTCCTGTCTTCCTTCCTTCCTGTTTCCCCCTCTCTCCTTTCTCTCTTCTTGTTCCCTGTTTTTCTGTTTTGTTTTGTTTTTCACAACTGAGTGTCTACTAAATGCTACCTTGCTAGAGGCAGGGGGGTCAAAAATGAACAAGACCCAGTCCTGGCTGGTCCAAAACATACCACTCAGTGTGAGAATTCTTGATCTGGTGTACACATCAGAGTCACCTGGAGAACTTGAAATAAAAGATTGCTGGAGCCCACTCAGATCTACTCTTTTAGAATCTTTAAAGGTACAGCCTAAAAATAGGCATTGGAAAGGAAAAAAACTCTATGTGACTTTGTAGTCCTTAGCCTTTTGGAAAAATTGAGTTGCAGCTGGCTTTGATAAGTGCTGGAACAGAGTTTACACTCAGAACTGTGTCCTCAAAGAGGAAGCCACAGCCAGTTCCACTGGTGGGAGAGAGTCGGTGGTCCTGGAAAACAGATGTTGCTTAAATCAGGCCCTAAATGATGAATAGGAGTTTGCTTCAGGGTTTTAGGAGCAGGTGAAGCCTGAATGAGCTAGGAAAGTCCTTCACACAAATACACACACATGAAAGGAGGATGACTTCATTGCAGGGACTCTGCCTCCAAAGTCTGAACAACTGGAAGGGCTTAAGCAAACAGGCAGTGCATGGAGACATGGCCAGAGGGGAGGTCAGGGCCTAAGTGATGCTAGCATGAGTGCCAATTCATTTGTAGTATTTCTTTGCCAACCCTAGGCAAACTCTGAAGAGTTTTACAGAGGGAATAATAGACTCTCATTTACATTGGTGATTTACATTTGAAAAGGATAAACTTGGTTCATGATATGAGAGGAAGCCAGTGAGATCAGCCTGGGAGTTTTTACACTAATCCAAAGACAAACTCAGCCTCCTTTATGGCCTTAAATGCAAGGACAAGACAGCATGCGTAGGTCACACAGGCAGAACTTGTCAGACCCTTCACAAATGTGTCTGAGTCCTTCAATTCCCATTTATTCTCTTAGAATTTAGTTAACAGTCCTTTTTCTCACCCTATCACTCCATCAGCCACACATTCTTGGGGGGGAAATGGGCCCTATAAGTATCAACCAAACACTCTCTGCATTTCCAATCCTGGATCTTGAAGATCTCAGTGAGGAGAAGAGGACACGATAGAAGCGGGTTGCCTGAGCCTGCCTGCCACTTTATTTCCTGCTTAGTATCCACTGAATATTTGTAGATCAATTCTGGTGGATAACAGGCATAGAAATAATCAATGCCTTCCACTTCACACAAAAGACGTTTTCAAGGAAGCACAAACTTTCATTTCATGGTTAAATCAAGAACAGCCTATTAAAAGGATAGTATTGTGAACACATCCCCTATTTTCTTTTCTTTGGCTCAGACATACAGAGTCAATCCAGAAAAATACCATTGAATGGAAACCTGGGAACGATTCTCATAGAATATAGCATATATGGTTCATAAGCATCGTTATTAAACAACTCAAAGATAACTTTTAAGTCAAATGCTTAGCTAGTTCTAAGAAATTAGCCTGACTGTCCTTCAAAAAGGCCTGTGACCCACAAAGTTAGCAAATATAAAAAACAACAAGTTTAAAAACTTTGAATGAATGAAGTCAAAACAATCTACAAGAAAATGATTCAAACAGAAAAGCAGATTTAACAGCCAACCACTGAACACAGCAACTAAGCCACTGTGGATTACACGGTGTGACTGATGAGGGCTTTAAAGAACCATATAGATAGAGTGGCGTTTATAATATGCACTGGGTTTATTAATTGATATCTCTATTATGTTGCACTCAGGTTGCTTATAAAATAGCTTTTTCTATCTTGAAGAATATCTAAAAGCAGTGAAAATGGACTGAAAACTGCCTGGAGACTTAAATTGGGCTTCTCAGTCTAATTCGTGATTTTTATATGCCTAAATGACAAAATCATCAGAGGTCAGAATGAGCCACAAGGCCCCAGAGAAGCTATTAACAATTTAGCATTTTCAGATCATGTGGAAAGTTTAATTCCGTTTACCAAAGATACATATAGAAATGGTTTTCATGATGATTAAGACCTGTAACCATAAAATTGTGAAATTTATAGCATCATAAAAAGGTTTGTGCAAATCTCCCAGCTGGGTAGATTGGTGTGGAGGTCTCAGTTGGATTCCTGCCTTAGCTCATTATCATTCAAGTTCAGCATGGGCACTATTTTCTTTCTCCCCCAAAAAGGCAGCATGTTGTTCTTAAGCAGCTTTTTTGATTATCTTCTAAGCATTGGAAAGGCCTCTTCAAATAGTGAACAGCTGTGCAAGAAAAACACATAAGCAAAAAGTATGTTAATTTGAGGGAGGGGATAAAACAGGGCAGTTTTGTATGTTTTTGTGACTATAAAGTAGCACATCCAAGTTTTAGTACATTGATGTTGTTATCTGAGGGCAAGAGGAATGAGAGCCACTAAGAGGACACATTCATGAACATAAAAATATATGCCTTGATCTCTACCTACAGCTAGTGGACCAGGGTCTGATGTAAAGGCTGTAGAATAATCAGTTTCTATCTTTGAATTTGAACTAAGAAACTCTGAAACTTAGTTGGAAGTAGATACTCTGCCTACATTATATAGTTGGAGTCACTGGGAAATGTAAGGAGTACAGATGCTCTGAGCTTACAATGGCATTACAGCCCAATAAATCCATTATAAATTGAAATCTCATGAGTTGTAAATGTATATAAAGCACCTAACCCACCAGCCAGCACAGCTCAGCAGCACAGTGTACTATAGAGCCTAGGTAAGGAAATATTACCGATGGGCAGGGGCAGGGGTGCTAAACATCTAGCAGTGCACAAGCTCACATGAAACTGCCCCATCCAAGCTGCAAATGCACTCCCATGGAATACGCAAAGTCTAAAAGAGAACCGATTATGTTGTTGAGGGCATAGGCACGGAGAGAAATGGCAATCCAGGGAAAGGAAGCAGGGAAGCACAGAGGTAAAGATGACCACGTGACTCTCCGGGATGGCACTGTGGCACTGTCTTGGGCACTTTTTCTGCCATCTGCAAGCCTGGCTATTACCTACTCTAGGTCCTGTGAGGTGTTCCTATAACCTTCCAATAAGATAGTTTTATTTAACTTGGTCTTGTTTAAATTGGATTTTTTTCTGCAAATCAGTGAATTCAGACAGACAAAACTGTATGCCATGATTCCTTCTGTAAGCAACTGAGAGCTCAGCTGAGAGGAAGAATAATACAGCGAAGCAAAACAAGGCACTGGGCACCACCTTCATTGCTGGGGATGCTGTGTTCCTGGAACAAGATTCACCACCAGGTTTTGCTTTGCCAAGGGTAGTGTAGCAAGGATATTCTTTCCTCAGTGTGTGGTTACAAAGAAAAGTCAAGTCCATTTCACTGAAAAAAGGTGTGTGTACTTACACTTGGAACTCAGAGAGAAAGAAAGATATAAAGGCTGTTTGTTTCTGCTGTTTGGTTTTGATGTGGAGACAGAGGCCTAGGTCATGTCTAGACAAGAAACAGAGGAGGAAGACAGAACTGAATCATCTGTGAGCCTCACCTGTCCCTCCCAGCCCTGTTATGCCCCGCATGTTTCCTCTGCTTAGCATTTGGGAAAAAAAGTGTTTACATTGTTCCCCTTTCAATGAAAGCAGCATTATTGCGAACTATACAAACAAAAATATGAGTTTACAACCTAAATGATCTAGCTTTACTTCAAAGGAGAATGTCAAGTGAGAAAATAGGCAGTATTTTGACTATTATAGACAGGTAAGTTAGGTAGAAATTAATCAGCAGTCAGACAGGGCTAGGCCAGTGCAGAAGATGAGAACACATCACAACTGTGGCTGGAGGCATATCCACTGAAGGCCAGGATTCAAGACAAAGAAGTAATGATCAGGCCTGCATGCTTCTCTGAGGGATAAGAAATAACTTGAGATTATACTATAATTGGAATCACCTGGTCTAGTAAAGTCCAGATAGACATCGGTCACCCAGGTGGGTGAACAGAGCATCCAGATCCATCCCTTCCCAAAAATGTCTTTGTTTTTTCCATGTGCTCTTTCTATGTGACCTGCCTCCTTATTGGATCAATATTAGCTAAGCAGCTGCACTTATAATCTTATGGGTTGATTATAGTTTGACTCACATTGTACTCACCTTGTGATCTTATATCCACCTTGTGAATTTGCTCTATAAAACATTCTTAGAGAGAGAGAGAGACAAAAAAAAGCATTCTTAGAGAAATTACCTCAGTGGCAACCCTTTTTATGGGATCGCTCCTGTCTCTCAGGAGCTCTTGCTCGGTAAATCTTTCCTACTCCTAACCTCTGTTGTTCTTTGGGATTCACTCTTTGATTTCAGAGGACACGAATTCAGTGTGTCTGACATCTGTCAGGTTGGGAGTTATATTTTTCCTATATCAAATATGTAAAAATCTGAGTGTATATGAGAACTAATAGGGAGGCAAATTTCCAATGCACCCTCCTCGAAGTGCATTCTAGACAGAGCTCAGTGGGCCCCATGAGAAAGGTCATAGTTGATGGAGATGGCCCTCATGAACACTGGCTGCAGAACGCTTCATGTCCCTGCAATGATCTCAAGTGTCCCGTGGCGGATGATATGGTCTCACTCCCTAGAAGGGAGTTATGGTTACTCTTTACTGACTTAGAACAAGAAGCTGCTGGAAGACTCAGGGAGGAAAGGCTTTGGGCTCTGGAAGCAGCCAGCCACGTTTTATCCAATTATTAAGAAGTATGTGTTCTGCACTTTGAAAGCCTCACATTGTGCTGGGGACCAGAGGAACACTAGAGGCATTGAGACCTGAGAGGCTCAAATCTCTAATGTTTGGAGTGTATCCATGAGCAAAGTGGACAAAGGTAACTGTGCTCATGAACTTAAAATTTTGGTAAGAGGGGACTGAGAATGAACCGTATAGGCAATAAATATGTGCTGTGTAATATTCTAGAGGGTGGCAGATATCATATAAAACATCGAGCATGTTGGAGATGATGAAGGAGTGAGTGGGGAGATTTAGGCTGTGGGTGGTCAGGGTGGGTAAGCCTTAATGAAAAAGTTTCATAGCATTAAGCAGTCATTTCCTTGGACTGTCTTCTGTCAGGAACTGCATGATAGTGATTCATCCCCACAGCACTTCTCAAATGGTAATGGCTGTGCAAATCCCCAGGGAATGTCTTTAAACTGGAGAACCTGTTGTAGGAGGTCTGGGGTGGGTCTGAGCCCCGCATTTCTAACAAGCTCCCAGGGGGATGCTGGTGCTGCCATTTGTCACACAATTTGGAGCACTGAGGATTACAGCAGAGGTCACGCGTTACACTTCGACTGCGTTAGCCCTTGCTTTGTTTCAGTAAGGGCTGCCTGGATATGTGTTGACTGCAGGAGCTGAGAAAAGTGAGTAATAGAAGATACCAAGCAGTACTAATGAATTGCTAAGTTATGATGATTGACTGTCTTAATGGATCCCTTTCAGAAGCAGGGCCTCATCGCAATTATGTTCGTTTGCACTTCACTGTAATAACATTTAAACCATACAGAATTAATTTAGTTTTAAATGGGGATGTCATTAGTGCTCCTGAAAGATTTCTTGTCCTGGAATTTTTAATGAATTCATCATGAATTTAAATTTGTTCTATCTACAGCCTCAGGGCTGGCCCTGTGCTTGGAAAATGACCCATCTAGTAAAATTTGATGGGTGTTGGAATATGCCATCTGCTCAAAAATACTTCCTGCCCTGACTCCAGGAAATTCGCCATCAGAGTCTCACTTAATAAATCCACAAATAATGTGATGGATAATCCAAGTCAGTAAATATTTACAAAATACTTACAACTTGCCAAGAACTGTAGATTATAGAAAGATGAATGACACCATTCCTGCTTACAAGGACCACTCAGCCTGATGTGAAGATAAGAAGCAGACATTTAAAGATGCATGGGTGATATCGGGCCATTTGTTAGAAGCCCTGTGCTTCTGTGTGAAGTGACTTCTTTGCCATCACCAGGGGTGTCACTGGGGAGGGAGCTGGAGTATAAAGACATCATCACCTCTAGGGGGACTTTGGAGTTAGCAGAGGTTACTATCAGGGTGCTAACGGGCTGCTTTCTGGTGAACTATTTCCCTCTCTAAGCAGGTTCCTCATCTGCTGAAGAGTAGTAATATCCTGCCCCCTACACACGCACTTGTAAATTTGAGACTTATAAAAATAGTACTGTGTACTCAAAGCACTTAGGATCCCACATTTCATGCAATGCCTGAGACAAACATAAGACAGGAGCTGTTTCCTGTGCCTTGGTCATTTCCATGAGTGTCAGGAGCATATTCCTGCTTTTGGCAGTTACCAAAACCATGAGGCCAGGTCAGATATGAGGGACAAGATGACAAATAGCCCTGTGGTTCTGCCTTTTCACAGTCCTGCAGGTTACTCAGGGAAATGAACGCTCAGAGCCTGCCCAGTGCCAGGACAAAGGGCAGAGCAGGACCTAAAGGGATAAGGCTGTACTTGAGGGGAGGGTTTTGGAGCAGGACAGGAACTGGCTGGGAGGAGGAAGTGAAGTCATTTCAAGAGAAAGGACAGTGCGTCCAAAGGAAGAAAGTAAGGAGAGCAGGCACAGCAGAGAGTGACAGCTGTGGTGGGGATCAGCTGGGAGAAATTTTTGTCATCTCTCAGAGATGATTCAGACTTCAGACCACCAGTGGGAGAGAGGATGGAGAGATTAATACAAGGCCCACTGATATGAGAGCAGACAGGATCCTTCGGTGGGAAGTGTCAAAGGTAGCTCTGGCTTTCAGGCCTGTGCCTGGGGACCAATGTCTATGGAATGGAAGCTGGGAGGGAACCACCTTGGGAGGGTGATGATGGGGTCTTCTTTGGATGGGCTGGGTTCCCAAACTCCAGAGGCAATGCCAAGCCTCTGGCTTCACCCAGGCCTGCAGGCAGTAACAATTCTACACCCACCCTTTTCACTTTTTGCAAGATTCTGGGCAAGGGAGAGAGTGGAACAGAGAGCTGGGCCTGTGGAATGTGCCGTAATGAAGAGGAGGAAGGGTCCTGTCCCAGTTGCTGATATGCAGGCTGAGAGGCTGCCTTCATAGAGCTCAAGGACAGCCCACTCTTGGACTTGCAAACTACTAGCCCAGTTCCTTGTTCTTCTCTTCTCTACGCCTGGGAACACCCCGGAAAGAAGGGCCCCTCTTCCCTCCCAGAGCAATCTCTCCTCATGCTGCTGCTCCGACTTCCTGGGGGCTCTTGAGTCCAAGGTCATTCTCATTAATGTTCCCAGCCTCCAGTCTTGGGTTGTGCCCTCCATATTGTATTCTTCTCTGCTAAAGGGCTGTTCTGTTGTACCCTGTCTTTAAAAATTATCCCCAACCAAGCCTTCCTATTACTTTCACCCCTTGAATTCCCATTTTCTTTCTCCTCATCTCCTAGACTTCTTAGACGATATCTTCATTCCTTGCTTCTATCTCCTCGCTACAGGCTCATTCCATTTTGAGAGCAACTTTTGCTGTTTCCTTGATTATGAGCATGATTCATAATTGCTCTATAAATTTGGAAAATATTCAAAATATTATTTAAATTACTCTTAAGCCCAAATATAGATAGAATTACTGACTACTGATGTTCTTGCAAGTTTCCCCTCTAGTTTATCTATCTATGTGATTAGGTAGATAGGTGGTAGGTAGATGGATGGATAGATGGAAAGATAGGTAGGTAGGTGGATTTATTCCAATTGTTTATTTTATAAATTTTATTCACCTTGAATGTAGTATGTTGTACCCTGAAGTTTAATTTAAGGTGATATTGTAATTCTATATAATTAAATATTCTTAATAATGACAATGGTAATGACTAAATAATGTTTCATCTTTGATGCTGAACATTTAGATAGTTTTTGTTGTTTTGATTATATATAGTGCTATAAATATCTATGTGCCATGCCTGGAAATAAAACTCTGAGCCAAAAGGTAGGAATATTTTTTAAATTCTTAATACATGAGCACATCATTTCATAACTTGTCTCTCTCGATATCTTTGGGGGATTTGGTCCAGCACCTCCTCCAGATAACAAAATCTGCAGATGCCCAAGCTTCTATCTAAAATTGTGTCATATCACATAAAATCTACTCATATTCTTCTGTATACTTTAAATTATTTCTAGATTACTTGTAATCCCTAATACATTGTAATTGGTATATAAGTAGTAGTTATACTGTATTTAGGGAAGACTAATAAGAAAGCAGCCTGCACATGCTCAGGACATATGCAATTCATTATCTGAATATTTTCAGTCCTCGGTTGAATCTGTGGCCACCAAGCACACAGTGACAGAGGCTCAGTGTAGTCTTTGAGCTATGTTCAAAGGAGCAGCTCACTAATACTGGTTACTGATCTTCATTCACTTCTTCAATCTTTTCATTCTAGCCCTCCCCTTTTTGACTATGTCAGAATCGCTCCTTGCCTAGTACATTTGAGACAGTGTGTTTGATCCCAGGGCTGCAATTAAAAAACAATCAATTAAAAAAATCAGGGAGAGCAGCGTTGCTTGTACGTGGAGCTGAAGTTGGAAATCAAGTTTTTTCCTTTCTTCCTGTTTCCTACAGCATTTTTATACCCAAAGAGACAGTTTCTAGAAAAACTATTACTGTTATCCTTAGAACATCCAAAAGCTTTCAATGTTTTCATGGAAAGAAAATTATCAGTGTGATCATCATCTAAGACTTTAGTTCCCCTGGTGACATACTGGCCCTTCCATTAGTTAATTTCCTTCCTTCTTAAAGCTGATTCATATTCCATTGTAAATATGCATGCCACATTTTGTCTATACACTTGTCAGGTGATTAACATGGTTATGGCTTATATCTAGATGTCTCCCCAAAGCTTCATGTGCTTATAAGTAGAGCTTTTCATGGGTGACTGGATCTAGGTGTGTGAATATGGATTAAGGGTGCATGGAACTAAATGAGTCCCCTCATTGGTTAGCGTAGTTCTTGGTGTGGACAGTGGGAAGCTCCACCTGGGTGTGGATGACACCAACCAATAGGCTTGAAGCCTGAATGGAATAAAAGGGAAAGGGAGGCATGCTGCTGGCTCTTTCTGGCCTGCATGACATAAAGCATCTCTCCTCTGCCATGCCCTTCTGCCATGCTGCCCTGCCTTGGAATCAGCTCACTATGGACCAAAACCTCTATAAACTATGAGCCAAAATAAACCTTTCCTCCTTTAACTTTTAGGTGTCAGATATTTTGTCCCAGCAAGGAGAAAAGTAACTAAGACAGACACTTAGGTTGTTTCCACATCTTGGCTTTTGTGAACAAGCTGATATAAACATTGGTCTATGCCCTTGCTTTCAATACTTTTGGGGATTTACCTAGAAGTTGGATTGTTGGTACACAAGGTAAACTTATGTTTAATTCTTTGAGGAACGACAGACTTTGAATGTTATTGTTCATTTAGAAATTTTCATACTGGCTGAGAAAGAACCACTTACCTACCTGCCATCAATTCTGGTAGCTGCCATGGCTCTCAGGGAAGAGAAAATTATCTGGCCACTGGATCCAAAAGGTATGGAAAGACAGATGGATCCCCCAGTTACAGAAGTAGATCCTTATAGGTGAGGTAGAGGCACAGAACGAAAGATGGGGAAGAGACAGAGAGGAATAAAGAATAGAGGAACAGAGAGGAACCCCACAGTGGTCGTACCTGCCCCCGTCCTGCTTGCACCCAAGTTCCATTACATGCCCCACTATTTTTATAATGAGTTCTTTGTGCTAGGGACTGAGTGTTTCTTAAGCATTAAGGTGAATGGTGCCTCTGCCCTGCTCAGTAAGAATTTGACTTTTTTGGCCATGATTTCCCTGTACCTAAGGAAATAAGAGTAAGCCAGAAAACAGAGCTTGCATAAGAAGCGAGTAGTGTCAGAGTTCTAGGAGAGGGAACCCATCAGGTTCTGCACTCAAAAGGCTGAGGCCAATCTGGGCTACATAGAGAGTTCAAGGCCAGTCTGAACTATCCAGTGAGACCCTGTCTCAAAATCATAAATATAAATTTTAAAAAGTTGTTATCTCCCACTGTTACTTCACATTACTTCTGTGAAATGGAGGCCTCCTTTCACCATGGTAGGTCCTCATTCTTAGCTAAAGGAGAGGCCACATGCTGGCCAGACCCTCTTGCTCAGATGTTAATTCTGAGTTTATTTGCTAATGTGTGGGCAGAATCCCAGTTACCACCTTAACCTTCAAAGAACTTAGTGTGTTTTTTTTTTTTCTTATGTCTTCAACAGTACTGAGAACTCTGATAATAGGTGCTGTGCTAGGCTGGAGAGATATAGTAGTAAGAGACATACTTCCTACCCTCTCAGAGCAATGGTTTATTAGGGAACCCGGGCTCTAAACAACTGCAACCTACATAATACACTGCATCAATGAACAAGGCTGAAAAGGAGCTCTTCCCAGGACATGAGATTTTATGTTAAGAATATTAACCTCATTGGTATTCTTTTCTTCAAATTCCAAATCCCTCCCTGATATTCCCTATGGTGTCTGCAGAGAGCTACTACTGTGACCACCAATACTGCAGGAAGACAGACCTCATCACTGTGTCAGTAGACATCTCCGAGGCCCAGGTGGTCAGTTTGTTTTATTCTCTCACAAGTTACACATGAAATACAGCTAGTTCAGCAAAGGACATGAGGTTTTAATTTAATTTAATTTTTAAATGTAAATTTTAAAATTGGAGCAATGGAAAAAAACGTTTATGCATAAACTGTTTTGTTCAGACCACACTTTACTTTATCTGTTGATAATTTAGTGCCTAGATTGAGGTGATCTGTGACTGTAAAGATTTGTTGGATTTCAAAGACTTACCATGGAGGGCACCCTGCTCCTCTGTGTTAGGCAGCTTTTCATTTCTATAATATTGTGCCTGAGATACACAATTTAGAAGAGGAAAGGTTCTCTCTGACTCACCATTTCAGAGGTTTTCGTTCATTATCAACTGTTTTCATTGCTGTGGGCCTGAGGTGAGGCAGAACATCATGGCGGAAGGGCATGGTGGAGCAAAGCTGCTTACCTCATGGCACTGAGGAAGCAGAGGGGAAAGGAGCCTGAGGGGAAGAGGCCAGAGACCAGCCCTACAGCAGTCCTGGGGTCATGCCTCCATGACCTACTTCCTTGGATAGGCCTACCTCCTAAGTGCATCAAATTATGATCTCACCAATGGATTAACCTACTGATGAAGTTAGAGCCTCCATGATCAAATCACCTTCTGAAAGCCCCACCTCTAAACACATGAGACTTTGGAGGACATTTTAGCCCTAAACCATAACATCCTCTGTCACCACTTAACTGCAAAGCCTCTTGCTGTACTTGATAATGAGGTGTCCTCACCGCCACTGAGGCAAGCCCCAGGCTGGGTGCTCAGTTTCCGTCATCAGAAGGGGCTTCTCCATCTTCCCACCCTCCCTACAAAAGTCATGGGTGACATCCCTTAAGACCCATAACAGACTCCTGCCAGGGAGTCCTGATGGCTGAGGTGATCACTTTCACACATTAATTTTCTTTAGTTCCCTCTTTATCTGAAAACTGCAGACAGATTATGTACATGGCTATTTGCCCACAGACTTAAGAATCTTGTGAAAGCCTAGCTGCAAGGGTGGGGTAGTCATGGTTGAAGTTAGTGACATAAGCCAGATCTGATCAGCAATAAAAATAGGAGAAATATGTCTAAGGGGAAACATCAGGTCTAGGCAGATTCAGGGTTTGGGAAGTCAATCATTTATAGAAGTGCAAGAAATCTGATTTTAGAAAAGAATACACAAATGCCTTATATTTTTAAATTTAAAAAAAGTATATGATCTTATGGATACATTTTTTTGGATCCTTCCAGGACTTTGGGAGGAAAAAAGGGCCCATCTGCTTCCTGTATGACATGGGTGTCCCAGGGCAGCAGCAGGGGCAGCATCTGGGGACTTGTTAGATGTGCTGATTCTCAGGCCCCACCTCAGACCTACTGGATCAAGAACTCCAGGGTGGGCCCAACAGTACGAGTTGTCACCATCCCTCCAGGTAACTCTGATGTTCACTCAGGTTTGAGAACCACTGACATTGTGATTAAAAACATGGATCTTGAGGTAAGACCACATGAGGCAGAAGCAATTTTTGTTATTATCTACCTAACTTTAGCACATTATTGAACCATTAAAAGCCTCAATTTTACCATCTATAACACGAGACAATAATGGAACTGATCTAAAAAGATTTTTGTGGATTAAGATAATGTGTACAATTCTAAGCCCAGTGCTTGTTACATCCTTCTTAGTCCATCACATGTTGTTATTTTTGCAGAGCATGAACGTAGTATTGGAGGGAGAGTGAGGAGGGTGTGCTGGCAAGATGGGTCTTCAAGTACAAACAAAAAAGGAACTTATATGGGACCTTGGCTCCTTTCCTCAAGGTCCCCTGTGTGTCTGCTATAGCTCAGATCTTGAATGTCTCTCAAAGACTCATAGATAAAGGCTCGGTCCACAGCTTGGTGCTAGTGGGATATGGTGGAAACTTTCAGAGGTGGAGCCTAGTGGGAGGGCCACAGATCTTTGTGGGTGTGACCTTGAAGGGGCTGCAGCCACTCCTCTCCTTCTTATTTTTTGATTCCTGGCCGCCATGAGGTGAACACCTTTGCTCCACCACAACATCCCTGCCATGATGTGCTGCCTCACCACAGGCTCAAAAGTAACAAGGGCCAAACTGCCCATGGACTGCAGCCTCCAAAACTGTGATCCAAAATAAACGTTTTCTCTTTGTAAGCTTATTATCTCATGTCTTTGTTACAGTAACAGAAAGCTGACTCACGTAACAGCCCTCCGTTTGGTTTGCTCTTCTTGGCAGGGGCAGGAAGAGATCTGCTTCCTTCCAGGCTGCCTGCCCATTGTCCCACTTTTTCAGGAATCTGGGCTAAACTTCTAAGTTGAAAAAATTACTTTAATGATCCTTCCCCTTTAGGGAGTCATAGGCCTCCCTGAAAATATGATGGGAGTTAAGGACCCATCTCTAGAGGTCCAAAATCATATGCCACACATGCGCTAAATTTACAGGCTGTGTCATGGAACTGCTGAGGCCTGGCCTGGGGCCTCAGTTAAGAGTCCTTGAAGTAGTAAGTACATGGTGGTCACTCAAAACTAATGGAGAAAGGAGAATGAGAAAGAGGGATGAATGGGAAGGTTGTGTTAACTGGTCGGTAGGCTACCTCTTTTGAGAAATGTATTGATTTTTAGCAGATTTCTTCTGAACTCTAGGTCATATCCTAAATTAATGCCTTCAATTATGGGCCTGGTGGGAAGGAACAAGATTTGGGACATGGGTGTCTTTTAGCACCTTTCACATCTCATCAAAAAATTCTTTCAAACTCTTCTTATACATAACAGGACTCAGTGCAGAAATGTTCATTTTAAAGACATTTACAATCCCAAATGGCCTGTTTAGTAGCTGAAGATTATCTAGTGCTGATAAAAGTATAAATGTTGTTGAATCAGAAAAATAGACAAGCCCGGGATGTTTGTGTGACATATTAATTTTTAGCCTGTTTCCATCACTCTCACTGAGCTTATGAAGTTTGTGACATGTTTGTGCTGTATCTATCTGTCACCCAGCCACAATTTACAATCTTTGCTGAAATCACACTGCGGACTGACGTGGACTGACATGGACAGAAAGAGATTCATGATGACAGCCTTTGTGGCTGTGAGCATTTCAAGTCCCTCTGATGATGTTACTTGGTTGGAATTGGATTGGAAAGAAGATCGCAAGAACACAACCTCTTTTCCTGAACAGAAAGGCAGATGGTCAGAATACACAGGGCAGGAGGTCGTCACAGCCATGGAACTTTCACGGGTCTTTCTCCAACATCCTGAGCATCTGTGCCCCTAGGTGTGCCTAGCAAAGGAGGTGTCGGGGAGTGAGCCTGGGAGCAGAGCAGCCCAGCTTGCCTGACCTCGAGTCCTGCGTGAGGTCAGATGTCAAGAGGTCATCACTTTAAGCAACAGGAAGACAGGGAGAGAGGAATCAAATGGAGATGAAAATGGCCATCCTTCTGTGCCTTACCCACTCATTTCCTTTGTGGAGTGGGCTTCCATGGCCTGAGGTTGTCCAGGGTCTTGGAACACTACTTTGAGACAGCCACTCCAGCCTTTCTGGCTCCACAGCTGCAGTTCTCACTGACCCCCAACTTTTCTGATTCCAAAGCACAGCTGCCCTGGATTGTGGGGGTATGAGTGCTTTCAGGTCTGTCGCCCTGGCCCGTGAACACTGTGTGAGCTGAGACCTGCCACTCCAGACCAAGCCCACGGACAGAGGTCCACCCTGTACTTGTTCCCTGCGCCTTCTTGGAGGATGGTGTGAAGAACCATTTTAAATGGAGAGTGGGAAAAGGGATGGGCTTACTTAGTGCATCCTGTGGATTGTGCTCTTTGTGTTTCATTAACTAATTTAAACTCAGTTAAAATGCCTTTTCATGAGTGTGTGGCATTGGGGATCAAACTCAGGACCTTGTGCGTGCGAGGCACCTATAAAATGGTATTTGAATTGGGGCCGGGGCTTTAGCTCAGAGGTGGTGCACCTGCCTTGTAAATGCAAGGCCTTGAGTTCTATCCCAGTACAAAACCAAAACAAAACACCATTTTATAGATGATGAAAGAGGTGCAAAGAGTTTGAGTAATGCTGTGATTTGAATGTTGAATGTCCCCCAAGGATGCACCTGTGAAAGGGCTGGACCACAGGGTGGGGAGGTGGTAGAATCTTTAGGAAGTGGGCCCCTGTGGGAGGTCCTCAGGTCTTTGGAGGTGACCCTGAAGAGGACTCTGCTTCCTGGCCTAAGATGTGTTTTGCTACCACCATTTTCATCCCAAACGATGAGCTGATATAACTTTTCTCTTTGTAAATTCATTGCCTCAGGTCTTTCACTGTAGTAATACAAAGCTAATACAAGTAAGTTGCTCCAGGTCTTCAAGGTAGTAAGAATGAAGTCAGGATGCTGGATCCAATATCTTAGTGTTTAACTTAGTGCTCTGTCACCTCATAGTTCTCAATTGTGGCCCCAACCAGCAGCACCAGGTGAGAATTTGTTTGAAATGCAAATTGCTGGGCCCCGCTCCCATACACTGGTACCCCATACCAGCCAAGTGGTCCCCAAATCCTCCAAGGGTGTCATAGCCTCCCAAAGTTTGAGAACCACTACCCACTGTATGTTCCAGTAAGTCCCACATCTCATATCCTTAAAGTATGCATTAAATTGGTTACAGCCGATCACATCTTGTTTTTTAGTGTATTCAAAGGAAATTGATGGAAAATATTGCTGTGAAGATAAAGAGTGAAACTGGCTGGGAAAACATGGGCCATCTCTCGGTTCTGGTTGCCAGGAGAGAAAAAGAACCACAGGCGCCAGGGAGAAACCCAGACCTCGAATCAGCATCTTCCCTGCTCCTCACCTTGGCCCTGCTCATGCAAAATGCCTTCTTAAAACCTCTATTAGATTTCTGTCTCCAAGACAGCCCTCGATCATCAATAATGCAAATCGTTACAAAAAGCCTGGAGGTGTTCACTGTATTTTAATTGTTTTCTTTCATTCTTTATTATATACAAAGAACTGTGTGTGTGTGTGTGTGTGTGTGTGTGTGTGTGTGTGTGTGTGTGTGAGATGCCTGACTCAATCTCATATTGCGGCAATCAATTTCTGGAACTTTCTGAGCCAAATCAGTACTTCCCAGAGCTGCTGTGTACTACACACTCCAAGAGGGGTATTCAAAGACACAGTTGCACCTCTGCACCCTGGACTGGTGTGACACTGTGACCCTGATGGTAGTTCTGCTGCCTTCCAGATGACTCTTGCTTGCAGCCTCCTCTCCTTCTGGTTCCTGGCTGTATTATAGGCAGCTAAGTTAGAGAGACATAAATATGCAGTCAGAGAGGGCTCTTAAGAAAGCCGGCAGAGGGGCCTGGGATATAGCTCAGTGGTCAAAGTCCGGAGTTCAATCCCTGGTACCCGCCCCCAAAAAAAGGGAAAAGAAAGTCGGCAGAGGGGTTTAAAAAAAAAAAGACATCAGAATTGTGGCTGGAGGAGCATCTGAAGAAGACCAGGCCCAAGATAAAGATGCAATGGCCAAGCCTATATGCTGCCCCCCCAAGGGATAAACAGTAATGAGATTATATTGTAGTTAGGACCATCTAGTAACCACCTAGGTGGGCAGGTAACCAGAGCATCTGGACTCATCCCTTCCCCAACATGCCTTTGTTCTTTCCTTGTACCCTTGATATTTGACCTGTTTTTGTATTGGATCAATATTAGTTAAGCGGTTATACTTTTAATCCTATAGGTCAATTTTAGTTTGACCCACATTGTACCCACATTGTGATTTTGCTGTATAAATTACTACTGACAAAGGGCCTCAGTGGCCACCCCATTTCAGGACCCCTCCTAGAAGTCTAGGAGCTATTCTGTCCTTAATTCCAATAAAACTCTCCTAACTTCTTCCTTCAGATCATGACTTCATTCCTTGATGTGGTAGGACCACAAACTGGGCACATCTGACGTCTAACAGGTTGGGAATTATAGTCGGTCTCACCTTTTGCCCTAGGCCTTGCCTTCCTCTTTCTCCTCCTTCAAGGTTCTGATTCAAATGTTTGCCCAGGATGAAAGGTGCCTCTTCCTGCTACCCCTTCCCCCAGGGCCCTCGGTCCACACAGCACTGGACTGTCTTGCTTGGAGCTCCACAGAACCTGGGTTTTCAGGATGGGGGCAAAGTCTCCAGTGTTCTCTCTCTTTCTTTCCCTTCATCATTCTAAACTCCATGGCAAATGTCTTAGTTACTTTTCATATTGCTGAGACAAAATACCTGATACCCAAAGTTAAAGGAGGAAAGTTTTATTGTACTTCATGGTTTGTAGAAGTTTCAGATCAGAGTTGGCTAGCCCCCAGGCAGGGTGGCACGGTAGAGGGGGATGGCAGAGGAGAAACAGTACATAGCAGGCAGAGGGCAAAAGATAGCAAAGCAGCAAATGGCAAAGCAAAAAAGCAGTAACAAGTGATGAGTAGGGCTGTTAGCAGCCTTTGTTCTGTCCTTATGTTCTATCCAGGCTACATGCCCTTACTATGGGCAGCACTCACACCCACAGTGGGCCTTCCCATTACCACACCCAGAACCATGCCAAACCAATCACACTAATTTAGTAATCACATACTCTAGATCCAGCTACCTCTGACAATCCCCAGCTATGACCATGTGGGGCTTTGGGGGCCATCTAGGCACAAGCCATAGCAATGAGTAGGAAGAATGAAACTGAATTCTGGATGAAGCCTTGAGTGGGCCGCTATTCACTACCAATAGTAGTGACTGATGCCCTCTCATGAGAAGCAAAGGCTTTATGCCTCTGTTTCAACACAAAGGAGCCAGGGGCAGTAGTGCACACCTATAATCTCGGCACTCTAGGAGGCTTAGGCAGGAGGATGGCAAGTTTTAGCTCAGCCTGGGCAATTGAGTGACTTAGGGAGAGCCTGCCCCAAAATAAAAATTAAAAGAGATTTGGGGCTAGCAGTGGTGCTGAGGATGTAGCTTGGTGTGAAGGTGCCCTAGCTGCAGCCCCCAGTACCATAAAACAAAACAAAACCCACAAGAAGTGTCTCTGTATAGTCAGGGTTGGGAATAAGGACCATGCCCATGTCTGTCTTTACCATGCTGCTCCCTGTGCGGTGAGGAGAGGGAGCACCCTAAGTGAGAAAAGCTACCCCTGAAGTTTGCCCTGCCAGTTCAGAAGAGCTCCTGGCTCCTTTCCCACAATGCACCTCTCCCACCTCTGTTTCTTGCACTCTTAGGTGTTGTAAGGGTTTTGATTGCTTTGGGAATCAGAAGATAAAAGTAAATAAGATAACCCCCCTGAATCTTACAGACCCTTTGTCATCCTGGGTGGAGGGCAGACTGCTGGTACATCCTGAAGAGAAGGAATTTGCCTCTGCTATTTTCTCCAGGATACCATCATGGGCCTTTCCCTATTTTCTCCTTGCTGGAATATAAATTCTTTCATGACAGCAAAGCATTTGGTTTTTGATTTGGCTCTGCTGACCAGCTCTGTGTCCTTAAGATCACGGAGACTCTTTGCACCACTTAGTATCACCATTTTAAAAAATCTGTAACACAAAAATAATAAAAAATAATTATATTTTTCTCATGGGGTTGTTTAGAGAAATCGGTACAGTTTTTCTGCAAAGTGCCAGATAGTCAGTATCAGGGTGCTTTCTGACTGAAAATAGTCTCTTTATCAACCACTTAATGTGCCATTTTAGGAGATGCAGCCAGAGACAATCTGTGAAAGAAAGAAGTTGGACATGTGCCAATAATAAAAAATAGGTAGCAAGTGGAATTTGGCCCACTGTTTGCCAACTCCTGATTTAGCAGAAGCAAGAAATACATGTGGCCGTGAATTTTCCAGTGCCATCTGAAGGTAAGGGACAAGGTGAAGAGGCCATGCCTGAGGTGAGGGGCACTCAGGAAGACTGGCACACAGAGACTGGCAGTGCTGCTGTGTGGCACTCAATGGCCTGAGGGGTTGTGGGGGCCCAGGGAGCCAGTCAGCCTAGCCAGAGGGGTGAACCCCACCCTGTTCTGCTCCCTGATTATAGGATAAGTATGAGTGGGCTTAACAAAGCTCAAGTCCAAAACACTCTATGCTTAGGCACAAAATGACCTGAGTTTTGGCACCAGCTGAAATTGACAGCCGTAGTTGGAAAAGACAGCCACATCTAGAATCTTGAAGGGAATTGGATCAGTCCATTCTTTTGGAGAAAGAAGAACTTGTAGAGCTAGCCACCCCACTGCAGGCAACTGGAGGGATTCTTTGGTCCTTCTTTTCTCCATGGAAGGTGACAATCACAATTCCGTTACCTTGGAGAGAGGCAGTATGGACTTGTGGAAAGACCAGGAGCTGTGGAACAAGAACAATTTTATCACCCTTAAAAGATGCAGGTCTGGAGTCAAGTCCTGTTCTCACCCACCCTGTAACAGAGGCACCACCTTTGGTGCCACTTAAGCAACATTTAAGCAACTTCTCTGAAACTCCTCATTCGTAATGTGTAAAGAATAATTTATTAGATTATATGTTAGCATACTTACACATATATACACAGTATATAGCTCAGTTATTCAAGAAATCTGAGTCCTCTTCCTCTTGGATAAATGCACCGTAAGAGTTTTTCTCTAAGAAGAGGTAGTGATGGTCTTGGTGTCCAAGGGGAGATTGAATGAGGGAGGGGCTGAAAGACCTTCTTGTCCTACTTTGCTTGAAGTGACACTGACTAGAATACTGGGGGGCATGATAAGCTGCTCTCTTTCCTCCACTAAGGATTATATGAGATTTAATGGGCTTACATTTCAGCATGAACTGTTCAAGGCTTCATGTGAGACCTCAGAATTAAAGACTTTGGGATGAAGGAAGAATTATAAATTTGGGTATCAGTGAGGAGACAGTATTTTCTTACTTAGAAGCTGGAATCCTCTGATCAGGGCCAGCACTACTGTCTGTTTCATCAGCAAATCTTATTAGCTGCGCTTTACCCTGGGACTCAGAGATAAAAGACACTAGTCTCAGTCCTCAAGGAATTTACATTTCGTGGAAACATATTCATGTACACTGTGATGGCTGAGTTTCTGTGTCTACTTGACTGGGCTGGGAGGTCTCCAGATACTTAATGAAGCATTATTATGGGTGCTTCTCGACAAATTTAACATTTGAATAAGACTCTGTGAAGCAGATGGTCCCCCTTGAAGTGAGTGGGTCTTATCTGATTAGAACTGATCCAGGAGGTCTCCCAGGTCCTGCTCATATCCATGGAAGATGACAGGAACAATTTTATCCCCCTTCTAAGAGGCAGTATGGAGTCATGGAAAGACCAGGAGCGAAAGAGCCAGGAAGATCTGGGTTCAAGTCCCAGTCCCACTCACCATGGAATGAGGGCACACATTTGGTTGCCACTTAGACTGATGGGCAGAACAAATTGGTCTGCCTCAGAGTCAGTGCTGGCCCCTCCTGTCTGATAGCCTCAAGCTGGGACGACAGTCTTATTTTCTTCCTCAGACACAGATAACCCTAATTCATAAGGTACACATTTTTATAGAATGAGCTGTCCTGAAAGGGAGAAGCACCGGGCAGGGGATTCTTACCCAGCCTGGAGTGGGAGTGTTTGGGGAAGGTCTCCCAGAAGTTACTACTGGGAATGGATTTTTTATTTGTGTGTGGCACTGGGGAGGGAACCCAGGCCTTACATACAGTAGGTAATTGCTGTACCACTGAGCTACGTGGAGTTTAGAATGGTGAAGGCAGAGAGAGATCAGTAGATCCTCTGGGTTGGATCTTGAGAGAGCATCCCAGCAACAAAGAAACAACAGAGGATTGTGGCAAGAGTTACACAAAGCATTCTAGGCAGAAGACTGCATGGGCGCGGAGGGCCATGCCACAGCCTCGGGATCTCAGCAGCAAAGAGATGATTCTCAGATTAGGAAATGGAAATAGTTTAGTGAAAGGGGCTGTTCACTAAAGTGTGGAAAAGAAAACCCAACATCAAAAGGCAACACATTTTGGGGCAGAAGAAGAGAGTAGTTACCAGAACCCAGAAAGACTGCTGGCTGTTGGTGAGAGAAGCAGACAGAAGCCACAGCCTTTGGGAGACAGATCCAGCCACTGCCAGTCCATGGGTGGCAGAGAAGGCATGGGAGGATAAAGACCTTGATCTTTTCCTCTTCTCTCCCTTCCTCTTCTCCTGACTCAAGTGTCCCACTGGTCAAATGCAACGGGAAGTCATTGTGGGCAGCACTTTAAAAGATCAACTCTGATAGAGTGAAAGAGGAGGTGGCACAACTATGAGTATCAGAAGACAAAGACTACTGGGGCCATGTTAGAGGCTAACTGCATATCCCTCACACACACACAATACAACAACAACAACAACAACAACAATAACAAACAAAGCCCTCATCCCTTCCCAAGGCCCTCCAATGCCTCATTCTATTATATCCTAGGAGTCAACTAGAAGCACGGAATCTTTTCATCTCTCCAAGGCAGGTAAGTCTCCTGCGTTATTCCTTAAGTGTTGCTCCTTGAGTACACCTCCTTTCAAATAAAACACCTCGAACTCCGATGCAAGTTAATTGACTCCTCCAATCCAAGCATATAAGGGTGAGACAGGCATAAAATAATATATTACCATTCTTGTTCAAACACAAGGATTGGGAAGCATACAGAAACCACAAGCCCACAGCAATCTTGATACAGTCCTGGACACAAATGAGTCGTTCCCCGATATGACTCAAAGCCACAGATTGATTCTCCCTGGCTCTTGGCTTTACTCTGTAAGGTGTCCTTCACTTTCCATGAGAAGTAGCCCATGTTTTCACCTGTAAGTTCTTGTTCCTTCCTCCTGCCCATAGACTTTGGGAGTCCAAAAACTTTTGAAAATTTTGTATTCTCTCTGTACCATTCAACTGCCAGTGTGAGTCCCTTAAAGGCTTTGTGAGTCTCCTGTAAATATTGTTTGGATTCATGCCATTAGACAATATTTCCACCTGGCCAGTCCCTTAGGGAAAAGCCCTCCCCTACTTTGGGCTTCTGTTAAGAGGTAAGGAACAATGATTTTGCATTTCCTGGGAGCCACTTTTTAAAACTAAATTAGTCTCTAAAGCAATTTCTTGGATTTTTCTGGTACTGTAACAAAGGATTTTATAGTCACACCCTCAGCTGCATCCCTAGACCATATTCTCCTGGACATGCTATGGATTTGGTCTCTGTTAGCAGTAATTTTCTTAATTTTAGCATTGTTTGCCACTGGGAATGTGAGAATATTTGAAACCGGTCTTGCTTGCTAGTCAGTTGAGGATTCACTTGCTCAATTTGGAGAGGAATCACAGATCGGCAAAGTGCAACTCCACTAGTGGCTAGAGGCTTTGAATGCCAGTGACCCCAAGCCCTTAGCATTAAAGATCTGGGCACTGCCACCAGTTAGAGGTGGTTGCTGGTCTCTGCTGCTGCCAGACAGTGCTGCTAGTTGACAGAAGTTAGTGCCAGACACTGTCAGTCAACTTTCCTGGTTACTGGTCTCGAGCTCTTCAGAGGTATCTCAAGCACTTATGCCCTTTTTAAAAAGCAACCTCTCTGTCCACATTACTTGGGATAAGAATATAAAGCAGATTAACAGGGCCATTGTAGCAAAGCTTTATTTGAACAGCTATGCTGCAGCACAAGGTACTCAGTACACAAGAGGGAGCTGTCCCACACCAACCCAAGAAGTGCGAAGGAGACCTGCTTATATAGACACTGTAAGCCTATGGTTGGTCCAAATTCAAGTTTGCTGATTGGTTTGGACTCAAGCCTGATAATTGGTCTAAACTGATTTAAATCAAGTCTTATTGGAATCTGCTGGTTGGCCCAAATTCAATTCTACTGCTGAGTTCAATTTCAAGCCTGCTTCAGCCAGGGTAGGCACTTTTCTGAGCAGATGCTTGGCATGTAGGATAGCCACAGCTGTCTTGGAAGTGGTTCGGCGGAACATCAGGAAACATAAACTGTTGATTGACAGCTGTCATGTCTCCACGAAAAAGGGCTGGTCCAAAAACCACACAATCTTCAGGAGGGCAAACTACGTTAATCACAGCTTGTTAGGGTTTGGGAGTGTTGGGGATGTTAATGATGGGCCCAGATCCCTCCCTGATTCTTGTCACGTTAGAAGTAATTTCCCCAATTTTTCAGAGATGTGGCAGCAGCATCTGGATTTGTGGGGGTGGTGGGGTGGTACCATAGCCAACAACAGTCCAGAGATACATCCTATCAGAGAAGAGAGCTACAGAGAAGTATCCTATGAAGACAATAAGCTGGGTGTGGTAGTGTGCGCCTGTAATCCCAGCACTTGGGAGGCTGAGGCAGGAGGATTGCTGTGAGTTTGAGACCAGCCTGAGCTACATAGTAAGTTCCAGATCAGTTTCAACTACATAGTGAGACCCTGTCTCAACCCCCCAGCCCAAAGTAGACAACGAGGCAAACTACCCCTACAATTTTAGGTTTTTTCTTATGGGAGAACTCCACCACTTCTGGATGCAAAAAGCTGTGCTGTTTATTGTTGTGTAATAAATTACTTCAAAACTTATTAGCTTAAAAGTACAGATTCATTATTTCCATTTTGTGGGTCAGGAACTCAAGAATGACTTTACTAGCTATCCCATGAGTTACTGTCAAGATGTCACTTAGGGCTGGCGTCTGAGCCCTAAGGTTGAAAGTTTCTAGGAGGGCTTAACCACGTGGCTGTCAGCAGAAGGCCTCCAATTTCTCACCATTACAGCGTCTTCACAGGGCTGCTTGAGTGCTCTCATGAGATCCTACGAGGCTTCTCCAGAAGGAAAGGTCAGAGAGAGAGAGAGAGAGAGAGAGAGAGAGAGAGAGAGAGAGAGCGAGAGAGAGAGCAAGGCACACTGTCTTCAGAAGTCACACACCACCCACTTCTGACCAACCCTGATCTGCTGTAGGGGGAAACTATCTGTGGACAGGGATCGTCAGGACATTGTGGAGGCCAGCTGCCCATCACATAGTCCATGCACGTTAGGCTCCTGTGATACACAGCAGGGTGAGAGAACGGACAACAGGACTGAAGGGGAAAAAGGAGAAAACTCAGCACATGACAAAATAAGTCAGACACGGGTCAGAGTCTGCGTTCATGGCTTTTTCTTCTTCAACTTCCTACCATTTTGTATGACAGAATTTCTTGTTTAATATTTTATGGCTCTTTTTTTTCTCATTGAGTTTATTGGCACGTTCTAGGTATACAGCACAGTTACATTCGTTATTGGCATCTTGTACCTTTACATGACAGGTCTTGGTTCTCATTTTTTCCCCTTGTCCCTGCCCTCCCTTCAACCCCTTCTCCCTTCCCTATTTACAAACACTTTATTTCCATTTTCTCATTTTTTTCTTTTCCCTTATTTCTTTTTCCCTACCCTTCCCACTTCCCCTACACCTTTAGCCCTTTTCTTCCTATTTCACATTGTCCATTATACCAAAAATGAAAAATGTTGTAGAAAAGCAGATTAGAAAGAGGAAGGGTAAAAGAAGAAGGTGCCCCTCCAGCTACTCTTTGTCATCTTTCCCTCCATCCGGATAGGATCTGCCGTCCAGACCTCCTATCAGGGTAACCTAACCCCATCTCCAGACGTTGCCAGGGGTTGCTGGGTGGGAACTATCACTAGGCTAATTAGGGCCTCTGTTAGAGGCACACTGGGCCTCCATCAGAGAGTGTCTGCCCACTTAGCCAGATCCAAATGGATGAAGATTTAAATAGAACAAAAAGAGAATTTCCTTTTTCTTCTTAGTGTCTCTGAGCTGGCACGTTGATATTGTCCTGGCTTTGCATGTAGATTCAGACTAAGACATACACCATTAGGTCTCCTGCTTCCCTTTGAACTTGAAATGGAACTTAAAACATGGGCTCACTTGAGTATCCACCTGGCTGGATGCAGACCTTGAAACTTGTCAGCCTCCATAGCTATATGATCCAGGCCTTACAACAAAGCTGTTTCTGTTTTTCTGGAGAACCCAGACTACTAAAAGAAAGTTTACATTCATTGAGCTGTGATTATTTAAGTACTTTCCAAGCAGTTCTATTTAACCCCAACCTCCAACAAAAATAAAAGACGTACCATTATTGTTCTCCCAAAGAGGTTAATGAATTTGCCTAATAAGATCACCAAGGCAGTGAGTAGCAGGACTGTTTCGCAAAAATAACGCTGCCTAACTCTGAAGTCCATTATTCTCCACCACTCTATGCTCCCTAATTTACCAAAGTCCAAAGCACTGGGCTTTACTGGAACTGTCAACCATATACACCTTGCTGCTGCTACGCAGTCCCATTCACCCTTATAGCTCTCTGGATCCCAAGTCCCCCTCGTCTGTAACAGCTAATTCATTTGCTCACTATATATTAAACATGTGCTCAGCCACCGGGGCACAGAGTTCACAGTAACAAACAAAATATATGTAGTTCCTGCTCGGTTGCAACCCACCACAAGGGGCCCCTCCATCCAGCAAAGAAGATGACAGTTGCATGTGCAGATCCAGTCTGTGCCATAAGAATGGGGTCATAGGTAAGGACAGAGCAGAGAGTGTGAGAAGGCACTCGACAGGGTAAGACTGGGTTCTCCTGAGTCAAGAGAGGCTATAGATGTGTTTGAGTGATGGTTTGTAATTGTAGCTGATGCAACAGCTATACAACTTTTTGGTAGTAAATTTTTCAGTAGTATAATTTACCTACATGCATCATTTTCAAAATCAATACAAAGTAACAATTGTGATACAAAAGGGAAACAAAAAAATACAGTATATAAAACAAAATAAATTTCCATATACAAGTACTCCTGCCCAGCCACACTAGAAGACAGAGTGAGGGAAGCAGAAGACTGAGTCTCTTGGAATCACAGTGAACATGCTGGGTGTGTGTTAGTTGGCAACTGAGATGCCAAGAGTGGCCTTGCAAACAGTGCTGTGGATTTCTAAAAGGATGAGCAACCTTGGCAACCTTCCAGATAAAACGAAATATAAATCATTGCTTGATTTGCATCCCTGGAAAGTTTAGGTTTTGGGGGAAAGAGGGTGGGGAGAAAGAGGGAATACGAATGAATGAGAGACAGAAAAAGAAAAAAAAGAAAGAGAAAGACAGAGAGAGATTGGTTCATAGGGTTAAAACAATTTTTTGCCTATTTTATGTCTGTTGAGACAATCAGAAGGATGTGGGTCACGGTATCATTCCTCTGTGGCACCGAACTGTGTTGTAGTTAACTGTGGAATATCCCACATTACTCATGCTTAATGTGCTCCTCCCATAGCAACTCCCCCATCAATGTGATACCAGAAAGTCTTTCAAAGTCTTCAAAAATGTTCCCTGGGGGTGGTGACAGCCTTCTCAGAGCACTCCCATCCCCAGAGAAGCAATGGTGTCTCATAGAAATACACAAATCACATATGTAATTGTATTTTTTACATTTATTATTTATTTATTTGTTACCAAGGATCGAACTTGGGACCTTGCTCTTGCAAGGCAGGCAGTAGAACCACTGAGCTAAATCCTTGGCCCACATATGTAATTTTAAATTTGCCATTAGCTTCATTGGAAAAGGTAAAATGAAACAATTAAAATTAACTTTAATAATGTTTAATATAATGAACTATATAAAATATTACTTCATGAACATTATCAAAACAACAATTATTAATAAGATGGATTTCACTTCCTCTCCTACTAAGGCTTTGAAATCCAGTGTGATTTTTCACAGATCCAGAATCTCTCAGTTTAGGTGCACCCCATGCCAGGTTCTTAACAGCTACACGTGGCTCATGGCTGCCATATCAGAAAACATGAAGTCCCCTTCTTCAGCATAAGGACTTCTAAGTTAGCTTTCAAACATTGCCACAAACTACCCAACATAAACAACTTAAAGGGAAAAAGATTTATTTCGTCTCACAGTTTCAGAGGATTCCATCCATAGTCAGGGCCCCGTTACTTTTGGACTTGTGGTGAAGTGGAAAGACTTAGTGGTAGAAAACTGCTTGCTTCATGGAAACCTAGAAGCAGAGAGAGTGAGAGTGCTATAGAGGGAGGGTGGGACCAGGGGCCAAGATCACACCCCATGATACATCCCTTCAACCAGGAACCCCCTCCTGTTTCTGTGGTCTCATTTTATTCCTTTCCCTTCTTTCCTTTCCTCTACCCCTCTCAGTAAATATGAGAAAAGGAAAAAATGGGAACAAAGTCTTTCTAAATAAGGAGGGGTAGAGGGGTTGAACAGAGGGCAAGAGAATGGGGAACAAAATAAGACCCAAGATCTATCACGTAAAGGTACAAGTTCCCAATGATGAATGTTATCATATTGTACACCTAAAATGTACCAATAAACTTAATGAATAAAAAAAACTATGGTCTCATCAGTGGGTTAACCCACTGAGCTAGGGCCTCATGATGTAACCACTTCCCAAAAGCCCGTTAGCAACCAAACTGTGAACCAAGATCCTCTCAGGGTGACAAATTCGATCCCAGTGGTAACTTTTATGAACTCTCAGTGTTCTAGAACTCTCCCACTTGGGGAAACACAGACTCAGGCTTTCTAGACAGACACATGGAAACCCATCTGTAGGACTGGGGCCCTAAAATGCAGGGACACACTGTTCTGAGTGAGCCACAAAGCACACAAGAGCGGGGGCTGAGTCACACTATCCAGTCCCCGGGCAGAGGGTGTCTGGAGTCACAGAACAGTGGATAACCACACATGGCTGAGTACCGGTTGCAAATTGAAGGCCCCCTTGAAAATGCTGGAAACAGATGTTCCGAAGACTCTGACCTCTCATCATTAATTTGAGAATTTAAATGCCTGTTAATTCCCCCTTTTATTGCTGAGCTCCACACAGCAGCATGCTCAATGTCAATGGGAATATCCTTTGGGGACACTTGATATATCAAATCTGAAGGTCGCTGGAAATCTGGGCAATCAGAGGAAGGGAAGAGGCCCAGGAAAGAGGAAGGGGCACCTTGGGGCACAGAGGGGCTGAGAAGAGGCTCCTCTGACTGCCACTGAAGCCTGAGCAGGAGAGATGAACACCCATCTGCTGGCTCTTGGCTGATGCACAGGCAAAATAAGCACTTTAGGGAGGAAACATGAGAATTAGAAAAATCAAAAGCAGTAATTGGAGGGAGGCCCCCTCACTCCTTGCATCTGACACCTTCCTTTCCATCTGACGACCTCTGCAGGGAACAATGCACAGACTCTGGAGTCGGGTGATCCAGTTCAAGTTCTGATTACCTTACTTTCTAGCCATGAGACTTTGGGTGGCTGCATAACTGAGCCTATGCTTGGGGAGAAAAGGGGGTGATAAGCACCAATGAAGCTTTGTGAGAAGTTTATAGTATGAAAGAAATAATGCTGAGCACATTGAGGGGACTTAATAAACCACCACTCCTTCCCCGCTTATTTCCTTTCTTAGAGACTGTGAATAGGGCTGCTGGGATTTATAGTGACTGATGATGATGACTTTAGGGGCCTCCCTACAACATCTTCCAGGAAAGAGAGGAAGTTTTGAGGCCAAAACCCTAGGGAAAGAACCTTCTTAGATAAGAGGCCCCAGAAAAGTACCATGTTGAGATGAGCCTGGGATTCTAGCTTGTCCACGCCTTGGGCATCAACTCTTGGCTCTGGACTAATAGAAAGAATAAGGGGCAGAAACAGAGGAGATCCTGTAACTGATCCCCTGGGCCAACTGCATCGGTGTCTGATTAGCCTGGCCTGCTCAGGGAACAGACAGAAACCACACCTGCTGGTTGGACCCTGGGTGGGGACCATCCAGTCCTCCCAGGCCTTTGAACATGAGCTCACCTCTTCCTTCCAAGAAATTAATTCTCCTGAAAAGTCCCCTGGGCTTTCTTTTTCTTAGATGGTTTACTGAAGTGCCTTAGTTGAAGTTAAAATTCCAGCCAAGTTTCAAAAAAAGTCATATTATTTTTTGCCCTGTACTTTGGAAAAGATACAGTTGCTTTCACAAAGGGAAGATCTCTAGGGCTTTTAACTTCCCTTCTTTAAAAAAGGTGGAAAAAATCCACCAGCATCCTGCAGGGTTCAGGTAAAGCTCCAGAGAATCCCCAACTTTCTCACTGCCATTTTTACCCTTGCAATTTGGCTTCCTACCCGGGGAGAACAATCTCAAAGCAAGGGCAAGGGATACAACCGCATCACGGAGACTCTGATATTGAATGACTCTCATCCTGAGTGCTCTTCTCCAGCCCAGGACAGTGGTGCTGTGAGGTGATGACCCGACCATGAGGGCCTTGGGTCACCTTTCCTGCCTTCACCAAGACTGCTGAGGTCACTTTACTCAACCCACCCAGGGCCAGAGGAATAACAGTGAACAGATCACTCCCCAATTATGGCCTTGCTTTTGGTGTTTATGTCCCTGACTTATAGCCATTTTGGACCCAATCAGGGACAAGGAGGCCAGCATCTCCCAGGATGTATAGGAAATGATCTTTGTCCTTCAGATGACAAGCAGTCAGTCTCAGACTCCTTACCTGCTGGAAGTGCGGGGGGTGGGCAGCTTAACAATCCACTGGGTCCTTAGTCTGCTACTCATTTAAAGCATGATTTGTGTTTTCTTCTGTGACAGTCAGAGATCTAGCCATTTTTGCTGAAATCCATGACTTCACAAGGGCCTACTGCAGCCCTGTAAGTAACTAAAAGCAGAACAAAATTGGATCTTTGTTTTGTAATCTTTGTTACTGTAGAACTTTGGCTGATATCCCTACTTAGCTCTGTAGATGGGTGGGTTATTCATTAGGGTATATCTATCTAAAAGTTGGCAAACAGAATTTCATCCTCCTTCAAGAATGAGGACACCAAGATAGGGATTTATAGGAACATTCAACTGCACCCAGAAGTCCCTAGCCCTTGTTTTAAACCTGTGATCAATTGGACTCAAGGAAAATCAGAGCTCCACATGACTGAAATCACCATAAAGAGACAATCATTTCATGGGAATCAAACTTTCCGTCAAGTCATGAGGATCCCAGAGCTGGGAGACTAGGACTGAGATAATAACGGGACCCCAACCCACCAGCTAATCCGTTAAAGCCGAACTCCTGTCTTTTGGGGACAGGGCAGCCTGACCTCCTTTGTCAGAGTGTGCCTCCTCCAGCTGCTGAAGCTGGAATCCTTTCTGATTTTCTTACTATCCTTTCTTAAGGCTGGCTGGATCTTTGTTGGTCCCTCAAATTAAAGCCCTTTGCCATTTTCTCTTATTTTCCAATTAAAACTTTTTTTCTGTTAAAAAAATCAACAATCCAGTCCAAAATACCTTATCTTCATTCCTTGTCCTGACTGTACACACACACACACACGTTAAAATTAGCGAGTACCAAATGCAATTGATAACTTAATTGATAATATTTGTACCGATGCTGCTTTCCCGACTTTGAAAATTTATTATGGTGCCAGATGTTATTGTTGAGGAAAAGTGGGCCAAGAGTCCAGGAGAACTCTTTATACTTGTTTTGCAACTCCTCTTGAGAAAACCAATTTTTAAATTTCTTTACATTATCTTAAATGCTTTAAAAATTAAACGTTCTTCCCACAAGGACCCTGAGGTTCTCACAAAAATTACACATGTAAATCAGGGCCTGCCTGGCCCAGCCAGAGTTCCTCAGTAGAACTGCACCAGGCCTCCAGGATGGCCCTTGCTGAGGGGCATTTTTCTCACCGAGCAGTGAGACAGTGTTTATCCATGGGGTGCTGCTGGTTTTCAGGTCTTGGCCCTGTGTTACTACTTTGGGGAAAGGTCAGTTTTTTTTTCAAATTACTTCGTTCCACATTTGCCACTGATAAGGAAGCACTAGTGCACACCTGACCCAGGTACACTTTGCCACAGCTGGTATCTCTGACGTTCACGTACCAGTTTGTGAGCATTGCCAACATGTGGACCACAGGCCCCCTCACTAACCCCATCCTGTGATCATTCAGGCTCTTCCTTTTGGTCTCTACATACTGTGGCTTCAATCTTAATTAAGTCTATAGGCTTGGTCCCCAGTCCATGGTGTTACTGGGAAACAGCAGACCTATTAGAAGGTGGAGACTGATAGAAGGAAATTAGATCACAGGGATGTACTCTCGAAGGAGGTACTGGGACCCCAGCCCCTTCTTGTCTCTTTTTGTTTCCCAGTCACCATGAGGCAAAGCAACTTTGCTTTACTACATACTCCCAGTCATGATGTTCGGTCTCACTACAGGCCCAAAAGCAATGGGTCAATCAACCATGGACTGAAACCTTGGAAACCATAAGCTAAAACAAACCTTTCCTCTTTAAAGATTATCTCAAATGTTTTGTCACAATGACAGAATGTTGAACATACACCCCACATAGAACTGTATCCTCTACTTGGCCCAGTACAGACACTCAAGACATCCTCTTTGAATGATGAGTCCTAAATAGAACCAAGGTGCTGGGGAGAGTCCTTAAGTCAGACTATCTCTTCTTCCTATGTGTAACTTGCAGGATTCAAGGACGAATTCATTTTTTATGCTGGGTTAGCTCAAGTAGAATGAGCCAGGCTCCTGAAGACATCTCTCCTGCTACTCAGAGAAAGGGGCACACAAACCAGACACAGGGAGCACAGCCACAAATGGTGGGGCACAGACAGAGAGATGCAGGCCTAGGACGAGTGAGAAAAAGAAAAGTCTGAGGGCACTGCAGGAGCTCCTGAATCCAAATGGGCCAGAACTTTCTGGGAGTAGTGGTGCATGCCTGTAATCCCAGCCTTTGGGAGGCTGAGGCAGGAGGATTTCCATGAGTTGAGGCCAGCCTGAACTACAAATAGAGACCCTGTCTCAGAAAACAAAACGAAAAAGCAGAGCTGCTGCCTCCTCCTGGCAGATTCGCTGGTAGCAGCAGCACAGGGATGCCTGGTGGCCTGTCCTGTCCTACCCTCCCCTTGCCTCAGACAAAAGTGGGCCCTGTGTGCTGTGCCCCTTCTTCATGTGTCTCCTGTCCTTTTCACAACTGCACTGGCCTGAGGATGGTGTGACAGCTGTCTGGGGCTGGGTTGCAGGGCAGAGATCCCTGTTCTAACTGACGGGAAGCGTGTATCTTTTTCCTGCCCCCAGGTCCCCCATTGGTTGCTCATTCTCACACATCAAAGTGAAACACGTCAGAATGTCACAGATGCTCCAACAGCATTGAAAACTGGCACTAAAAGACTTGGGCAGGGCTACTGATCCCAGAAAGGCTTCTTGGATGGAGCCCATTTTAAAGGATATGGATCATCCAGGAAGTGATGCCAGGGAAGGGGCAGTTGCAGGGAAACAGTGCTCTAAAAGAGGCAGTGTGTGGTACTTGGGAGCTGCGCCCACTGGGGCAGGAACGGCAGCTCCGAGTGAGAGGAGAGCCAAGGCCAGGGTCAGGCCCAGCTGAGGGTGGTGAGGAAAGGCTGGGTTATCCTGAGCTGTGAAGAACCGCTGGAGGGCACTAGGCAGAAAGCCACATAATCAGAATCGTGCGTGGCAGAATTACGCCCTGGCAGTGGGCAGAGCTGTCTGGGAGCACGATAACCTTGAACCTGAAGGCAGCGGTGTGTCCTGAGAAAGCAGCAATGGTGCCTCAGGTGCTGGGGAGAGCTTTCTGCACAGTCCCTTCCTGGGCTCCTCTTTCTTAGTCAAAGGGGGCCAGAGTGAGAGGGGAGGTGGTAAGGGTGGAGAAGAAGGGAGAGAAGAGTGCAAGGTTCCCCAGAAGGGAGGGTGATGGAAGTTGTGCCACAGGCAGAGAGATGAAACAGAGTTAAAGGGACTTCTGCTTGGTGAGATGGAAGGGGGTGGGCCATGGGTGCCGAAGAACTGTGGTTGTGTGGAGGTGGAGTGGGGGCCTTCAGGGTCTTGGGTTCTGCCCTTGCTAACATCCCAGGGGCTGCATCATGACGGTGGTGCCCCTTAGTCTGGTACTGCTCGTGTCTGCACACATGGCCAGGAGCTGAGCTTTTCACCACTGATTTTGCCTGGCTTCCAGCATCAGAAAGAGCTGGGTGGGAAATTCTATTCGACTTTCAAGTTCCTCTGCAACTTCATCCTCAAGCCCAGGTTTGCATACCACAGAAAAACTGTCACCACGGCACCACACAAAATCAAAGCATCCAGGTGGCTGAGGCAGGTGGATGATCACAAGTTGTAGGCCAGTCAGGGATATTTAGTGAGATCCTGGGGAGAGGGGTGGGGCAGGGAAGAGAAGAAAATGACAAAGCACAACAGTGATAAAACCTCCGAAACTTCCGTTACACACTTGTGCTTCTGGGGGATGCAGCTGAGACTCCTCTCGCCCAGGAAGCCTGCTACCTCCTTCCATGGGAAGGTGCTGGCCACACTGCAGAGCCCCGCAGGACTCCCCGCTGGCTTCCTGGGAGCACTGGTTGTGCTGGGCTAAAGACCCTTTCTAAAGCTGCCGCGGATGGCAGTGTCTGAATCCCGGAACCCCGTACACGAAGCTCTATGGGGTATAACGTATTAAATCACACCTTTTGGCTTACTGCGTACCCTAAAATGAAACTGCAATTGGCTTGGTGATGTAAATCCATCGCCGAGTCTCGCTCTCCCAGTCCTCACCCTCTCACTTCTCCCTACCCACACTTAAGTACTTCTGCCGAATCGATGCTTTCATTTTCTTTTTTAGGGAAATGACCTGAGAGCCTTCTCACTGAACTAGAATCTTGGCCCTTTTTATTTTTTATTTTGAGACAGGGCTACATTCAGTGAAAGTTGCCCAGGCTGGGCTTAAGCTTCCATCCTCCTGTCTGGGATTACAGAGTGCTGGGCTCACAGGCACGTGCCACCACGTCTGGCAGCTTTGCCACTTGGATTTTCCTTCCACCCCTCCCCAGCCTCTTCAGCTGAGTCTTTCACAGTTCCTCCTATAAATCCTCTGCCTACCCCACTTTCTTTTCTCACTTTCCACATGAAAAAGACAGAGGCTCAAACAAACAAGGTTTCCACATGGATATGGCTCACAGACACACATAAACACAATGTAAGTGAAAGATACCTCTCCTACGCCTTAACTCAGGCTTCCAGATAGACTGGGCGGCTGGAAAAAACACCTTTTCTTCCATCACAGTTCTGGAAGCTAGGAACCTAAGATCGTGGAGCCCACATGGTGGGGTTCTGGGGGGCCCTTCTCCTGGTCACATGCATGGGGCTGGGTGAGCGGGGAGATCTCATACCTCTCCCTCCTTTTATGAGGGCACCGTCCCCATTCATGAGGACTCACCCTCATGACCCAGTTATGGCCCTAACCCCCCCACCCCATACCATCACTTTGGGACTTAGGGTTTCAATCCATGAATTTGGGGGAAACCCATTCAACATCTTATTTTGAATAGCTTTGTTGGGGACAGTGGGGACCAGGAGAGAGACTTGTCCTCGTGAAGTTACAGACTGGTCATCCCAGCTCTGCAGCTTAAACCTGCCAACCCATGGCTGCCGCACTCAGGAGCAGGCTTTCTTTTCGCTTACATGGGCAGTGTTCAGATGGGGGGGTGGGGTATTCAATAAAGAATTAGGCAAAAGCTGGAGACGGATGAAATGCCAAAATCGCATTCCGTAACTTGGAAGTAATGGAGCCAGCGTTTCACCCTGGGAAGAGTGTGAGACCCAAGGGTGTTCTGCACCCCATTAGTGATGGAGAAATCCCTTCCTGGGCTCCCTTAATGTCAGAAGCTTCGTTTGACACACACAGCATATCTCTATAACTTTCAGAGGTGCATATAAAGTGGCAATACAGCGGACCTCCAAAATTCATGAGGGTTATGTTCCTAGAGCACCTGTGAGTTGTGAAAAACTGCAGGTTTCAGATACAGTTTATAGTTTAAATAAAGCCTTAGAAGGTGCAGGGTATTTTGGCAGCATCTTAGGGTATTTAGGTCTTTAAGAACAAAACCAAGAATGCTGCAGGTAGCTACATGTGATACAGTACCCTATTATGATGCAGGAAGGCAGGTGCATCTACCAGGGATGGGTTAGAGGGCAGCAGCCAATCAGCAGCAAGGCGGACTGAATAATGTTCTTAGATTGGCTACTTGCAAACCTCCTGATGAAAACACAATTGTCAATTGTGAAGGATATTTGCAGTTTCTGTGAAATTGTGGGGGTTTCCTAAAAACAGTTACTAGTTAGATTCTAAGGAAAACTCCACAAACAACTGAGGCTGCGAACTCTGAATTATGACTTCACAGGGGTTTACTGTACACATATGAAGAGAGTAGAAAGTCCAGAGTTGCTCATCAGATAACTAAAGAGGAATACTAAAGTTTTTTGTTTGTTTCCAAAATGGGTCCTATTTTCAAATGTGTAGGGCACACATATGGCCTGGAATAGGTGTGTGAATTTATTCAATCCTACATAGCCACAGAAAAAATACATGGAAAAAGCTCTGAGCACAGTCTACCTGCAACCTATGTGCCTAAACAGTGCCCTTTTTGTTCAAAAGATCAGCCAATGAGAACTTTATAGAGATCATGTGGGAAGAGAAAGAAAAATGGAGGGGAGGGAGAGGTTGCTGACACCCATCAGCGATTAAGCATTTTCTCTCCTTTTGCAGCACTGAACACTGGTCCTCCAACTGTTGACGCAGAAGCCCAGAAGCCGTGCTGAGCTGTCAGTGACATGCTCAGACAGAAGTGTCTCCTCTTTCCCATCAAGATAAACCTAAGCACCAAAAATCCATCTGGGGATGACTGTTGTCCCGAGTAACAGTAATGCAGCCTTAGAGAACATCCAGTGGAGTGCTTTGACTGGAAATTTAGATTAATGGCATGAAATCAGGGGAGGGAGATAGAATTTAGAGATAAGTTTCTTGTGGATGTGGAGTTACTCTTCATGCTAACAGGGAATCTTCATTAGTTAATGGGTTTGTCCAAAGAACTGATAAAGCTGCTTTAAGTATTGATCAGTTGCTCAGCATTATCTAAGGAAATCAGGGACTGGGCTAATTGCAGTGTCTCTTCCCAGCGTGGAAAATGGCCAAAAGTTGAACAAGGGGAAAAAGTGTACTAAAAACAGAGGCTTAAAAAAACAACACAGGGAGACTTGCCACTTGCCATTTTTCTTCAAAATTAAACTAGATGCTCTTTGAAATAACTTATGGTCACAAAACACAATGCATTCTATGAAGTTATAAAAATGTGAGTTACTAGTGATTTTCATTTTTCTGTAGCTCCTAAAACTTTAGGCTATTTTTTTTTTTTTTTTTTACAGAATCAAGAA
>NW_022900950.1:50475934-50532674 GCF_012274545.1 Fukomys damarensis | reverse complement strand
TTTTAGCCCCTAAAACTTTTGGTTTTTTTTTTTTTTTTTTTTTTTACAGAATCAAGAATTATTCCAAATATAGCTGTTGTTATATCTGGCTTTACTTGAAAGACTGGGGTCCTTTAAACACAAGACCTGATCCAAGACACATAACAGCCCCAGGTGGTATTTGTATCCGTTTTACAGTCAAGGCACAAAGACATTAAATCTCTTACCCATCATAGCTCTCAACAGAGCAATAAAGATGGAGCCCCCGCCTCTCAAACTTGCCAAGGTTATTCCTACAATCACACACTTATCCAAGACTATCAAACAAGTCTCTGAAAGGGAAGAACCCAAGACTAACATCAGATGTTGAACAACAACGTTTTCTGTCAGAAGGTAACAGGTAGTGAATTTAAAACACCCCAAAAGTGGAAATGTGAGACAAGACTATATATCTAGACAAACTGACTTTCAAGGCCAAAGACCACAGACATATTTTTGTGAACATATTAGAATTTAGAGAATATTGTTTTGTTTTTGGTACTAGGGACTGAACCAAGAGCCTTCTTCACACTGAGTCACTGGGCTACACATACCTAGCCATTTTTTCATGTTGTGTATGTTTTTATTTTCTCACTCCATTGCTAAATCACCAAAGCTGAGCTTGTTCTTTCAGTCTTCCTTACCCAGGGTCCCAGAGTGCTGTGAGTACAGGCATGCACCACCACACCTGGCCTGGGAACATGAACTTCAACTGCGGTGGATATTTTTCCTTCTTTTGACTCAGTATCTCTGAATAAGCTTCTGCCATTTGGGGTTCTCTTCTACCTTATGTAAGTGTACTTCCTCAAAGTGAAGTGGGCCCTCACTTTCCCAGCCTCTCTCCATGTGACTATGTTCCCCCAATCAGAGCTCACAGGCGAGGAGAAAGGGAAGGAAGAAGCAGGTGCCACACAGCCGCCATTCTGCTGGGCTCGTCAGAGCACACCAAGCCTTGCAAGTGCAGGGCAAGCTGCAGGGGCCACCCCAGGTGTACGGTGGAGCCTCGGAATGGGAGCAACCTTGCAGCCTGCAGTTCTCCTTCTGGTGCACAATTTCAATCCTGATTCTCTGGCACCCTAACATCTTTCCATAAATTCTTTTTCAGCTTAAATCAAGAAGAGTAGTTTCTGGCCCATGATTATTAGTCAAGACAGATACTTTGCAGTCATGACTGCAAGTCCCAGTGGTTTAGTACATTGGTCAAGTATCTCTCTTCTGAAGCAATGACCTGTGGGTTGGGCTCCTTCTGGCTTGTGATGCCCCCACTCTGTCAAGGTCAAGGTCAGAAGTCAGATCTAGTGGGTCTGGGTGGCAGATAAATAAGGAGAAAAAGTATCGAGGCTCTGTGGATTCAGTAGTGCTGGACCTGGAAAGGAGCCTCCATCTCTCTACATTGTAAGCTGGTGGGATGACGCAGGCTATGTGCTCAAGGATAAGAAGTGTCCCTCTCCACCACTGTGGCCTCGGCTAGGTGCTTCCAGTATCCTTTCCTCATATCTAAAAGGGCTCCCTCGGTCTCTGGATAACACAGACTTGGAGTAGTATTTTAACCCAAACTGTGTCAAGTAAACACAAATCATGACCTAGCTAGTAAGGACAGACTTTATTTGAAAAGAGGTGAGTTATTGCAGTAAAAGGAGAGGGACTATTGTGATGGGGCAAGACTCTGATCATAAGACCTGTATCTCAAAAGCCATGCAAAGAGAACTTTTATAGGAAGATCAAATAAGGCTCAAGAGGACAGGTGATGTGATGGGAGAGTTGGCTAGGGAAGGTTTTTCCTTGTGCTCAGCCAATTCTCAGGAGGGGATGTTCTGTTCTTTAAGCTTAATGGTGAGTCAAAATCTAGAGGTAGATGTGGGGGGGATTAACTAAAGTCAGTAGATATTTAGTCCAGATTGGTCAGTGGGGACTTTAAAACAATTAATCAGGAGTCCATTAGGCTATACAAGCAACTGAAAACTCAGTTTCATGTGTTGTAGTCAGGGTTTGCAAAGGAATAGATTTAATACAGGATATATGATGTGAAGGAGTATAATACACACCTGTAATGGTGGAGCAATTGTGTCAACTTGAGAAGTTTGGCTAAGAGAAGCTCAACTAAATCGGCTCAGCATTTACTTCTTAGGGCATGGGAGAAATTGTGCACCCTAGGGCTGCTGCTTGCCTGATTGTTATAAAAGGAAATGAGGAAGGACAGGGATATTTCTGTTCCTTTGGAAGAGCTCCAATCTTTGCCTTCCAGTGTAAACAGTATGCCTTCTGACATAGGCCCATCAGCCTCCTGATACAGACCGCGATACAGACTCCCACAGCTCACTGCAGTGAGCTGCAGAACTTTAACTGAATCCTTCGGTCTCCAGTGTGCAGATGGGCCCTCTGGACTCCACCTCATTTGACACTGTGGTTGGCCATTGTAAGCCAATCTTGTAAATTCTCACATGTATCTATATATCTTGTGTTATATCTGTTTCTCTAGTTGTATCTAGTGACTGATACATCCACTGAGAAACTCAAATGTAGAAGAGTGTAAGAGATCTGTCTGCATACTAGAGATCGAAGAATCCAGCTGAGGCCCTATATGCGATGGCAATGTCCCGCACGAGACCAGCTGAAGGTCTAAAGCCCATAGCAATGTCTTGTGGAAGTTCTTACCAAGGATCTGCACTGGGAAGGCCCAAAGGCCAGTGTGGAAGGTAAAAAGTCTGCACCAGTGGGGTAGAGGATCTGTGCCATAGGCTGAGGGACCTGCGCTGGATCCAGGAAGAGATGCTGAAAATGAAGAGTGGAGAGCTACCCCAAAGCGAACAGCAGCCATCCCAAATTACAGCGAGGCCCTGAGCTCTTTCTCCAATGAGAAGGGCCAAGTTTGTATCAGTGTGGCAAGCTTCTCCAAGAAGCTTCAACAGCATGCAGTCTTCTCCTTCAGTTCTTCTATGCTATTGGCAACAATCCTCAGGTGGGTCTTCCTTGCCCAGACCCACACTCAGTTCAGCTGGGTGTCCTAAGTTAACCATTAGTTAATCCACCACATCACATTAATAGTAAAACAAAAATTAAGCTTGACCTATGAGGTCAACTAACCTAACCAGGGACTTTGCACATTAAGCGGTCAAATATTTTCTTTGTCATGCTCCTGAGAACACCCTAGAAATGTTTCCCCCTTCTGCCTCCATTTACACTTTCACTGAACTGCTTTCACGAATTACTATCTGCTCCAAGAGACTCTTTAGTGTGCAGTTTATGTTTTAATAGAACAAACAGCTTCGATCATTCATGGGGCAAAAGATAAAAATCTGATGAGCCTGCAACTGGCTACATTGTAAATAAACACGGCGATATATCTCTGAGAGTTAGCTATGCCACTGTCAGAGAGTGGCTCTTTGCAGCAGGCCTCATCAGGAACACAAAGGTTAAGGCATAGGTAAATTGTAACACTTCAACCAAATTCCCAGAATTATATAAAATCACTATAATCATAGGAATGTTAGCCAACTGATACTAGTAGTTACCTGTTAAACTCTCATTTCTCTAATATATATCAATAAATTATAGTTCCAAGTATGATAGGAAAATGTCTCTAAAGTGTCTCTAAGGAAAATAACAATATGCATAGGACATTAATATCTGAGCTATGAAATAACCAACGAATCAAGTTTCAGCATTTTCCCTAAAGTCCTTGGCATCAGGGATATTCATTTATTTTGTTTTTGTTTTTGCTTTTGGTTTTTTTGGGGGGCGGGTATCGGGGTCAGGGATATTCATTTAAATAAAATTATAATTTCAATTTATTTATGAATAAGGTTGAAGTCTTTTTGATTCAATTTTTTGTTGTTGTTTTGTTTTTTGGGACAGGGTCTCACTATGTAGTTCAGACTGCTCTGGAACTATGTAGCCCAGGCTGGTCTCAAACTCACAGTGATCCTCCTGGCTCAGCCTCCTGAGTGCTGGGATTACAGGTGTTCACAATCACACCTGGCCTTGATTCAATTTTTCACACAATATTTTTAGCTTATAATTTTCAATGTTTAAAACTGTTTCCAAATGAGTAAGTCTTAAACCATCTCATCTACCATGTAAATATGTATGTAGATTTCAGAGTTCATTATTTACTTATATTTTAATGTATTTTATGAACCCATTGTTAAAGTCATCAAAGTCAGTTATTACTTATGCTCAGTGGGTTTGTTTCAATTCTCACTATTTAAGCTATTCCCACAGTTAAATTACCAAAAAGGCTTACTCAACATGCATGAACAGCAGGAAGAAAACATTTTCCTAATTAAAATAACTTCCAATTTGTGTATATAAAACACATTTAAGATCAAGGAAATGCCTCCTACCTATCATAAACAGAGAAATTTTCTCTGCCCACATAGACGGATAAAGACAGAAAGGAATTTTCGCACAGATGGTTTTTGGAGTGTGGGTTGGAGAAACAGGATGGTATTAATGGTCACTCCAGGAACAGGCACCTCTGTCAGCAGAAGGAAGCAGAGACGCAGACAGCACCAAATCCATTATTCCTTCTTGTGGAAGGATCAGGAAGTCTTCTTCCCCGCATGTCCCCCACCCAGACAGCACAGTCCTTTTCCCATGGGCTATACAGTAGGTGGTTCCTTCAGTGATAATGGAAATTTAAAATGAGGCAAAATCTTTAATTGGAAATAAGAGAAAATGCAGGGAGACCTCAGCTTCAGAAGGAAAGCCTGAAGTGGAACAATTTTGACAGAGAACAGGCTGGTTCCTTAACAAAGAAAAGTAAGAGAAAATAGGAAAAGCATTTTACCTTGAGTTGCTAAAAGGGACACAGGTCTGACAAAGATCAGACTGGTCCCTAAACAAAGAAAAAGGCAAAAGTTTTTAAGGGTTTCCTGAGGTAGGCCAGATATTACCTCAGCTGAGTTTCCAAGCTCAGGAGCAGTCCTTAAGGCTGAAGCCACTTCCATTTCCCTGGACAGATTGTTCCTGCTTGGTGATGGCAGGGCAGGCTTGGGTTCCTGGATGACTTACAAATTTAAGGCAATGATTAGAGACTTTGAGGTGCCTGTTCTAGGGAGTCAGGGTTGGTAGTTGAATGTCCCTGAAAATCTCTTACCTTGGTGCCCTCAGTTTGGAAGGGGGATAAGTTAGGTAAATTTAGGGACAATAAACATTGAATCACCAGTTTTAGACAGACTTTGCCGCCTGATGACTAACCCACCTCCAGGCAGAGTTGAGCAGGGATCTGACTCAAAGTTTTAAGGTAATGAAGGAGCCAGATACAAAATGAAGGCAGAAATACCAAGCTTTATCCTGTTTTTAGTTACCTATTAGACATCCATAGGCCTGAGTAAAGAGCTACTTTTTTTTTTCTTCAAAGCAAAAGAAAAGTCCTTGACCACCTCAGAAAAAAATGCAAATCATATTTTTAATAAGTAATAGGTTTAAAAGCCTGGGAGTTTGTCTTCTATCCCTCTATGATGATCCCAAAGTTCTATTTTTTCAACTAATTTATTCTTAGAAAAGCTATAAGCGTTCCTTGGCTTTAATGATGTACCTGGTTTTTGAGGATGATGCAGTTGTTTGGAAGAATGAGGGGGGAGAGTACAAGCCACACTTTTATGTCCTGAGTTGGGGCCCAGGAGTTCCCCTGCCCTTTGTCCCTTTGGAGAGTTGACATCTCACTTTTGTGCTTTGTTAATATTCAGCTTGTTTCACTTTTCGTCAGGGAAAGAAAACAGCAAAACAGTCCTGGGACATGCTCTATTGATTAACTAGCTGCCAGTAACCTTGGACTGCTGGTATAAGCCTGGACCAGCCAAAATCTCCAGGTCCTGATCTCTCCATGAAATCCAGATGAAAGCCACAGCAGAGAACATGGAATGTCCCCATTTTGCATGCACATGCTAATCGAAGCATGATCGTTCTCTCATTTAATCATATTAAAATTATACATTATATGAAAACTTTTTTAATAGAGCAGATTCTTGATTGAACACTAGTAACTACTGGCATGTGTTCTATTTCCCATCTTTGCCAATGTCTGCTTGTTAAAGATAAGTGCTCCAAGTTTAATTTATGCTATACCCTGAGGATTCTTGATTGAAAATAAAACCAGTATCTATTTAAGAATGGTAATATGATTCTATTCCAAAGGATTTAGCAAAGAGCTTCAGGAGAGATGGCAATAATGTCTCACATGTAGCCAACAGAAATGTCATGATGCTGTTTCAAAATTATCTGTTGGCCTTTTTAACTTCAAAATGACTAACTACGCTCCTGGGTCACATGGGTAATTTTAATAGGAAGCGTGATCACATTTGCACTCTAGGGAGTTCATTTTCTCTACAATCAAATTCAAAGATGAACTCATTTAACATTCTTATAGCACAATACAAAGGTTAATTAAGCAATAATCTCCTTACCCTGTTCATTGGTGGTGGGTTACAAGTTTGCTAGTTAACTTCATAAACTAAATCTGTAGTAGTGGATGATGTTCTAGGCAGCCGATCAACCACAGTGACATTTTTTACAAAGGTTATTGCTACCTTCAGTTGCTCTTCATGATTTGTGACACTTGCAATGAATTAATAAATACTGCATTGGAGATGGTAGTGTACAGAAAGAATTGTCATTATCTGTGGGGTACCTGATACAGTAAGTAATATGGAGGTAAAAATTGAGATGTGATTGTAGCCATCAGTATAAAAACTGTCTTGTATTTAATTTTAAAATAATTGTTGTTTCCAATCATTTTGTCCATTTTTCCCCCATTACTACAGACAAAACTTGACACGAAAAAATAATATGTAGAGGGCTGGGGATGTAGTTCAGTTGTGCCACACCTGCCTGACAAGCACAATGATTGTAGCCATCAGTATAAAAACTGTCTTGTATTTAATTTTAAAATAATTGTTGTTTCCAATCATTTTGTCCATTTTTCCCCCATTACTACAGACAAAACTTGACACGAAAAAATAATATGTAGAGGGCTGGGGATGTAGTTCAGTTGTGCCACACCTGCCTGACAAGCACAAGGGCCTGAGTTCAAGCCCTCATACCAAAAAAAAAAAAAAAAAAAAGATACAGAGAACTTGACACAGAAACCACCATAAGGACAAGGACAAACTGCTGATCCTTAACCTGCTACTAATTAAAAGTATGATCTGTGTTTCCTTCTGAGGCAATGGAAGGCTTTTTAAGATTTCCCATTTTGAGATGTCCAATTCAGGGATTGTTAACTGCTCAAGTAAACTGTTTAAATGTTAATGTGCCATAGTTTATCTTTTAACAGTGGTTTAAAAACCAAGCTGGACATATATACAACCAACTAATCTAGATATAGATGATATAATATAATGCACTGTTAGAGGCAGCTATAATAGGCAAAACAGTTTGGAATGAGAAAAGTTCCATTGAAGAAGTGACTTTTGATGTATCCCAAGCACAAGCACAAACTTGAAAGGGAAAGGAGGCACTGAAGGAGGGGCTGGGGAGGACGTGGCATTCAAATCAGAGGCAGAATTCACCATTCCTAAGGAAACTGATGGTGTGAAGGGCACTGCCTGCCACGGACACTCTCAAGTGGGTATGACACAATTGCTGGGAGAGCTATGGCCGGGCCTAACTCGCCTCCTCCCTCCAATGAGGCAGGGCCCTGTGCTGAGGGACATGATATGTCCATTCCCCATAAAACCATGAAAGCATGATGTCCAGTAGACTTTAGCTACTTTCTTGGCTCTGGTTACAGACCAGCCCCTTTTACCTCCCTCTGTGCTTCCCTTATCTCTACACTAAATAAAAGCACTGCAATTGCCCGGCAGACATTTTCTCCCATCAGGAGTGAGGCTCCACCTGGCCCTAGCTTTGTATCTCTTTGTTCTTTTGTATCTCTTTTTCTCCATCCCCCATGGTTCTCACTCCATGGACCCTTCAGCCCCACAAGCTGCAGCAAACAATGTCTACAGCGCAGAGGCATTAGAAGAGCTCAGAGCCAGTGGGTGTGGTGATGCACGCCTGTAAACCTGTAATCCTGCCACTCAAGTGGCTGAAGCAGGAGGATCGTTGTTAGAGAAGGTCAGACTCCATTACATAGTGAGACCCTGTCTCAAAAACAAAACAAAACAAAAACCAACCAAACAAACAAAAAAGAGCTTCAGAGCCTCATAGAAGATGTGCACACACAGGAAAGAAAAGTGGTAGGATGTTGATGTGGCTAAAAGTTCATTTTGGGTTAGACTGTGAAGGACCTTCACTGATCAGGCAGTGTGTTTGGACTTTATTCCATGCAAAATCCAGATTTTTGAAGCAGAAGTGAGAGAAAAAGTCCTACAAACTTAAAACAAGCTACAACCCAATCCTTAACTTTGGAGTAAGAAAGCAACAGAGAGGTCAATTGGCTTATGTTTAGATAGCTTGACTGTGCCAGGACCCCAGCTAAAAACCTTGTTAATCACATCTGGGTTTTAGGATGATTTACAGAGTATTCTGGTAACAGTGCCGAGCATAGATTAGGAATATGGAGCTGAAACAAAGTGTTCAAGTAATAAGTAGCAGCCAGTAAGCTGTTGGATGGTCCAATAAAGACGTTAAGACCTAAGATTTCATATTAGTTGAAATCTTTGTATTACTTTGTCAGTTTCCAAGCTGAATGTACTTTAAAATAATAATTATCATTCATTCTCCTGCAATTCTTATCACATTTTGGAGATCAAAAATAAAATTCTCTGTTTTGCCTGAATGTGCCAAGGAAGTATCTTATACAAATTGAGGGATGTTTTGTCCTCAGTCATTGATTATGCAAGAATGAACTACTGTTGGGTTTAGATGGACTGTGATGTTGCATATTTAAAGGCCATGAAATGCAATTTACAGTACCTGATTTTTAAATATCTTATTTTTTGAGTATGTTTTTAAAAAGGAAGCCAAACTTACTGAGGTGTGGGCACGCACAATTTTGAGAAACGATAGCACATTAGTCCCATGAAGTTGGCCTCAACAGGCCTAAACTGTTTCTTACCAGTGTTTCAACTCACCAGTGAAATTGTGGAAGAGACAGTGCTCTTGTTGGCAAACCTAACGCCTATCTATATCCAACCCTTATCTCCTCTGGTCATTTCTAATATAGAATCTAGAAAAGTGAAATACCCAATTTCCCAGCTTCCTTTGCTGTTAGGGGTGGCCAAGTGATATGGTTATGGCAAAGGAAATAGGAACAGAGTGTAGGATTCTAATGCACCAGGATGATGTCAAAGAAATGAACTAACCTTTGCTCTATATTGATATTACTCCAAGTATTAGTTCATCATGAGTTTTTAATCTAAGCATGTATGCTGATAGGAATACACAGCTGATATTACGTGATCACTGGATTAAATGTCAGTGGAAAGGACTTCAGGAGGAACACGCATAAATCTGTTCACTGTCTTTCTGCTAGAAATTGTAAACAACCAACAAAGAGACTGTAAGAAGTTCCATCAATTCTATTTCAACTGAAACTAGGATGCCAAAATAGAAGGGCTGCCCAAACAGCTGAGACGTAGTAGTGGTACTGGGCAGAGAAAGAAGGAAGAGTAGTGAGAAGAGTGAGCCAGCAGTAGCAGAGCTCAGCAAAAATCACTTTTCTGAATGTGAAGTTTCCCCTCTCATTCCCTCAAAGCAGCAAATGTGATATATTCTGTGTTCACAATTAAGGGCGGAGGAGAGCAAGGCTAGCTGTGGAAGCCCTCCAGGATCCAGTTTGGTTCAGGGAAGAAGAGGCAGACCTATACCAGAAGACATAGGAAGAGGCCCTATTTACTAAAGGAAGTTCTGAGGCATTAGCTGAAGAGATAGATGATAAACATGATTATGGAATATGAAAGGCTACCATAGCCTGGATTTCCTGCAAATACATGAGTAATCAAGAAAAACTGTCATGAGACTGATACAAAAATATCATTAAAAAAACTTGAGAAATGAGCAAAAATGATTAAACATTTGCCACCTGAAAAACATTGCATAACAGAGGAAAACATTTTACCATGAATGCTAAAATACAGTGATTCAGTTGCCTCCTTAAAGAAAATCAACAAAACAAAATACAAGTCAAGGAAGAGATGGTGCGAAAATGATAGGAAAGATACCTGAACTTAGCAAAGTATTAAGAAAAATAAATACTGTGGGAAACTCAGTAAATGAAATGCAGAAATAAAAACTAAATGAAATGGAGATGAAGAAAAAAATTAAATTTGTTCTCTGGGGAACCAGGCTAGATCATCCAGACCAATAAACTACAGCTCAGACTCCAGTCACCGGGTTGACCTGGATAAGCACATAAAACTTGCTTCTGGAGGAGGCAAGAGCATCTTAGATCCCAATTTTCTTCTATAAACAGTTCTGCAAATAAAATTTTGGCATATAATAAAGACCCAAATCTAAGAGTAAAGAATACAAACAAAGCAGAAATACAATAGTAGCAGATCCTAAAGTGGCACTAAATTTTTAGTATTGTCAAGCATGCACACAGAAGTTAATTTGCAAGTCTAAAACCTGGATATTTTGAGAAACCAGTGATACTAATAAGCCCTGAGAACTTGAGTAAATATGATACAACTAGATAAAGAAATGGGTAAGGAGAGCAAATACTTCCAAGTAGAATCCCAACAAATGTAGTAATAGTTAGAAAACTGCCACTTAACAATGACCACAACAAAAACAAAGAAATACATGGGGAACAGTTTTCTCTTGATGTTCATATCTCTTTTCCCATTTTACTTTCAAGATTCTGGTTTTGTATGTTTTAGCACAATTTCTTATAAGCTACATGTAGTTTTATTAAAATGAAATTTCATAATTTTTCTTTAACTAGGGTGCTGAATGTTTTTCATTAAATGAAATTTACAAATACATTTGCTGTGTGTGTGTGTGTGTGTGTGTGTGTGTGTGTGTGTGTGTGTTTTGTTTTTGTACTGGGGATCCAACTCGGGCCCTTGTGCTTGTGAGGCAGGTGGTGGAACCACTGAGCAAAATCCCCGGCCCACGAATACATTTGGTTTACATCTACGTGCTTTATAAATTTGTCATTTTCTTACTTTTTCCTTGTCTGTTTGCCGTTTCTGACTAAATATATCTGTATTTTCATTATTCTCTATTCTTTCCTCTCAGACAAAATTCCAACTTCACAGCCTGCATATTTTCAATTTATTTGCACAACAGTAAATTTCTGTTCTCAATACTACGTGTATTTAAATTGTCTAGTCATCACTATTTATTCTAAAAGGAAATGTCATCCTGCTGCAGTAAAACTCAGAAGTAGCATTTGCTATACATAGAAAATAAAACAGAAATGTTATGAGCTCATCTTATTTGCCACTTTGAAGACTTCACTAAGATACTGCTCAAAATGGTGGCTGTGGGCCACGTATAACTACTTCAATGTCAAACAAAAGTCTCAGTTCCTGTCACATTGGCTACATGTCAAGTGTTAATAACAGCCATATGAGGCTACTGACTACTGTTCTGGGAAGTGCACTTCAAAGGCATTTCCATCATTGTAGAACATTTTGTTGAATAGCACTGTTTCAGACCTTCTCTCTAGCAAACCCCCCCAACTCCCACCATCCCTTCCCAATGCTGAGCAATACTAATAGTTCAGTCTGCACTTTTCCCTAGTTCACACCTTTGCACATTCTAATCTTTCTGCCTGAAATCCTCTTTCCTGCTAGCTGCATTTAAAGTCTCAACTTATTCACAAGACCACTACATTCTAAAATTGTACCTTGGGCCAGGGATTTAGCTCAGTGGTTCCACCACCTGCTTCGCAAGCACAAGTTCCCAAGTTCAATCCCTGGTACCAAAACACCTTATCCCCAATGTCCACTCCACTATTTCCCATCACAGCCCTGTTTCTTCCTTTCATTACAATCACTGCAATTTAAAATTATCTCAATCACCTATTTTCCACCTTTGCCTATTCAAAATTATGAAGCCCATAAAAATGCATACCAAGACAACATAGTTGAAAATCTGAACGGAAATAGCTCAATACAGTTAAGAAATTATTTCTTCAGACCCATGTAGAAAATTATTCAATCCCTTTAGTTGAGCCTGGTGGTACACATGTATGTTAGCTACTCAGGAGGCTGAGGTGGGAGAATCCCAAGTTTGAGCCCAGCATGGGCAATTTAGTGAGATTCTATCTCAAAATAAATGAGGATATACCTGGGGATATAACTCAGTGTTCTTGGGCTCAATCCCCAGGACCACAAACAAACAAACAAGCTTGTTTCATGTTTTAAACCAGATTCCCACAGAACATGTCACTGCACTCAATATACAAATGGAAAGAGCAAATAAACTAATGAATAAAAGTTTATTGTGTAGTTTAGGGATTTTTAAAAAAGAAATAAGGTAAGTTCAGGTTCAAATTAAAATATTTAAAAAGACAGCTATAGAATTTTACCCACAGCTCTGAAAGTCCCCTTCACAACCGCCCCCACTCTCCGCCCTAGGCCTTGCACATGCTTGTGAGGAAGGTATGCTCCTCTGAATTACATCCCCAGCCCCATATACCATTTGGATAGCAAGCTGAGGTTCAGCTGATAGCTTTTCCTTTTCGGGTTTAAAAAAAAAAAATTGCAAACAAGTGACCGTACAACTTAATCTTTACTAAAGAATGAGATATTCTATTGATGTCACACATGTTCAAGTTGGTAAGAATAAATCACAGAATCTTAATGTCATGGAGTAAAATGGGGAAGATGTCCTGTATTCACTGGTCAGAAGAGAGAAGTGGCAGGTCAGATTTTTCAGCTTATTAAGTTACTACTTAAACATACTTACAAGTTTTAATGAAGTAAAGTTAGCTATTGTCAGTACAATTCTTTGAGATAGCTGCCAAAAATTAAAAAGATCAAACAGCTGACTCAATTATTTAATTTTTTAGTTTCCAACGTGTGCAATTATTTTGATGAACACACTGTTAAAATCACTGTTTCCGTATGGATGATCCAAAATATAAATCAGTGGTTCCATTCCATAAAAAATATTGATAAGCTGGAAGAGCGGTGATGACGTTTTATAAAATCTTTTAACAAAAGGTACAGAACAGACTAAACTATTAAATCTAGATGGTTTCACATTATTTTGCATGAGTATTAAGTACAGTACAAAAATTAATGTAAAATCTTAAGTTAGTCAAAACTACTGTCTCTAGAGATCAATGTTCTTCACTCTTTTAGTACAGTGACAAATCTTTTTCTGCTTTTGTCTCATAATGTTTGTCAAACTGAACTTTGGAAAATATGCACTGCTGACAGAAGATAGTACCCAAAGTATCACGCTGAATTCCAGTCTTAGGACACACACAGTTCCTGTTGCATAGTGGACTGTGACATTTTATTATCTTCAGTCTTTTCATGTCCTGGGGCATGGCAAGTAGTCTTTCGCTTAAATAACCGAAGACTCAATCGTAATAATTCATTGTCTACCATCGGAGCATTTGTGTAAGCTTGTTTTACAGTACCCTATTTGAAGAAAACAAAAACAAAAGATGTACATAACTAGATGACAAAAGGAAAAAACGGGAAATTAACCTTATCAGCAATACCAAAGTTGTAAGAGTACTTGGCTTTGAATGGATATTAAATTTGCTTTGCTGGATTTAAAAGCAAAATTATAAAATATGTTCAGACTCAGTAACCCTACTTTTAAAAGACAAAACTTTGGAATGCATCTTGACCTCTTGCTTTATTTTTATTAGTACATGTTTGCAGTACATAATTGTTACATTCATCACAGGAAGTTAGTACACGTATATAACACACCTTTAATTCCTTTTATATCCTCTTCTCCACCATCTAACTCTTGCTTAAAGTAGGAATCCTCTCAAAAGTTCTCAAGAAGTAATGAATAGTTTTACTTACCATTTCCAAAGACAAAATAAACATGAAATATATTTATACATCCTATTGATGAATGGCATCATTTCTTCCATGTGATGAAATAAAATCTCTACCAGAGTTACAACCTAACTTAATCTTATTTTTACTTAACAAAGCTTAAATTCTTAGAAGATAAGACATGACTTCCTTCTTCTAATTTTCTTTTGTAAGCCAAACATTCTACATTTCATATTGGTTTGTAATGTTCATAAAATTTGGGCTCTAAAATGGAATAAATTCTCTAGAAGACAGTAGGTCATGTAATATACCACATACTAAAATGTACTTATATCTATTAGTGTAACTAAAGCTACATTAGCATTTCTGGAAAGTTATGTTCCTTGCACCTATGGACAAAGAAATCAGAGTAAGATTTGAATTCTTCCAACCTTTTGCTATTTCTCTTCTTTTCCAGGATTTTCAAATACAAATGACAGTGGTTCCTAAATCACATCTGTGTATTTGTTAAAAAATATTTTATGTCGAGATCCAGTTTGTCCAACACCATTTATTAAAGAGGCTATCATTCTTCCAGTGGGGATGGTCAGCTCCTTTGTCAAAGATGGTAGCTGAGTACATCTGGAGTTGTTTTTGTGTTTAGCTGAGTACATCTGGAGTTGTTTTTGTGTCTTCCAGTCTGTTCCACTGATCCTCAGGTCTGTATCTTTGCCAGTACCATGCTATCTCTATCACAGAGGCTTTGTAGTATAGTTTCAATTTGGGAATTATTATACCTGCTGCCATGTGTCTGTTGCCTAGGATGGCTTTTGTTATTCTAGGTCTCTTATGGTTCCAAATGAATTTTTGGATTCTTCTTTCTAGTTCTGTGAAGTATTGTGTTGGGATTTCAATTGGTATTGCATTGAATTGTATAGCAGTTTTGGTAGTATGGCCATTTTCACTATGTTGATTCTTCCTACCCAGTAGCAGGGGATATCTTTCCATTTTCTTATATCCTCTTCGATCTCTTTTTTCAGAGTGCTGTAGTTTTCAGTGTAGAGGTCTTTTGCTTCTTTTGTTGGACTGATTCCTGGATACTTCATTTTTTTGGATGCTATTGTAAAAGGAATTGTTTCCCTAATTTCTCTCTCAGTGAGTCTGTTATTCATGCACAAGAAGGCTAATGATTTTTGGGTATTGACCTTGTATCCAGCTAGTCTGCTAAAAGTGTCAATTAAGTCTAGAAGTCTTTGGTAGAGTTTTTTGGGTCTTCAATGTAGAGTATCATATCATCAGAAAATAATGACAGTTTAACTTCTTCCCTTCCTATTTTTATTGCTTTAATTTCTTTCTCTTGTCTAAGATTAAAGCTAGAATAAAACTAGACCCTTATCTTTCAACATGCACTAAATTAAAATCAAAGTGGATTAAAGATCTAAATATTAAAACAGAAACACTAAACTTGCTGGAAAATAAATTAGGCAGAACTCTTGAAGACATTGGCATAGGAAAAGATTTTATGAATAAGTCCTCAGTAGCAGAGGAACTGGCAGAAAGAATCAACAACTGGGATCTCATCTTATTGAAAAGCTTCTGCACTGCAAAAGAAACCATCAAGAGAACTAAGAGACAACCTACAATGTGGGAAAAAAATTTTACCAGCTGCTCCTCAGACAAAGGACTATTATCTAGAATATATGAAGAACTCAAAACAATCAGCCCCACCAAATATAAAAACCCAATTCAAAAATGGGCATCTGAAATGAACAGACATTTCTCAGACAAAGAAGTAAAAGCAGCAAGTAAATATATGAAAAAATGTTCCGTATCACTGGTCATTTGAGAGATGCAGATGAAAACAACACTGAAGATTCCACCTCACCCCACAAAGAATGGCTACTATCAAGAAATCAACCAATAACAAATGTTGGCGGGGTTGTGGGGAGAAAGGAACCTTTCTCCATTGTTGGTGGGAGTGCAGACTGGTGCAACAAAGCAGCAAGTAAATATATGAAAAAATGTTCCGTATCACTGGTCATTTGAGAGATGCAGATGAAAACAACACTGAAGATTCCACCTCACCCCACAAAGAATGGCTACTATCAAGAAATCAACCAATAACAAATGTTGGCGGGGTTGTGGGGAGAAAGGAACCTTTCTCCATTGTTGGTGGGAGTGCAGACTGGTGCAACCACTATGGAAATCAATATGGAGATACCTCAAAAAGCTAGGTCTAGAGGTTCCATTTGACCCAGCCATCCTTCTGCTGGGTATCTTTCCAAAAGATTTAAAAGAATCATACCACAGTGATATATGCGCACCAATGTTCATAGCGGCACAGTTTGTAATAGCTGAAACCTGGAAACAGCCCATCTGCCCATCTGTTGGAAACTGGATAAAGATGTTGTTTTTCTATAAAATGGAATACTACTCAGCCATAAAGAATGAGAAATTAGTCATTCATAGGAAAATGGACACATATTGAGGATACACTCAAGTGAAATAAATAAGTCACACATGTGTAAATACCGAATAGTTTCTCTGGTGTGAAAAACTATAATAGTACACAAGATCCCTAATGGGATGGGTAAGAGTGTGAAGTGGGAAGAAAAGGGGTAAAGGTGTAGGGAAAGGGGGAATGGTAGGGGCAAGGAAACAAGGGAAAAGAGAAAATATGAGAAAATGAAAAAAAATGGAAATAAATAGTTTGTTAATGGGTAGGGGAGGAGGGGGTGGAAGGAGGGCAGGGACAAGGGGAAAAAATGAAAACCAAGACCTGTCATGTGAAGGTACAGAATCCCAGTATTGAATGTAACTGTACTGTAGATCTAGATTATACCAATAAACTCAATAAAAAAGAAAAAAATATTTTATGTCATTGTAATACAGGAAAATTAGTTTTTTTAATGCATGTAGCTATGAGGTTTAACTCAAATTCATATAACCTTGACCACAATCAAGATACACCAGTCTCATTACATCTGAAAAAAATCCCTTTAGTGACTCTTTGTATTCACATTCTCTTCCCAAATTTAACCTCTAGCAATCACTGATATATCTTCCACCATAACATCGCCTTTTCCAGAATGCCATGTAAATACAAAACATAACTTTTGAGATTAGTTCTTTTCTTCAGCATAATCCCTTTGAGATTCATCCATATGGTTAACAGTATAAACATGTTTTTATATGAAAACAGATGTTTCCTTTTTAGGTTAAATACCAGTAATGAAACTGCTGGATCACACAGCAAATGTATATTTAATTTTATAAAAAATAACCAAAGTTTTCCCAAGTGGCTCTACCATTTTGTATTCAGTAATACAGTGCAACCTCATAGTAACACTATACAATCTCACCAACACTTGATATTGTTGAGATTTGTTGGCTGGATGGTAGTTTCCGACTGAAAAAGGTAGTCAACATGTTCTAGTATAGAGGTACATACATGACTGTTCCATCTTCCTGCAGTAAGCCATAAGAATTCCAGCCCTTGTGAATGTGTTAATGGTATTTCAATGCAGTTTTAATTTACATTTCCTAATGACTAATGATGTTAAACATGGTCTTAATGGCTATTCATATATGCTGTTTTATGTTCAACCTCTGGTTGGATTTTTGTTGGAATTCTGTTAAATCTGCAAGTCAATCTGAGAGAGAACCACAATCCTAACTATACTAAGTCTCACCATCTATGAAAAAGGTATGTCTCTCCTTTTACTTAGGTCTTTATTTTTTTCATCAGAATCTTATAGTTTTTGGCACACAGACCCTGCACATGTTTTGTTAGATTCATACCTAAGTACACAAAGTGTGATGAAAAACTATGGCGAATGTCAAACTGTTTTGAATCCACTCAGGACAATAAGGCAACCATTAAACTGCAACTAAAACCATGCAAGAGAGGACACAGAAAGTGGCAAGAATGACAGAAAATATTGAAGTGTGGGGGAAATATTCTGAAGGGGATTAAGGCAACATGTCCTTCACTATAATAAATTAAACATTCACTGTATTTTTTGGTCACATTGATTCATTTCTTGGGAGCCACTATAAAAGAAATTAATTCTTTAACACTTTGGTGTCTAGTTACTCATTGATAGTATTGTCAAAGTACTATTGTTTTTTATATGCTGACTTTGTATCTCGTGACCCTGCAAACTTATTTATTGGTTCTAGGAATTTTTTTGGTAAGTTCTCCTTGAATCTCTTATAAGAGTCAAAGGTCCTGAATAATGGTTTTCATGAGAAATTTAAATGTAAGCTTTTTGAAATTTTTCTTTAGTTGTGCCTCTTTACATGCTAGGTTATCCTACTGTCTATGAATAAAATATCTTTACTTCTGCCTTTCCTAATCTGTATGCACTTTCAAGCCATTATCATTAGCTATGAAGTTACAATTTTTTTTGTAGATATTCTTTATAAAGTAAAAATTTTTCTAATTACAATTTGCTGAGTATTTTTATTATAAAGGAATGCTAAGTTTTAGCAAATAATTTTTCTGCATTGATTGTGTATGATCATACATTTTCCTTATTAATATGGTGGATTATATTGAATAATTTTAATTTTAGAATACAGTCTTTCATTCACAGGACAAACCATACTTGGTTATGGTGATATACTAGAACCGATTTCCTAATATTTTTAAGAATTTTTATGTTTATCTTTATGAAAGATATCATCTGCAGTTGTCTTGTGATTATCTTTCAATGCTGTATTCATAAAATGAGTTGGCAAGTGTTACTGTCTCTTCAATTTTCTGGAAGAAACTGTTTAGAATTAGTGTACTTTTTTTTTTAAATGTTTGGCAGAGCCAATGGAACCATCTAGGATTGGACTGGAGGTGTTTTTTTTTTTTTTTTTTTTTTTTTAAAGGCTTTTAACTACAAATTTAATTGAAAAGAACAACAGACAAAGGACAATTCAAGAATCTATTATTTGTTAAGTTTTGGTAGTATGTGGCTTTAGAACTCATTCCATTTCTTACAGATTGTCAAACTTATAAAACATAAATTGATTCACAGTATTCCCTTACTATCCTTTTAATATCTATAAGATTTATAGTGCTATCCCTACTTTCATTCACGATATGGATCATTTGTGTTTTCTTTTTTGCTAGAAGATTACCAATTTTATTCATTTCTTCAAAGAACCAGCTTTTGGTTTCACCAAATTTCTTTATTATTTTTTTAATCCTCAATTTCATCAATTTCTAATTTGTATTATTTTCTTACTGTTTGCTGTAGTTTCTGCAAACTTTTCTTTTATTATAATATGAAAATGAGATTTAAACCCATTTTTTATATCCTTATTTCTTCAAAGATGTATTATAATTTATATACTTTAAAACAATCATTCTCCTACATAGAGGCAGATGCCACTCTATTGGTCAATAGCATTCTACTTTTATTCATCTGATAGTGCTTACCACTAATCCAATGAATGACCTTATTTTACACATTCCTTTTATACTTACACAAAATTTAAAGGTTTTTGTTTTTCTTAGATTTTTCATAAGGTTAGTATCTGAAATAATTTTTCTTTAATTATGTCCCTCTCCCTACTTTGGCTTTTGTGTTAATATTATTTACTTATTTACTCATTTATATTGTTGTTTGATACAGGGCTTTGTTAATAGTTCAGGCTGACCTTGAATTCTGGGCAATCTTCCTGCCTCAGCCTCCAAAACGCTGGGATTACAGCCACACACCACTGTGCCTGGCTTGTGCTGGTATTCCGAACACTGAGTAATCTAAAAACTTCTAACATTTTCTTTAGGTAGATCATTTAAGACATTTATAATAAGCCATTAAAATTTTCATCATGTTTCACATGCTGTAATTACCTGTGCTCATACTGACAGACTGTTTCTGAACAATGGTTCTCCATAAGAAATTTGCAGAGGTGTTTCTGGTAGTCACAATTTTTTTTTTTTTTTTTTTTTTTTTTTTGGTACCAGGGATCAAACTGGGAACCTTGAGCTTGCAAGGCAGCTGGCAGAACCACTGAGCTAAATCCCCAGCCCTAGTAGTCACAATTTTTGAGAGGCAATATCAATAGAGGAACCAACAAATGTAGTAAATAATGTATCTATTTCTTTAAAGGATTCTAAAGAGGTTATAAGCCATACAATTATTTTTAACTGGCATTTCTTATCTGAACGAACCAGACAGAAAATAAAGTGAATGATTATTTTTCAATTCATTGCCAAGGTTGGTGGTAAATGGTATCATTCTAGATACTTATGGAAACAGTGATTCATTACACACATGCTTAGGAAATGGGAGGCTCAATTCTCTCAGAGAAATGTTCCATTGAGAAAGGCTACAAGTTGAAATAGGCACCTTGGCAAAAGAATAAGACTTAAATACATACTGAAATAAGAATGGCACTGGAAGAATGACTGCAGCAACTCTGTCAGAGCTAATTTTTCGCAGGCATTTAAGTAGGGAAGACATGGTGATTACACAGTCAGAAAGTGAGTTTTTAAAAGTCTGCTATTCATCTGTTTCCATTTTAATCTCTGGAGATGAAATCTTCATTTTTTTATGAATTTACCACCCTCCAAACCTGGGTTCTTTCTTTAATTCGATATCCTTTTGGTTAGCAATGTTATATATCCAAAGATAATCCTAGATTTCCTCAAATGGTGCTGTAAGAAGTTAGTATGTTGGGCTGGGGATTTAGCTTAGTGGTGCCATTGCATGCCTCGTAAGCTCAAGGTTTGATTCCCCGGTACACCCCCCCGCAAAAAAAGTTAGTACGTTAATATTTTTCTAACTTTTTAGAATCAACTTTGTCATATGACCCATGCTGACTACCACCTCCATATGAAAAGTACAGTTATACACTAAGATGTTTTCAAATTCTTACTGGATCTCTTCCAAATCAAATCTAATTGTTATTAATTTTACTTTTTAACTTTATTCTTCTCAGGTAAATGCTTATACAGTATGTAATCACTTACATTTATTTTCCTCTCTTCCAACTTGGTACAGCCTCGGAAACACTATCCCTATCAATACCATTTACCTGTGATTTTTTTGCTGTTGATCTTTGAAAAAATTTTCAACATGTTTGATTACATAAAGAAACTTCACAAATGTAAAATACCTCACAAAAAGAATATATTTTTCTTATACATGAAGTTTTCAATTAACAAATAATTGTTATTCAGGGCAATTTTGTTGTTCAAAATAATCACTGATCAATATAATTATATTAAAATGAAAAGTATTAGAAATTTTAATAGGATTCTTCCTTTACATGTGTAAGACTAGGAGTCCAAACTCACAAGAACAGGTAAAATGAGAATTCACCTTAAACCAATCAAATGAAAAACATACTGTTTTTTTCCTAAGCAAACTGCAGTACCTTCTCATTTTTAACAAGCTGTTTTCGGATTGCAGAATCCCGTCTGAAGCATAATGCTTTACAACATGGTCCCAGATTACTAAGAAGATTTGCTCTTTCTTCTTTTCGTAGTAATGCAGCCATATTGAGGGCTCCCAAATCATGTTCAAAAAGACCGTCAGCATCTTTTAATAAAAATAAACATGTATTACATTTTCCTAAGATAGAAAAAGCTCCTTGAGCCTACGATTTATCACAATTTAACAGAACTGGTGAAAATGATTTCATACAAAGGGCAATATTCTCTCTAAAGGACTTTCAACATGTAGTTATGTTGCTAATTTTAAACACACTGATTACTGACTATGAGAAGTTCAAGTAAAGAATTACTGAAATTAAATTTAGCATGTAAGTATACAACACAAGAAACGTTTAAATAAACAATAACTCAAAATTAGTTCCCAAACACTGAAGTCTATCAGAATCATCTAAAGAGCTTTTTAAAATTTAGCAGCCTTTTAGAATCAGAATCTTAATAACTGGGCCAGGATATTATGAAGAAAAAAAAAAAGCAGTTCCTCAGATGATTGATTAATGTCTGAGTGAACCAATGATAACAAAAACAGGAACTATTATTCCACTACATACAGAAACAGAAGAAATCTGCATTGAAGCCATGGCCTTCCAGGGAAACTGCTGGTTAGGACAGATTCTTTTTATTGGCATCCTTTCTGTTTTCACAATAGTACCATACAAAACATCTCCTTTTCCATACATAAAAAATTAGAGAAACTGTTAACTTCCTCAGAGAGTATAACATGACTAAACTTCCAGTCTGTTTATGGTTGTGAACTGCCCAGCATTGTATTATTCAAAAGGTACTAAATGCATAGTTACAAGAAAAACAAAGGGTACAAAATAACTGGGAAAGTTTGCTCAAGAGAAAATAAATGTATTGCAATTAGTTAACCTAGATAAAAGCAATTTCAACAAACATGTAAGTTTTCTGTGGTAAGCCTAGGTGTTTTTTTTTTAAATTATATACAGAGTAAATGTATGCTGTCTTTAGTGTTGGGCTGCCAGAATAGACCAAATGCAATAATACACAGATCAGTGATCAATTATTTCACAAGCATTTACTGAATATATACTACATGTTAGGCACTGCTGTGGCCAATGGCATAATTAGTGACAATAGATAATTAGACACTGAATATGGTAGTAAACAAAGTCCAATTTCATATGAAATATATATTCAGAGGCATTTATCAGTTCTCTAACACAATCAACATTTTTTGGTAAAAAAACTGTTCTGACTGTTAAGCAATAATCAAATCTTCCTTTTATAAACAGCTCATAGTTTTACCTACTCTTCACTTTTATGTTTTACCTAAGTCACCACTAAGGGTCAAATTTTATTTCACAGTAAAATCAAAGTGGATTTTAACATAAAATGACATTAGCAAAATTCACAGAAGAAAACAGCTTTATGGGGAGATAAGATCTTAAGAGTTTTATTCTTGCTTTATAAATGAAATTGAGGGCCACAGGAGTTACTTGATTAAGACCAGAGATCCAACTAGACTAGAAAAAGTGGGGGGCACGAATCCAAGTCTTGATCACTTTTCAGGTGAATAAATGTATAATTAAAATTTTTCATGCACACACACTGCTTATTGGGTCAGAGCAAAATAAAAAAATTTTACTGTTTATGCTAAAAGGAGAAAAAAAGGGCACTGATTAGAAAACTTGTGAAATAATGTTTTCCAGTTTTATATTAGTCAGATATATATTAGTCTTATGTTAATTCTTTTAACTAAATAATTTTATTCTCAGGGACATGATTACTGCTTTTACCTTTACCTCCTTTTCCTTTTTGTCATCTATTCCACCTCTCCTCACTAATTATTAATAAGCTATAAAACAAATTATGACAGACACCAAATTAAGTGAAAGAGCAAAACATTTCAGAAACAATAAATGAAGGGACTATAGAATAGAGTTGTTTCAATAGGGAGAGAACTCAATGTGATACAGTATTTTCAGACAAAATAGCAGCAGTTCATAATGCCCTACACCCCAGGCACTGTAGGGCACATTTGCTCTTGCAGCACATAGCTGAGGTGCAATCATTCTCAACTGCCCATGATAACTACCACTGAAAGAGTAAACAATAAGAAGCAAGGGCTAGGCCCGCAGAATCCAGCCCACCTGCTCACACCGATCAAGCTCTTCACAAAGTTTTTTGGGGCAGCACTGGGGCTTGACCCAGGGCCTTGCACTGAGTAATTTCCCCAGCCCTTTTTTTATTTTGAGGCAAGGTCTTATTAAATCACTGTTATTCAGCCTGGGATCAAACTGGCAGTCTCCTGCCTCAGCCTCCTAGAATGCTGAGATTACAGGCACCACCATGCTTTGCTACGGTTTTGTTAAAGCTCAACCTAGACATCGGCAGTTGGATAGAAATAGTTTCCAGGAGAAAGAGTTGGCAAGACACACAGTTTGTTTAGACATGCAAAATATGTATTTTTTCTAGGTTGTACATTTACCCCCGCAACTCCACCCCAACTCCAAAGAAGAGCAAATTCATTTTACTATTTATGCAATTTTTCTGTGGGATTAAGTTTTTCTCCAAATAAATTTTAAAAAGGAATTTTGATGATGAAGATTATGACTGAGTGATTCCTCCAAAAACCAGTTTCTTGTAAGTACACATAACAATCAAGTAATCCTTTTCAAAAGCATCTTAGCAGTTATAGTAGGCATTATGAAGTAAAATGGAATTACCTTTGGGTTTTTCTAACAGTCTTTGACATGTTTCTTTTACTTTGGTAAAGAGCTCAGAACCAGCCAACTTTTTAGAAATTCCAACCCTCAGCATAACAGCTCCAGGTGTAAATTTTAAGAGTGCAGCACCAGGCTCCCGTGGTTCTTTCGGATGCTTTGGCATAAGACCAGACCAATCAACATCGATCACATCTAATGGATCTGTAAAAGTTAAAATATAGGATTTTTTTTAAATATCAAGAAATAGAAGTCTTATCTACAGAGAAATACATTTGGCCCTCCATATCCAGGTGGTTCTGTATCTGTGAATTCAACCAACCACAGATCAAAAATACACAAAAAAGTTGCTGGTAATGAACATGTACAGACTTTTTCCCTGTCATTATTCACTCACCTACATTGTATTAGGAATTCTAAGTTAATCTAGAGATGATTTAAAGCATGAAGGAGGATATGTGTACATTGTACAGGTTACATATTATACAGGACCTAAGGATCCACAGGTCTAGGTACCTGCAGGGGTCCTGGAACCAACTCTCCATGGATATGGGGGGGGAACCTATCTATCAAGTGAACATGCATTGACTAGTAAGTACTTTAAACCAAAAATTTCACATTCTTAAAATGAAAGCTTTCCCATAAAAAGTAATGTTTAAAATATAAGAACCTTTACAAATAATTAACTTTCTCACCAAAAGAAAACAGGCAAGTTAATCCATTACTACAAAAATAGCTCATCTAAACTACATGGGAGATTCCCAACAAAAGAATATATTATGTCTCATGTTCTGAAACATAGTACTAGTATCCTATTCAGGGCTAAATCTGTGTGTGCACAAATACAAAATTTAGTTTTAAAAAATAATTCATTATGAAATTCCTTTAAGAATCAGTACCTATTAACACTGGAACAAATTTTCCTCTATCAAGAAGATAGAATTGTTCCTCTATCAAGAAGGAACAGTTGAAAAAATAAAATGTTTCACTCAAAAATATCTAGTATCAGGCCGGGGATTTAGCTTAGCGGTTCGGTGGCCTGCCTTGCAAGTGCAAGGACCCAAGTTCAATCCCCAGTACCAAAAAAAAAAAAAAAAAAAAAAAAAAACAAAATCTAGTTTTCAGAAAAGACAAGGAAGAATCATACATAACTTCCATATTAGTAGAAAAAATTGTGGGATATAGAGGAAATCAAAATAAAGATTTCATATTTTATGTATCTAGACCAAGCAGAGGTCTTCACTATAAAAAAAGGCTTGAATTTAAGGTTCACAGTATATGATCCAGAATCTTACCACATACTGATTGTCTACCAGTGTTCTACATGATAGGTACATGATACAGTGCTTCACAATTCCAGTGCCACAAGCCGATTTAAACTCTGTACAGGAGATGGGGCATGGTAGTGAAAGCCTGTAACCCTAGCACTCAGGAAGCTGAAGCAGGAGGATCGCCATAGGTCAACCTAGGTTACACAGTGAGTTCAAGGTAAGCCTGGACTACACAATGAGACACTGTTTCAAAAAACAAAACAAAACACTCCAAAACCAAAAACAAACAAACATAAAAACCTTTAGAAAGGATCTTTCATAAGCAACATCTGCTTCAAAATGAACAGATGACCAGGTGTATACACTATAATTTTGTTGGTCTTTCATCCTTAATTAAAATATGAAGCAAAAAACTCAGAGGGTGTCATATCAATTTAATAAGATGAAAAGGAACAGAGAACAATATGAATGTGGTAATTTTTATGTTCAACCACCTCTGCAAGGATTACCTGGCATCTTCTCCTCATCTTGTTGGTCCTCTCTCTTTTCCACATCACCTGCCAGAATTTCATCTAGCTCATCATCACTGATTGGTTCATACCCTTCTCCAGCACCAGAGCCTAATGAATGTATATCATCTAACTTGGATTCGTCATCTCCTGCTAAGTAAACAATGTTAAAAAAAAAAAAAGGAAAGAAAGAAAAGAAAAGAAAAAGAAAAAGAAAATTAAAGGGAAGGGATATCTAAGTCAAGCCAAAAGGTAGAGGATGTGCACTCTAAAACACTGTTGAAAGCACCCTACCCTCCATACCAGAAATCAAACTCAGGACTTTGTGCTTGCCAGGCAGGCACAGTGCCACTGAGCTAAATCCCTGCCTGAAAAGCATTTTTAAACCAGAAAACTACATTTCTTAATCAGTGAAAACATCATTTCAAAAGATAATGGAGAAATTCTAATTTAAAAAATTTTTTTTTCAGTACTGGGGATCAAACTCAGGACCTTGCACTTGCGAGGCAAGTGTGGGCCAGTGAGCTAAATCTCCAGCCCTTTAATTAAATTTATTTTTAGTACTAAAAATACAGTATAGACAGCAATATTCAAATCTTATATGATTAGAATTAAAATATCAGAAATAAAAGCTACAACTAATACACTAATGTTGAATATTATGTATATTGTGGGGTTTTTTGGTACTGGGGATTGAACTTGGGACCTTGTGTTTGCAGTGTGTTAATTCTTGATAATAGAATTTTAACAGTTTGAAAACTCTACTTCAGAAGACTACAGTTTCTTTATATAAATAAACTAATTTAAAAATTGCAAAATTATTTAAAAAATGTAAATCTTATTTTATAATGTTTAACTCATTATATAATACACTTTCTAGCAGTGAGGTAAAATGTAATATTGGCATTAATTCTTCCCCAACCTCCCAATTCGTCTTTCCTATTTCAATGTTTTTTTTTTTTTTTTTTTTTTTTTTTTTGTACCAGGGATTGAACCTATCTCAATGTTTTCAATTAATGAATGAAGCTTCTAGGAGAATGCTGTAATACAATTTCAAAATGTCTTTGTTATTACCAGTAGTGTTCATTCCACTTCTCCATGTCAACCAACTTTTCCCAATTAGTACCTCAGCATGTCCTGGTGTATTAGTCACAAACTTAATCCTAAATCTATAGCAAACGCTTAGTATTTCTAATTATTAGCTATCTATACACTAAATATTTTCACACTACAACAGTATACTTTATGGGTATGAATGTGCAGGAAATAAAATGAGGCTATGAAATGTTTCTAATCATTCTAAGAATTTTCTGTTCTACTGAATTCTATAATAATGCCCATATCACCACCACTTTATCTCTATGGTAACCAATTTTAATAACTTTGTTATACAATTTATATATCTAACCATAAATGCACAAAATAAAATTATGTTTTTAAGTTTACCCAACTTATTTTCTTACTGTAAGTGACTAAAATATTTCTACTCAGCAGGTAGTTCACCTCTAAATTTCTATGCTTCCTTATCTGTAGTATCAACTGGCAAATTACAGATCCAAGGGATGAGGGACACTGACAGCAATTATAAGAGAGCTATCGTGATGATTAGTTTAATTATATTCAATTATTCCCCAAGACTGTACTTCCATTAGGACCATGGTCCATCATTTGATGCTATTCATACTTAAATCTGATGTGAAAATAATATGAAGAAAGCTGAGGGACAAATGTTTTTGTCAAGTCAGAAGAAAATATACATAACAAATGACATATTGGAACATCTAATGAGCTAATCAAGAGATATATGAATTCTTTTTCTTTCTGAATCCACTTTTAAAAGCAATGAATTTTACTATAGGCCAAAGGTTATTGTGTGGCAAAAAAAAAAAAAAAAAAAAAAGGTGGTAAAGTTATAACAGAATAATAAGTACTGATACCAGAGCTGGACAGTCCCAAGGAGTAAGAAGGCAGAATTTCTGGGACAATTTTGAGAGGAAGTATATTATTTCTATAACCTGAGCTACACTTAACTAAGAAATAAGATGTAGGGGGTGTTGTATATTCAGGCAGAACACATCTTCATTCATCACCCTTACTATATTTTATTGTGTCCTTACTATAGTCTTCATGACAAAGAATGAAAGCTAGTATCTAAAAAAGAGCACACATATTGGGGATAAAATCCTGGAAAAATAATTATAATACAATGTAGCAATTCTACAAAAAGTGCTGTAAGATTTGAAAAAAAATATCAATAGCACTAGAAGGTTTCATAGAGGAAGTAATAAACATATATTAAAACTTGAAGTTTGGGGCTGGGGATTAAGCTCAGTGGCACTGCACCTGCCTTGCAAGGGCAAGGTCCTGAGTTTGATCCCTGGTACTCTCCACCAAAAAAGACTTGAAGTTTGAGTAAGAGAAGATGAAAGGGAAAATGTTTATCAGAAAATGGGAAGAATGAGTACAAAGAAGGACCAGAAAATGAAAAGGCAAAGGTCAGCTTTTCTAAATTTGGGGTAAATCTTCGAGGACAGTGATGGCGAACTTCTTTGAGACAGAGTGCCCAAACTGAAATCCAAAACCCACTCATTTAGTGCCAGCACTGCAATTAAACCTGAATACTGAGGTTTTAGTTTAGACAAAACAACTATTATATGATGCTCGGCTGCTAGGACAACTTGGCTCACATGCCCACAGAGAGGGCTCTGCATGCCTGCTGTGCCATGTGTGCCATAGGTTCGCCATCAGTGTTTTAGAATAAAGACAATTAGTACATAAGCAATAATCTTCTATTTCCTTATCTTAATTTACCATATGACATAGCATTTAGCTGATAGTGAAATCTATTGCTTTTAAAAGTGGATTTTAGCCAGGTGTGGTGGCCCATGTCTGTAATCCCTGAGCTCAGGAGGCTAATACAGAAGGATTTCTGAAAGTTCAGGGCCAGCCTGAACAACATAAGGGAGACCCCATCTCAAAACAAAAATAAACAAACCAAAAAACAACAACAAAAAAGTGGATCCTGATACTTCTTGGTTTTTCGATTAGATATCCAAAACTACCATCCATTACATATATTTTTCTATTGAACTTGACAAAAACATTTCTACCTCAGCCTTCTTCACATTACATGTTCATCTCAATTGGGAGTAAAAATGAGCATAAATCACAAGCCATGGTTCTAATGGAGCTACAAATTGGGGTATAAATGAATGTAACTAAACCAACCATTAAAATACCTCTCCTGTGATTGCAGTCCGTGTCCCTCATCCTTAAAACAGTCAGTTTGTCTGGCAGAGTGGGAGTAAGGGCAGTGAGTAGAGCCAGAGTGGACCAGTGACATTCCACAGAGCCACAAACAGCTCTGACTGGGCCAACACAGATGCTGACTTCTCTACAATCTAGGGGTGGGAAGCGCCAGCAGGCTTCTTCAGTGGATCCATCATTAAATCAGTTTCAGGAGTGTTATTATTTTATGTATTTGCTCTCATTTTCAATTGCCCTAAAGAAAAAGAACCACTAGTGGTTATTTGAATCCCTCTCTGAATTAAGAAGGTATTTGAATTTTTGTGACTTTTTTTTAGCATTTAAGTAAAGGATGTTATGGTTGCTCTTTAACATCTATAGAGACAGCATCTAAGAAACCTTTTATTTCAATGGTGAGGCAGTTGCAGAACTGATTACCTAACTGATTGCGCTCTCTTATTTCAATCACTATTTCATTTCGTTCATAGGCTTACCGGAACCAAATTTGCATTGACACTAGTACTGAGAAAAAAAATTTATTTTTTAAATCACTTTCTTATTGTATAAAAGAATCAGTCAATCTGCCACTGGTGGATGGCCTCTCAAAAGAAATAACTGTTTCCCACAAAATCGGAAAAACAAAGGAGCCATGAAACAGAAAAAGGCACGCAGCACTCACCTTCCACACTCTCAGGTCTCTCAGTTTTACTAAGATCTTCAAATCCCTGTGCAGACCCCAGATCTTTATCCATTCTTTCTTTATCCAAAGCTACTGAGTCTCGAGAAGAGCCTTCTAGGTCTCTTTCATAGTCATTTTCCAGTTTTGATTCACTGCGTTTCACAGACTCTATTTGAGAAGAACTCTCAAAAGTTCTATCTCTTTCTCTGTCTCTATCAAGAGAATCAGGAATTAGTCTCTCTCTCTCCCTGTCTAATTCTCTCCTTTTGTCTCGGTCTCTTTCTCGTTCCCGCAATCTAACAGGATCTCTGTTCCTTGACCAATCTTTATCAGCCTCTCGGTCCCAGTCCCTTGGCCTTGCATCTCTCCTCTCTCTCTCCCTCTCTCTCTCATGCTCATATCGATCCCGTTCTTGAAGTCTATCTCTGCTGTCAAATGACCCAGATCTTGAATGGACCTGCCGATCTGACTCAGGAGAACTTCTTCTTGAACTATGGCTTCGTGAATCCTGGCGATCTAAAATTAAAATGCCATACACAAAAAGTTAACATATAATAAAATAAAAACAAAATATTTTGGAGCCCTTAAATATGTATGATTTATCTTCCATATTCTCCACATTTTTCACTTCATATATGATTATTGTATTTACACAACGTATACTATTATATATTTCTCTCTCCAAATAACTATTTTAAGGGGAAGTTTCTCTCTCTATAAAAGTGGTAAACAAGTTTCTATAGTTAGGCATAGTGGGACATACTGTAATCCTAGCACTCTGGAGGTCAAGACAGAAGACTGCAAGTTTGAGCCCAGCCTGGATAACTTAGCAACCTGGATAACCCTGTCTCAAAAAATAAAAAGGGCTAGAGATATAGCTTGGTGTGAAGGCTGCAGGATAAATTCCCAGTGTGCGTTGGGTGTGGGGGGCTTTCATGTCTATTTCCACTACAGGTACAAGATATCCTAAGTATATAAATTGGTTAGACATTAATAGAACTAGTTATTTCATTCTCTGATCTCTCCTCACTCTGGTCTTATTTTTTGTGATGAAAAAAGGCAGCATAAGCTACAGGAAGGATAGGCTGGTGTTGGGAGGTTGTGCAACAGGACTTGAAAACATATGGCTTTTGACTAAGACATCAAGACATATCTCTAAGATTGTGATATTAAACTAGTAACACTGGACCTCTATTATAATGTTGGTATTAAAATGATAACAGGTGATTTTTTTTTGTTTTGTTTTGTTTTTTGGTACCAGATCCTCGTGCTTGTGAGGCAGGCAGCAGCACCACTGAGCTGAATCCTCAGCCCCAGGTGAGATTTTAATAGGCCTTTAGGTTCCATAAAATTTAAGGCATTATATAAAATAACCAATTTAGCATTACTTTAGAATTACAATTTGTATAAAATATACTAATAAGAAACACTGATTAGATCATAATTCAACTTTATTACCTGAAGAAGTACTTCGATTGGGTTCTCCACGCTTTAACTGATCAATCCTAGATTTTCTCTCTCCTGTGATTTCCAGGCTTTTTGTTTTTTCTCTATCTCTTGAGCCACTATGCAGCACTCTCTTTCGACCACCTTGGTCATCCCCACTCCGATGGGCAGAATCATTGGATGGAGAGCGCAAACGACCAGAGGTGTGACTACGATTACTCCGATTGCTCCCAAGGCTGCTGCTCCTCTTTTGATCCAATGGCTTGCGGTGTGGCGTGTCTTCTATAGTGATGTGAGGTGCCTCTACTTTTTCCACCCGTGTTCTATGGCATTTTCTATGTGACTCTTCACTGGTGAAAGGAGCACTGCTGCTGCTGGTGGGGGTGGCAGAGGTGGAAATGGCGCCAGAGCTGGTAGCAGCAGAAACAGCAGCAGAGGCAAGAGCAGCAGCACCACCAGCCACAGGAGGTGGAGGAGGGAGAAGAGAGGACAGAGGAGAAGGGGTACTACCAGGAGTAGCAGCAGCGGCAGCACGCTCTGGTTCTGTCAGCTCTGTCCGGTCAGGCACATCCTCATCAGACCAGTCACTGAAGGCTGTGTCTTCTTTCCTCTGAGGATCCTCCGGTGTGCCATCTTTACCACTGGAAATTTCAACTAGTTCCTCTTTGGTTATAATAGGAGGTGTCCGTGGGCCCCTTTTTTTCTTACTTTGCTGGGTTGCTTCTTCATCAGAAATATCAGAATCACCTTTGGATCTTTTATGTTTTTTTTCAGTATTTTTCTTCTTCAGTCCTTTTTTTGGTGAAAAGACTTGACTATCTTCAGATATTGCCTCAGTGTTACCCCTCTCTATCCCAATATCATCCTCTTTCTTTTTCTTGATGGGTTTCTTCTGAAGTTTTGCTTTTTTCTTACTTTCGTCATGAGCTCGATCAGATACATCACGGTCTTCAAACTGGTGGTGGCCCATCATGTCTTGTGCACGTGCTCTTGAGCTTTCTAGGAGTTCTGCCTGTTCTCTCTGTTTATCTGCAGCAGAAACTTTCTCTTTGAGTTCTTGCTCCTCATAGTGCCTTGAGCTCTCTTTTCTTTCCAGTTTACGATCTTCCTCTTTCCACCTACCTTGCCTGTCTTCTGTGAGGTGTGATGGGCTCAGAGAACGAGATTCTTGAGGTCGGACAACCTGGCTCAAGAGCCTGTGTTTTTCATCTACATAAAAAAATAAACATAATCCCATTTTCCTCAGGTCAATATACACAGTACATTACATTTAAAGAAAAGGGAGATAATCTCTCATTTCTCATTTAAAAAATTTTTAAATGGCAGTAAGTTTGGTTACATAAAAATATAGCTTTAACTACAAAAAGAAAAAGAGCTACTGTGATTACTGTTTCTAACATACGTCAGTCATAAAAGGAATTGTTTAGGGGTATTAGAGCAGGAAGCTTTTTAAAAATCTTAATTTATCAGCTCCAATTTGTCAAAAAATGGTCTCATGGTTACAAATAAATATGAATACAGAGACAGCGAAACAGATTGTGCTTACTTTTATCATCCCCACTGTTATAAGTGTCACTGTCAGGAGAATGTTCACGACGGCGCTTAGGTGACTGTCGAGGGCTGGGACTCCCTTCATTTCTATAGCGCTTCCTACATTGGGTAAGCAAATGTAATTTATAAAATTCCAGAAGATGAAAATGATTACTATGTTTTTTATTAGCTTTTAAAAAAAATATAACTAGAACTTATATTTGTAGGAAAGCAATATTGTCAGAGATGCATCATACAAATGATATTCAGGCCAGGGATTTAGCTCAGTAGTGCTGCCGCCTACCTCACAAGTGCAAGGTCCCAAGTTTGAAGCCCGGCACAAAAAAAAAAAAAACAAAACCCCAACAACAACAAAATCTTCCCACCAAATGGATATTCAGTGTCTTTAATAAAAATTCTTTATCTTATTTGCTAATATTTAAAATTGTGAAGTTGAAATACAAAGCAACATTTCTTTCTTTTCGTTATACATGTAGACTGACTCGAGTGAAAATAACCAGAATGAAATACTGCAAGGTAGAAAAACACAACAGACAAATCAATTAATTAATTAATGTGGCCTTCAATATAAACATCATCAGTTTACATTTCTATTAAATAGAAATACCGTAAGCAAGGAAGATGATGAGGAAACCTAATATTATCTTTAGAGTAAAAAGGCTGTGAGTTCAACTTACAGCCACACTGCTCATTATACAAACTTAAACTCCTTGAACCTCAGCTTTCTCCTCTGAAATGGGGTGAGGGGGTTAAAAGTCCATCTCACAAAAGTGCAGTGAGGAATAAAATAGTTACATCATACCCAATGCTGGGTATGTTACAGGCACACTGAAAAAAAATTAGTTCCTTTCCCCTTCTTAGAACAAGAGCACTTGGTGACAATAAGACAATTCATACATTCAATTTTTCCTTAGTTGAGCTTTAAATTAGTAATGATTTATATATCTTTGGTGCTTTCACTACTCCAGTGTTTTCTTATATTTTCACTCAACTTTCAGACTAATAGTCGCTGGATCCAAAAATTCAATTTAAAAATTATTTTTCCTAGATGTTTAAAGACTATACTGCAAATACATATTTACATGTAAATATAAAATATTAAATGTGAAATACGGGAACATGCAGAGAAGAAAAAGATTTAACAGAAAATGAAGGAGCACACTAAAAAACACTAAATGACACTTCTGAATTCTTCACTGAAATGTACCTTTAAAAACCTCACTCATATTCATTCTTACTTGGATTTTCTTTCATCATGTCCATCTCTTAGGTTTCGATCTTCTCGGATATCGTCTCGCTTTTCTCTGCGGTCATCTCGTCCCTTGTCCTTTTCCTCCCAATCCCGCTGACGTTCTCGTTCTTTCTCCCTTTCTCTTGCTCTTTCTCGTTCCCGCTCTCTCTCTCTCTCCCTTTCTCGTTCTCTCTCCCTTTCCCGCTCTTCTCTTTCTCGTTCCCGCTCTTTTTCCCTGTCTCGCTCTCTCTCTCTCTCCCGTTCCCGGTCATGTTCACGATCCCTCTCCCTTTCACGCTCTCTCTCTTTCTCTCTCTCTCTCTCTCTCTCCCGTTCTCTGGCACGCTCTCTCTCTAGTTCTCTTTCTTTTTCTCTTTCTCGATCCCGTTCCCTCTCTCTCTCCCGTTCTCTGTCTCGTTCTCGTTCTCGATCTCTTTCTCTAGCCCGTTCATCTCTTCTATCATCCACTCTGTCTACTCTTCGTTCCTCTCTTCTTTCATCACGCTCAAGCTCGTCATTCCTCCCCTGATGTCGAATTGGTGAGCTTGGTCTTTGATCTACAATGAAATCAAGTTTTGTCAGTGATTAATTTGACATGTAACTTACAGGTAAGAGAGCATGGCAAATCTTAAATTTTATCTCTGTATAGGGTCACATTTACAACAAAGTAAAAATCAAGTATTATATTTACTTTTAATTTAATCATCCAAATAATAATCACCTCTGGACCTTTTAAAGTATTTTCTTAAATATAATTTCCATTTGCCCACTAACTAACTATCATTTTCTGCTTCCCAACAACCTCCTCCCCCTCGCACTGATCCATCTCTGAGCTTTCTCTGCATGCTCCCTACCCTACCTCCAGCCCGCTGCTCCAACCCACTTTCTGGCATCTCTACCCTTCACCTCTGATCTTCTCTGTCCCCCCAGCAGGACCTGAGAACACTGGTGGCAAAAGATAGGGGCAGCAGGAGGTGTAGAACATAGGAGCTGAAGGAAAAAAAAAATTTCCCTTGTAAGTCACACCTCTAATTTCAGGCCAAAACATATACACATCAAAGTGCAACTATTATGTGAGAAAAATATAGTAGACCACACCTCAACTAGAATTAAGGGTACTGATGTCTAACAATCTTGGAACAATCAAATGTAAAAAAGTGTCTCATATCACTGATATGCAGTTATAATAATACATTAAAAGTTTTATATATATATATTTCCAATCTACATACGAATCACATAAACACACAGAAAATGAATAATGCTATCCAGTTGAATAGGAAATTAGTATGGGATCAAAAGTGTATAAGAAGATGGCATGAACTTCTCCAAAGAGCTATTTCTGAAAGCAACTACTATGGTACGATCTAGGCTACTGTGATGTTTCTATTTTCATACTATATAATGTCTTATATATTTCCAATCTACATACGAATCACATAAACACACAGAAAATGAATAATGCTATCCAGTTGAATAGGAAATTAGTATGGGATCAAAAGTGTATAAGAAGATGGCATGAACTTCTCCAAAGAGCTATTTCTGAAAGCAACTACTATGGTACGATCTAGGCTACTGTGATGTTTCTATTTTCATACTATATAATGTCTACTGATTCACTGATAAACATCAAACTATACTATGTCAAATAAGTTGACCAATGCTCCATTTATCAACTTATTAAGCAGGATGATTTTAGAATATTTCTCATGAAAGGTTCAATATAGCAACTTGAACTTCCTTCCTCATCACTGATAAAAAAGACAAGACATCTATATTTACTACTTAGAGGTTACAGATCCCATATCTGTCAGTTTTAAAAGTTCACGGAATTTTAAATCTAAAATAAAATAAACTCTGTTCAATCTTTTCTCTCCTTTTAAAAAACAAATTACAGTCCACAAGTGACTTTGGTTATCTGTCAGAGTTACCAAGATAGTAGCTGTATTAGGACATCAGGACTAATAGAAGTCTGTTTTTCTTTTACTTTGCTAAAATCAACTTGAATTTAAAACAGTTCTACTGTATCATACTGTGTTTCCTCAGAATGCTGTCTGAATGCTTGGTATGGGAATCACAACCAAAATCAATTACAAAATAACCTGAAACAAATTCAACACTGAAATTTGCTGTAATTCATACTTAAAATTTCTGAATACAGCTGTACCAGTGAATAGACAGCTGTACTTTATTTGGACACTTGGAGTGACTGGATAAAACAGAGTTAAAACTTTTATTTTCCCAAGCAAAATAACAATGGTCTTTATTTCAAAGGAAAATGGAATAATCCAATGCAAAGGATAAAAATGTGTCTAACTCATGTAAACTATGTTCCTTATCTTTCCCTCAAATGTGCTCTTCAAAGATGTGTCTCTCTTCACATATTTTCTTATCGTAATGAATGACATACCTTTTAACAAAAACTGACCACACTATTCTCAAGTACCATTACTTTTACTTCCAGAGTATTTCTTTCTTTTCTTGTTCCCATCTCTATACATTCATTTAGAGTTAGTCAGCTTTTCTCAGATGACTACGTCATCAACAGTCTAAGTGGTTGGTGTCTTTATCTTCTTAAAATTTCTGATGAAAATTATTTTTTACATTTCCTTAAACAGTCATTTGTAGGCAGTGAAAAGCAATTAAATTCAAAATTTTTACCTTGAATTATTAGGTTATTTACAAACTAGCCTAGTCTCTCATCAGTCCTTTTGCCCCAGTATTTTTCCTTCCCCACCAGTTATAGCACACTACTCCAACCTCAAAATATAATTCTTTACACTAAAGCATGTGTTTCTTTCAGTCATGTATATGTACTTATGCTACACCTCTCCCTGTAAAATACTTCTTTTATCATTTCCTCTAGCAAATGTACATATTTTTTAGGTCCTACTTCAGAAATTATTTCTTTAGTTAAACCAGCTTTTTAAAAAATCCCTCAGAATTGTGTTTACTCCCTTAGTTTCTCATAGAACTCCATAAAGTAGTAGCAATTACCACTTTTATTATCTATCACGATTAGTTTGTGATGGTCAGATTTAAAAGGAAGTTTAAATCTTTGAGCACAGAACAAGTTATTTGACTGGGCACATCTTTACCCTCAACCTTTATCAACCCCCTGAATGCTCATCATATTCTAGCCACATTAATCTTTCATTTCTAAGACAGGTTAGGCTAGTTCCTATCTTTGGGAATTTGCAACTACTCTTTCCTCTCCAGAGAATCTTCTACACCTAAATCTTAGCAAAGTTAGAAGCTTCTCCTATATTTATGCTTCCACAGAAATGTCATTTCCTCAATTTTTTTCATAAACACTTAATGTAGATTCTTCTCTTATTATTTCTATCTGGATTCCTTATTTGTTTCCCTGATAGCCTCATAAATCTTTCTTTTTTTGTCTTCCTGCTTCATTAAGTTCTATAAGGAGAAGAAATACTGATTCCAAATGCTTAGCAAAGTGCCTGGCATGGGTACTCAAAACATATTTGCAGACTGTATCATTAACCTAAAAATGTTTCTCTTTTAGTCCTAACACTGATATTTATTGAAGTAGTTACAGTAAAATAAAATAGAAATTAGATTTATAGTCCGAAGACTTGAATGTGAATTATAGTTTTAGAACTTCTCTGTAATATTAAAATTACTTCTCTTAGATCTCTCTCAAATTGCAAAACATGGATAATTTTACCATATCTACACTCACAGAGATAATGTAAAGAGAAGTCAAAGATATATGTAAAGTGCCAGGCATGGTGGCGCACACCTGTAATCCCAGCACTCAGGAGGCAGAGGCAGGAGGATCGCTGTGAGTTCGAGACCAGCCTGGGCTTCATAGTGAGTTCCAGGTCAGTCTCAACTACATAGTGAGAATCTGTCTCGAAAAAAAAGATATATGTAAAGCAACTATCATAGTTGTTGGTACCTAGTAAAAGCTTAATAAGTGTGGCTGAGTTAAACACGAGATTTAAACCAAATATTACTGCTTAATCCAGGCATAAACCTGAGTAAGGATATGAAAAAAGAAAAAAATTACTAGAACATAATATTAAATTCTGAGAAATAATTTCAAAAACACAAAATATGTAAACTACAGCCCTATTTATAACTAAGGAAACACTGTACATTTTTTAATTCAAATACATTAGGCTTACCTTTCACTCAACAACTCTCTGCCTCTGAACCTATCTAGCTCCCAAACACAGATGGTGTCTTACAGACTTTGTTCTTCTCCCATTTCTACCCATAGCAAGATACTTTATTACATCTTTGATTCAGCCACAGTAAAGCACAAATATTCAATTATCTGGTCCATTAAATTTCATATTAATCTCAGCATTACAGTAAATCTCACTTTAGTAATCAGCCAAGGTGAAACCTTAAGATTTTAAATGTTTAAGGGCTTAATACATAGAGACAATAAAAACTTGCAAAAAAGGTAATTATAACCCTTAAGTGCCTCTTAGTAATCTTGCTTCAAAACTGTTCTAAGAGATCATCTAACAGATTAACATAAAATTAGCTAAAGCAAATGTATACATCAGGACAGAATACGAATAAAATGTTTCTATGAACAATTTCCAGTCCTATCACCATTTTTTCCAAGCTCTCTGACAGTCCTTAGAAGACTCTACTGGTAATAGGTTTAGGTATTTCTAGAATCAGAATGGACTAGGATGGCACTCAATCACCTATATTCTTTACAGAGTCGTTTGCTGCTTGGTTAAGATGAGAGACACACAGGAGGGAAACCTAGCTTTTGTATTCTGCTGTTTTAGGTACTGGTAGCTAGCCAGTTTCATAATTCCTTCTACCCCAACTGAACAAGGAAGATTATATGAATACTGTTTCCAATGTGCCAGCACGCATAATTCTTAAAAGATATTCTATATTAAAAGATAAATTGGTAACCATTTAAAGTACAATTCCCCCAATGGCCAAAATTCCATTTGACAAACCTCTTTCTCTGTTGTCACGTCGGTCTCTCTCTCCATGTCTTCTCTCAAAGGAAGAGTCCCTTGTTTGATCTCTGCTATCTCTTTCTGGATATCTGTCTCTCTCAGGGTAGCTATTTCGAGTCTCCCAGCTGTCATGATAGTTGCCACTACTACTGTGACTATCAATTTGAGAGCCTCTGGTTCCCCGGCTTCCTAAAAAAAGGATATTCACACAGATGTTTCACATACACTCAACCTCCATCAATCACAACTTTTCCCCCTAAAAAAAAAAAAAAACAACAACACTTTAAATTGTTTTTGTGTTCTTAAATGTGGTAGTCACTGTTGAATACTTTGGATCAGAATGCCCAGGTTGCTCAAAGACTGACTAATAATTTGCTAAATCCAAGGTTTCCATATCTATGAAAAATGGAAACATAAAGCAAGAGGACTCAAAACCTAAAAAGCAACAAAACAAACAAACAAAACACATTTCTTCACATCTAATTCTAGTTTATGATGAAAATATTCCAATATAGAACACAAACAATATGGTGACATAAAGTGCTACCTGAAAATTTTCACTAAAAGATGTGGGAAACAAATGTCTTTATTAACTTCATTTATAATATCCCCAAAGTGGAAAGTACTCAAATGTCTTTCAGTGGTAAATGGTTAGATCACAGTAAATGTGTACTGTGGGATAGTATTTAAGAGTAAGGAACCCATTACTGATAGATGCAATAATCTGAATGAACTATAAGACAACTAAAAAAAACCAATGTGAAGCTAGGGGAGGTGGTACATGCCTGTGATCCCAATCAGAAGGCTGAGGCAAGAGGATCACTTTGAGTTTGAGGTCAGCCTGGGCTACACAGTGAATTAAAGGCCAGCCTGAACAGCATAGTGAGACCTTATCTCAAAAAACCAAAAAAATAACCAACCAATCAAACAAACAAAAAAACCCATAACAACAACAAAACAATGTCAACAGAATATACAAAGCTTGAGTCTGACATATTCATGAAAACAATGTAAGATGTAAGATATTAGATGGCTCAGGTATAGGGGAAAGGTATGGGCATAGCTATAATGGCTTGTAAAATAAGGGAATTTTATGCTACATTTCAGAGTCTTTTTTGGGGGGATGGTCTCCCTATATTGCTGGTCTCAAGCGATCCTCTTGTCTCAGTCTCCTGAGTAGCTAGGACCACAGGAATGTTACCATACACGTCTCAGATGAGTACCTTGATTACAGAGAAGACAATACAATGCTACTTATGATAAAAGCACACAGCTACAAACACACATAAAATATACATACAAGCGCATTTATAACCAGTGAAACCTCAATAAACTCTATGGATGTCTTAAATTATTTTTCTCTTGTTGCTGAGAAAAAAACACCTGATACCCTAAGTTAAAGAAAGAAAGGTTTACTCAGCTTATAGTTCATATGGGTTTCAGTCTATAGTTGGCTGGCTCCAAGGCAAGGTGGCAGAGGGGCAACAGTTCATGGTGCAAAGACAGTAGTGAAGCAACAAGAGAACCTTAACAGTATCTTTCTGTCCCTTTTATCTCATCCAGACTACTGGGATTAGGGTGATGCCACACCAATCACTGTACTGGTTTAGTAATCACACACCCTTAATCCAGGTATCACACTCTAGATTCAGCCACCTTTGAAAAAGCCACCTATCACAAGAGGCTTGGGGGGGGGCATCTAGACCCAAACTGTAACATTCTGCCCCTGGCCCCCAAAGACTCATACATTCCTTTATTTTTCGTATTTTTTTCATGTACATTCCTTATGCAAAAGGCATTTAATCCACCTCTGAGAGTTGCCAGAGTCCTAACTGTTTCAGCAATGCTGAAAAGTCCAAGTCCAAAGTCTCCTGAGATTTAAGGCAAATTCTTAGCTGCAAACTCCCATACAAATGAAAAGAAAGTTAAGTACTTCCAACATTCAATGGCACAAGATAAGGCATTTCCATTCCAAAACGGGGAATACAAAGGAATGGGACCAAAGCAAGTCCAAAATCCTGGAAGGCAAACATTAAATCCTGCAATTCCACTTCCAGCACCTCAGGCAATCTGTGGCAAGTTGTAAACTTCAAAAGGTTCTGCCAAGAGGCTCTGCCCCTTAGGCACTGCAGGTGGTTGGCTACAACCGAGCTTCTCTCGAGTGCTGGCTTTACTCCCTCATTATAGTTTTCCTTGGACAATCCACTTTCTGGCTTTTCCAAACTTCTGGGGTCTCCTCTGCACCCCTGGCTTCACACAACTTCATACACTGCCCTCTCAGGGACACACTGCCTGGCCTCCCAGGCTTTTTGAAATCTGGGTGGAAGTCTTCCTGACCCCACAACTCTTGCATTCTGCATGCACCTAACACCAGCACCATGCAGATGATGCCAAGTTCTGCTGCCTGCTGGAGCTTTTCGCTTGGCTGTAAGGGGTCCTCCAGTGTCTATAAACCAAATCCCAAGGAACAACTTCCCTAGGTTGCCACCATTCTGGAACAGGGTGCTCTGGAGCTCTCTTCTCAAAGCAAAGTCTTTACCTTTTGAAATTCTGAGGCTGCAAAGGGTAGAGTCCTGCTCCTTCTTTTGATGCTCTCAGGCCATCTTTTCTAGTCTGTTCCTTCTCAAGCAATCAAGATCGCCTCTGTTCTATCTTTTCAGGCTGCAATTTACTAGAGCTTTCTTTCTGGCCAAATTTTAAATCATTTTTTAAATCATTCTGCTGGGCTCTTTGCTCTTGATTCTCAACATAAATCTGGCTAAAAGTACCCAACAGTAGCCAAGCTACTGCCTCAACATTAGACTGACTTGAAATTTCTTCTGCCAAATGAATTAGTTTGCTGCCCTTAATCTCAGTCTCAGGCAGTCTCTACACAGGAGCAAAATGCAGACTTTCTTAGCAGAAACTTCGTGAGCCTGGTCTTTACTGGCTTTCTGGTCTTTTGAGCTCTGACCAGAATATCCCATGTACCACAACCTGAAGTGTTCCAGCTCCACTTTTTCAGCCAGCATCTCTGAACCTTCCCAAACTCTTCTCACAAGCCAGTTCCAAAAGTTCTTGAGCCACATGGCCAGGTAATGTCACAGCAAGGACCCCACTTCTCTGGTACCAAATTCTGAGTTACTTTTCTCTTGTTGCTGAGACAAAATACCCAACTCTCAAAGTTAAAGGGAAAAGGGTTTATTTAGCTCAAAGTTTGTAGAGGTTTCTATTCATATTTAGTTGGCTCCAAGGCAGAATGGCACATGGCAGAGGGGCATCACAGAGGACAAACAGTTCGTGGTGGCCAGAAGTTAGTAAAGTAACAAGAGAACCTTAACAGTGACTTTCTTCCCCTTGTATTTTATCCAAATTACTGGGATTAGAGCAGTGCTGAACCAATCAGTGCACTGGTTTAGTAATCACACACCCTTAATCTCAGCATCACACACTCTAGAATCAGCCACCTCTGAAAAAGCCACCTATGACTACATGAGGTTTTTGGGGGGATATCTAGCTCAAACTGTAACAATAGATTGATCATACCAGTAATAACCTCTTGATTTCAATGCTGTACCATAGTTAAAATGTTAACATGTTAACACACTGGTAAAGCTCAAGGGGGGCGGGTGTAAAGAGCTTCCCCATACACTTCTCTGCAATCTTCTGTGAATTTCTAATTAATTCAAAATACATTTTTTAAAAATTTTATTAAAAATTAAGGGGGTGCATTAGAGGAAAGAGAAGCAATACTGGGGCTGTGATAATCTAGTAATGTTTGGCAAAAAAAAAAGCAAAATCTCTAGAAGGTTCTGCCTTCAACCTCACAGAAATACCACAATTTGGAGTTCACTCAAAATTTAAAAGAGCACATGAAAAGCAAACCATACAAAGCAACAGCTGGAAATTCTCTCTGTAGCACATTTTCTCCTCTCTTTCTCTCTCTCACAGAATTTATGTGTAACAGATTTGAAGCCTTAAAATAATTGCAGCATAATTCTAAATAATACAACCGGCTATTTTAATAATCTTAATAACTGCAAAGAATATTTTAATAAAGACCAAAAAATAGATATATTAGAACACTTTAAAGAAGAGGCTATATAAACCACAACATTAAGGAATGAAAAGGTTAAATATGAGATTAGATGCAATTAAGAGAAAGGTTGTAAGAAGCTAAGTCTAAGGATATGAAAAATTTGAAAGTTACGAATCAAGAAGGTACAATTAGGCTATTCACCATGTCTATAACTATATGTTGCTTAGAGTTACATTTAAAACAAAACACAGAAAAGTTGAAACCATGGCAAAAGATGTTAGTAGCACATACTAACCAAAAAAAGGAGTCAACAAAATAACCTTCAAGACAAAAAGCACTGTTAATGACAAAGAGGGTCATTCTATAATGATGAAAAGAATAATTTCTTATGTGTACCTAATAACAAAAACCTCAAAATATTAAAATAAAAAACTGCTCAAACTACAAAAATAAATCAGCAAATCCACAAATTTCACACAAAAGATTTAATTCACCTGTCTATAATGAAAGAACAAGCAGAGTCCCAAAAAAATTAGATGTAGATTTAAAAACATTAACAAATTGATCTTAGAGATAATCTGTATCCAATTATTAAAAACACAAGCAGGTGCAGAACACTTACAAAATCTCATTGCTGAGCCACGTAATGAGATTTAACAAACACACACCAAAGAAATGATTTTTTAAAAAATGTATTATTTGACAACAATCAAAATGGAGAGAGGAATTATTAAAAGTTTTACTGAAATCTGAAACACAATTTCTACATAACTGATGAGCCAAAGAATAAATCATTAAAATGTAGTGTTTAGAATGAACACTAATAGAAACAGTACATATTTTACAAAAGAGTAAAACACAATACCAGAAATCAATGACATAGAACAAAAGAGATACAAAGAAATATAAAAACTGAAAGAAAAAAAAAGATATAAAAAAGACTAAATATTTTTGGTTCTTTGAAAAGACTCAAAGTAACAAATCTTTGCCATGACTAAGAAAAAAATAAGGGAATATAATTACAATGGTAAAAGAAAATTTATGAATACTTTTCTGTCAAAAATTTGAGACAAATATCCTAGAGGGTGGGGACCAGAACTGTTTCAAGAAGATACAAAATCTACAAATATTAGAAAAACTCATTTGATGGTGAAATCTCTAACCATCAGATAAATGTCACCAAACTTTATGTAGATTGTTCCAAAGAAAACAAGAATAAATTTTATATGGCTAGCTTAACTGAGTCCCAACTCAAAGAAAAAAAAAACGGGCAACACACACACATCCTTCCTTGTCTGCAGTGGTTTGCTAGAACTGCTTCATACTGGCTCACTGCAACCAGTGGTGGGCCTCTCTTTCCACCTCTGTGTGGAGTGATGAAATGTTGGTAGCTCAAAATCTGCCGTGGTAGAAATTATCTCTACCATGGGAACTTGAAAAAGGTAAAGTTGGGACTTTTTTCTGAACAATTAAACATGTATCACTGTTCAGTACCAGTGATGGCATGACAATTTTAAAAACATACATGTTTAATTCAAAATTAAATTTTGACAAACATTCAAGAACTTTAAAAAAACACACAAAATTGCATTTATCTCAGGAATATAACTGTTAAGTATCTCAGGAATATCTTATAGATATATTACTTCTACCTCCATAAGTAATAAGGTAATAGAGACAAACTACATGATCTTCAAGATGAGAAAAAACAGTCTATTAGCTAAATAGGGAAAATTAGGAGAATCCTTAACATAATAAAAAGCATCCACAAAATATTTAATGCTAGAAACAACACTTTAAAATTGGGAGCAAAACAAAAAAGACCATTCTATTTATGTTCGACACTGTATAGTATTGATGGAGATGCTGTCTTAGTCACTTTCTTCATGACTAGGATAAAATGCCCAACTGGCAACTTCAAGGAGGGGTTTAGTCTGGCTCGTGTTTTAGAAGCTTCAAGCCATACATGGTTGGCAGCAGTTGGAAGGGCCTGGGTGGAGGAAAACTGCTTAAATCAAGGTGGCCAGAAAGCAGTGCATGAAGGGAGGAGCCAAAGGTCTGAGCCAAAGAGAGAAATACATTACAGTCCTATAACCTCCCAGGTCACACTCCCACGGACTCGCCTCTTCCCACCTGGCCTATCTTCTAACACCAAGCCAGAAAAATGCCCCCGCGATCCAATCACCTTCACTAGTGGGCTCTGAGCAGAGGAGGCTTTAGGAGCACATCCTGACATAGCCATAACATGCTAAGAAAGTTACTGAAGGAAAATAATAATCAGAAATGAAGCACCAAGGCTGTCTGTTCCCACATAGATTTGTTAAAAGAATTTAATTAAATCACCATTTCCATGCATCAGTAATAAGCATTAGAAAATGTAATGTTGGGCCAGGGATTTAGCTCAGTGATTCTGCCGCCTGCCTTGTAAGGGCAAGGACCCAAGTTCAATCCCCATACCGCCCCCCAAAAAAGTAATGCTTTAAAGGATTTCATTTAGTACACATGTAGACAGTTATTCACTACAAAGGTACAGTCTGAAAAAGGTTAGAAAAACATAAAGCTGTAATAGACACACACATTTGCTTGTATCAAATGTTTTGGAAAGGATACAAACGAAGCTGGTAAGAAACGGCCTGGGGCAGAAAAGTAGAAGCTTTTCACTAATAGCTTGGGGGGGGTACCTCTGAAATTTTGAACCATGTGAATGCATTATTTTAAAATTTAGCTTAAAAATATATGTGTATACACCACTTATAACGGCAACAAAAACAGTACCTGGGAATAAAAATATTATATATATATGATCAAAATGAGAAAAGATATGTCAATAAATACATTTAAAATAAAAATTAGTAGTTCTTTATGAAATTAACAGCTGTTTTCTAAAGTTTACACAAAAAAGTAAAAGACAAGACAATTAAGAACTTGAGGGAAAATCAACACTTAAATGGGAAGCTATAATACTGATCGGGGATACTCCAACAAACCAATGAAAAGAATAGGAGTAATAAGAGTTCTGCAGCAATTCTGAGGTAGAGAAAGGTGTGTGGCTGAAGAAAGAAGTACAAGCCAACAGTCATGAAAAACGTTTCAGTCAACTGGGTATTAGTAATGCTTTCTCAAGAAATAGACATGGCTCAAGATGCCGATACGTATGTGATTGAAGCAAGTGCAAATACTGAAGAATACATAAATCAGCCTTTATGATGCCACAAATTTTGAAAATATGTTATTATATATACCAATTTATTAGAAAATTACTTTCTTACAATTTTAATGTTTAGCTTGATAGTAATTTTTAGTATTCTACATTAATCAAGATAGTAGGTATGGAAAAAAGGCAGAGAGAGGGCTGGGGATTTAGTCAGTGGTGCTGCCGCCTGCCCTGCAAGCACAAGGACCAGAGTTCAATCCCCAGAACAACAACAACAAAAAAAAGGTAAGAATGGATAATAGTCCAACCAAGGGATATATATAATCCATTCTGAGGCCTATGTGTTTTGCTACTAATTCTAATATAGAATTTATAGGAAAGATAACAAATTCAAGTAATTGATAATTTATCTGACAAAATAAAAACAATGAATGTAAGAAATTATAGATTTAGAAGTCTTAGGAGGCTTAATATTTTCTATATGAATATATAAGATAAAAGTGATATATATACCAATGCATAAGCAGCACAATTCAAAAAAGCTAAATCCTGGAAGCAGCCTACATATCCATCAACAGATAAGTGATAAAGAAAACATAGTATCTATACATAATGGAATATTACTCAACTATAAAGCAGGATAAATTTGAGACATTTGTAGGAAAATGAATACACCTGGAAAATATGTTAAGTGAAAAAAGCCAGACACACAAGTGTAAATACTGTATGGTTTCTCTTAATTGAATAGTAAAAGTATAAGCAAACAGTAAATAAAAGATTAATAAGAGGAAACAGAGAGATAGAACTGCTGCAAATGGGAAGGGGTCCAAGAGACCGAGGGTGAAAGAAGCGGGTGTAAAAAGATTTAAATTGTTTCATGTACATGTACCAAATACCCACAATGAATGCAAACATTGTATGTTGCAAACATGAACTGAAAAACAAATAATAACGATAATAATGAGAATGGGGTAATGGGATTTAGGACACAGAAAGAGATGGGTGGGGAGGGGAAGGACCAAGATATGTTTGTTGTGTACATGTACTTACTCCCTAAAATGAACATAGACTTCCTTTACCACAAACGTGTATTCATAAAAATTTTAAAAATGAATATACGAGACACAGTTCACTGACTTACCCTTTTCAGGTAACTCTGGTACTCTCCCCCTACTTCTGCCCATCCGGTCGTTCCTAATTTCACTTCGAGACTCATTTCTGGAATCATTTCTTATTTCATTACGAGAACTTTCTTCTCTCAAGTGGTTTCTGCCATAACTCCGGGATTCTTCCTGGTATGTTTCCTCTTTTCGATGAGTATCTCGACCTTCACGGTCCCGGTAATCATGGGCATCACGAGTGGACCGAGAGTCTCTGGGATCCCGGCTCTCTTTCATGTCTCTGCTATAATCCCTCATCTCCCTAGAGTCCCGGAGGTCCCTGGAATCTCTCAGTTCCCTGCGTTCTCTAGTATCTCTGGTATCTCTCCGGTCCCGACCATCTCGGGGTTCTCTGTCATCTCTGTGGTCTCTAGAAGAGCTCTGATCCTGCTCGTACTCTCGTTCCTCTCTTGTGTCCTTTTCTCTATCCCTTTTGCCTCTAGTTTCTGTAACACAATTTTGAAAATCAACTGTAATTCATTTAAAAATTTTTCAGGAAGCAAGATAATATATTTAATACAGAGCCTTTAAAATGTTATTACAAAAGCAATTCATATTCTTTGCAGGAAAAGAAAACCTGGGCAAATACAAAAATTAAAACCATCTGTATGCTAAAATTCAAAAGATAATTTATTAAAACTTGTTCCTAAACAAATGAAACAAACAAGTGGATCTGTATTATGGATGACTTACTTTATAGAAGCAACTTTTAGATCTAGGGCAAGTTAACCAAATCTACCAAGTATAAAGTAGACCAGGACACATGTGATGAGCTCAACTGTATTTAAGCAGTGGAGAACAGCTTATGATTAGTAAGCTGGCTGGCAAATACGTATTGTTACTCACGTTTCCTGAGCTTTGAATAGCATTACATCATGTATGTGTACAACAGTCTTTAGAGCTTTCTCACTTAATGGATCTTCTAATGTATCACAGAAAAAAGTATTCTAATTTTTAAAATTAAAATGAACCTCATCGATTATCTAAACCAAACCTGTCATTATGTATCAAGAAATAGAGGCCCAAAGATTAGATGGCTTACTCAACCCCAAAGCCTCATGGGAATTTGCAAAGATTAGGAACCCCTATTTAAATATGCCTAGAAAAGGCATAAACTGACTGTAATACAAATGTGACGTGTAGCCAAAAATTTAATAAGAATCTCAAAAAAAAACAAAAAAAAAAACTTGCCCATTTTAAAAAAATCACATTCTTCTACAAGCTGGTGTCACATTCGAATTGTCCCAATCAGAAGATGTTTTAGCACCTATAGCAGCATTATGCCTAAAATATAAACTTATCTTTTTTACCCTTTTTAGTTAGGTCATTAGAGTTTCTCAAAATATCCAAACATAAAGTATCCACAAGGCCTTTAGACCTCACATCAGTAACTATGTTCCTTGCCAGTGCCTTTGTCTACATATTTATAGCCACAAATGCTGTTTAGGACAGAAGTAAGAGGTAAGAATCTGATAGATCACCATCTCCTTCTTTGTACAACTATGACCTCCACATCTATACCAAGAGCCTTAAAATATGTTCATTTAGTATCAGTTCCTTTCTTCATGATGACCCTGTCCTTACAAATATATCTAATTATTATATTTTATTCTTTACCTACCTCCCCATAACCCCAATAAAATTATCCTCATTTCAAAAAATGACATTTAAATACAGAATAAACATTTGTTAAATCTTTTTTATGGAAGGTTAAATACCCTGTTACAAAAGATTCTTCCTGTATCATAAGTACTTTATATCACACACACAAAAAGCATTTCTATGAGGCTTGACTGCATATTATTTTCCCTTTATTAGTATATTCTGTAATAAAGTTTTTTGGATAAGTGTATATTATGCTCCTGGTCAGCTCTACTTGTGAAATGTCTTCTTAAAATTAACAGATGGATGTAAGAGATTTTTTCTGATCTTACCAATGTTCCACAAATATTGCACTAATGCTTCCATTGTGTTTTTCATAAACATACCACAAAGTTCCATATATACTACTGTGCTGATCTGGTTCAAGAACCACATACAAAAGGAATAAGTCTATAAAATAGGTTTTTTCTCTGGTCCTTACACCTACACACACCATTTTCTTGAATAAAAATTTTGATTAAATACTGCTTGGACTATTGATAGGAAGAGAGCAACTAAGTTCAGAATCTTTCCTAGGAGATTGCTATGCTCTACTCATAGACAAGGATTTAAAATGAATATTAAACAAAAATGTTCCAAGTAAATGAGTATTTACTGAGTATTCACTTTGTTTAAAACTAATTCAGGACAAATGAGGAAAAGTTAAATAAACAAAGGTAAGATGCACAAAGAGATGAAAACTATTTGGACTATAAGTATCTCAGCTTGTATAGGGAGTAGCTTATCTAACATTAACTTAGTTCTCAGAATTCTAAAAAGGAAAATGGCTTTGCTTACTTTCTTTTCTTTTTTTCCCTTTCCTTTTCAGTGCCAATGATAGAACACAGAGCCTGGAACATCTTAGGAAAGAGTTCTACCGTGAGCTATACTCTCAGCCTTCTTGCTTCTTTATTATGGATTTACAGCTAGAAATTCAATGACTTGGTTGCACTGTACTTCTTAAAGTTTCTCCAGCCTGAACTTCTTTATCAAAATACTTCCAACTCTTTTAAACTCTTTCCTAATTTGCTGCTTTTCTTCCTTTTACTTCCTTTGTTCAACTAATACATAAAGTAACAGAAAGGGGCACTCTAAGAATAAAATGGTCAAAAGTACTCAGTAAAACATCCTAATTAAATAACCAATTTGGCATACCTCTAAATGTCCACTTGTACTTATTTTATATTCTTCTTGTCACCTCCTGTTGTCCTTACGAATTCTAGTTTATGTGTTACAGCTGTATGTTAATACAGCACAATCTTATCCCTTATAATAATAATAAACATGAATCTCGACTTTTTAGTAAAGAAAATATCTATGCAAGTAAATGAACTCTAAAATAACAAGATAAAATTGGTGCATACCCTCTCTCCTTTCATGACGCCGATCATGTGACTGTGAGGTGCGCTCATGGTCATGCCTCCCTTTCTCTCGCATTGGAGAGCGATGCCTTGGAGGACTTTGCTTTCTCTGAGGAGAAGACAAACAATGTGAAGGATAAGGAGAAGCAGAACGTCGTAAAGATGGAGTTAACGTCCGTTGATAGGATGGTGAAGGGGTTCTTTTTCGGCGAGGAGAAGGAGAATGTCTTTGAATAGACGATCCTGATTGTGAAGATGAGGAATGATGCCTAGAAGATATAGGAGAATGATGCTGTCCTGCCGGGGAAGTAGATCTATGAGGGTAAACAGTAAAAAGTTAATTAGTTACTTTAAAAAGACCTGCTCAAGAGCCTTCAATTCTAGTCAAAGGGAAAAACAAAACTGAATGTAAAAGTCAAAGCTAAAAGTATAGGTAATATTACAGGATTAATTTAATTGAATTTTCTAGGATAAATTTTAATTTACAACACTGTAAAATTCTAATTTTTAATATTCTATTTTTAAAAATTGTGTCTGATTTGTAAGTCAAGTGGGAGCAACAGCTCTAGAAGAGACACATTGCTTTTTTCAGGTAAATTCTTCCTGAGCAAAGACTACCTATTCTAACTTAAAGTATGGAATTTACTCTCATAATCTGAAAGTGTGAACAGCCACAGAAAAAACAGTTACAGTATATAGATAAGAAGCAGATGTGAAAATGGCAATAAATTCAAGGTTGTAGGAAAGGGAAGTTACCACCAGCAAAGCCAAGCAAAGTCTATGTTTCTTGGGTTGACACTTTGAACTGTAAAAGACTGGTAGGGTTAAGGAAAGGACAAGTATATGCTACGATTATCTTAAATAATCTGCCTTTTCTTGTGGGTGGCACAAATTAAGATTTAATATATAATTCTTGTTGAACTAAAGTTGCCTTCAAATTATCTTTTACTCCAACCAGAAGAACCACTTATGACAACACAAAGTATAATCGAGTAACTACTATAGTCTGTTATGCCATAATCTGAACATGACAGAGAAATGAAATACACACATTTGTGCAATATCTAAAAGAAATAGGACTGTTTAAAAATAACATTCTACATATCACATGCCCTGCTAATTATCAATGCTTTAAAAAAAAAATCTGACATTCTAGACAAAGTATTCTGGAACTATACTCAGTTCCTTTGATAAATGTTTATTTTTAAGATATTTGCAATGATGGCAAAACCATTATTAACCTAATCATGGTTTTTCAACCTTGTACTGCTGACACTTTGCATAACATTGAAGAATGTCCAGCAGCATACCTGGCCCTAACTAGACATGTAGGACATCCCTCTCACCTGAGTTGTGGTGGTACTTCAGGCACACTCAAATATCCCCTATGAGCCAAAATAATCCCTGGCTGAAAACCACAGCCATACACATTATTGTTTAAAAATAATGCCTTCATATATCTTTTAATAAAAGGTTTAAATCTATAAAATATATATTAGTAAGTCAGGAAAATGATCTTATATATTAGGATTCAGAGAACAAGAATTTAGGCAAATAAAAAGGGCTTTTGGATAATGGTTGACTAAAAAATAAAAATTTGCTATGTGGATTCATCTAAAAACCTAGTGATTTATGAATCCTTTAAGATTTTAAAAAAATGTCAGTCTTTTTTAATATAAAAAATCCGTAAGTCACTAAAATGTAACTGACTCTAAGTAGCATTTATTTACTTTTAGATACAAGTAGAAATGCTCAATATGGAAAACCAACCATAATAATTCAAATATATCCTACTGAACAACAACAACAAAAAAATCATTATCTAGGTACTTCTGAGACAGGGTCTTACTTTGTAATTCAGGCTGGCCTTGAACTTACTATATAGCCCAGGCTAGTCTTGAACTTGCAGTGATCCTCTTGCCTCACCCTCCTCAGTACTGGGATTACAGGCGTGTGCCACCATGCCCGGCTTATCTGGGTACTTTTAAATTTCAATTTCATCAAATGCTAGTCATGTTAGAAATATCAAAATGAATAAAATAATGTCTTTCTACTAAACTGATACTTTGAGTTCATTTTTCAGATATATTTAAAATTGTTTCAGAAGTGTCTACAATAGCTTTTCATTAGTTCACAGAATGGAAAAACCAAAAAACAAAACAAAACAAAACAAAAACTATAAAAAACACACGAGAGGGCTCAGTCACATTTCTATTCCAACATGGTGTCTACAGTACAAAAGAAAAAACTACAATTTTAGTTTAAATGAGCTAAGATGTAATTCCATAACACTAATGTCTTGTCAAGTAAAGGCTTTATCATTTTAACTTTATTTTCTCATTACTCACCTTTTCAGTTTCAGAAAATTTGGATTTAATTTAAATATCTCTACATTTTCCTACTACTCTTTTAAAAGTCTAATGACTAAGAAAAGGTATGAGAACTAGGACAAGATGGCCCTACCCTAAATTCCACAAAAACAAAATTCTGTTAGAATAAAAAAGTTCAACAAAGTTGAAAGATAAATAATCAACACAAAAATTAATCAGCTGTTTCTATAAACGGTATAGACAAATCTGAAAATGAAATTAAGAAAACAATTCAATTTACAACAGCATAAAAAAATCATAAAATATTTAAGAATAAACCTAAATAAGGCGATAATAAAAACCTGTACACTGAAAACCACAGAACACTGCTAAAAGAAACTAAAAACAGAAATAAGTAGGAAGATACACTATGTGCATGGATTAGAAGATGTCCATACTACCTAATGCAATCTTCACAGGCTACAAAATTCCTACCAAAATCAGAATGGCCTTTACTACAGGAAAATTCATCCAAAAATAATTTTGAAAAGGAACAAAATTGAAGGATTCACACTTCCTGATTTCAAAGCATATTACAAAGCTAAGGTAACAATAAAAAAGTACAGTACTGTCATAAAGACAGCCATGTAGCCCAATGATATAGCATACTCAGAATAAACACTCACATATGAGGTCACATCTTCTGAGGATGTCACGACCATTCAAAGGGAAAAGAAGAGTCACTTCAACAATGGTGATGGCAAAACTAAATATCCACATGCAAAAGAATGAAGCTAAAGACCCTTATTTAATACCATTATTACAAATATTAACTCAAAATGGATTAAGGACCTAAATGTAATAAGTAAAACTATGGAACTCTTAGAAGCTACACTGGTCTTAGTAAGGTTTTCTTAGCTATGACACCAAAAGTATATGTTAACAAAAGCATAAACAGACAAATGAGACATCAAATTTAAAAAATTTTATCAAAGCACACAATCAACAGAGTAAAAAGGCAACTATAAGAATGACAGAAAATATCTGCAAAATTTATCTCTGATAAGAGGTGAAAGCTGAGAATATACAAAGAACTTACATATTAATCACAGAAAAAAAAGTCAAATAACCCAACTAAGAAAAGGGAAAAGATCATGGACAGACAGATCTCAAATTGTGATATTCAAAAGGCCAGTAAGAATATGAAAAGATGTTCATCACCAATCATCAGAGAATTTGAAATCAAGTCACGATGTATCACCTCATTCTCATCTGAATAGTTACTATAAAAAAATAAGTGGTGAGAATGCTGAGAAATCAGAACCCTTGAGCGCTGTTGGTGGGTATGTACAATAAGGTAACTGCTACAGAAAACAGTGTGCACATTCCTCCAAAAATTTAAAACACAACTATTATCTAAATGAGCAAGCTCATTTCTTTTTATATATCCAAAGGAACTGAAAGCAGAGTCTTTAAGAGATATCTGCAGGCCCATGTTTATAGCGGTATTATTCGTTACAGTCAAAAGGTGGAAGCAACCCAAATGTTCATCAATGGATAAATGAATAAATAAGTATTATTTATGCCACACAAAATTATTAAAAGAACACAAATGAATCCTAGGGACTTAGCATAATGTATGATTTTACTTGTATGAGCTATGTAAAGCAGCCAAATTCACAAAAATACAATATAGAATAAAGGTTCCAGAGGCTGGAGAAGAAAATAAAGGGAGTTATTGTTTGAAAAGTACAGTTTCATATTTGCATGATGAAAATATTCTGGAGATATTTCTCAACAATGTTTATAATACTTAATACTATTGAACTGTATACTGAAAAATAATTTAGATAGCAATTTTTATGTTTTTACCACAATAAAAAAAAATTTAAACTTTAAAAGTTAATGTTTACTGAATTATGTTCAATAATTGTTTTAACTCATTATGGGAATATTAAACATATATATACACATGGCTGAAAACAAACCCATAATAATAATGCCTGAGTTTGTGAAAAGTAAATACAAAAGAAATATTGTTAAGAACATAAAATCTACCTTACCTTGGCTTGTCTCTCTTTTCTCTTTGCCTTTCAAAATCTCGTCCTCTGTCCTTTCCATCCCTTGGTTTTTCTTCTATCCTGTCTTTCACTTTATACTTCTCTTTATATTTTTTTCCCAGAGCAATATCTTCTGGTATAGGAGGGGGTGGACTAGGAGTACGTGGCCCTTTCTTTTTACTTTGGCTGTTTTTTGAATTCCTGAAGGTTATACAAGGATATAATCAGAGGTCCACACATTTCTAAAATGTTAAGTGGATATTTTTAAGTGCTTTTGTAAAAAAAACAGTGTTCCTTTCAATGAATGGCTTCTACTATGTTGTACGTTAGTTACTAATATCCAGGTGAGAAAATATATCATAGAAAGAAGCAAAGAATTAAATTGCTTGCTATTTATTACATTAATAGTGCTTATTATTATATATTTTAAGGAGTGCATCTGCAAGAAAAATAGAGGTGAGAGAGGAAGAAACTTTCAGGAAAGGAAGTAATTTATAAAAATTGCTTGGATTATATTTTTTAGTCTGTATGTAAGGTATAGAAAAGAAAGTGACATAAACATCATCTATAATGCTATTACTCCCAAATAACTAGTTAATACAATTAATATACTTCCATACTTTCTCTACTAGATATTCACATGAAAAATAAAAATGGACCTTTATACCATATACAAAAATTCACAAAAAATGAATTAAAAACTTAAACATAAAAATTTAAATTATAAAACTCTTAGATGAAACTATAAAGAAAAACTCCATAACATTAGACTTGCAAATGATTTTTTGGCTATGACACCTAAGGCACAGGTAACAAAAGCAAAACTTTACAAATGGATCCATCAAACATAAAAACTATTGTGTGTCAAAGGACATAACCAAGTGAAAAGACAACCTACAGAATGAGAGAAAATAATTCTAAATCATATCTGGGGGGGGGGTCACAACTATTTTCCCATCATCAGAAATGGCTCACTACTGCCATCTCTTTTTTCACACACACATATTACAGTGTACTATTATTTTGTACTCAACACAGACATAGTATGGACAGTTTTCTTAAACAGTAGATTAAGGTAGTCATTGCTATAGATGGTAAGAATTTCCTTGAACAGTTTACCCTAACTTCTTTAATTAATTTCATATTCACAGGGTTTTTTTTAAAAATGAGGCTTCCAAGTTTTGATCATTATGAAAACACAATTACCTATAACTGAAATCTTAAGTATTGTTAAGCATTCCCTTAAACCTCTGAACCTGATTTAAGAAATCTTTCCCAATTCTTAAATCACAAAGATGGCAAAAAGATCCTAAAATCTGGGAATTTTGCCTTTCACATTTATGTCTTTAATCAAATTATAAATAATTTTTAGGTATAAGCTGTCTTTTATTTGGTATTTTAACTTTGGTCCCTTATACAAATAAAATTGGCTTTGCCTCATTGCTGAAAAAGTGTAACTGAATACAATAGCATTTTTAAGTCCAAATTATTTTGCCTGACAGCTCTATAAGCAGTTGTGTTTTGTAGCATTTAGTACTGTAGATAAGTCCAAGACAGTCACACTTTTTTCTATAAGGTAACCTGACTTTTCTGTTGAGATACGTATAACATACTATCCCTTGGAAAAAATTTTTCATCAACTCCAGGTACTTTAAAAAAAATTTTGCCAAGAGAAACAACCAAAGAGTGAACAGACAACCCACAAAGTGGGAAAAAATTTTTACCAGCTATTCAGATAAAGAACTACTATTTAGAATATATAAAGAACTAAAAAAAAAAAAAAATCAGACCCTTCAAATTTAAAGACCTAATGCAAAAACAGTCATCTAAAATAAAAAGACACTTCTCAGATAAAGAATTAAAAATGGCAGGAGGGCAGGGCTAAGGGGAAAAAATGAGAATCAAGACTTGTCATGTAGACATACAAGATCCCAACAATGAATGTAAACTATAGTGTATCCCTAAAATGTACCAATAAACTCAATTAAAGCTGAAAAAAAAAAGAATTAAAAATGGCAAATGAATATAAGATAAACTGTTCAACATGGGACAGGAATTTAGCTTAGTGGTGTCACCGCCTGCCTCACAAGCGCAAAGGTCCTGAATTCGATCCCCAGTACAAAAAAAAAAAAAAAAAAAAAAAA
>NW_022900950.1:50471652-50475883 GCF_012274545.1 Fukomys damarensis | reverse complement strand
AAAGGCCTAAAATAGACACCCAAAAAAAAAAAAAAAAAAAAAAAAAAAAAGCTCAACATCATTGGTCATTTGAGAAATGCAAATGAAAACAATGCTGAGATTCCATCTCACTCCAGAAAGAATAGCTGCTATCAAAAAAATCAACCAATAACAAATGTTGGTGGGGTTGTGGGGATAAAGGAACCTTTCTCCACTGTTGGTGGGAGTACAGACTGGTGTAACTACTGTGGAGATTTCTCAAAAAACTAAAACTAGAGGGAGGTTCCATTTGACCCAGCTAAACTTGGTATCTTCCTGAAAGAATAAAAACATCATACCACAGCGATATCTGCACACTCGTTTATAGCAGCACAATTTGTAATAGCTAAGTCTTGGAAACAGCACAAATGCCCATCAACTGACTACTGGATAAAAAAGATATAGTTTTGTTTTTTTTTTAAATACAATGGAGCACTGCTTTGTTGTAAAGAAGGATGAGCTTCCAACATTTATAGATAAATGGATGAACCATGAGACTATACTCTTAAGTGAAATAAATCTGACACACGTTTAAATACCATATTGTTTTTCTCTGGTGTGAGAAACTGTGAAAATAAGGATTGAGACGTATTATGGATGTTGGGAAATGGGAAGAAAAGTGTTCAAATGGCAAGGGAAACAAGGGAGGAGGGAAGGAAAGGGGAAGGAAAGGCCAAGAAAAAAACTGAAAATAGAAGGAAAAAAATGGAAACAAAGCTTTTGTACATAGAGAGGGGAGGGAGGAGGGAAGGAATGGGATAAAATAAGATAAAAATTATTAAAAAAAAAAAGAAAGAAAGAAAACTTTCCCAGCATTCATAAACTGTTCCAATCTGAAATTTCACATTTTTTACTCAGCTTGATCTATTTTTATTTCATCACTTATGACAACTCTTTAAAGCTCTCATATACAGTTACTACATCTCTTGGATCTCCCATGACAAATTCTTCTGTCATTCCCATCTCTCTTCTATAATGCAATATCATAAACTTGTCTTTAAATTCAGTACAGTAATTTTTCTTTTTAACTAGCAACCATTCTAATAATTCTAAACATGGTAATCTCATCATTCTTTTTCCACTTGAAAATTTTCCTCCAAAATGTCCTTACTCGCAGGTTTTTTTTTGGGTTCAAGATCTACTGCTCTCATAACATCAATGCAATACTCTTGGCAAACTGTACTAAATTTATGCCTGAATTTATACTTAAATTTGTTCTTGGTTTCCATTTTAACACTTCTGTATAAACCATCTGCTAAATATTCAGTTGGTACTGGTTTAGCTTTTTGATATACCTAATGAATTTTCAAAATTCACTCATTTTACTGTCTATTAATATTTATAGATGAAGATTTAAGCCTAAATCCTAAAACTTACTTTCTATCACCTTAAGTTCTAAAGCCTCAAGATTTCTTAAATTTAAAAAGATAATGGATGGTATAGTCCTCAAAATTGCTAAGGATTTACAAAAGATAAATGCATCCAATCATAATTACCATTCAGAAAATTTATTATCCCTATTTCTTATTATTACAGATAGGTAACCCACTTAAGAAGCAAAAAAAAAAATTTTTAATATTAAGAATCAATCTATTTTTCATCTTTAACCTTATACCAACAACCATATTAGCCATACATACTGCCTATTTATGTGATATCTTATGTGTCCAACTGGTAATATCTATATTTATAAAAATGTTTCCATTTCAAATATAAAAACTAGTCAATATTTGGCATCTGTATCAAAAATTTTTAAGATAAAAAAGAATGCCAAAGAGAAATGGCAGCTTTCAGGAAGCACTGCAAGTTTTAGCTTGTCAGTAATTATAACCATCCAATCAGTATGATAACCTACTTAAAACTAGGCAACTCTTTAAACATTATGTACTGCAAACATGTACAAAAAAAGGAAGTGGATCAAGAAATGGTGGGGGGACAGAGAAGAGAAAGGGGATGAAAAAAAGAAATTAAGGACCAGGGATTTAGCTCAGTGGTTCTGCCACCTGCTTTGCAAGAGTAAGGGCCTGAGTTCAATCCCCAGTACCAAAAAAAAAGAAAGGAAGAAATTAAGATGTATTATGAACATGTACCAAAAAAAAATTATAAAAAATAGACTCCTAAGAAACCACCCCCCCAAAAAGAATCTATTTTCCTGCTTGTCACTTCAGTTGACTTACTAGCACTGACTGAAAGACTCCACTGAATTTTAACTGAAATTCTACTATTTGTGGTTAACATATCTTCAAATAGCTTAATGTATGACCAGCAATGAAATTAGAAGTTAATTATCTAATACACTCTCTAGTCAATATGAACTGTGTAACAAACCACTATAATTAACTGTTTTCCTTGTTTTCAACGTACTGTTTTTCAAGCCTTTCCATTCAATTATTAAACTAATACTTCATCTTAAAGTCAACTACATAACAGAATATAGGAAATGTAGAGTTAAATCAATTGGTAAAATAGTTATCAAAGGATGTTACTAAGAAAGAAGAAAGTGAGATTGTATTACAAAAAGAGGAAGAAACAACTGTCATCTAAACAGTTATTAAAACTTTCTGTGAAGAGATTAAATTTCAAAGATGTCACAAACACAAGGAAAAAGCAAATTAAAACAAGATATTTCTGATATACAGTTTATTGGAGAAATGAATATAATTGAAGTAAAGTTATATAACTGCTAAGCAAGCAGAGAGCAAGTGGGGTGCATCATATCATTTGGTTCAACTTCTTCCACATCCCTCTGCAATATTTACTAAATCCCAGGAACAAAGATCAAGTCATCTTTACTGAATACTTTATCACAACACAAATCTCTATGCAAAGTAGGCACAGTGGGAAGAACGAGAAGGAACCATTAAGATTCCAATTTTCAAGGAGCTTAAACCTAATAGAAGTTGTAAAACATATATGTCATACCAGAAATATAATGTAAAAGGCAATTAATATTAATAAGAAGGCATAAACAAAATCTGATAGGTAGAAAAAGGGAACAAAAATTATGTTCTATAAGGAGAAATGGGAAAATAATAGAAAAACTTAGAATGTAAGTTAGAGATTGATGGACTGAGTGCAGAAGATGGCAGGAGGAAAATTGAACAAAAATACTGACAAGACAGAAAAGATCAAAGTCTGAATGTCATTCTGAGGAAAATGAATTTCACTCCATAGGATGGAAAAATCAGAGTTTTACCAAGGCATAACACATTAATCAGAATTGTTCTGTTAAGATTTCTCTGACAACTGTAAGAGCAACTAAGGGAGCTAAATGAAAATATATTTGCTTGTACAGGGTTGGACCCAATATAAAGTAAACAGAATGATAAAATAATCTAGACAGAATAAATAGAATCTGAATTATGATAAGTTTCTCCAGACACCAGAAAGGAGATACGAATTTCATTATGGGTTTACCATAATAAAGACAGGGTTTACCAACTGATCAAATGTTGGGGAGGTTTTTAATTATTAGAAAAAAATAAAATTGGTGTATGCACTTTAGTTAAAATTTAAATACAGTGTTATTTCAGTTCAGAAATTCAATTCTCTCCATGATTCTGGCAGCCTACCAAACTAGAAGAGAACTAAATCAAATTTCCCCATAAGGTCAATATTAAACCTAACCATTCAATTTGATTCAGTTCTCATTCGACTTGGTTTATAACCAGAATCATGGAAAGAATCAAGTTCGTGAATCAAGGTACCACTGTAGTACAAAGTGGCAATAAATGAAAACACGTTTATTGTCCTATTCTTTCTTCTTCAATGTAATTATACCTCATCATTACTATTTTTATTTCTTCAGGTAGCTACTATAAAATTTCTAAATAATATACTCAGCTGCTAGGTATATACTATAAAAACTAATCTTATCATGTACAGAAAGAGCTAAGAATGTTTACTATGAATAAATTATAATAGCTAATAGCAAAAATAACATAAATGTTCAACAATAGAAAATAAAATATGTAACATAAATATTAATGAACTAAGGCTACATGTATCACTATAAATATAAAAAATATTAAATGAAAAAGCAAGTTGTTCAAGGAAAATTATGTATGTGTATTATAATTAGATGAGAGCAATACTCTATTTTGTAAAACAATATTAATGAATATATAAATATTCAATCACACATATAAATACCAAATTCAAGAGAAAAGAACAAGAAATCTATTATTTTTATTTAAAAAGCTCTGATATATGG
>NW_022900950.1:50411219-50471640 GCF_012274545.1 Fukomys damarensis | reverse complement strand
ATATATATATATATATATCGTTCTCTACAGTTTTAACTTTTTGTTTAAGAAGAAAAACACAATAAATACTAACTATACTAAAAATGACTTTGTTGGGGGGCATGGTAACAGAATCGAACTCAGGACCTCGCACTTGCCAGGCAGGTGCTACACCACCGAGCTGCATCCCTGGCCCTAAAAATGCCCTTCTCTCATCAACTAGAGAGTACTTCCTCTTTAATATCCCTTGAGAAAAAGGTACCTTCTGGCACTATAACCCTACTGACCTCTGCTGGTCCAACAGGGGAGAAGACACTGCAGATGTTTTCCTATCTTTCTTGCTAGCTGAAGAGGACTTCGGGCTTGATTTTCGCTTTGGAGATTTGCTAGATTTTCTTAGAGAAGGTGACGGAGACAATTTTGATCTGATCACTTCTGGTGAAACCTTTCAAAAGAATTCAGTAGTCAATTCACATACTCCTTCACTCATGGTACAACACAGCATACATCTTAAAATCATAAAAAACAAATCCTCAATTTAGAAATAAAATAGTACTAGTCACCATCTGTTGACAGTAATCTAACTCCTGCTTCTAACCAGTATATAATTAGTTACACATGTATGAAGAAAGCACATTAAAAATTATGAAATTTCAGAATCTCCAAAAAGTCAAATTTTATTCAAATGAATTTTGATTTCTACACCTTAGAAAAGTGAACAAGATATTTTAGTAATCTCATGGGCCCGAAGCAGACACATTGAAGCAAACCCCATGGTAGCTGTTGATTCTAGACAAAAGAGCTGTAGTTTTATTCAGCAGTAAAAGTATGTCCTATTATCTAATAATAAGTTGATAAATATATCCGTATTGTAGTGTAATTTAAGATGCAGTTATCAACTGATTTCTCTGATTAATTTCCACATGGATACTAATTACTAACATATTTATTGCAATAAATAGGATACCTCCTTTTTAATGATAATTTCTTCTCTTTTTTCCAAATTTTCTTGTTCCAGCTTCATTAATTCTCTCTGTATCTTCTGACGCTTCATTTCCAATGACAATTCATGAACATAATCATAATTAATATCTCCATTGTCAGAATCTTTAAAATAAAAATTCCATTGCTTGTCAGAAAGTATAATTATCTACACAAAATTAGTTTTTCTACTAATTTTATATACAAATTTAAATGGGTGACTTTAGTGTAATATGCTCTTGAAAAATAAAAGAAATATTGTATCTATAAAGGATTCAATCATTATGGTTGGTTTCTTTATGAAAAGCCATACATTTTTAAGGATCATGAGTTTTCTGAAAGTGATTCAGAAGTTGTCCGAAGGTTTGGCTTTTGGTCAGAATTTGAGATTTTATAAGTTACAATTAGGGCTGCGGATGTAGCTTCAGTGGCAGTTGCAACTTCTGATGCATGTTCAAGGCCCTGGGTATGACTCCCAGTATTACAGAAGAAGGAAGGGAGGGAGGAAGACACCAAAGCCTTTAATATTTCATGCTTTATAAGATGTAATTATTTGCTTGATTTACTTGAAGATTCATCAACAAAGTGAGGTTATATTAGGTGTGCAACACTACTTCTACATCATTGTGATACAACTGACTTGTATCTAAAGCTAAAATTAACTAATTCTAAGAATAATGCATACATATATACTAATTTCTCAAGGATTTTAATGTACTGACTCCCAAATTAGGCTGGACATAGTGGCACGTGCCTGTAATCCTAGCACTCAGATCCACATGAGTTCAAGCCACCCTGAGCTACACAATGAGTTCAAGGCCAGTCTGAATTACATAGCGAGAACTTGTCTCAAAAAAAAAAAAAAAAAAAAAAGAAGAAAAACAGATTAAAACAATCCATCTTAATGGATCTGATGTTACTTATATAGAATCTTTTCTGATAAAAAATATGAAGGTTGATAAAGAAGGGGAAGAGGGAAAGATCCATTTTATTACAATATATATGTTTTCCATTGCTACTAGCACTCAATCCTTCACCTGCATGTGACATAAATTCCAACAAGCCTGGAGAATGGAGCTGACTTCTGTTCAAACTAATGAGCATGTTGGGCTTGACTGATCACAAACTGAGGTGCCTTGTCAAGCTACACTTTCAGTACTTTATATATTTCTTAACTGAGGTAAAGAAAATGAAGAAACTATAAAACAATAAAGACAAGCAGTCCTATTTAACTGATTAAAGAATGAGAAAACAGACATCATCATTGGGTATACCTCAAATGTAGTAGAGGGCTGGGGATTTAGCTCAGTGGTTCCACTGCCTGCCTTGCAAACATAAGGACCAGAGTTTGAACTCCGGTACCAAAACAAAACATAGTAAAACACAACTATCCATTCATATTTGGGGACTGAGAGAGCAGTTATACATTTATGATCTGTGTTACTGAACTTGATTACTCATTTATGCTGGACAATATCTCAAACTATAAAAAAGACTGAATAGGGGCTGGGGATTTAGCTCAGTGGTTTCACCGCCTGCCTTGCAAGAACAAGGGCCAGAGTTCAATCCCCAGTACCAATAAACAAACAAACAAACAAACAAGCAAGCAAATAAATAAATAAAAATAAAAATGAATCATGTTATTCGATCAGAAAATAATTACTAAACAAGTGTTTGTACTCCACTGAGACACTTTACTTCAGTAAATAAAATGACTCAATAACCGGACGTGATAGTTCTTAAATAAATACAATTCTATCGCCAAACATCTGAGTACAACAACAACAAAAAAAGAATAATTTTGAAGGTGTCATGTCAAAAATGTAACTCAGTGGCACCATGCCTGCCTGTCAAGCTCAAGGTCCTAAATCCAATTTCTGTTATTAAAAAAATAGAATAAAAAAATTTTTGAAGGTGTCACCAGTAATGCTATAGCAATCTAAAAACTGCTATCTGGAAATATCATCAATATAGAACACATAAGAAATGAGAAGATGGATTGCAGTCTAAGTTTCCAACAACCAAATCAAGAGAAAGAGGCCTGAGCACATAAAATATATGACAAAGTCAATGTACTACAGGCAATATACTTTGCTGTGAAGAAAAGCACTTGAATCCTTACTACGAAAGTACTTATTTTACGCATATTTGTTTTAATCAAAACTCAGATGTTTTCCTATTCTACAAAAGAAGAAATAGCCCAAAATACAGAGTTGGGCATGGTGGCACATGCCTATAATATGAGCACTGAGAAGGCTGAAACAGGAAGATTTCAAGTATGACTCTTGCAAGGACAACTCAGTGAGACCCTGTCTCAAAATAAAAAAAATTAAAATGAAAAGGACTGGAGATGTATCTCAGTGGTAGAGCACCATTACAGCTAGAAGTTATTTCTACAATTACTTTATAAATAGTGATTCATCAAAATGATTCTAACTCATTGGGAAAACATTTAGCATAACAAAATTTAACAAGACAGATTTTAAAAATGGTTAACAGGGCCGGGGATTTAGCTCAGTGGTTCTGCCACGTGCCTTGCAAGCAAGTGCAGTTACTTTTCATAAAAACATACATTAGGTTTATTATTGCCTAATCTTCCGATTTCTCAAATTCAATTTCTAACCTGATAATCATTGAAAAATATCATCCATAAAGAGAAAAGCTCTTAGCTAGGTATTGTGGCATACATTTATAATCACAGCAGTCTGGCAGGCTAAGGTAAGAAGACACTGAGTTAGAGTCTAGCCTGTGCAACTCAGTAAGACCCTGTCTCAAAATAAAAAATAAAGGACTGAGGATGTAGCTTTGTACAAAAGGCCCTGGGTTGAATCCCCAGTACTCAAAAAAAGTAAAAAATTTTTAAAAAATGTAAAAAGAGGAGAAGGAAGAATTATGAGGAAGTGGGGGTCCTTTAAGAATACAAACATCATGGAACCAAGAAGCTGAAGAAACATGACTATACACCAATTTTTCCTGAGTTCAGCTAAAAATGCTACTCACTTTATAGCGACAGTGTATGGTAAGTTTATTAAAGCAGTACATCTCACTAGTCATGATTTGAGATGATCAACATGCTTCAATATTCCTTCAATAGATCATAGAGATGCACAAAAATTACAACCTGTGAGTTTTAATCAAAGGAAAACAAGAAATCACCAAGTGGTCTTATATGTAAAACTATTAAAGATACTTACATTCACCTTTAAGAATATTTTCTATATAAAAGACTCCTGTAACAGAATCACTTTATATTCTTTTGAGAAGCTATTCAAGCGTCAAGTCTTAAGAGACCAGCCAGAGTACAAGGAGTCCCTACATAAAACAAAACATCTTGAACAGGAAGACAGAAAACTAAAATGCCATAGTTAGAAGGCAACACAAAGTATGTTTTCTACAGCAGTTGTGTCAAATGCTGCTGAAAAATCATATATGACAAGACAAATACATCTCCATTTATTCAGCAAAGAAGAGTAAGTTGTAAGAGCAACTGCAAAGCAGTTTTTGTAGAAAGGTGGGTCAGAATTTAGATTGTAAATGGGAAAAGGAGGATGGTAGCCAAAACTAATATGAGAAGAGAAAATGGATTTAAAAGAGAAGAGAATATAGAATAAATGAACAAATTGCTGAGCTAGAGAAAATCAGATTTAGACTACAGTAAAAAGGAATGTATTGACTTTATAAAGCAGGAGGAAGGCCTCTTGCACAATGAAGAAAATAAAACACTGCGATTTATTAACAACTAATTATCAAAGGAACAACATAGCTGCTTTTACTGTAATTGTGTACAAGAGGTATTGGCTTGGGTTTTATAAAATATTAATGAATTAATCATAAGGAAGTCTCCAGTTTGTTCTTCGAAACAATTTTTTAACACAGCACTTTCCAAAGGATAGAATAGATTTCCTTAATAGTACTGATGTTTCAATTGCTGGAGAGACGATTAGAAAATCTGGTCTATATACATCTTCAGAGATCATTCTGAAATACAGCAGTAAGTATTTTAGGCGTGTAAATTCTTGGTTGTCTGTCACAAGGACTTAACTTGGCCATTAGATCAAAAGCATATTTATCTAGGGCTCGGGATTTAGCTCTGGGGTGCTGCACCTGCCTCACAAGCACAGGGTCCTAGTACTTTTCTAATCCCTGGTTTAAGTTCTTAGCTTACCACTGAAAAAACTACTGCATTTCTTAAACTCTTTATTTTTGTCATCAGTATGTAGAGTAAGATAAATATAAGGTGCATATTTAGTGCATTCAACAAATACTGAACTTCCTTTCTCTGTATCTGGTGCTGTGAGGTTGGACTGCACCTTCCAGAGCAACAAAAAGGTGGAGAAGATAGAACATTTTGTGATGTGGAAAAAAAATAAATGCTTATTTTTTAAGACAATGACTCATATTTTGCTAACTTTCATGAATACATCCCAGGACTCAATTATCATCTGATTTTGATTTTCTCTGAAAAATGAAAGTCAACAATTTCTTGGAAGTAACTGTCTCAGGCACTTAAGTCTTAAAAATCCCATTTTTAATATTTTGTGTAAAATAGCATAAAATTAACTTTTTTAACCTTAGTATTGAGGAATTTAAAATTTTACAAATGTAATAAATTCCCAAAGAACTATGATACAGCAAACTTCTAGAGAGAAAACAAAATGGAGAAGTTGAAATATACAGCACAAACTTCTTTTTCTGGCTTTGTACTGCTATCATATGTGTTACAACACAGAAGTAGGATAATAGTTCTGAAACAAAAGAGAGATCACAAAGTCTAAAAATAAAAAAAAAAATAAAAAAAATAAAGTAAAAGTCTACAGAGTGAATCATCAAGAATTGATTAGGTACCCGAAGATGTTGAAACTCACCATCTCTATTAGTTTCCCATTCTACATTTTCTTCTTCACTTTCTGGAGTTCTCTCCTTAGTGATTTTTATATCTTCCTTCTCCCTGTGTCTCCCTCTTGAAGATTCTTTCTAAGAAGTACATACATACACATAGATGAGTAATTTTAAAAATTATATAAGGTGGTAGGTTATTATAACATTTTAATTTCATTCTCCGGTTTCAAATAATCAATTCTGTAAACAGTCATTTATCTACAAGCAGGAAAGTGACAAGTTCTAGTGTAGCACAACAATGAAAAATTATAGTATGTTTATTTCACTAAAGAATAGCAATATAGGGCTGGGGATTTAGCACAGTGGTTCTGCTACTTGCCTTGCAAGTGCAAGGACCCAAATTCCGTCCCCGGTACCAAAAAAAAAAAAGAATAGTAATGTTGAGCTGGGTGTGGTGCACGCCTATAATCCAGCACCCAGGAGGCTGAGGCAGGAGGGCTGCCTGGAGTTCAAGGTCAGCCTGGGCTACATAATGAGTTCAGGGCCAGCCTAAACTACAAAGACCTTGTCTCAAAAATACCAAAACAAAACAAAACAACCCCCCCAATAAAACAAAACAAAAAAACACCAACCAAACAAACAAACAAACTACAAAGACCTTGTCTCAAAAATACCAAAACAAAACAAAACAACCCCCCCCAATAAAACAAAACAAAAAAACACCAACCAAACAAATAAACAAACATACAAACAAAAAACCAGCTATATAGTAAGTGGCAGATCTGGCTAAGATTTAAAAGTCAGAATGCAAATCTGTTATCTCAATAGGTATTTGATATTCTTCAACATATTCAGCTCTTCTGAGTTAAAACAAAACAAAAAAACCTCTTGAGAAAAGACAGTTTAAAATGGATAAAATACACTGGTGTGGTAGTGCATGCCTGTTATTCCTGAACTCAGGAGGCTGAGGCAGGACAATCCTCATGAGTTCAAGACCAGCCTGACCTATATTGCAAGACCCTGTCAAGAAAAAAAGGAGGAAAAACATTAGATAGATAGATAGATAGATAGATAACTAGCTAGCTAGCTAGACAGGCAGAATAAAATACAATGAAAAGATTTATAAGTGAGCATATTTAAAAATAAACCATTTACAGTAAATCCTCAAAAATAACTGATTTAAGGACCGGTGATTTAGCTTAATGGTTCTACTACCTGCCTCATAAGCACAAGGTCCTGAGTTCAATCCTCAGCACCACCACCACCACCAACAACAACAACAACAAAACCAACTAACCAACCAAACAAAAAGATGCAGTTGAAAAATAGCTAATCTAAGACATATACTAAAATACCAGCCATTTTCCTACACTAAGGATAAATTTAACCTCATTTAATAATTTTGTAGCATTTACAAAAAGACATTTTTATCGATTAGTCTTAATGTAGTTTTAAAAAAAGCAAGTTTTACACATAATATAAAGTTTAGCAGTAGCCTATTCACAAAACAAGACAACAGCAATTCAATTTATAAAATGCATTTGAATATCCTGTTACATAAGATTTGAAACCACATTTTACTAGGTGGTGAGAAAATAAAGTAACCAGTGTCATACAACTGGTATCCTTCCTTAACAGTGAAATTCTCACTTTTCTTTACAATTCAAATAGTAACTGCAAAAGAAAATGATACTAAGTACTCAAACTTAAACTTCCTTCTGAGCAATACCAGTCATATAATCTGGCTGCCTAAAACTTTACAAACTGATTCCTCTAAGTTTTTTTTTTTTTGCAAGAACACTGATACAGTTGCCTCTAAAATTTCCATATTTAGATAAAAAGTTGTAAATAATCGCTACAAAATTACACATATGGTTACTGATAAGATAATAAATGTAACAAAATAATCATTAAAAGACTAAAAGAATGGGCCAGGGATTTAGCTCAGTGGTTCTGCCTCCTGCCTGGCAAGCACAAGGACCCGAGTTTGATCCCTGGTACCAAAAAAAAAAAAAACCCAAAACCAAACCAAACCAACCAAACAAAAAAACTTGAGGAAAAGACTGAGAATAATACTTGCTATGGAAAAACTGCAAAAGATGAAGAAAATGGGCTTTTATTTATACAGAAGCCAAAAGAAAAAAGGGGAACACAATCTATTTTTAATCATAAAATAGTCTGTGAAACACTAAGAACTATCATATACCTCATACAATTTCTGAATCTTCTATTAAATATTTTTACTAATATACTATTAAATGTATTTTAGTATGTACCCATATTAAATATATATTAGTATATACCCATACTACAAATATTTTATGGGAAGTTATCTCCAAATATCTGAGTAAAATATTGTGTTTTCTATCTAAAATATCATATAATACCGAACTACAAATTTAACTGCAAAGGATTTCAGGACAGCAGTGCTGGTGCAACAAAACAGACAAAATAATATGTAATATTAAACACAACTAATGTTTTTTCTAATATTCTAACACCATCCTACTTCAAATCATAATATAGAGAACTGTTGTGATAACACATTACGTAGGTCAGCCTGTTTAAAAGAATTTTCTCTTCTTCAACCATCTATAACTTATTTAGGCATGTTATTCCTTTATCAAATACAATATTTCCTCTCCTCATATTCAAATAAATAAGGTCTTGCATTTCTTCTTTCTTTTCTTTTTATTTTTTTGAGATAGGGTCTTTCTATGTAGCTATGGCTGGCCTTGAACTTGCTACATAGTCCAGGCTGGCCTTGAATGCATGACAATCGTCCTGCGTCAGCCTCCTAAGTGCTGGGATTACAGGTGAGCCTGGCATTTCTTATCACATATGGTATAGCACAGTCCTATATTTCTTGGCTAGATGGTTTTTCATCTTATTTCTCTTAAATCCAAACATATTAATTAGAAATATAACCTATTTCATTATGTATTCTTGTCATAGTCCCCACCTCCTAACAGCAAATCAGCTTTAGCACCCCCATAATCTAATCTTCTTCCAAAAACCCCACCTATAAGTGTATGAAGCTCCCGAGGGAAATCTAGATATAAACCATAACAATTCTAAAATTAGTCATTTTGTACATACAAGGGCTGATGAAAATATATGGTGTGCTTATATAAAAAAAATTACAATTAAAAAGCTGCCCTTAATCCTCTTCAAAATGATCCACACACTTTGAACACACTTATCTAATATTTCTTACTACTTTCTAAAGCAGTTGTGGAAGTCCTTTTCATGAGTGTCTTTTTTTTTTAGGGGGGGGAGGTACCTAGGATCGAACTTGGGACCCTGTGCCTGGGAGGCAGATGGTGGAATACTGAGCTAAATCCCTGGTCACATGAGTGTGTTTATTAAATGTGCTCAAAAATACAATGAATGTTTGCTGAGTGCCAGCCAATGAAAAGGCTAACTTGTAAAAACATAAATAACAGTGTGTTCTCATCTACTTTATTCATTGGATGAGACACCATGCAACTTCTGGCTGCTTTCCAAAGTCAAAATGACCATAAAGGGTAAATGTTTTGACCAAACCCAGGATGTTGAGGCAGCCACATCAGCACTAAAGTTAAATACACTCACAAAAGAAAACTTCCAGAACTGCTACATGTGATTGACAGGTGGAGGGTGCTGAGGGGGGTGAATGGCAATGTGTATTTTACTGTAATGCATTTTTAAAATTTAAATATTCACCTTAGTTTTCTATTATAGTGCATATGCATGTTAAAATATTTGTTAAAGAACCACAATATTTTAGCCATAACCCTCAGGACTAGATATTTCAGAATTTTTTAAAATGTCAAAGTATAGTGAGTAACAATGACCATAGAGTCTGCATCAGTAGCTGCCTGTGATCAAACATAATATTTTTGTAGCAAAACAGGAAGTTACTAATTTGGGAAAGACTATAATCAGATCACTTCAAGATCAAGATTTGCTGCCAAATAAGTCTACACCTAACTCAGGAAAATGTTTGGTTATAGATTTCTTGGATTTCAGATATACAATAAATGATTGTGAACTTCTGTTTTTTGCATTAATGGTGATTGAACCCAGTGCCTTTGCACTGACCAATATTCTCAACACCCCCACCCTGCTTTATTATTTTTTTATTTTGAGTCAGTGTTTCACAAAGTCTCTGTGTTACTCAGGCTGGACTGGAACTTGTGATCCTCTTATCTCAACCTCTCAGAGTGCTAGGATTGCAGGCATACAGTATCATGTTCAACTATTATGGGCCTGTAACTTACTTTTGTTTTTCCTTTATTTTACATTCATATATCATGACCATTATATGTATGTGCTGACTATGTTCATTATGAATTTTATTTTAAACAGAAAGGAAGCATTAAAAGGAATCTGAAATAAAAAGGATGGAGGATAACACAAGTTGAGAATCAGAATAAGTGGATTAGTAACTAAACAATAAAATGTTAGCTTTTTAAGAAATCTAATCCAGCTCTTGTTGCTTTGCCATGAGTTCTGCCATGAACTGTTGTCCTTCCGCCAGCCTTGGAGCCAGCTGATTATGGACTGAAACCTCGACGAACTGGCGCTGTCTTCAGTCCTGAGTCCATGGAGGAGTATTCCAGCATCACTGCAGAAGACATCAGTGACATTTACATCCTGCCCAGTGGCTACTCTGGACAAGTCAGCCCCACAGAGTCTCCAACCATAACAACCTCTTGGCAGTCCAAGAGCCTGCCTGTCTCAATGTCAGCAAGCCAGAGTTGGTATACAGAAAGCCTCCCAGCGTCCCTAGGCCCTGAGTCCTGGCAGCATATTGCAATGGGTCCTGAAGAAGTCAAAAGCTTGGATAGCAATGGAACTGAAGAAAAGAGTGAGAACAACTCTTCCAACTTTGACATTGTGCATGTGGAGAAAGAAGAGATTCTCCCTGAGGATGTGGAGGTGGCTGGAGCTGCTGCCGCCCTGCCAACCAGGAAGCCACAAGAGGTATTGCACTGAGCCCCTGTTCCCTTGCTTCCACATATCACTGCCACTTCTTTGCTGCAGACAAGGGAACCTGACCCGGAAGTGATCTAGGCTGAGGAAGCCAGCCTGGCTCTATCTCTGTTCGTAGAACTCAGTGAAGAAGAGGTGAGAGCAGCCACCATGAAATCTCATGAAGTAGATTAGGGGATATCCCCTGGCCTGCTGAGTGAAAAGGAGGACGCTGTGAGGAAGGAGAGGTTCCGCGGGGAGTGCCCCCCACCTAGTAGGTGAAAGCCCTCCCCGTGGCTAAGGGCAAGTCTATATTGCTTTTGGAGGTGCTGCCACTGTGGCCCTCCTGGCACTGACAGCTGGGGTCGCCCTGGCTCTTGGAAGAAAATAGTGGCTTGTTCAGGAGAAAGAAATTGAAAAGGGTCTAAGGTTTAGTTGTATTAGCTGGAATTTGAGCTGCCAGCATCTGAATGGACATTTATGGAACATTCTGAGAGAATTGAGAATATCTACTCAACAAGCAGTAGCTTGATTCACAAGATGAGGCCAGTGGTAGAGTGCATTCAGTATGACCTCATCATCAATTCCAAGGGCCTTGGCTTGTGCTAGACTCAAACTCACGACTAAAGTACCCCCTGTAGAACAGAGTTGCTTGACATTTTGATGATCCCATTAGAGAAGCCACCCTGTGCACTGAAGGATGGCAGGAGCATCCCTGGCCTCTGATCACCCTGTTGTAGCACCCTGTCCCAACGTTTCAGACATTGCCAAATGCACCCTATGGTCAAAATCAGCCCTTGTGGAGGTCCACTGTTTCAGATAGAGAAGGTTACTCTCAGGAAAGCTGGGGTAGAAAGTCCCAGGCTTAGCTGTGGTCTATCTTCATGAACGGCCAGTGTTCCACAGCTGCTCTTTCGCCTCCTCTTCCCCCACCATCCCATACTGTAAGGGCACTGACCCTATGTCACACCACCCTGCAGGTATCACACTGCTCTTCTCCTCACATCCCCCTCCGGTCTGTGGGAGAGGGCTTGCCTGCTCCATGCTTTCGCCATGCATGATGAGCCCCCAAGGCTTCCTGCAGCTCCACTTTGCAGAGATGCTGCCTTTTTGAATCTTAGAAGAATTAAATACACAGACGATAACAAAAAACCAGGCCCAGGGTTGCTTAACCTGTAAGTTACTGGCTGCAGGGACAACGTCTGTCTTTAGAGGCAGAGGGTGACCTGACTGACCTGTGGGGCCTCTTCAAACCCTTTTTGTCATGGTCGCCCCACTTGCCTGTAGTGACTGACTAGACAGTACCTCGGGGGTCATCTGCTGCTGTCTGGCCTTGGGTCAGGATATTTCTTCCAGTATCTGGCCTGTCCCAGGACTGGTTGACCAGCTCTGTGGGTCTCTTACTACGCGGTAAGTGAGGATTATTGTCCTCAGACTTACAGAGTGAATTGAAACATACTAACTGTGCTATCACGGAAATAAAATGATAAATATTTTATCAATCCCAAATATCTCTTAAATTTAAAGTGAAAATAAAAGGCTTAAACTTCAAGTCTGAGGCTACCGTGAGGTTCTAGTTTGGTCTTCACAGTACAGGAATGGAGGCCTGAACTCTTCACAGCCCAGATGCCAGGACAAGAAGTTGGAGGGACCCAGGCCACTGTGCAGTTGAGGGGCAGCATGGCTGATCCCATCCCTTAGGAGGGGTGGAACTGTGTCTTTTCACGCCTGAGGGGCACAGTGACTCTGCAGGGCCCACAAGCTTGATAAGAAGTCATCTCAGATTTATCTCAATGTAACAAATCACTTTTTAGATCCTGAAATTTAAAATAAAAATGTTTACCCCACCTTCTGTCTCTCTTAGATTTCTTTCTCTCAATACATTTTCCTACTCTTAAAACAAAACAACTTTACCTACCCTGATCACCAAAAGAAAGAAAGAAAGAAAGAAAGAAAGAAAGAAAGAAAGAAAGAAAGGAAGGAAAGAAGGTAGGTAACCCAACCCCCTACCTTATGCAGAAAAGTTTTCTTTTACATTTATATAGTATATAAACCCTCCATTAAATGAATTGTCTAGGAAAAAATGGGCTCCCAAGGTCTCCACTGATGGCTCTCTACTCTCACATCCATTTGCTCCCACTTTTAGAGTGTCAGTTATTTAAAAATTCTCACTTATATCTCTGTGGAATTTCTACTGATCTTTGGAGTTGGGGTAAGGAAAAAAAAGCCCATATCAAAGGCCAAAGGTATGCAATATGTTTATCATACAATGCTTATCATATATTTATATTTCATGATTTTCTATACTTCAATTATTTTCCCATCTTCTGTGCACTAATTTGCCAATATGCTAAAATACATGCTATCCCAAATTAATCTGATCTTGCCAGAAACAGAAAGAATCTATATGGTAATGATAGAGCAAACTTTTATAAATAGCAAAAACCTACAAAATGTCAAAATGTATAATGACTTCCGCTGTCCCTAACAGCAGTTTGCTTTGTTTAGTTCAGAATTAACAGACACCGGAGGCATTAACCACTGAATGAGAAATCTGGTCTCAACCTGAGATAACAGGGCACATCAAGACCCCCAACCCCAGCTCCAAAGTTTCATAAACCACATGATTGTAAAAGTTAAGATGTAAAGAACCACTGCTAACTTTGCTTTCCTGACTAAGAATGCCCCTTCCCCTGGGCTAGAATAGTTAGATGAATCTTAAAGCTGGACAAATCTTAAAGGCAAACTCCCCTAACAAAGAAGTGCTACATCTGGGCTGACAGCTAGACAAATCTTAAAGGTAAACTCCCCTAACAACAAAGGAGTGCTACAGCTAGGTCAAAATTTAACTGTCTTGTGACCATGATTTGTATATCAGCAATGTGGATTGTGAGAATGAAATGTAACCACTTGAATGAGATCAAGGCTGTAAAACCCTATAAAAGAAGGAGTTGTAACCCAGTGCATGGTCAATCCTGGCACCACTTTTAGGTGCGATCCCTCATTGATGAAATAAACTTTTTGTTATTTTACTTCCATTCTGTGCCTCTCTGTGAGGGTCACTTACCAATTCCTTCCATAACAGTAAGATTTAAATTCTCTCCAAATTGTTCTACAGATTAAATGCTATCTTCACTTTAATCCAAGCAGGCTACTCCTCAGATACTGACAAACTGATTTAAAGTTTATAAGGAGGCTAGAACAGACAATGCAATACTGAAGATGAAAGTAAAAAAACTGACAATTCATGATCTCATATAAAGCTGGAGTAATCAAGACAATCTAGTACCAGCTGAAATAATGACAAATAGATTAGGGAAACAGCATAGAGAGCTACAAATAAACCAACAGTGGACACAGTGTCAACTGATCTTTGATAAAAGAACAAAGAAAATTCAAATGGAGCAAGAACAGTTTCTCTATAAATGGTGGCAGCACACTGAACATTTGAACATTAAAAAACAAACAAACAACAAAGGATCTAGACAAAGACCTTACATTCTCTGCAAAAATTAACTCTAAATGAATAGTGTCAAAGACTTAAACATGTACCTTGCCAAAAAAAATTTACAGATGATAAACATATGAAAAGATGTTTATCATATGTAGCAGACATCCCTGCCCAGTCCTAGAGGGCTATAAGTGGCACATGCTTCTTGCTTTCCCTAATTTCACTATACTATTTTACATCAGGAATCAGAATGAAGCCCTATGTGACTGAAATGGGCATGTCATATGGAAGACCAGGCAAATATAATCCCTCCTCCCAATGGCTGCCAATGAGGCCTAAGCCCTTGTCTGTGAAGGGGCAGGCCTCTGCTGAGTCATATGCATACGGGCCAGGGATTTAGCTCAGCGGTTCCACTGCCTGCTTCGCAAGCACAAGGTCCTAAGTTTGATTCCTGATCCCCCCCGCAAAAAAAGGTAGCTGAGTTATGTGCAGCTGAGGTCAGTGTGTGACCCCAGTTGAAATCCTTTTCCTTGAATTATGGCTTCTCATTGACCCAAAGGGTTGCTTACTAACTGTACCTGGTCCCAGTACTGGTTTGTTCTATCCAAGCAAGATAAGCAGTGCTTACTCCCTAACAGCCCTGCCAAGTGCCATCATGCCAAGTGTTTCATCAGTATTTCACTAGATGCCTTCAAAGCATACCCAGTTCCATTTTCCTTCCCATGGCTGCATTCAATAAATACTGGATGCACTTAGGGGTCTTTGTCTTTGTTGCTTATAGCAGCAGTGATCAGTCCCAAGACCCAGCTTTTTCTCTAAGTCTCGTTTCTTGTCTTTATTCTTTAATTAGCCTTGTGCTGTCATGGTTCACAGGAGACCAGGACCCACTGCAGGGGTTCTGGTAACATCCCCTCTAATCACAATGTAACATTAAGAAAACTGCACACAAAGCCACAAGAGATACAACCTATTTGAACAGCCCAAACTCAACATACAACACCAAATGCTGGTTAAATGTGGAATAACAGAAAACTTACTCATTGATGGTGGGGATCCAAAATGACAGCCAATGTGGAAAAGTTTGGCAATTTTTTACAAAAGTAAAAATACTCTTCTTATGCAATCTTAGAAACAATACTCCTTGGTATTTATCCAGAAAAGTTGAAAATTAGAACAAAGAAACCCTGCACATAAAATATCTATACCAGCCTTGTTCATAATGACAAAACTTGAAAGCAACCAAACATGTTCTTCAGTAGGCAAATGGGTAAACTGAATAGCAAAACTTATACTATGGCTATTGGACAATAACAATTTTTCAACAGAGGTTCAACTCTCATAAGAAATTCACCACTCTGGGAGACATTATTAGTACTACTAACAAGTAGAGGAGGTTTTGCATGTACAGAGAGAGGGGACACATGAGCGATCTCTGTACCTTCAATTCAATATTGATAAGAACCTAAGGCTGCTCTTAAAAACTTTAACAGAAAAAGAAAAAACAAAGGAAGTTACCTATAGTTGAAATCATAAAAAAAAGGTTGCTATAGGTTGAGCATCACTAATACAAAAATCTAAAATCTGAAATGCTTCAAAATCTGAAAAATTTTGAGCACCAACACAATACCACATGTGAGAAATTCCACACCTGACCTTGTGTGGCAGGTCTCAGTGAAAACAAAGGTGTACAAAAAAATGATGTGTAAAATTATCTTTGGGTTTCATGTACTTAAATATTTTTAAAATGTCATGTTTAGACAGTGGTCTCACTCCCAATATATCTCATGTATATGAAAATACCTCAAAAATCTTAAATGGATCAAAAATCTGGTCTCATGTATTTCAGATAAGGATACTCAACTTGCATCCCAAAATGCAGAGATTTAAAGAAGAGAAAGACCACCAGCAACAGTAAAAAAAGAAAAAGGGGCAAATTTCACAGGAAAAATACACTTAAAATACGAGAATGTCTAACCTTACATTTAAGAGAATCAAATGAAAACTATAATGATATACCAAAATAGGGAAAAATACAAGTTTTCTGACACACACTAACAAAGAAAATGTGAAGTAAAATAGGCATAATCATATCTACTGGTAATAATGCAAATGACTCTATAACAGAACTATATAGTCATTTACACATTTGGCAAAGCAATCTCATTTCTAGAGCTCTATCTTTCTTTCCCTAAGACACAAAAAAACACAAAACAAAAAAAGTGCATAAAGGCATTCACTACAACTCTACTTATAGCAGTAGCAAGAGGAAAATAAACAAATCAAACCATGATTACTGTACATTATCACTAAATACCCCCAAAGATGGTTATAATTAAAAAGTTTAAGTGTAAGTAAGGATGTAGAGAAATTGGAAAGGTCTTATATTCTGCTATCTAGAATGTAAAATGGTGCAGCCCCTTAATAAAAGAGTCTAACAGGTCCTCAAAAGGTTAAATGTACAGTTACCACATGATTCAAAAATCCCACTTAATATAAAACCAAGAGAAATTACAATATATATATCCATACAAATGCTTACACACAAATGTTTATAGCTGTAGTATATACAGGAGTCAAAAAGTAGAAACAGTCCAAGTATCCATCAACTGAAGAATAAACAAAATATAGTCTATCCATACAATGTGATATTATTTAGCAAAAACAAGGAATGAAATATTGACCCATTTTATCATCTTTCATGAAGCTTGTAAACATTATGCTGAGTGAAGGAAGCTAGTCACAAAATATCACACATTATTCTATTTATGTGAAATGTCTAGAATAAGCAAATCTAAGGAAGAGAAAGGGCATTTAGTAGTTGTGTAGGTCTGGTGGTCAGCAGGAAAAAAAAAAGTGACTACCAAAAACTATGAGGTTTCTTTAGGGAGTATTGAAAGTGACTGTAGTGACAGCTGTGTGACTGTGAAACAGTGGTGTGCACAAATGAAATGAATCAACTGTACAGTATGTGTATTCTCTCTCAATAAATCTGGTACAAACACACTACTTAAGTTTGATAAATTTCTTGAAAAAACAAAAAAAAGATCCAGGAATGATTTCCATTCCTAATATTTATGTTTTATTCAGTGCACATCATAAATTGTGTATCTCTTTTTACTTCATTGCTAACAAATTCACAGCTAAATTCTGTGCTTCTATGTCTATTTTTTAACAGTGTTCTAATTCAGTTTTTGTACCCCATGCTTTGCTTTCACTGTTTCAGTTCCTAACTGTTCTACTATAACTCACTTCAATCTTCCTTGGAATTAAAACATGATGGATGGCTGAATTCTGAAAACTTAAGAATATACTCAGATACTCATGATCCTCACTACAGCCCAGAAACCCTATAAATTCAGCTTGCCTGTTGTCTATCAGTTCCTTTCATCTTACGATAGCACAGTACCTGTCACATTTACTATACACTTAGCATACAACATATTTAAAATGGAACTGAAGAGAATAAATCACTACTGAAATTTAACTGAGTCTTGGAAAATTCATTCCTTACCCTAACAGGTGAGGATGATTCCTCTGTATTTCGTTTCTGGGGCTCGCCATCCACATCTTGGCGCTTGTTCTTCATTCTTTCTCTGAGATCCCCCGTAGGTCTTTCTGGTGACCTTTGAATCAAAATACAACATAAATTACAAAACAAAAACCTAAATTTATATAACATCTTACAAAAATATACTTATAGAAAAACCTCATAAATCTTAACTTTTCTAACTGTTCTTAGCTCCTAAATTTCTCAAAAGTAACTCATTTCAACTTAAATATTAATATGCAAATATATGAGAAATACAGGTTTTATACCAATACCAATGAAAGAATTTACCATATGGAAATACACACAAATACATACAAAATAGCAAAATCATAACAGCAAATCCTTTATTCTAAGTCTAGTAATAGCATTACTTTTTTCCATGAGACAAAGTTCTCTGCCCATCTTTCCTCAAAACTACCTTATACAAAAAGTCTGAGTGAGCAAATAAGTTTTCAGATGAATGAAAGCATATATTAAAAGTGTAGTATTCATATAAACAAAAATTAAAATTATTGAAATAGTTTCTCCAAATGCGTTTATGTATATACTTACAGGTAATTAAACATATATATTAAGATGACAAATGACACTCAATCAAGAGTATTTGGCATCACAAATAAACTAAAATGTGTATTGTTTAAGGGGACAAGTAGTTAGCTAGTATTAAGGATCTGAAATTTAAATTATAATAAACTCTGAAATCTACACACAATTTCACTCAACTAAAGAAAAGTTTCCATTTGTTAATGTTCAGTTCTTATATGTTGCTGTTGCCTAACCAATCAGCATACGCCCAACTTTAGAACTACGTAAATTAGTCGTCTACGAATCAAGTTTAAATTGCTTTTGTGACACTTTATGTATGTTACCTCTTAAAGACCACTACAAAATCAGGAAGAAATCAAAAGAAAAATAAAAAGGTCACTATTAAGCAAGATCAATTTAGCAAAGCTTCTATTAAAAGCAAAATCATGTTCTAAACAGGAAGTACGTTTACCCACATATAAATATATTTTATTTATGATATCACAGTGATTAAAAATTTGGCAAATGCACTTTAACCAACAGGGCTTGTATAAAATTTGAATTTACAACATATTAAAAACACTATTTAAATTTTAATATTTCAAAAGTTAACAACAGATCAACTTCACTAACAATAAATTCTAGTATCATGGAACTGTGTCTTAAATAGAGGGAAAAGTTAGCTATACATACAGTACAAAAGAATCCATTGTTAAAACATATGTACCAAACATAATTAATTTTAAACCTAACACTTTAGTAATCTTGAAAATAACAACCTAAAGATCTCTTGGGTCTTTGACTATAGATAAGACGGCTATCCAAAGAAATTCTGACCAAATATATGGTTGTATTTCAGATTTTCATAGTACATAAAATACAAAAGCCACCTTCTATTAGTATGTGAGCAATTCTAAGTTCTTGGTGTACCTTCTGTAACTGCTGCTGTAACCTTTCCCGCGAGGTGAAGGGCCATGTACAAATCTGCATGTGTTTCCATAGAGGCAGTTGCCAGTCTTCAGCCAGTTACGGCACTGTGTCTAAGGGACAGATATTGTGTAAATTGGATTTTATATTTGGAACAAAAGACATATTAGTTGGACAAAATTAAGACAAATGCTAGCAAAACTCCAGCTCACCAGCTAACCAGTAATATATTACTCCCCAATAATAAAAAACATCAGAAAAAATATGAAAAACCAATAAGCCCTACCACCTTTTTTACTTTTTTTCCTTTTTAACTCTTTTATGAAACATTCAACAAAATTTACTAAACTACCATTCTCAAGTAAAACAATCTGCTCACCTTTACTATGCAGATCAGTTTTCAGTAATAGGATTCTAAGAGAAATGTATGACCACACCAGCAACAACTCACCTCTGTTGTACTGCCAGTGCTGGGTCCAAGCCTCTCAAACACACTGGGTCTTCGCGATGTGCTATCAGATATAGTTTTGGTATTTTCCACTGTGACTTTTCTCCTAATTTTTGACATTTTGTACCACTTTAACCAAAAAAGAAAGAAGCAAAACTGTAAAATTCTTTAGTTTAAATAACTCAGCCCATAACTTACAAATAGATAAAACTGTAGATAGCATTGTAAAACAACAGGAATATTCCTTGGGGAGAACAGAGGACAAGAAGAATGACACTTAAAAAAAATAAAGTATCTTATAAAACATGTCTTATTAGTAAATATGAAACAGCTTTGAAATCTATACCACTACTGTGGAGTAAACAAGTATGATTCTATTCAGCAACAAGGCTTTTCATGGTATATTCAATCTCAGAAAAAAATACTGCAAAATGTTTAACAAGTTACTTAGAAAAATTGTTTCAAAATTGAGTAACCCCATCCTTTAAGGAACAATTGTTAACCAACATCTGCCTGTTTTGTTTTTTGTTTTTTTGGTTCCGGGGATTGAACTCCAATCCTTGTGCTTGCAAGGCAGGTGGCAGAACCACTGAGCTAAATCCCTGGCCCGACATCTGCCTAACTGAAAAAGATGTATCAGAAAATGAAAAACTAAAACCAGGTAAAACTTTTCCTGATAAGGTCTTGCCATGCCATGCAGGCTGGCCTCAAACTCACTGCAATCTTCCTGCTTCAGTCTCCTGAGTACTGGGATTACAGGCATGGGACACCAGACCTGGCTCAGCATATTCTGTATGTTTTATACAGTTTAAGTGACAGCAGAAGTTTAGCCTCAAATCAGCATGGAAGAAAAATAAGCATTAAATATTTTCTTTTTCTTCAAAGGTCAAAGAAAAGCAGCCTGATAAGGATATTTATTTTCTGGTAAAATAACAAAAAGGCCTTCAGGTTGATAAGATGACTTTTTTCAAAACAGGACAAGCTGTAGAACTAGAAAAAGTCAACAAGTTACTACAACCTATCCTACGCTGACATAAAAGTCAAAGGTGCTAGAAGTAATACATAGGCTATTTTACCAACAAGAAAAGAAAGGCAAATGATAAAAATATTTCTAGCCAGGTATAGGGGCAAAGGCCTATAATACCAGCACTCAGGAGGCTGAGATTGGAGGAGTCCTGGGAGTTCAAGGCCAGCCTGAAGTATACAGCAAGACGGGTGGGTGTGTGGGTGTATGGGTGTGTGATTCAACTTTAAAAGCTATTAAATTCTAGACCAATAACTGTCTGCTGTGAAAAGTGGGAGGGAACTGCCAAATAAGAACAAGCAAAAAGAACTAAGCTATATCACACTTTAAACCGTAATAGTTTTCAAAACTTACTACAATGAAGCATGGCAGCTAAAAAAACTGAAAGTTCCATTTGGTAAAGAACTAGTCTTTTTCCTGATGATCAAACCTCCTATATGTCAGGCACTCAACTACATCCCCAGCCTTTTTGGGTCTCATTAAGCTGCTCAGGCTGGCCTTGAATTCCATCTTCCTGCCTCATCCTCCCAACTAACTGGGATAACAAATTTGTACTATCCACACCTGGCTTGGAAGTAATCGTTACAAAGACCACAAACACTCTTTAATAAGGTCTCAAAGTAAAGAAGTAGCTAACACTGGAGAGGACATTAAGTCATGGTAGTACTAAAGCAAAACAATAAATAATAAAAATTCAAAACAATATTTAGTTAAATTATTCTCCACGTAGTATTTTGTAAAACATTAAAAAATGAGAGCACTTCACCAAAATGATGACAAGAAGAAAATAAAACTGATACAATATGGTAGTTTAGTTATTATTCTCTAACATAAGATGTAACTATTGTTTTAATACAATAACAACTAGTTTTTAAGCCCTTAAAAATAATTTTAAAGTAATTAGAAATTATAAAAATTAGCCCAGTGTCACATAAGAATTTGCTGCAACATAAAATCACTTATGCATCAACTGTTCTCCAAGTAAAGAACTATATAGCCAATTCTACATAATAGTGTCCACCTTATAATCTTTATTTTTCTTAAACTCATTCAGCCTAAACGTGAACAAATCAAAGAAAATTTGGTATACTTTTATATGCTCTTTTTGATTTACTAAGCATAAAGACTGTTATGGCTTGTGTCTAGAAGTCCCCCCAAGGCCTCATGCAGTTACAGGTAGGGCTGGATGTAGAGCGTGTGATGCTGGGATCAAGGGTGTATGACTGCTAAATCAGTCTGCTGATGAGTTTGGCATAGTTCTGGGTAGATAAGATATGAGGGACAGAAAGAGGGTTGCTTGTTGGGTTGCTTGCTTGTGGTTCAACCATTCATTTTTTTAAAGTTTCTTAATAAATTTAAAATTGAATGGGTTCAAAATTTCCTCATGAGCTATTTCTATAGAACGTGAAGGAAATTTTTATCTTCAGAAGCAGCCTGTCTCATCCCACCACACTACCTCAAAGAAACAAGCCCTATGTTTACATTTTTCCCTCTACCGTCAACAGAAATGGGTTAGTTCTGTTTCTAATACCCTTACTCTAAATTGGCCTTGACTCCCCTAAACATATCCTCCTCTCAAAAAACAAAACAAATCAATGTAGCAGATTCCAGAATTGGGACAATAAGCTATTTATGATTCTATCTGAAAGGCTGGTCATCTATCATCTTTCCTGTTTTGCCAATGAATGAGGGAATTAACTCTCTTGGATTTTTTGTTTTGTTTTCTACTGTCACCTTTGTTTAGATCAGCACTATTCTCTGACCCACTGATAGAAAGCAGTTTCACAATTTCACTGTAATCTTAGAACCTAATACAAGTTTTGAAGATTCCAAAGAGTTTATATTCTTGCCCCTTGAAAAGTGGCTTTCTGCATAGACAAAACTGCTTTTAGAAGTGAAATCAAGAACTACTAAAGAGTGATCTACTACTTTGTGATTTTTCCAGGAATTTTACACCCAGCTACTGCTGAATCATCTAGGGAAGAAATGCAATGAAGCCAAGGCACTCTCCTTTTTTCTTACAGTCCAACAGTGCCAGACTTTGCCTTACCAATGCACCACATCTTGGTATCAGGTCTAGGTTAAAAAGTAGGCCTAGAGATCTGAGGAAAAAGGGGGAAAGCAGAAATTAAAAATTTCTAATTAGAATGATGTCTGCTAGGGTTTGGATCAATGTCTCGCAAAGGTCCAAGGTGGGGTCAGGGATTTAGCTCAGTGGATCCAGCTCCTGCCTCGCAAAAGCAAGGATGGGAGTTCAATACTGGGTACCAAAAAAGAAAAAGAAATGGCTTGGTCCCAGGGCAGCAGCACTGCGAAATGAAACCCAATGGGAAGATCTTAGGTCTTGAGGACCTTAGGCCACAGAGGGGGACCTTGGGACCTCAATATATTCTTCTTTCTCTGCTTCCTGGTTTCTGATATAAGCAGTTTGCTTTTGCATGTTCTCCTGCCATTGTGTGCTACCCTCCAAAGAGACCCAGTGTTGAGCCCAATGTTGGACTCCAACTGTGAGCTAAAATAAACTTTCTTTTCTTCAGGAGCCTATTTCACATATTTCATTATAGTAACGCAAAGCTGACTAATGCATATTCATCTAGGAACTTCTATTAGTCAATAATAAAGTTACTTAAATATTAGTACCAAGACATTCATGAGTTTGTAAATAAAAATATTATAAGTATGCTTGTATAGATACAACATATAACTTTTAAAATATTTGTCCAAGCTGGGCATGGTAGCACATGCCTGTAATCCCAGCACTCAGGAGGCTGAGGCAGGAGGATCGCTATGAGTTCAAGACCAGCCTGGACTACATAGTGAGTTCCAGGTCAGTCTCAAAACAAAAACAAATATACACACAAAAAAATTTCATGTATCCAGGGCTGGGGATTTGGCAGCAGTGGTTCTGGTGCCTGCCTCGCAAGTGCAAGGGTCCAAGTTCGATCCCTGGTACCAAAAAAAAAAAAAAAAAAAAAAAAAAAATAACATTTGTCTGAAATATACAACCTACAATACGCCAGATAAAGGCTTTCTTTCCATATAATTATTAAAATTATGTTACCAGCCAATCTGACAATTAGAATTTTCATTCCTGTTTACAAATCTGGCCCCATGTGAAAGATGAATACCACAACAAAATAAAAAATGCACATTTGACTGAGGGAGAAAAAAATTTCTACACTTGCAACCACAGGCTTCAATGAGACCTAAACACTTAAAAGTATGTAAATTAGAAACACTAAAATAAGATAAAAACGTAAATGTTAAAGTCCTTCATATCACTGAGGCCATAAATTGAGGTCACGGTAGTAACTTACTATAATTTACACTTTTTGTAAGGTTTTACTCCATTTTTGTTTTAGTGTTATAGCCATCACACTTCTATCCACATTATCATGACTTTCCCAATCAAGGGCATTATTAAAGCCAGGCAACAATGGTTAAAGCCTTTTCAATTATTTTGCTATTTCTTTTCTCCATTGGCAGAGTAAATGAGTATCTAGAGTTCTTATGAACTCTTTTTGAATAAAAAAAGAAAACAACAGTGAAAACCTGAGACACTTTGAGTCTACTGAGTTAGATACAAGAATCTTAAAAATGGGAAATGTTCCCCTACTCCAGAAAACGTCCAATTATCACAATGTGCTCAGAGGTTCATACCATAAACATGGTTGAAAGAAACACAGAGGGGCCTCTTTCTGAATAAGCAATTACTCTTAACACCTAATTATTAAAATCTTGTCAATAAAACATGCATAGGTTCAGAAGGTCTTCTCCGAAGTGCTCTGGGGGGCCGGGGATTTAGCTCAGTGGTTCTGCCGCCTGCCTCACAAAGGCAACATCCTGAGTTCAAGCCCCAGTACCAAAAAAAAAAAAGTCATGAAAGTGCTTTGGACCACAGTATTTTGTATTTCAGGCTTTTCAGATTCTGAAATATTTGAAAATATATATGGCAAGATATCTTGGAAGTAGGACGTTAAGTTTAAATTCAAAATTCATTTGTGTTTCATACACATAGCCTGAAGATATCTTTATGCGGTATTTTTATTTTTTTATTTGTATTTATTTATTTATTTTGATACCAGGGATCGAACTCAGGACCTTGTGCTTGCAAGGCAGGCGGCAGAACTACCGAGCTAAATCCGTGGGCCCTATGCAGTATTTTTAGTGCATCTGCATTTTGACTACAACTCCTCACATGAAGTTAGAATTTTCCTCTAGTAGTTGTCATACTGGTGCTTAAAGAATTTTTAATTTTGCAATGTTTTAGATTTTAGAATTTCAGGCTAGGGATGCTAAAACTATCAGTTTTGACATCTTCAATTCAATCTATTACTACATCTTTCCAATGTCTCAGCTAACAGTAGCATAAGCAAATGCATAAATTATGTTAAGTAGCAGCATACTAGATAATAGTTAAATAATGAAGCAATTAAAACTATATAAATATTCCAAGTACAGTAGTAGGACAAATCCTTATATCCTCAACTTTTTTTTTTGGTACCAGGGATTGGACTAGGGACCTTGTGCTTGCGAGGCAGGTCCCACTAGCCTAAACTTCTAATGTAAAAGGGTTATATTAAAAATAAGGTCTCTTCACACTTCATATTCTTTTTTCATATTTTTTATCTTGGTTTTTTGAGACAGGGTCTTGCTGTGTAGTCCAGGCTGGCCTTGAATTCAAAGCAATCCTCCTGCTTTAGCCTCCTAAGTGCTGGGATTACAGAAGTGTGCTACCAGACCTGGCTTACATTTCATATTCTTAAAAGGAAAAAACAGCTAAATTTATTTGATAAAGTTTAAGAGAACTTTTTAAATAAGAACTTTATAAAACAACCTTACAGATTGATGATCTGTGGATGATTCAAGAGTAAAACAATTCTAAACTGAATTCCAAATAGAGCTAACAGAACTTGACATTCCATGCTGGCAACTATTATACAATGAATAGAGCTGCAACATACAAAATTATCCCCCCCCAAAATATATCTGTATCTATTATATTTCTCCACACCATTTAATGTTTCAACTGCTAATAAATACCTGGTAAAATAGCTCCATCTTTGTATAAGACTGGGGGGATGAAAAGATGGGGAAAACTAACATCCACTGAAAACCAATATTCCATATAAATGTAAGTTAAACAATTTTGCTTTTCATATGTAAATGCCAATGCTTACTATAATACAAATTAACACTGATAACTTACTAAAATTTTAATGACATAGACAAAATAACATCCACTCACTAGATTTTAACATTTTAAATTTATATCATGTATATGAAAATGAGAAAAGTCTGCATATTTCAAAACATAAAATCATTGTTAATTTTTTTTTTTTTTTGTACAGGGGATAGAACACGAGGCCTTGCTTTTGTGAGGCAGACTGAGAAACCACTGAACTAAATTCTGGCCCTCAATGTTCATTTTAAATCACCAGTAATCAGGAATCCAGCAAGAGGCCCTCCATATGCATGGGTTCTGCAACCATGAACTCAACAAACCTCAGATAAAACATATTCTAAAAAAAGGTGTCCACAGATGTTTAAATACATTGTTTCTTTGGTGTGAGAAATCTAATGTGGAAATAAGGACTAAAATGTTTAACAGATATTGGGAAATGTAAAGAAAATGTTCAAATGGGAAGGGGAACAAGGGAGGAGGGAGGGAGAAAGGAAGGGACAAGGAAAAAAAGTGAAAATAGAAGGAAAAAATAGAAATAAAACTTCTGTATATAAGGAGGGGAGGGGGCTAGAGGGAAGGTAAGAGTGGATAAAATAAAATTTATTTTTAAAAAGTGCCTGTAATGAACATACAAAAACTTTTTTCTCATTATTCCACAAACAATACAGTATTAACAACTATTTACATAGCATTCGTATTGCATTACTATAAGGTAGACTATATATGGATGAAACCAGGTCATACCAGATGCACAGTAAAAGTCTTAAGTTTCAGAGTGCTATTTTTAGTCACAAATTGCTACATGCCTGCATCAACTTTCTTAGTCTGTTGACTCTCCTGTTATCACCTAAATATTTAAGAAACTAGAAGTTATTTTAAAATGTATAGATTGTGTCCACAAAACGCTCCAAACTATTGCTTATGTAGATAGTAAAGCCAATAATGTCAAATTTTTTTAGCCTTTTTTAATCAGTAAATAATTGTAGTACATAATATACATGTACATATTATGCACTTGGTACATATACATAACATATCTTAATTATTTTTTAAAATCACCTTTCCCTGCCCTCCTCCCCTCCATCTTTGGATCTCCTTTACCTTTGGGAAAGATCTCTCTCCCTACTTCCTAGTGATGTCAAATATTACAGAAACAGACCCAGCTAACTAGCCACATACACATGGGAATGTACTGCATAATCATTTGGCTTTACTCCAACAGCACTACAAACTTCAGATCTTTTCCAAACTTTTTAAATGAGTTTCTTAAAAATCCAAACACTTGAAGAGACTGCCAATGCCCAAAATGTTCAAAGTCGCTCAAATTAGCCTCCCCATGTAACCAAATAGTTTAGGACAATATCATCCACAATCAAGATCTTACAGTATTATCAACTCTGAATTATTTTCCAGCCACATAAATTACGCGTCTAGTCAGAAAAAAAAAAAAAACCTGACAACTACAGACCTTCTCCTTTTATTTTTCTTCTCCGGTTTCTGACAAGACAAATGGCAAAAGTAACTACGTCGGGAATGGTAAGGATAAAGTAGCTCTCCTCAACTCCCAAGACTTAAATCGTTAAAACTGCCGGGAAATAAGCAAAACCAAATACACTCAAATATAAGAACCTTTTTTTCTTTAATATATCTGAGATGAGTGAAGAGGGAGACTCTAAAACTAAGACCATATTGTGCACCACCCTCCTATCGCATACAAATGAGAACATCGCTCAAGGGTTCCCACGCCTACCTACATCAGATAGAAGAGAGGCACAACCTTTGGTCTGAGTAGAGCTGTCCCCTTAGTCGAGCGCCAAAATCATAACCAGAGTAAGAAACGAGGTCGGGGCATAGGAAGCTACTGCAGAGTTCAGTAAAGGATGCTCAGGCTGCGCTGAAAACCCGAAGAGGTGAGGACGATGGACCCCTATCTCAGGCCTCCCTATCCCGGGATCGGCGGACACCTTTCGTCAGATACCCACACCTACTTAATGACTGCTTACCTCCTTTCCAAGTTCCCTTTCCCAGCACAGTTCCGAGGTGTCACCACTACCTCCGCTCCAAGGAGCGGGGGAGGCGACAATCTGTCCCCGCGCCTGGACCTGGGAAAAGGACGACAAGGAGAGGGATGTGCACGCGCGGCTCTGCCACGGCAAGCGAGGGGCTCCAGGGCAGCCGACAAGCGGAAGTCGTCCGCCACTTCGCCAGGGTCAAGCGAGACCCGGACGTAGGAAAAAAACAGAACCAAGAGACTGAAAAGTAAGAAGAGGATACGAATACACAAACAGGCCGTTAGGCGGATCGTCTGAAAACGCCGCCGGAAATCAGAGGTTTGCCGAGTTCTTGTGCTGACGCAGACAGCTTCCGGCCGCCAAATTAGTCGTCAGAGCACAGGCCTCGCCCCTCGCGGCCACGCCCCCGGGTGTAAAGTCGACGCGGCCGAGCTAGGCGCTGGCGGTGGCGGTAGAAATCAGTAGCTTGTTCCTTAGGAGACCACGGCACAGCGAGCTGGGAGGTGGGACAGCTGAGTTCCAGTCAAAAGACAAATTTTTGCCTTTTTAATTATATAGCGTGTTACGGTGAACAGGTGGTGTAGACACCATGTTTGTTGCTGCAAATAATACAGCCATTGTTTTCTTTCCTTCCCAGTGTTTACTGAGAGGCCGAGCTGGAGAGAGAGGCAGGATCTGTTCTGAGTTTCACAGGCCTTGGGGTCCTGGCCTTCGCCAGTGGTTGGGGCGGCCCGAAAGTACGGTGGTGTTTTTAGAGGCGCAAACAAGTTTACTGGAACGACCAGAAAACTTGAACGTACTCCTGACCAACTTTCCTCCCGTTGGGTAGAGACAATTATCTCCTTGGAACTGTACTACATTTGCTTGAGGTAGCTAGCGAAGCATCAGAAATTAAAAGTGAACATACACGCGAATCTGTCTTAATTTCAAAGTAGCATATATTGTGTTCTTTGGCAAAAGCAAGGAGGAATGGGAAAATCGTTTATGAAAACTACTCATCAAATTTAGAAACTAGTACGATATGGTCTCGCTAGAATCCGTAAAATTACGGAAGCAGAGTGAAAAGTCAAGGGCATTAAACGTTCCTGATGACATGCCAGGCTATTTTAGAGATAGCAGCTAGAGCTTCTGTACAAGTAGGTTTGATATAACGTTCTGGCAGCAAGAATCCGTATCTGCCTGTATCTCGAAGTTCAATTGTAAATGAGTACTTAATGCCCAAATCATAGATCCAGTCATCGGAACCTCCAGGAGCCAGGTCTAAAACAAGAAGAAAAGATAGATATTTCAAATTAACAAAATGAGATTTTTTTTTGTAAAAATGAAAGTAAGTTTGCACTTTTCTGATTATTAAATAACCTGAGTTTCTTGCAGAAAATGGAGATTGATGGGAAACAGGTTAAGGAAGAAAACAAAAATTATCCATAACACTACCATTATACTACCAAGAAAAGATAAACACTACCGGAGAATTAGCTCAGTGGTTCCACTGCCTCACAAGTGCAAAGTCTTGAGTTCGATCCCCAGTACAAAAAACAAAAAGGAGATAACCACCAATGTTTTATTGTGTTTTTTTCAGTGCATACATTCACTTAAATTTTTACATTATTGCGTAAGTGCAATCACTTTTTTTTTTTTTTTGAGACAAGATCTTATTAGTTCAGACTGATGTGAAACTTGTGATGATCCCCCTTGTCTCAGCTTCCCAAGTGCTGGGATTATAGGCATGTGCCCTGCAAACTGACATCATTCTTAGTTTGAAGAGCCTTCTTTTGGAACGCTAGATCTCATACTGTACTTGAATATCTTTCTGTGCTCTTCTGTTCCCTTCTGTTGACCTCTTTTTTTGAGACCCAGTCCTACACTGTCATAATTACTATACGTTTATAATGTGCATTAACACCTTATTGGGTGCAATATCTTGCTAGTCTTATTTTTGGCACAGTAGATCCTCAAGTTATAACCAGACTGACATATAAACAACTTGGGTTAATTAGTTTAATGGAAGATTCATCTGCCTTTTGTTATCTATAACATGTACCCAGGTAAACATCCAGATCTCATCTGTATTGACTTACAATCAACCTCAGACAACCAACCCTCAGAAACTAATCAAGTTTCTAAGTCAAAAGTCCATTGTATTTTTTCAAATTTATTCTTTCAAATGAATTTCAGGCTCATTTAAGTGTTCACTGAGATTAATTTCATTGAAATTAACTTAGAAAAAGTTTATATTGCTTTCTCATAAACACGGAGGTAGCAGGGCACGGTGGTGCAACCCTGTAATCCCAGCTCTCTTGGAGGCTGAAGCAGAATTGCCTCAAATTCAAGGCCAGCATGGGCTACATAGTGAATTCAGGGTCAGCCTGAACTTCATAGTGACACCCTATCTCAAAAAAACAAAAAATTTGAAAAACACAAAAGCTCTTTTTCTCTTCTGTTACATCAAAAAAGTTTTCTAGATTTTTCCTATAGGTTCTGTGGATTTGTTGCATTTAATAAACACGTGTATGTGTATGTGTGTATATATGTATGTATGATGTATTTCCATGTTTGTATGTATGTAATGGGATGCAGCCAGATCTTTTTTCCATTTCCTTTTTTCTTTTTTGGCACCAGGGGTCAAACTCAGGACTTATGAGGCATGCGATGGCACCACTGAGCTAAATCCCTGGCCCTCCATTTTATTTTCTATATGATCATTTTTATATAAAGGAAAGGTCTAGCTGGGTGTAGTGGTACATGCCTGAAATCTCAGCACTCAGGAGGCAGGGGGATTGCTGTTTATTTGAGGTCAGTTAGGACTACACAGTGAGTTTAAGCCCAGCCTGCATTACTTGGTGAGACCCTGTCTCAAAAAAATGGCAAAAAGAAAAATAGTTCTAGTTTTATGTATATTTAGTTCTTGAACACTTTACCCAATGCTGATTGATACTAATATTTTTGGTTGGCTTTTTACGGTTTTCCAGGTAAACAATTATATAATAAGCAAAAATAACCATTTTTGTCTCTTTCTGCTTATACATGGATTGATTACAAAGTTCTTTACTGAAGTATGATTTATAATATTTTTAAATAGTTGTCAGGAGTGGTTTAATTAATTCAGCAAATATTTCTGACAACCATGATCAACATCTGGCATTTATTTTTCCAGCATTTTTCCTGTGCTTACACATATGTGTACATATTGATGCATCCTGGATGAATGAGTGGGTGTAGATGAACTGATTTCATAACAGGGCTATTCTAAAAGCTTCTTCAGCCCTTCACCATAGTTAATGCTTTGGGAAGCAATAATAGAGAATATGAGAATAAAAAAGCTCCAAATTGTGAAGGTAAGTGGGGTTTTTCTGTACCAGGGTAAGGTCCTGGGTCCGCATCAGCAAAGTCAGCAGTAAACCAAGGGACACCGATATAAGGTGGTTGACAGAGGAAGAGGGAAACTCTGGGGCATCCTACTAATAGAGCATCTGCTGCTCAAACATCATATTGAAAGTAGCATAAATGTGACTTTTTATACATTGTAGGTCAAACCCCGGGACTATATATATATATATTGTCTTCAGGCCTTTTCATATGCCATTCCCTACCCCTGGCCTTTTCTCACTTTTACTTGGCAACCCGTTACAGGTAGTTCTCCAGGAAACGTCACTTTACCAAGACCTTCCCATATTTCTTAACTAATTGCCTGTGTTACCTTACAGTCATTCTCAAACCTTTAAACTTTATTTTCTTTAAATCATCTAATGAAATTGCACTATACTTTAGTATTTATTTAACATCAGGAGTTGGCAGGATTATTCTGTAAAGGACCAGATTTTAAATATTTTAGGTTTTCTGGACCACATTGTTAGAATTACTGAGGTCTGCTGCTATGAAAGCCATTATACACCATATGCAAATGAATGTGCAGAACTGTGTTGCAATAACATCCACAAAGGTGAATTTCATATAATTTTCACATGTCAAAATGTATTCTTCTGTGTTTTTTTTTCATCCATTTAAAAAGATGAAAAATCATTCTTAGCTCAATGGTTACATAAAAATTAGGCTGGACTTGAGCTTTAGGCCGCAGTTTGCTGATACATACTTTCATGCTTATTTTTTATTTTTTTTATTCCTCATATCATTTACCCCCCAGCTTCAAAAGTACAAAATCATTACCTGTCATTCCACTATGGTACTTAGGAATCTCTCCATAAATATCTTCCAGCAGAAATTAATCAAGAAGACATTCAACTGTAGAATGTTATGAACTATATATTCTTGAGTACAGGTTATTGTTAAAAAGCACCTAAGAAAAATGGCATCACTAAGGTTTGTGTAGTGTACAATAGCAGTCTCCAACATGTTTGGCACCAGGGACTGGTTTCATGGAAGATAATTTTTCCACCAACCAACAGAGGGTTGGAGTGGACTGTTTCACTGTCAAATTCTCTTCTGGAGTGTGTAACCTAGATCCCTCACATAGGCAGGTCACGGTAGTGTTTGTGTTCCTGTGAGAATCTAATACCACTGATGATCTGACAGGATCAGCAGTAATGACAGGCAGTAACGCAAGGGAGGTGGGCGGCTGTAAATACAGACCACCATCTGTGTCCCAGGGTTGGGGACACTTGGTGTACAATATGCACAACCTTACATGATGGCCCTGGACGCTTTACACATTCTTTTGCCCCTTTATGACACTTTCATCTTAACCAGTGTGATACCAACTCTGTAATCTGTACTCTATACAAGCATTTCTTAAATACCATGTTGGCTTCTTTTTAGTTTAGTTATATATTATTACAACTTTGTTCAGCACTGTCACAGCTATTATGCTTCTGTTTCTAATTATTATAATTCAGTTGTTTTTACATGTGACCTTATGTTTGGAAACTACACCTACATAGAAAAATTAAATACAGATACATTTAATTACTCAGTTCTCCGAGATCTTAAAAAGAAATACTTACATAAAGTATCTGAGCCACTGCCATGTGTATACTTGGTATTTTTATGAATACTCTCAATAGCACGAACTGCTTCCCTGGCCACTAGAGACTGAAAGCAATAGGATATAGAATTTCAGTTAATGTGCAGTTCTGAAACAGGACAGGTGGAAGTTTTGAAAAACAATTACATTAATTAAATAAAAGTGTGTATGAAAAACCTAGATGTATCTAAAAAGTAAGTTAAGATGAATATATTAATGTTTTTAACTTTATGGCAATCACAAATGGTTGGTTTTAAACATAAACTCTTCCAGTGCATTGAAAATTTTGATATTTTAATTTGTGCCAAAAAATTCTCACATGGCTTTCCAGGAATCCATTTATTATGTAAAATAAACTCCATTTCAAAGGCTTGGACTTATTCCATTCCTAGACAAAATTATCATCAAACTTTAAATCAAAATTCTCTAAATATATATGCACCCACTGCATGGATGATACACTTCTCATCCTTCACACAAATTCTCTTTTCTTCATGTTTAAAATGTTTTAATTCAGTGGCACTGTGCCTGCCTGCCTGGCAAGCACAAGGCCCTGAGTTTGATTCCTGGTACCCAAAAATAAAAAATTTGTTAAAAGTCTAATGACTTCCAAAGACTCATCAAATAAAAAAGATTGTGCCCCTAGTAGGTAGCAGGATAATAACTAAGCCCACTAAGATGGACTACATTTGGTTATGAAGAACTTTTCTGAAGTTCCCACTTAACCCAGAAATTAAGACTAGCCTCGTGGTCATCACTATCACCTTCTGGACAAATCTAGCAGAATATCAGTATATCTTTCTATCTAATCTATATCTATAGATATAGATATATAATCACTGTGTATGGTATTGAGTCATTCCCTTGTCCAAAACTTACGTCTTAATGGAATCCCATTGTCTACAAAACAAAATACAAATTGATTCTGACATTTCAACCCCTTCACAAGAGGACCGTGCCTACTTTCTGATGATGTTACCCTCCACTCCTAGTCCCTTGAGCAAGCTTTCTGTGAGCAATGCCATCTCTTCTGCTTGAAAGCTTATCCCTTCCCTTTGAGTACATAGAAATCTTTCAAAATTGCCTACAATGGTGACTGTCCTTTGATGTCAGTGGTATTTTATTATTATTTCTCTGCAGTATGTCAACCCTTAATAGCCTATGAGTCCCTCAAGAATGGAAGATACCACATCCCTTCCTTTATCTCAGCACTTACCTCTAAAGGAGGTAAGAGGCCATCTCTGACTATCCCAGTCAGCACTGTGTTTCACTACTGGAATAAATTGGTTTAGTGAACATATATGTTGCTACACTCTATGAGATATTTATTCTGGGGATTGAACTCAGGGCCCTCTACCAACTGAAGCAGCATATCCCCACCCCTGTGTGTGTCTTCTTTGAACCTCTATTGTCCATGGCATTCTTAAAACAAAACAAAACAAACAAAAAACTCTTGCTTCAGTGAAGTTTTAAAGCCTCCAACCCCTTAATCCAGTGAACCTTCATCTCGGTGACTCTTGACAGATTGTTGAGGATCACCCATGATATGTATAGATTCATGGGGGACAAGCTACAGGCCTTACAGGCCTAAGGCCAATGTGACTTGCATTAGGAATAGGGAAATACTCAGAAGGCTGCATATTTCCTGGCTGTGTAAGGAAAGCGCATAATCACAGTGCTCTTTAGGCAAGATAACATCTGTTGAGGATAATGCAAAAAAAAAAAAGCAAGAATCCAGGTATAGGGAAGGACTTAATCCCCATTAACTTGTTCCCTTTGTGAGGATTAACTTGTTCCTCATTTTTTGTTGCCCCAGTCTTACTGTAGTCACTGTTCTGGGAAAAGTACACTACCCCTCCCCCTGTGCTTCTTGCTGCTCATAAAAACAGGTTAACCATGGAGATTATCGATTCTGTCCACTAGGGGCAGGCTCCTTCCAGTTCACTTGAACCTTGAATATTGTCTCTGTTTCTTTTTATTCCCCTTTGTTCCCAATACAGGTATTTCAAGAATCTGATCAGCCCCTAGCATTAGACAGTGATACAAAACATCTGTACATTTGTCATCAAGTGGAGAAAGGTTTTTTCCATAGTTTTTGCTTCTTGAACTATGTATTATTTTATTTCCGAAATCTAATGAGAAAAAGAATTAAGTAGTACTTACCAGTTCCTCATGGTCTTTGCTTTTGCTTCTGTTATAGGAATATGGGAACAGTATCTGCTGGGAGTATGAATGCATGCTGATGTAAGCTTTAGTATGCTTAATGTGTCTTCTCAAGAAATTTGCCACCGCCTTTACTTCTGGCTCTGATTCAGGATAAGGTCCACAGTAGGTTTCAGAGCATGAGAAACTTGATGCACCTTCCTCTAGTAAAGTTATAAGAGAATTTTAAGGGAGTCTAAATACTATCATAATTTCTGATTTCCTTGACAATGTATTCTCCTAACACTGATGACAGCGTATTTAGGTAAATGGATTAGGGAGAGGTCTGTAAAGAGCATAATCTTGATGTACAGGAATGTTGCTTATGTTTCTTTTGAAGCCAGATATTTACAAACATACCATGTAACCTTATTTCCAGGCCATGTGTTCCTTTCTGCCTTGGGGCAACTGTCTTGCAACTCTGAGAAAACAGACAGAAGTCTCAGAGATGCTGGATATGCTTCCAAACTTCTGATTATGTGAGGAAAAATAAACCACATTTGCTTTAATCAACTGAATTTTTTTCTAATATTTGCAGTTTAAAAATTACTATGTTTGTCGGGGCAGGGTTTTAGCTCAGTGGCACTGTGTCTGCCTAACAAGCAAAAAGTCCTGAGTTCCATCCCTGGTATGAAACAAACAAAACAGCAAACAAAAATTACTAAATATATAGTCCACAAAAGAACCTTGCTTGGGAACTCAGAATATGCAAATCAGTTTCCTGTGCTACTTTAACTTGCTAACTTGGTTTAGTAAATAAAAGGGGATAGTGATAGTTGGTGTCACTATAATGTTCATCCTTTCTGTTGAGAGAACCTTCCTTTCAACACTTCCCTCTCTCCCTAACTCACATGGGTGGAGTCCCAGGGAGCCACTATTGACTCAAAGGATTATTCCCTCTTGGAAACAACTGAGGTTCCAGAATTTGGTTTTTAATTTGTGTTCTGTCTATCTGAATCCCTCCAATGATAACGTGAAATTGAGGATAGAATCTAGTCTTAGTCCAGCTACCCCCTTGAATGAAAAATGGTAATAGTAGTCCTGCTACCATCTGAAACCCATAGAACATGTGCTGTATGTCAGGAACACTGCTAATATTTAGGCAATATCTCAGTAATTCTTCACAACAACTATATGAACTACACAGTGTTATTTTAGGACATGCAAATGTTACTATTGGTGATAGCTATCCATCACAATAAGAAACTATGCAGCATAGTGTCAAGTATCCTATCACTAGATTCAACTCTTGAATTTGTCATTTAGTAGCTATATAAACTTGGGTTTTTTTTTAAACCTATCCATACCTCAATTTTCTTATCTGCAAAATGAGGGAAATTATATGTTAACTTATCTGCAAAATGAGGGACATTATATATTAAATGAGGATTAAATGCAGATACAATGAGCTATTGTATATAATTGCTAAAGAGTGTCTGGCATACAATATATGTTCTATAACTGTTGCTGTCCATCATCATCATGATTATCATCTTTCCTATCAGACCTGTCGTACCCCAAATTCCTTAGGAATACTGAAAATCCACAAATAGACTCAGTTCAAAAAGTAAAGAGCAGAGCCTGATACTAAGATAAGGAATAGCTTGAGAGAATCCAAATTACCTAAAAGAAAAAAAAGCCCTGTGCCCATACCTGTAGAACAGGCTAATACCCTTTTTGGGGACAGGCCACCTTTTCCCAGAGTTTCTATCTCTTTAAGAGAAGTATAAATGTTTTCTTTTCCAGGAAATAATGCATTCCATTTCTCTGGGTGCCTACACGTCACTTTTGAGTGTGTCCTACTAAAATCTGTGCCTAATAATCCCTTCCTGTGCCTCTTACTGACATGTCCTAAAATTTTTTTTTCTATGACAAGAGCCAGGGAACCCACAAACTTTTTCTACAGAAGAGTGGGTTAGGTTCCTTATTTCAACCGTCTGAGAATTTCTTGGATCCAGTTTGTGACATTTTCTCTTGGTGAGCCCGTCAGGAGATAAAAGAGCCATCAGGAAAGTGACTTTGGTAAATCCAGCCAAAATTTTTTCATGTTTTATTTTCCCCACTTCCTTTAACTCTTTGCCTTCTGAAGCATTATTTTCTCCAAGCCCTTGTCCTTTGGAAAATAGTTTATCTCTTTTGTTGCCCATTTTTCACTCTCCCTGTCTACTAACTTCTGCAACCTTATGTTTGTTTTACCTTTCCAACAGTTAGAGGCTCCCCAAGTCCCTAGTAGATGAATGCTTGTACGTAAAAGCACCAAAGACAAGAGGCACTTGCTTACTCTAACCAGCATGGAAAGAGGTGTTGAGCGGTATCTCTATGATGTGTGACAGCCTCTCTCAGGTCCACATACCTTGTTACCAGATAAAATAGAACTAAAATTTGCTCGTTAGGGAGACATATATAAGGATTGGCCAATCCAGTATCTCAAGCAAAGTTTCTCATGCAACCAGCAGGGAAAACTCAGTCCTGAGACATCACGGAGAAGACCAGCCTTTGGAGTGACTCCTAAGGGAAGCAATAAATCATGCACACTTTTGGGTCCTAACCACTTTAGATAAGTGGAGATCCATTAACTGCTTTTTTTGATCTCCCTCTCTCTCTCTCTCTCTCTCTCTGTCTCTCTCTCTCTCTCTCTCTCTCGTCTCTGTCTCTCCCAACCAAAGGGCTTAAACTCAGTCCACCTGATGTCATAGCCCTCCTTTTTAGGTGCCTGGGAGCTTGTCCTAAGTTATGCTTATTCAAGGGTCCATTTGGGTAATAGCTGATGTTATCCACAGGACCATATGAAGTCTGTAGACTCAAAGTGAGGATCCCACTGGTTCACATTTTTTCCCCTCCTGTTTTCCCTAAGAAAACCCTCATGCCCTTTTTTGTCTCTTCTCTCTCACTCAGGATTTCATCTGCCAGAAAACTCAAATCCTTTAATTTTTTCTAATGTTATCAGGGAGAGACAGGAAGCTGGAGGGTGGAGGAGATTAATGGACTGTGGAGCTCAAGAAGTTTTCTCATGGCTCTGGGGTCAATTCCTAATTCCATGTGTTCCACCATGTGGGACGGGGAAGGCAAGCATGTGACCTCTTTTTTTTCCCAGCTGGTATTAGTACACAGGCCCATGGGAGAGGCTCCATTTTGGCTTTTCTCAGCTGTCTGCCATGACCTTCCTGGGTCCTAGAACTACCTTTCAAGCACTGCCTATAGGTTTTTTTCTTTTCTTTTCTTTTTCTTTTTTTTTTTTTTTTTTTTTTTTTTTTTTTTTTTTTTTTTTGGTGTTTTGAGACAGGGTCTCGCTATGTAGTTGAGCCTGACCTGGAATTCACTATGTAGCCCAGGCTGGTCTCGAACTCACAGTGATCCTCCTACCTCAGCCTCCCGAGGGCTGGGATAACAGTCATGCGCCACCATGCCCAGCCTCTTTTTCTTTTTCTTGAGTCTTTTTAGGCTGTTTCTCTAATGTTAGCTTGCTTCCTCCCTCCATGTTATTTGGTTCTTGTGTTTTGTTTTTGTTTTTTTGATACCAGGGATCGAACACAGGTTGTTGTGCTTGCGAGGCAGGCAGCGAAACCACTGGGCTAAATCCCTGGCCCTGGTTCTTGTGTTTTAATGATAATTTTGTGCTCGAGTTTATCTCCCTATCTAGAATGGCATGTGATTTTTTTTTTTTTTGAGATAAAGTCTTGCTATGTAGTTCAGGCTGATGTTGAACTAACTATGTAGCTCAGTTTCACTTCAAACTCATAGTGACACTCCTGCCTCTGCCTCCCGAGTTCTGAGATTTCAGGAATGAGATACCATGCCCAACTATAGGGTCAAGTTTTGAGCCAAGCTCAGCTGTTGTGTACAACTCCATTTCCTGCTTTCCTAACCAATTGATAATGTTAGAATAGCTATGTGCCAGGAACAAGAACACTTATTCTGGACATGAGCAGCAGCTTTCCACATGACCAGCAGGGACATCTAATCAATGATCTGCCCTGCCAGTTCTGGCAGTTCTGTCTTTGGGAAACCAGGCACACAGCATGACCCCAGCCTTAGGCAGGCCGCATACATGGCCTGACCTCGGTGTGGGGTGGACACGTCATACCTGTAACATAACTCTGGTTTGGAGTGCACTGCGCACATGGTGGGGAGCCCCCAGCATGAGGCAAGCAGCTCAGACAGCCTGACCTCAGGAACCTAAATAGGAACTTCATTTCTCTCTCTTTTTTTTCCAGTACTGGGAATTGAACTCAGGACCTTGCACTTGCTAGGCAGGCACAGTGCCACTGAGCTACATCCCCAGTGTTTCTCTCTCTTTTCTATCTCCATCTCTTTCCAAAAATACACAAGGGAGATCTTAAAGACATATGATACATCTTAAATGATTATGGATAATTCAATGTCAGACCCCAAAACATCATCTCTAGGTTATATTTTATAAACTTAGGACCAATTTAAAATGCAGGATTTTTAAAAGTTGATTTTTCTCCAAATGTAAGCCAGAGAGTAAAAAATAAAAACAAAAAACAAGCCCTTAAACTTGGTCTTATAATAAGGAGAGAGAATAAAGACCCTACCTAGCAATTTATAGTTTTTTTTTTCTTTCCCCTTTTGACACTTACTAGGTAAAATCTATTGTGGTAAGTAACAAGAAAAAGATACTCGGAGTAATTTAAATTATTAAAGGAAATACTGTTAGGACTTACATAAGAAAAAGAGCACTAATTGATGACCCATAGGAAATGTTCTGACAACTCTATAGTTAAAATCTAAAACTGCAGAAAAGATTGTTATAAATCAGCATGGCCACTGCATCTAAAAGTGCATGCTATTTAAACATAATTGCTTCATGTGTACTATATGTTCTCTTGTCTGTCTGCCTGATAGTCTGTTTTAATAACTGGTTAAAGTACCTACAACTGCCTCATTAAAGATTTTGTTTTGAGCTTAAATCAGTTATTTTTTTCCTTTTTTATTTTTGTCCCTGTAAACTTCTGGCTCTGTAATTAATTGATTGTACAGGATTTTTGGTGTTTTGTTTTTTTTTTTTTTTTATACAGGGTCTCACTATGTAGGTGACACTGACCTGGAGCTCACTACGTAGCCCAGGCTGGTCTCGAATTCACAGCGATCCTCCTTCCTCAGCCTCCCAAGTGCTGGGATTGCAGGCATGTGCCGCCACGCCTGGTTTGTACAGGATTTTTGAGGATGGCCAAACTCACTTAAAACACTACAAGATGTGGGGGGATAATATGCTTGAGGCTTACACAGTGTAACAGCAGTTAGTGAGACAGGAGTTTGGATTCTATTAAGAAGTAAGGACAGCGACCCCTAAATGGAGTTGGGAAGCCTTTATATCAGAAATATAAAGGTATATGGAGTCTGCTGAGTCATAATCCTTCACTTATCTTACAGAACTATCTGCCAGATGTCCTTTGGCTGTCCGGGACCTCCCCAGAGCATGATCAGGCAGATCAATGGCCAAAGGGTGCAGGGCCCTGCACAAACACTGCGTTGATTGCACCATAAAAATATGTATTCTTTTATAGGGTTCACATTATATTGCTTGCACCACAGCTTGAGTTCCCTCCTAAATCCCTTAAAAACCCCTAGAGAAAGAGCCTTCATGGGTATGCAATCCAGAACCCTCTTCATGGAGAGCAGGAGCTTTACTTCCTTGCCTTTATGTCTTTTACTTTCTTGCCTTTATGTCTTTTACTTTCTTGCTGATATATCTTTCAAGTAGATTTGCTTGCACCCTACCTCCTTTGCCCATGGTTCCATTCTTGGTCATGATCCCAGCATTCCAGTATCAATGGGATTTCAAATAAAAACTTTAAAGTTTAGTAACATAAAGATTATGAATGAAATGCAGGTTTCTGTGTATTAAATTTCAGACGTATATTATCCTTCAAATGTTCTACAGGTAGGTGTAGTAGTGCACACCTGTAATCCCAGCACTTGGAAAGCTGAGGCAGGAGGATTGCCATGAGTTCAAGGCCAACCTCAGCCACATAGTGAGTTCCTGGCCAGCCTGAATTACACAGGGATACCTTGCATTAAAAAAAAAAAAAAAGAGGCTCTAAAGTTATTAATAAGGTCTTTCTTTCATTCAATTTACATTATTTTTAGACCTCACATGTATAAAATAATTAAACTTTTTGGCATTCCTTTAAATTTAGTACAGTCATTTAAAACTTGACCTGCACCTATTGGCTTTGATTAAACATTTTATTATTGTATAAATGAGATACACATATATTCAGTAATAAGTCTATCTGTGTTCATTAACACTTTCCTAAACTTACAAGAGCTCTAAAAATGTCCTTTAATTCTTGTCTGTGCAGTTATACCATGTAAACCTATTAAAGGAACCTAAACTTTGCCATAAGAGTAAAAGCCATGTATACACATGTAAAGATTTCTTTATAGCTATGATGTTAATTATTGCTAACCTCATGATACATCAAGTGCATTTGTATTTCCCAAACATACAGGCCTTCTAGGATGTGGAACTTAGAAAAACACTTTATCATACTGATAATCTCCAGACTAAGTCAGTTGTTTATGATGGTGAACCTTTTCAGGATTATGGTTATGCAACTGTGATGTAATTGTTATGACAAACGTGCCTAAACATTGTACAGTTGAGGCAGTGTTATAATGATTAAATTTTGCACATTAGTAAACTATCAAGTACATCTGTAAAACAAGTACATTCTATTTAGAAAAGCACTTTGTTAAGAAAAGTGACAAATTTAGGTGAACGTTTATGTCACTTAATGTTTTATAATTGGATAAAATTAGCTGATTGACAAAATAAAAATATAAATATGTTTCCGAGATAATAACAATATAATCATTTTATTAAGATGTCTTCATAATTGTTATGCTAAAATGCTATGTTTGCTCTTGGTTTCAAATTTTCTCTGTACAACTTTATAAATATTATCTGTTATTCTACAGGAACCTAACTTCTAGGACAATCATCACTGGCAAAGAAATTCTGTGTAGACGGGCGTGGTGGCGCATGCCTGTAATCCCAGAACTTGGGAGACTGAGGCAGGAGGATCACTGTGAGTTCAAGACCAGCCTGGGCTACATAGTGAGTTCCAGGTCACTCTCAACTACATAGACTCTGTCTCAAAAATGAAAAAAGAAAAAAATAGTTCTGTGGCTGTACATCCTATTTTAAAGTGCTTGATATGCAGAAGAGATTATGATAGTTAAACCTATTGGTGCCACTTCAATACTCATGAAATTGACCTTTGGATTTTCAACAGCTGAAGGTTGGAGACCAAAGCTTAAAAGATAAATGAGCCAAGAGGACAGTCAGTATTTGGCCCTTGCCCTCCAGTTTTGGGAATGTGATAGGACCCCCCCTCTAAAACAGTTTTTTAATAGGATGACTTAGACCTGGCCTCAGCCTGAGGTGTGAGATCCCAGTGCTGCCTCTCAGGATCCAGACATTCTCTTGAGTTTCCTTGAGGTTGAGATGGTATAAAAGGACACATCAATGCCATGAAGACTGTGCTATCACAGCTTTCCACATTAGTCCATTAGTCCATGCTGTGTTTCTCAGATGCAGCATGTACCTTTTTTTTTTTTTGCTTTTACCCTCTTTTTCTAGTTACTCAGCCCACGCTTGCTCTGCAGAGCCAATTTCACTCCCACTCTACTTTTACTTTCTCAAATAAACTTTGCCATTGCCTTTTGCTCATTTCATTCAGTTCTTTGTTGGAATCCAACTCTGGAAGGAGAGGTGAGCAACCCCAAACCTGATAACATTTAGTTGGCAAGCCACTTTTTAGAAGCAAGCTATTGAATAACAATATGGTTTCTTGGTTATCACTGGACAGTGAGACTCAGATTTTCATTCTGTGTCTATCAATCTAGAGATTGCAAACATTTTAGCAGAAAGAACCCTAAAGAGGCAGCAAACTTAGTTTAAGACTTCCTATTGTCATTAAGCAGCTACGTTAATTGGGAAAAACTGCTACATTTCTCTGAGCCCCTGGGGCCTCATCTGTACCATGAACCATGTGGACTATCAGGTCTCTTTAAGCTTAAGCATCTTTTGATTTATAGACATTGAATCAGAAACACAATGAAATAACTATGATAGGCTCATTGAAAGAGGCAAAAAGTGGATGAAAAATTACCAGAAGCTGGTGATCAGCTTGGGAATGAGCAAATACTGCTTATTACAGATTTTCTACGTGGAATGATAAAAGTGTTTTAGAAATAAGCCAGATGTGGTGGCCCATGCCCATAATTTCCAGCACTCTATGAGGCTGAGGCAGGAGGATCACAAAATTGGAACCCAGCCTGGGGAACACAGCAAGATCCTTTCTCAAAAAATAAAGGACTGGGGAATGCAGGTAATTGAAAGATACTGAGTTCAATCCTTAGTGTAGCAGAAAGAAGGAAAGAATGAAAAGAAAGAAGATTTAAGTGTTATTCTCTGTTTTATTTACATAGTACTGAAAAGCTGTTTGGGCACGTGGTTAAAGGGTTCCTTACAATTACATTTTGTTTTATTGGGGACTCTCTTGCCTATCTATATGTGCTTGCTGCTTCTGTTTCTGTTTTAACTCTTTATGATGTAATAATATAGCACAATGCCTAAGCAAGAGGTAAGATATTTCTTAATGAGAAATAATCATATTTGTTATGAGAAATAAGCATTGAGAGTAGCAACATATTTTGAGTAAGTGGTTATTCAGCTACAGAATATTCACTTCAACATGAAAAGTAGAACACCAAAAAGCTTGAAATAGGTAATTTTATAGGGTACTGACAAAAAGTGCAGTACTGAAAAAAATGAAGACTTGTTTCAATAAATTTGGATTCAACCTGAGTTTACATCCCAACAGGGACCCTTCTTAGTTATGTATCCCTGAGCAGGAGACTTGCTGTGCTTTGAATGTGGGTTGTCTTCTCTGAAATACATGTTGAAATTTAATCCTCATTATGAGACATTAAGGGTGGGACATGTGAGGGATGACTGGGGGTCTGATCTCAGGAGTGAGTTAATCCACTCATGTGAGGAATGGGTCAATGGGTTATCTTGAGATGGCCATACTATAAAAGCCAACTTGGCTAGGTGTCTCTTGCCATGAGATGCCCTGTCCTGCCCCTGGACTCTGCCAGCAAGAGGTCTGTCACCAGCTATGGCCCCTTGGCCTCCAACCTGAACAGTCAAAATGAACCTCTTCATAACTTACTCAGGCTGTAGAATTGTGTTATTGGCAGCATAAAAAAGACTAGGTTAAAACTTAACTTTTTAAAGTTTATAATATGTAGACAATAAAATGTAATGTAACTGGCATGGTAAAACGTAACTTTAAAAGGTAAAATTGTTTCCTTTAGGGACAAGCTGCTTCTCCAAATTTCCTCAGGCCGAGGTGGAACGGTGCCCACCTCTCCTCAGCCCAGAGGAACGGAAAAATATGCAGATGCTGGCACCAGGAGGCCAGGGTCCAGTTTCTTTCCACAGGCAAGGGAGGAGCAGGGGATGGCTGGGAGGCCTAAAGCAAGCTTGGAGTTGTCTTTTGTCTCATGATACTCTCTCCCCTCTCTTCCTCACTGTGAGAGGCACGCACCTGGACCAAGTAAGATGGTGATTTGTGGCCATGTAAGGCCCCTCCAGCTCCTGGGGGCTTTCCACCATGCCTCCTGTGGTTTGTTTGGGAGCAGTGAGCAAAGGGACTTGATCCTGCAGACCTGAGCAGCCTGTAACACTGGAGATGAATTGTGTAAACTACCCTGCTTGCAGTAAATCCTGGTACAGTACTGTAAATTTATTGATATGGCCCCTTCTCCACAGCAGCAGCTTCTCTGAGTCCCTGTCAAGGTGTCAGTGCTGCAGCAGCCTGGGAGCCTCTGTGAGCACCTGTATAGTACTCTTCAGAATGGCTCTGAGGGGGACCAGCAGTGGTGAACCCATGGCATGCACACTGCAGTGGGCACACGGAGACTTCTCTGTTGACAAGTCACCCCAGCAACTGAGCACTGAATATTCAGGTTTAATCGCAGAGTTGGCACTTTGCAATACATGAGTTGGTTTGGGGTTGCAGTTTGGGCCCTCAGTCTGTAAAGGGTTCACCACCACTGCTTAGATCTAAGCCAGGATTAACTGCTCCTTCCTCCGGGTTCTGACTGTGTCATCCCAGAGCAATGAAACTCATTCACAGGTTCATTTCACCAAGGCTTTTTGAGATCTCTTCAGGCAGTTGAGGGAATGCGTAGTGGCCCCTGCCTTCATGGAGTTCTAATTGGAAGTGGAAAAGAAATAAAGACCCAGAAAGTAATTTTGTTTTGAGGCTTTCACCTGTATGTTAGAGTAATGATGAAATATTCAAAATTACAAATTTTACTTCTTTCAAAGGACATAGGTAAGGTCACTTATGTAGGACTGTATAGGTTAAAGGTGTGCAAAGAACAGGATGTTTCTGGGGGTACAGTATCTTCTCACCCTTGTTCCCACAGAGCTACAGCTGGCCATTTTCGAAAATAGAGATGGATTAAGCTCATTGCTTGATTTAGTTTAGTTTCATTTTATTTCTGTGGTACTGGGAATTGAACTGAAGGTCTCTGGACTAAACAACATCCATACCCAGGTCCGCTTTTTATTTTGAGATGCAGTCTCACTAAATTATTCAGGATGGGCTTGAACTTGCAATCCTCCTGCCTCAACCTCACAGACAGCTGGGATTATAGGTGTATGCCACCATGCCTGGTTTGTAGCTGTGTTTTAAATGTAGTGAGCTATATTGAATAACTCTCCATTATAATGTTGAGTTGGGGCAGGAAGAAAGGATGAACCAACACATATGAGAGTAATCTATTCTAGAATGTCCAAATCAACATTCACTGAGTATCTTAGCTCATTCAATCAAAGAATGATAAATTCCAAGCCAGGCAAGGCGGTGCACACCTATAATCCCAGCACTCGGGAGGCTGAGACAGGAGGATCTCTGTGAGTTCGAGACCAGCCTTGGCTACATAGTGAGTTCCAGGTCAGTCTCAACTACATAGTGAGACACTGTCTCAAGAAGAAAAAAAATGATAAATTCCTGCTGTGCTTTATATTACTTTTTATATTTCCTTTAGTAAAGCAACTTGATAAAGTGAACAGTAAAAACAAAAGAGAAATGTTTTCCAGCACCACAGCAGTAAACATTTGCCCACACAATTGAAAATGAGCCTCCCTCTGCCCCAGACTCTTGGATATACTAATGATAAATATGATTTATCTACTAAAGTAAGATCTTTAACAGACATTTCTTTATAGTAATTCTATGTTAATAGAATTTTGGGGGTTTTGTTTGTTTGTTTATTTTTCCTGAGACAGGATCTCACAGTCTGGTCTTGAATTGACTATGTACCTCAGGCTGTCCTCGAAATCAAGGTGATCCTTCTGCCTCAGCCTTCTGAATGTTAGGATTACAGGTATGTGGCACCTCTCCTAGATGAGTTTTGAAGCCAGATGGGATTTTCATTTAATTTTTTTCAGTTTTTTTTATTAGTACATGTTTGCAGTCAATAATGATTATATTCCTTGTGGGGAGTTCGTACATATACATAACACATCTTAATTCATTTTTTAATCCCTTTTTTTCCTCTCCTTTCCTCACCTTCTCTCCCTTTCTTGGTCCCCTCCCTTTTGGCAAAAGATCTATCTCCCTATTTTCTGTTACCTATCTTTTATTATGTTCTTGATTTGCATTTTGAGTTTCTCATATAAGAGAAACTATTTGATATTTAAACTTGTGTGACCAATTTATTTCATTTAATGTTATGGTCTCAAAGTGCATCCATTTTCCAACAAATGATTCAAGTTTATCCTTTTTGGCAGAGTAGTACTCCAACTGTGTATAGAAACCACCATATTTTCTTTATCCATTTATCTACTGATGGACATATGGGCTTCTTCTAAGGTTTAGCTATTATGAATTGTGCTGCTATAAACATGGCTATGCATACTTCATTGTATATGATGTTTTAAAATCTTTTGGGAAGATACTAAAAAGGGAAATAGCTGGGTCAAATGGAATTTCTAATTTTAGTGTTTTGAAGAATCTCCATACTGATTTCCATAATGGTTGTACTAGTTACATTTCTACCAGCAATATAGAACACCCTCCCCTCCAGCCCCACAAACTTCACCAGCATTTGTTATTATTTGATTTCTTGATGGTAACTTCACCATTCTTTCTGGAGTAAGATGGAATCTCAGTGTTGTTTTAATTTGCATTTCTTTAATGGCCAGAGGTGATGAACATTTTCTCATGTATTTATTGGCCATTTGTACCTCTTCGTATGAGAAGTATATTCATTTCAGTTGCCCATTTTTTGATTGGGTATTTTATTTTGAGGGGTCTAATTTTTTGAGTCCTTGGACAGAAGACTAAAATCTAGACTCTATAAAGAACTTTAAAAAATGAAGTTAGGAGGGATATTAGAGAACTAGTACCTCCTCCTTATCTTAACATTGAGGAAACAAAGAGCAAGTAGAAGACATTAAATGACTGACTGTAGTCAACATTCATAGCATCGCACTTGCCTTCTCACCCTCCATTGAAAAGACAGTGCTACCTACCACACCAGTGCTTGGAATCAAAGTTTCTGTTCAGGTCTGTCCCAATGCAACCATTTCTCCCATGGATAGAGCGGTTCTTTCTCCACATTCGATTCTAAATAAGTAAAACAAGAAATGATAACCATGGCAGCCAAGTTTGCAACAAAAGGAAAGGCACAAGTCCAAGGGTTGGGGCTTTGGGGTTCTCTCCTTCAGCCCTATAACTTCCATGACCTCATCCTCTTGCTGTCTTTGTGGCATCCCTTTCACACAGTCCCCATTTCTGTCCACATCCCAATCACATGAACTCAAGTTATTTTTGTTTGAGCCAAACAAAATGGTACTATTTGATGAATTGTTACCCATGCAAATAAAAACTTTTATTTGGTCCCACTAGACTCCTTATTAAGCTTCATGTTTCCTTTAAATTAATATTATGCACAGGCTCATTTTGAGCTCCTTTAAAAAAAAAAGCAAAATAACTTGGCATCTTGACCTTCCATGCTGTCTTTTTTGTGCTGTGATTATCTTTTAAAGAATTTTCTTTTTGAGATGAGTGATCAAATACTTATTAGTAAAGTGTCTGGGATTTGCTCCAAAATAATATGGGTACTGTAGAAGTGAGTGCAGGATATGGATGAAACAAGATTAGCCATAGGATGATTATCACTGAGTATATGGTGGTTATGTAGGATGTTCCTGTACGATTTTGTCTACTTTTATGTATGTGTGAAATTTTCCATAATAGAAATTAAAACCTTTTCGTACACTTCTGTACCACGATTCAGGATTCTGTGTATAATTCAGCTGATGTGTCCTTTATTCCAAGAGGAGGCACTCCTTCCTTTGCCTTCGCTTACCTTTTTCCATGTGTAGTCATAACCATCCACATTAACCAATGGCATAATATAGAAATTTGTGTGTTTTAGAAGATTGGTATACAGCTTCTCTTTCCCATAGAACTGAGTTACCTACAAATTAAACCAAATATGTTTAAGAGTATCTAATTTGAAGTCCATTAAAGCTTCATCTGGGTTTTTGTGTGTTTTTCTTTTTAAAAGGGTACTTGAGATGCTTCATTTTTCAGAAAGAGTATTAATTCCTTAAAATGACCGAAATTAGGATACAACCTGTTACCAAGTGGTGCTAAATGCGTTGTATGTGGTTCAAATAGTCTTTTTATATAATGAAGACAGGAAATAGAACGACACATTTCTTAATGTTCCATCAAAAAACAGAAATATTTCTTTATTAAAGCCATAAAGCTTTGCTGGGCGTGGTGCTGCACACCTGTAATCCTGGCACTCAAGAGAGTGAGGCAAGAGGATTGCCATGAGTTCAAGGCCAGTCTGGGCTATGTAGTGAGTTCAAGGCCACCCTGAACTGTACAGCAAGACCTATCTAAAAAATATTAGTGAGAGTCAGATTAAAATTCTTTATCATAAATAATCACTTATAAAACATGAGAGAAAAAAGAAAGAAAAAAATACCAGATTTTTTGTTCAATTTTTTAAAAATCTACTAAAGGTGAGAAAAGCTTAATGAAAGAAAGATAATTTTATAGACAGAGGAAAACCATATTTTAAATAGTTGAGCAACCAGTTAAATATGTTTTAATGCTACAAACTTGCAAATGTATATTGATGTCATTTTTCAATAAGAATACAGTATTCATCCTTAGAATAACATAGGAGAGCAGTTACTTTCAAAAATAAAACATTTGTCATTTTAATGTTTATGTTTGCTCAACTTTTAATAGATGGGGCATGGTAGATTTGTTCATCTGCTTCCCTTTCTTTGGCTAAGAGTCTTTCAGAAAATGTTAGATAAGAGAGATGACTGTTGACCCCTGGAATCTCCTTTTCCCCTATCAGGACTCCAGCTGGAAGGGACTGAGTGAGGGCTGAGATAGAGTCCATATTCTGTGTGCCAAGTTCCACCTTTAAGTGTGGCTGTAGCTGCAATCCCAGGGCAATGACTAGCTATTTTTCTTTAACAGGTTAATTAAGATTATAATTAATATGCCAGGAAATTCAGTTTTAAGATGTAAAATTAAGAGATTTTTTAGTATATTCACAGAGTTGTACAGCTATCACTTGTTACCTGATTTCAGAACATTTTCATCAACACCACCACTGCCAAAACCCCAGGTCCATTAGGAGCGTCCCCCCTCTTCCTCCCTGTGGATATCTAGTCGGCATGCAGATATCTAGTTGTCCCAAGAAATGGTAGCTATTTTGGAGCTGGCATAAAGGCATTGCTGAGTCTAGTGGTAAGCCTGTCTAGGTGTACATTCAGAGATGATGGTCCAAAGCAATTGGGATTTGGTGATGATCTAAAGGGAAACAACAAAATAAAACCAGATTCTAAGGGGAGTGCTATAGTTTTAAAGAAAAGATAGAGGGAAGCTGGGTGCCAAAAAGACTTTCATGCCTTTAGAAGAAGAGGGCCCTGACAGAGGCTGGTCTGAATTGGATATTTTCCTAAGCTACAGTGTATAAAATCAGAGTCTAATAGTGATATCCAAGCCTGTGTTCCTTTCTCATCATTGTAGAGATTAAGGGCACGGTTACACAGATGCAGGGCAGTCCAAGAGATATTCTTCATTAATTGTGAATAGTGTAAAGTATTCCCAGATTTAAATTTTCCCAGTTATTTGTGCCTCAATAACACACAATGTAGATACCTAATCATGCCACTAAAGTAATGTAACCTGTAAAGTACTACAAACTGTGTAATTCCAGATTAAAACTCTCAACTATGATTAAAGACATTTTTTAAAATACCATTTCAACTAACTTGAACTTGTCTGTACATCTTGCAATATTCTTTACTGTTGATCTGATGTGTATCACGGACTTGTCCAAAGGTGCTATTCAGTGCCTTCTCATTGTACTATGTAAGTGTATTTACACTTACTGTTTTACGTCTCTCTAGTGAATGAATCACTCTTCACGAGGTGGGTGGCTAAAGGAATTGTGGAATTATGCTTGAGACACAAAAGACAATACATAAATATTTATCGAAGGTACGATTTATCAACAAGGCAAGCAGTCTAAGTGAAATCATGGTTCTACTATTAAGAAAAAGAGGAAGAAAGAAGATGACAGAGTTTGGGAGAAGATCACAGAAGTGAGTAAGTGACTAAAGGAGGGAGATAAAGGGTGGAGTGATTCCTGCTGCACACGATCACTCAGGTCTTCGCCTCACCCTGCCTGGAGTGTGCTAAAGCTTTACCTTTAATACAGTCCTGAGAGCAGTGCTTACCAACACATTAGCCATAACTATATAGCAGAGAGTAAATCAGTACATAAAGGCATACAAAATGGCATGGAAGGTTTCAAAATAAACTATTATGCTCATTACCATTAGAAATAAAGAGCCGGTTCAGTCCTTACTGATCTCTATTTCACATGCATAATTCAGACATTTCCCAATGACAATATAGTATTGAGCCCAGTAGCAGGTAATATTTAGGTACCCTCTGGATCTCAGCTTTGTATTTCAGAGAAAACTTGAAACAGTAATTAAAATTTCACAAGGAATGTGGAGCACTAATTATGTGCATAAAACAATATGCCGAGTTATGGAAAATGATTTTAGCAGCAGTTTTCTCTTCAAAAAATAAAATAAAGAGTAGTAATTCAATGCTATAAGTACTATAATAATAATAATAACAGAGCATGCAAGATGGCTCAGAAGAACAGTTAATTCTAGGGGTGTTTGGGGTTGAAGCTTCTGAAGGTCCAGTCAGGGGGCAAGAAGTTGAGGGCTCAGGTAGATGAGAGGATGCAATTCAGCCCAAAACAGTTGGTGGCACATGCCTGTAATCCCAGCACACAGGAGGCTGAGGCAGGAGGATCGCTGTGAGTTTGAGACCAGCCTGGGCTACATAGTGAGTTCCAGGGCAGTCTCAACTACACAGTTAGACCCTGTCTCAAAACAAACAAACAAAACAAAACAAAACAAAAAGTTCTGGAAAGGAGCTGATAAATCATAAAGCAACAGAGACAGTCAGGGGCTAGAAATCTACCAAAGTTTTAAAAAAGCATTTGTAGTAGGTACAAGGAATGAAAGAAACAGTAGGAAAGGAAATCGAGAAGTCAGATTGTCTTTTTCTAACTTTTCTTGTGGCTCTCCAAGGCCATATTTGGAATCTAAGGATAGGGAAGAGCATTACTTCTGACTCTCAGCGAATGACCATGGGAGAAATTCATAAAGCAGATTCGAAATGAGGTTTAGTAATGGAGAGTTCAAGGAAGTGAGAAGTTGGGTTAGTAGGTAGATCTGGTACACAAACTCTTTGAGTTTACTCGAAAAGATTTCAAGGGCTAGAGGAAATAAAAAAAATGATGCATGGGTTCCAGGGAATTATCTGGAGGTCAGTAAATGGCCATGATAAGAAAAAGTAAGGATGATGCAACCTGATTATGAAATTTAATGAAGAGAAAGAGCACTGGCAAAATTAAGATGGGGAGTACTGATCGCTCCTTCTGTCCCCTTGGCACACGGTGTTGAAGGAAAGAGCGGCCTCTGACCTGATGGAGCCAGTATGAAGCAGCATCCTTAACAAGTCACACAGCAGCCAAGGTGAGGAGAGCAGAGAATTCCGCAAAGGCCCCGAGCTTGGAGAGAGCTGACTGAGTGTGTAGTTCTGTGAAATCTCTCCAGGGCAGACTTTCAGAGTGAGCAACGAGAAAAGTCAGTTTGGAGAGGAAGCACCAAGCAAGGTGTGCTGACGGGCACACATTCACTAGGCTCCTCCAATGCACTTAGCCCTGAGCTTGGTTTTGGTTGTGGCAATGCTGACTGCCCAAATGGGCCTCAGCTCCCGACTCTGCAGAAATACAAGGCATCCAATTTTGGCCTCCTGAGAACAAAGGCAAAGTGCAGAGAGAAATGATTGGCTGCCGGCTTCCCAAAGTGGACTGCTATCTTCTCTGAGATTGGACTATATGATTTCTGCAATCTCACTGAGTTGCAGAAGGGAGAGAAACATAAAAGTTAAAGTTTCCCTTCACATTTGAGCATACTGACTTATTAGCATAAAATTTACCCATTCAGAAAGTTTTAAAAGTTAAATATTTTTTTCCCTCGGTGGTTTAAACCATTATGAGAGTCAGATGATCTGGTTTAATTTTAGTCAGGCTGAGATGGAACATCTTCTGTGTCCATTCAGTAGAACATACAGATCATGTTAACAGGCCACAAAAATCTGGGTTACATTGTCGGGACAAAATACATGACTATACAATTCTCAAGCTATATCTTGTTCTCTGTTGAATCTCTAGAGGTTGGAATCTCCTCAAATTTTGTAAATATTTGTAAAATTAAAAAATTTAATATTTATTACAAAGATTCAGCAAGTAGGTAAACGGTAGGATGTATAACAGAAGGGAAAATGTCATGCTAAGAGGGACACTGATTAGGAACAACTTTCACAATATGAAGTCGAGTCAATATGGTTTGGAGTTTCTTTCCAGCCCTCCTCAGACTCAGCATTAGGATGATAAAACAATGCTCTCTCTTGCTTGCACCTTTCTCTCTCCCTTAACTACTGCTCCCTTTATGAAAACAAACCAATTTGAGTAGAAGGTTCACGATTAGAAAATGAGCTCTGTTAAGAGATCCGTAAATTGGAACCAGTCTCATTTGGTCCAGATAGTATCAGTGGCGGCTGGAAACTTTGCAGTACTTTCAGAGATGCTGCAGTCAGGAAAATAAGATGGTTAGCCAAGTGAAAGTGGATACCACATTTGTGAAGACAGGTCTAAATGACAACTTTTCAATTTCCTAACTCATCTATTTTATGTTATGTGTATTCATGAATACAAAGATTATAATCACTATTATCAGAAATATACAAGTTTTGAGTTATTTTTCCAGTGGTGTGGCTCTGTATAAGTCAGTTGTTATGGTTTTATATCTAGATGTCCCCCTAGAGTCTCACGTCCTGACAGGTGAGGCTTTTGGAAGGTACTGGGTTGTGGAGGCTGATGGCTGACTTGCTATCTGGAGGGGGAGTCTGGTGGGAGGAGGCAGGTGTTCGGGCGCCTGGCCTCGAAGGGTTTATCTCCTTTCCTGGCTGGTCCCTTGAAATATCTCTGCTTGCCATGCCATCAGCTGCTCTACTTTGTTATGCACCCCTGCCATGCTTTCCTGGGCCTTGGAGCCAGCAGACTATGGACAGAAACATGGGCCAAAATCAACCTCTCCTTCTTTAGGTTGTGGGTGTAGAGAAACTTCTTCGGTGATGAGCAAGTGACTAGGACATCAGAGTAGAGGAAGCATATATCTATTTTATAAGATTTGAAGTATAATTTCAACTGCTATTATCTGTTAAGGAGGATTATAACTATTTTATTTTTTACTTTTATGGAACGCTACTAGTCTTATATATCACTTTTTTTTTTTATGACAGTCCCTTCTTCAGGGACAAAATTCCCCATAATGACACAGGAAAAACCATTATCTTTTCTGTAAGGATATGTTTTATATTTAGCTACCAAAGGCTGGATGTGTCAAAAAGCTGCCTGGACAATTCAAATAAATTAATAAACACATAAATAAGGACCCAACTGGCTGGGCGTGGTGGCTCACGTCTGTAATCCCAGCACTTGGGAGGCTGAGGCAGGAGGATTGCTGTGAGTTCAAAACCAGCCTGGGCTACATAATGAGTTCCACGTCAGTCTCAACTACATAGTGAGACCCTGTCTCAAAAATAAAAAATAAAAATAAAAATAAGGACCCAACTTAGATAATTGCTTCAGAAATTTCTTTTATGTAGTAAAAATATTATAATCAGTGTACTATTTCTTAATTATTTCTAGGGTTTACACCAGATAGAAATGCAGGAAGGAAAAGATCAATTATCTTAAGGGCAATTAAAATACTGAAATATTTTTCGAACTTTATGTACATAAAAGTCACTCAGAAAGGTTGTGAATATTGTGGCTTCTCAAGTCTCATTTCCAGATTTTTGAGTCATGTGCCAAGATTTGAAGTAGGAAAATGCATTTCAGTTACAGTCCAGTAGATTCTAACCCAGGTGATCTTGGACCCCACACTGAGAAACACTGACCTAATGTGAATACTTACATAGCCTATGAACCACAAGCAGAAAGCTGGAGAGATCCACTCTCTGGCATGAATTCCACAGTCAATCCATATGGCATTCCTGGCTGTTTGTTCTTTGCCAGAAACCTGCTCAAAAACCCCCCAAAGTAGTAAGCAGTAAGTCGCAGTAAAATAACCTTTACTTACACGGCACTTACATTTAATCCTTTCAGCATATCTACAGAATTTAAACACATTGCTTTCTGTATTCCTTTGAGAATTCTCATGAAAATTAAAATCTGGTGAGAACAGTGATATAGATAAAGTTTCACTACTCGTGTGCAGCCCAGAATCTTGGCTGAAAGCACTCTTCATTTTCCACAGTTAACTGGTCACTGAGCACTGCATTTGGAAGGATGGAAGCAGAGACTAGAGAGCCAGGGTTTGGGGCCATATCGTTACACCTAAGTGAGAGGTAGACAAGTGTGTATCGGTCAAGTAGCCTTCCCTGGGAGGTGTGGATACACAGCAGGAATGGAAATTACCCCCATCATCTTCCCTTGAGTGCGCACTTTTTATACATAGACTATTTCTCCACCTCACACAAAAAATACCACACATATTGCTTCACACAAACTGATACCAACAGATCCAAGGGGTCAGAGACCATTTTACCTTTCATAGCATGGTGGTTACTGCAGGGTTCTAAATCTGTAGAACGATTCCCACCCCTTTCTCAACAATAGCCTTTGAAGTCTTTAGAAGAGTTCTCAAGGGACTGGGATTTAGCTCAGTGGCACCAAGCTTGCTTGCCAACTGCAAGGTGCTGAATTCCAACCCCAGTACTGGGAAAAAATACTGTAGAAGAATTCTCAAAAATACTTCCACAATTAGTCATAATTTATGTGATTTAAAAAATTAGTTACAACACAATTTAGAGTATAGAAGGAAGGGAAAAGTTTGTTGTAGAATTTAACATATATGTACCTTGGTAATTCTAAAATAAGAAAAAGAGATTTAAACATTGCTATCCACACCACTCTAATATCCAGCAGCAAAGCAAAGAAGAAAGCCAAATGCCGGGTGTGGTGGTGCACGCCTGTAATCCCAGCACTTGGAAGGCTGAGGCAGGAGGATCGCTGTGTTCGAGACCATGTTGTAGAATTTAACATATATGTACCTTGGTAATTCTAAAATAAGAAAAAGAGATTTAAACATTGCTATCCACACCACTCTAATATCCAGCAGCAAAGCAAAGAAGAAAGCCAAATGCCGGGTGTGGTGGTGCACGCCTGTAATCCCAGCACTTGGAAGGCTGAGGCAGGAGGATCGCTGTGAGTTCGAGACCAGCCTGGGCTACATGGTGAGTTCCAGGTCAGTTTCAACTACACAGTGAGACCCTGTCTCAAAAAGAAAGCCAAATGGCCACCAATGGCCACATTGTACAGGTGAAGAGAACTATTTGACTGATTTAATCTACTCAAGTTCAGGAAAATTCCAAGTTGTCCAGTTGTCCAGTTGGCCCACTTGACAGTTCTAACTGCAGAGCAAACTCTTGGCCCTCCTCTTTCCAGTGTTGGCAACATGGAGGGGCCCCAGAGATTCACATTATGTTGAGTGACAGTAGGACAAAAGTACCCAGGGTGCATGCTTTTCCAAGGCATATATTCAGATTCCAGACACACAAGTTCAAATTACGCATGACATGAGTGGCATAAATGTTATGGGTGGATATACCACCTTTGCGTGGACCAAATCCAATTATTCAACTCAACCATTCATAGGACCTGACATTTCACATGTCTGCCTTGAATGAGTGCTGTAAGTTCTTGCAGGGACTGATTAAAATTGAAAAATCCTGGCTCAAAATTTTATCTTTGGATGGCTGAAGAGACTCGCCTCTCATAATGTGTATAATTTCTGTGTCAAGAAATCTAATGTGTTTTTCAGCAATCACATTTTTTCAGAGATTTAATTCTTTAAGGGACAGAGTGATTAAAAAAAAAAAACTAAAACCACAGAATTAAAAATTAACAAGTAAGAATTGTTATGGCCTTTGCTCTTAAAATTTCATACTCATTAGCTTTTACTAAGGCAAATTTATTTGAGAAAAGACATGCTATCCAAATTACTGAAAGTTGATCAGATTCTTTCCCGTAGATATTTCAACGAAAAATAATAACCAAACAGTGATTGGAGCAGAAGACATCGTATGAGATCTACTGCAAAGAACCCCAGCATTGTTCTGCTTTTTATGCTTCCCTAGGTTTGATTGTTCAGCTTTTGCTTTGGTTTATAAGACCCCCCACCCTGACTAACATGAAGCCAGTCTGTCTAAGGTGGTAATGATGCAAATAAAACATAGTTAACAATAATCTAGATCATTTTATGTATGTATGTGAGCGCTGCAGCCCCTGAAAATTCAAAGGCTCATGTACTGTTGCATAAACACAGGCAGAGTCAAATCTAGAACTGGGGCTTCACTCTTAGATCATCACTTCATTATTAAAGGAACCTTTAAAGGTAATATCTGGCCTCTACATAGCTGGATATTAAAGTTGAGGAACACTTGGAATACAAATATTTCCAGAATTCGAAAAAACAACTAAAAAAAAAAAGATCCTGGTTATAACAAACAGCAGTGGAGAATTAATCCCTTCCCTTAAGCTGAAACAGCAAAGACCCTTCTCACAGCATACCTTTAAAACATAAAGTGGATGCTTCTCATAAGATGATCCAATCTGGGTTTTTCTAAGCATATCAGGATACTTCTCAGTTATTGTTTCTATCCAAGAGTAGATCTATGAAAACAGAAACCAGACATCAGTCACGGGAGAAGTTCAAAGTATTTCCATGACCTCAGGCAGCAGACAATTTCTTAAAAAACTGGAATTCACTTAAAATCTTTGTGTATGGAGGAAATGAGGAACTAAAACATTAGGGTAGGGTTTTTCTGTTGCTGTTTAGGAAAATGAATGAAATTAAAAATTTGATAACTGTCAAAGTTTAGAAAAAGAGTTAAAAAGTACTAAGAAATATGTAACAAAGTACAAAAAAATGAAGCTTTAAAGTATGGCTTCTGAAAATTATTTTTATTTTTATTTTTTTTATTTTTTGGTATCGGGGATCGAACTCGGGTCCTTGTGCTTAGAAGGCAGGCCACCGAACTTCTGAGCTAAATCCCCAGCCCCCTGAAAATTATTTTTAAAAGCTCTTCACTTTGAGTCCCTGCCTCTGTCATGAGATCTTTTTCCTGTTCGTTTAAGAGCTCATGTTTATTTATTTTTTTTTCAGCTTTAATTGAGTTTATTGGTACATTTTAGGGATACAGTACAGTTACATTCATTGTTGGGATCATGTATCTCTACATGGCAAGTCTTGATTCTCATTTTTTCCCCTTACCTCTGCCCTCCCTTCACCCCCTCCTCCCCTCCCCATCTACAAACACTTTATTTTCATCTTTTCATTCTCTCACATTTTTTTCTTTTCCCTTTTTACTCTTCCCCTACCCATCCCACCTTCCCTACACTTTTAGCTCCTTTCTTCCCATTTCTAAATGTCAGTAATCTTATTAGAATCTTATGCATTGTTGCAGATTATTCACACCAGGGACACTATTCGGTATTTACACTGTGTGACTTGTTTATTTCACTTAGGAGTATATCTTCAATATGTATCCATTTTCCTATGAATGAATCTATTTTCTCATTCTTTATGTCTGAGTAATATTCCATTTTATAGAAAAACCACAACTTCTTTATCTAGTTTCCAACGGATGGGAAGAGCTCATGTTTATATGAGACTTCAGAAAAGATAAAAGAATTGGTCAAGACTGAGGGAGGCTGGGCATGGCCTTCACCCAGAACAAATAGCACTGTCATTGTTTCCCACTGGACACTTGTGCCAGCACAGTGAGAGTGGTGGGATGACAAGAGGCAAAGGTGAGGACAGCTGGGAGGAGAAGAAAACAAACAAACAAACAAACAAAGAAAAACAATGTCACCATGAGAAGTTGGATTTGGACGTCTCTTCTTCGTCAGAGTTCAGTACTATTTGAGGTTCTCTCAAGATGACAGTGAGAGGAAATAAAAAAAAAATCTAGGGCTGATTTTAAGGTAGCATCTACATCAAAGCAGGCACTAAATTCATCTGGTACGGGATCTCTGGGATGGGATGTGATCCTATTTTAACATAGAACAACTTCCCAAGAGCCATAGTAAAAGTTCTTGCATCTTCTTAAGTGGGAATGATCAACTGTTGACCTTATCTCTGGGATCTTTTCTAGAGGTGTTTTCAAATAACAACCATAGCTGATGAGAAATTGAGCCCCATTTACTCCAGGGTTTTTTTAGAGTGCTGGAACCAATGCATCTGAAATCGTTATGGAGGGAAAACTGCATTCCATAAAACATCCTCAGTAAACCACTGGAGTCAACTCAGCTGTAAGGCAGTCTGTCAGAGTGAAACGGATAGTTCATCTGGAGCCAGGGGAGCTTGCTGAGGGACCACCTCCACTCACCTGAACCTGAGCAATGCCTCAGGGCCAACCCCCCAATCCTTGTTCTAAGGTTTACTGTAAGGAGACAGAGATAAGAAAAGCAAAGACCTCCAAGCCTGCCCTGGAAAATTCCAAAATTTCAAACGTGGGCACATGTGTACCAGACGTGCTGGTATGACCTGCAACAACCTTTCTTTACCTGGAGCTCATTGAAGGTTCATGCATAGGAACTGCATCTCATACATAGAATTACAATGGGATGAATTATGGGAAAATACTGGTGCAACAGAGGCAGCTGACATGACTCAGTATCCTGTCAATCATGCTCTGGAGGACCCCTGGTAAGTGCCTTAAAGCTAGTGGGACATTTAAATCCTTAAACATTCACATTGTTTTCCTTTTGCTGGCACAAGATCCCTCATGCCAAGCATACTTTCACCTTAATAAACTTTGCTGCTGTTACCTTGCCATTCTGTGCTGTTACAATCAATTCTTTTTTCCTCACACACAAGAACTGGAAAAGGGTTAAGTGGCTCCTAACCCAAAGTAATAAATAGACATATCAAAACTGCACATGTGCCAAGTATGCTGGTGCTCACCCGTCATCCCAGTACTACAGAGGCTGAGGTGGGAGGATTGCCTGAACTGCACAGTGAGTTCAAGGCTAGCCTGGACTATACAGCTGAGACTTCGTCTCAAAAAAAAAAAACAACTAAAACAACACAAAACAAAACAAAACAAAACAAAAATTCTACAGGTGCCTAGAAATCCCCACCGCTACATCCTTAAACGTCAGCTTAAGCAGTCCCTCCCGACCATGTTCGAGTTCAACTTGGGCAACTAAGCGACTTAGCAAAAACCTGCCTCAAAATAAAAAAACTTCAAAAGGGATGGGGATGTAGCTCCAGGTGAAGACCCTGAATTCAGTCCCTACTACCACAAAACACAGACACACACACACACACACACACACCCCAAATAATCATTTAAGAAGAAAGTTTTGCTACTCATATACATTACTTATATTGTATATTTTATATGTGGCTCAGAGAAATCCTCTTTACTGAATTCGGCCCAGGCAAGCCAGGTGTGTTCAACCTGTGGGCAGTGAGTTGAACATATTCACAGTGTATTTTCTCCAACAGGGGAGGCTGTGCTGTAGGAAGACAGCTTTATGGAAAGACTACTTATTTATCAGTTCCAATGATGCTTACAATTCCAGTTTGGAATTTTTTTTTTTTTTTTTTT
>NW_022900950.1:50386539-50405764 GCF_012274545.1 Fukomys damarensis | reverse complement strand
GCAGGCAGGCAGCTGAAAAAAAACCCCCTCTGGGGTCCTTGGGTCCTTCCTGGGTCTGTTTTCGCGCAGGCCGGGAGCTCCCGTGCAGGCCGGGAGCTCGCGCGCACGCCGCCGGGTGATCGCAGACCTCTTGCCTTTTTCTTTAAGAAGTATTTTCTAGCAATTTTTTCCCATTCTAGTAGATAATTTAAGATTTCCTGGTGTAAGTCAGTGACAAAAATAAAAACAAAAGCAAAAGTGACAAAAGAAGAAGAACCCTCCTTCCCATTAGGGCCATCACATGGAAAGGGCTGATATAGAACCACTGTTAAAGAGGAGGAAAGATTTAGGGATTTCCCGAGAGAAAGACAGTTCTTATCAACTGGCCGGAAAGGATTAGGATTAGAGAGTGGGGAAAAGAAGTCCAAAATATTTTCTAGAATGTCATGGGGATAGACCGAACTGTGGAACCAAATTCATATATTAAAGTCCTAATCCCTTAGAATGTGACTGAATTTGAAGATAGATAGTTAAGTTACAAGGCTTAAAGGGTGGAAACTAATCTAACTTGACTAGTGTCCTTATAAGAAGAGGAAATTAGGACAGAAAGAGATACCCAGGATATGGATTGTAAATATCAGATACCCACAACTTAATGGAGGAGGGGTTTGTTTTTTTCTTTGTTTTTTGCTTATAAATGTTAAGTTGATTTATAAACACCGCTCTAGGAAGTTAGTTTGTCTGAAATGAGGAGACTTTGTCTAAATCTGAACATACAGCAAGTGGGATTAGAAGTCATGGTGGCAAGAGAAAACCACAGCTGGCCTGCTGCAGCCAGCACAAAAACAAGCACAGCAGGGCACACGTAGGGACAGAGGTGAAACAATTTAGGAAACTTAAGAAAGGAATGTTCTGCTCTGAGAGGAAAGACATCAGGATAAAAAATTACAAGTGTTTTAACTCCAGCCCTGTCCCCAACTCAGTGAGCAAGGTGGAAGAAGACAGCTGAATCAAACAGGCAATTCTGTAAAAGTAAACTTGGAAACCCTAAAATTTTATTGAAATCTATGCTTGTTTTGCTTTTAAAAAATTAATCTCTCAAAAGGCCCACTTTAGTGACATGCTCACCCCACTGGAAAGGAACCTGTGTCAGTGATGTACTCAAGTTGAGCCACGTCACACTTCTAGACCCAGGTTTGTACAGGTACATGTGTGTCTTTAAAGGCAGCCATGAGGCTCAGGTGACTTCGAACAGTGCGCATCACTTATGTGGTAATGAAGGAGCAAGAGCCATGTTGCCCACCGTTGTACTAGGGATTGAACTCAAGACCATGTGCTTGTGAGGCAGACGGTAGCACCACTGAGCTAAATCCCCAGTCCAAGAACTTTTTCTTTTCTTTTTTTGGTTTTTTGAGACAGGGGTCTCACTATGTAGTTGAGCCTGACCTGGAACTCACTATATGTAGCGCAGGCTGGTCTTGAACTCACAGCGATCCTCCTGCCTCAGACTCTCGAGTACTGGGATCACAGGCATGCACCACCACACCAGGCAAGTTTTTCTTTTTTTTAAAGTAAGGATATCTATGAATTTCCATTTGGCTTTGTGCTCATGAAAGGGAATGGAACCACAAGTAAGGAAGCACCACAGCAAAACAAGGGCACTTTCCTCCCTGATCCCTAACCCCTCCTCTTTCTTACCTAATTCCTACTTATAATAGGAAAGTTGTTATACCTTAGGAAATACAGCTTTCCACCAAGATGAGAGAGATCCTCACCTAACCGAAGTCAGGTCTTTCCCCTTTCAGCTACTCTGAAAAAAAAAAAAAAATTCCCTCCTCCCCTGCTGCTTCATGAACACATCTGCTCTGCCCCGATAGCTACACCTACTGGACAAGCACACTTGACAAAGTGGAAAGCAGTGGTTAGTTTCTCTTCCTGTGTTCCACTAGCAGGTTAGAAAGCTTCTGTGATAGAGAAAATGGGGTACGGTGGTGGGGGCTGAAGAAGAGACTAAGAGCTTGATTCCTATTCTGGCCAAAGAAAGCAAGATTAATGGAGGAGGAGTAATAAAAGAGACTGTGCACAGTCCATTGTGTTACCATGGGGACAAGTGTGATGACTGGGAGATGGGGAAGAGCAAGACTAGGGTGAAAAGTAGGAGGGGCTCAATGCCGGAAGTCCATTCCTCTTAGTTTCTGTGCTGGAAGGGCTTGTCACCAGTCTCACTGAAAAGACCTGTGCAGCTAAAGGCTTCTGTTGCAGTAGAGGGGTCACAACTGGCAGAAAGACTGTGGTCTGCAAGGTAACCCTGCTTCTCCTGGCAGGGAATGCAGATGCTGGTGCTATGGTTGACTATGTCATCAGAAAAGTCACTGATGTTGGAGATTTCATGGAATCCAGTTAGGTGTTGGGCATTGTTCCCGCCCTCCCTGGGAGTATAGGTGCACATGTGGTACTGGTGCTGCTTGCTTACTTTCTAGATGGCCTCCTCAGTGTCATCTTTCTCCCCCATGGTCTTTGTGCTGAAGTTGGTATAGCAGCCAGTACCAGTCCAGTTCCCAGGAATGGGCTTAGGATCAAAAGTTGCTATGACTCCAAAGTTTTCACATGCACTTTGCAAGATGCAATGAGCTATGCAGAGATCTCCCACTGAGATTCTTTTATAGGATCCTATTTAGAATTCCCACTGGGCAGATATGACTTCAGCATTCATCCCATAAGCTTGACTGTGGTGTACAAGCAGGCTCAATAATGAGCTTCCACAATATTCCTGCCATAGTATTTTTCTGCTGTCACACCAGTAATATGGACCTTGGGACCCAGGGAAGCATTGGAAGGCCAAGCAAAGGGGTGCCCATTTGTCCCCATGGGAGTATATTCCTGCTCCATTCCCAACCAGTGGCTCTGGTTTCATACTGAATCAATAAGTGCTCACTAGAAAAACAGATTTAATGCAAGATATATAAATGCATAAGAATTTACAAGATTGGCTACCAATGCCCACCCACAGAGTCAGTTGTGGAAAAAATACAAAAAGGTTGTCTATGTGCTAGAGATCTAAAGGATCCTGTTGAAGGTCTGGAGTGCACTGTACGGTCCCATGTGAGTTTATATGAGGAGGATGAAGGGTCTTCCTGGAAGGCTGAAGGGTCTGTGTGGGAAGTCAGCAGATGACGTCCAAGAAGAAGGTGAAGACTGGGGTACTCTGGAGAAAGAGAAGTGAGCCTTTCTTCTTCCTTTCCCTTGTACTCCATTCATGCAACAAGCCTATTGGTCGGTGGCACCCACAGCCAGGTGGTGGCAGTACTCACACCCAGGGTGGGTCTTCTATTTTCAGTAAATCCCTTCAGTCATTCCCAGAATTACGCTGATCCAATTTAGTTGGCAATTTCTTACTCAAATTGACACAACCAATTAATTATCATATGTACCTTTTCATTATCCATTTACAGGTGTGCCCTAAATTGAATTCCATTTATACTACTTGAAAACTTTACAGAATACCTGCTTACTGTGGTCTTTCCAAAAAGGGTTCCAGAAACAGCAATAGGGATAAAGCACGCATCACCGTTGGAGCCCTCAGTCTGGAAGGTGCAAAAGCCATCAAAATCCCTCCCAGACAATGAACCTTCTGCACATTTGGGCTCACAGTTCAGGTCTTAGGGTGCAGTCTTATGGTGCAGTTCTTCTCCAGAACTGTCAGTCCAGATGTACATGGACTTTGTGGCCCTGAGGCAGGAACACATTCACCTGCTGGATGCCTTTGTTCAAGCAAGAACTTGCTGAGGTGGCTGTGATGGAAGATGTTCTGGGCCGTGAGTAGGTAGGTGCATAGCAGCTTTGAGAACGAGGCGAGGACAGTGTGGAGGACGCTGGTGTACGGCCAGATGTCTAGCTCTTCTTGTCTTTGCTCAGAGGTTTATTTTGACTCATGTTTTTTTCCTTCTTTGCAATTTTGACTCATAGTTTTAAGAAGATTCAGTCCATGGTTGGACAGCTCCATGGCAGAAGAGCATAGGAAGGAAAGGTACTCACTCTGTAGCAGGCAAGGAGCAGAGAAAAAGAGAGACCAGAATACCCACATCCAGGTCAGCCCCCAGTGACCCACCTCCAATAGACCCTATCTTTTATACCACATTCAGCTACTGAACTCATGAATGGATGAAGCAGCATCCCAGGGGTCCAGTCATCTTCCAGACACATAAGACTTGGGGGGGGGGCTTCTATCTGAATTATAATGTGGATACACAGAAAAAGCCCTGTGAGGACACAAGAAGGCAGCCATCTACAAGTCAAGGAGAGTGGCCTCAGAAGAAAACAAATCTGCTGGCATCTTGACCTCAGACTTTTGGCGTCTAGAACTGTGAGCAAATAAACTTATCATGTTTAGCCTACATAGACTGTGGTATTTTGTTATGGAATCCCTAGCAAGACAACACAGTCATATATTTGTTTTTCCTGTCATTTCCAAAAAGAAAACAACTTTTTAAACAAAAAAATTAAAATATATTAAAAACACTTGTGTTAAATCATTTCCCTTTCTTCATCAAACTCAATAAAACAGTGACATGTTCATCTTCTATAGTTTGCAAATCATGCCTACCTAGCCCTCCGCATTTTTGTTCCACATTGCTGGTGACAGATGCTGGATGCGAGTGTGAAACAGATGTAGGATATGAGTGATAAAAGAGGGGACACAATTTTAATACCCCTATCAATCAGCCTGGTACATTGGTTCTAGAAGCAGACTGAGTTCTGGTTTAACTAACTGGAAAGGAGCAGGTGCTCTTAACGATTAAAATTAAAATTGATTCTTATTATCTATGTCTTAAGTGTCTGAAAGCCATGGACGTAGTTCCTCATGGTTTCTGGTCACTTAGTCAAATATATTAAACATACTTATATTAGACAATTTAGCAGCATAGACTCCTAAGGAAGAACAAAGTTTGACTTTTTCTGTTTCTTGGCGTATACTGCACAAAACAGAAAATCTTCAGAGGGATTTACCCTGCAACTAAAAACCATGGAAAAATGGATCTTTGTGTACTATGTGAAAGCTTACTGAGGGCAGTTGAACATCAAAAATATTTTCAGATTCCCTCTAGGAACCTATAAGTACTGAGAGGAAAATAATCCAGTGTCTTAAAGATAAAAATACAGGCATTACTATTATCACTACTGTATTAGTTTAAATAGGTTGCTCATCAAAGGAATAAAACACATTTATTTATAGTATATTAAATGTAAGTGAATATATTGTTTTAATTTATTGACATAATCTTGCAGTTATTTACTAAGAGTAAATTTTGGATAATGGTCCAAAGACACATGAATAATTGGACAGGTAATTTTTTGTGGTGATTTAAATTTTAAAATCCTGTATTTCATTTTCTGTTGTTCTTTAGCATGCAGTGCTACCCCTAGAGACTGGAGATACTCTTAGCTATGCACAAACACCCTCCTTCCAGATAGTTTTCCACATACATCGCAATCTTCCCAGGGAAGATGTCTACAAAATGATGAATTCCTACCATATAATCAGCTGAATTATGATTTCTTTTTCATCCTCCACCAATCACAGTTCTTTGATAATTTCTATTGTTGAAATGGTAATTGTGGTTAAATGAAAATAGTAACTTTGAAGGGCGGTGTGATGACTTACCTCATTTAGTGAGTGGTATTGCTCGTAGTATGATGATGAGGCCCGGGGGCTGACTGTGTCATTGGAAGTCTGCTGTCGAATAAGATCTTCTACATCTCCCATCAAAACGCTGTGGGGTAAAACGGGGTGAGTTGGCTTCCATGCAAAGCACTGGCCTTCTCACGAGGCCCACTACAGGCATAACAGGTGAATATGTGGAGATAATAGCTAGCAGATCTAATAGTAGCTAGCAGTTCCTCAAGGTAAAAACATCATCACCTCACACTGTGATAAGCTGAATTCACCATTTCAGCAGAGCCTCAATGGGCACTGAGTGACAGTACCTCTGACTGGGTGTGGTTTCAGGACCTCCAAAACCTCACCCTTTCCCACCAAATCTGCTTTTCCTGATTGTGATTCTGTAACACCCCCCACAACCTATACTGAGAATCAAACTCGGGACCTTGTGTTTGTAAGGCAGGCATGGAGCCACTGAGCTAAATCCTTGGCCCTGTAATGTCTTTTATATGAACACCTAGATTAATAGACAGTGTCTCCAATGCAGAGTAATATCTTATGACTCTGTTTTCAGCTGAGGATCAAGGAGAAGCAGAAGGCTTTTTCTTCTTGTTTTCCACAGACCTACATTGGATGTTCTGCAGAGTCAAAAATGACCAAATTTTTTGAGAAATGGAAGTACAGGGAAAGAGAATATATTAGAAAGGCATCGCACTTATTGTATTAACTAGGCAAATACTTTAGCTGAATTAAAGCATCAGCATTGGGATGAGCTATTTGAAATTAGCTATCATATTAAGAAATGCCCATCAGTTGGAAACTGGATAAAGAAGATGTGGTTTTTCTATAAAATGGAATACTCCTCAGCCATAAAGAATGAGAAATTAGATTCATTCATGGGAAAATGGATACATATTGAAGATATACTCCTAAATGAAATAAGTAAGTCACACATGTGTAAATACCGAATAGTTTATCTGGTGTGAATAAACTGCAATAATACATAAGATCCTAATAAGGTTACTGACATTGTGAAATGGAAAGAAAGGGGCTAAAGGTGTAGGGAAGGTGGGATGGATAGGGGAAGGGTAATAAGGAAAAAGAAAAAAAATATGAGGTAAAGAAAAGATGGAAATAAAGTGTTTGTAGATGCGGAGGGGAGGGGGGGTGAAGAGAGGGCAGGGACAAGGGGAAAAAATGAGAACCAAGACCTGTCATGTAAAGGTACAAGATCCCAATGATAAATGTAACTGTACTGTATACCTAAAATGTACCAATAAACTCAATTAAAGCTGAAAAAGCAAAACAAAACCCAATGGAAGCCAAAAGCAGAAACAGTTTTTTTAAAAAAAGAAAGAAATGTTTCTTTTATTTACACCAGTGGGTAAAATCCAAGGTTTTGGGGTTGGGAGTTTAGATCAGTGATAGACAGATTGCCTAGCAAGCATAGAGCCCTGGGTTAGATCCCCAGCATCAACCCTGCCCCCAAAACCAAGGCTTTGACATCAGAAAGATTTCAGTTTGACTTCTAGTTCCCGTGTGTTTCAGTTGGTTAACATGGAGAAATTCTTTTTTTCTTTTTTTGAGAAATTCTTTTATAAGTTTAAAATTTTTATTTAAATTGCAATAGTATTTATCATAAGGTTGAACAAGAATTGGTTCAGCACAGTTCCTTGAAGGCTGTTAACAACTATAATATCTTACTCATAATGATGACAGCATTTTATCCAGATACACAGAAGAGAGCGTGGTCCCAAGGAAAGTATGAAGGAGGGGAGGAGAATGGCAGTCGGGCATGTCGGATAAATACCAAGGGAACAAGGGCTGGTCTCTGAACAAAAATCGTGCATAATTTAAAAACTTAAAGACCATCTATTTGTCATGCTAGTTGCTATCTTACTCCCTAATATACAAAACTGAGGCACAAAGGAGTTAATAAATCCTGTAAGATGACACAGATGGTAAGTGTCAGCGACAGATGCAAACCCAGGTTCTCCACAGAGTCAGATTTCTAGTCTAGGGCCACATATTCAGAAATGTTTGCTAACTTTGTGAAGGAAGAATTAACACATGCTAAATCCGTTCCACCCCCCAAGAGAAGCTTTTGAAAAGCGGCGTCACAAAGCCTCCCATGGTGAATGACAGTTTGGCTCTCCAGTTCTGGAAACAGAATAATCACAAAAGAGGAACAGTAAGAGCCTCTATAGATCATTGAGTCTAACCTTATTCCCAGGAAAAGAGCTGTGGTTATGAGAGATTAAACCATTGGTCACAGAGCTGGGCCTTGGGTTTTATCACCAGCCCGCCTCACAGACTTCCATGCTGCCATGTTTAATGTGCTTTATTTCTCCAGAAAGCAGTTATACCATCTCCTAATGAACAATGGACGTTTATAATAGCTGTTTGATATATATCAAATTATGCCTACCTGAATGGAATTCTGCTCTCATTTAAATGGGCTTTCACATTGCTTACATCAGACGCATTCACAAAAAAATGGACTTCTTTTTTCTTTTCAATAAATTCCGCTGTTACTGGCTGCCACAAAACAATCTATAGTTTCAAGGGGGAAATTGATTAAAAGCAGTTGTTCTCATCTGTAGCTAGAGCCATAAAAGTTGTACGTACAATAGATACATGAAAAGGAAATTTCTTGGCTATTGGTATTCACCCATACATATGATAATACAAACATTTATTTGCAGTGAGCTCTTTTTATTCTTCTTTGTAATTTTAGGTGTAAAAGAGGGCCTGGAAACTACCCAGTGTGCAATAAATATCTGACAAGACAATGAATGAATGCATATATAACTCAACTATAAAACTGGATGTGTATGTCAGTTTTTTTTGTTTTTTTGTACCAGAGATTGAACTCAGGACCTTGGGCTTGCCAGGCAGGTACCTGAGCTACATCTCTGGTCCTGTAAGCCAGATTCTTAAGAATAAAAAAACAAAATGTTGCCTAGTTGATTAGGCAGTACATTGATTTTATTTAGGCCAGGTATGGTGGTATACCCTGTAACCCCAGCACTCTGGGAGGCTGAAGCAGGACGCTCACATGTTCAAACCCGGCCTGGGCAACTGAGTGATTTAGCAAGACCCTGTTTCAAAAATAAAAACGGGCTGGAGATGCAGCTCAAAGCAAATGTCCTGAGTTCAATCGGCAGCATCCCCCTCAAAAAACTATTGGTTCTATTTAATAAAAATTCCATATACTTCATATTATTATCCTGTGAGCATTCCTTTTGGTTAACCTAATGGCCTTTGGGCAATACTTTCCAATAATATTTACCTTTTATACTATTTCAGTGCACCTTTCCAAAGACCTTTCACACTCATTTCCTTTGATCATTGTAACACAACTTTGATATAAATCAAGCAGATATTATTTTCATTGTTCAGATGAAGAAAGTAACGTTCATCACTAATTTGTCTAAACCCATACATCAAATAGCAAAATAAGAAATAAAGTTCTAATTAATCTTTGATGCTTCCTTCAGTGGTAGTTCATCTCTATCCTGGTGTGGTGGCCAAGAGTATATACCACTTAGGCCTCCTGCTGCCAAGAGTATACGTGAGCAGGGCTGAGTGTTTGCCTGTTTTAGTGGTCACTCATCCCTGGCGATCCACAGGCTGCAGCCAGCAGTGGTTGAGCACTGTGGGCACCCTGATGCAGATCCATTGCTTCCAGCCATGAGGCTCTTACAACAGCTCGTTTAGCTAAACAACAGCCCTGTGCTAGCCCAGCCTCTGTTGGAAGTGCTCTGCAGACTCATCCTCCATGCAAGACCCCTCTTCCCGCAGAGAGGCTGCACCATGCTCTGAAGGAGCTCCTTGCTGTCTCCACTTCTCTCCTTTTACTCCTAGCAAGCATTACCATTATCTGTTGCACTTCTGATTTGGTGTGGCCTCTGATTCTCAGAGAACACTGACAAAGCCATCACTTTTCTAACCATGACACTTTGTAACTCTGGTCAATTTTCTACATCTTAGACATTCTGGAGAGGTGGGTCCCAAGCGTGGAAATTTTTTAACTTCATATTTTTATTAGTACATGTTGCACTACATAGTGATGACATGCCTCATGGGGCTTTGATACATGTCCATAACTCATTGTAATTCTTTTTATCATCACCTTTCCTCCTCTCTCTCTTCGCTCTCTCTGTTTCTTGATCTCCTTCCCTTTTAGAAAAGATCTATCTCCCCTTTTCTTATTGTCCATCTATTATTTTTCACTTTATTTATGTTCTGAGTTTCTCACATATTCTTTGGTTAAGAAATTACTCTTTTATAAGCAAAATTCTATTGGACTTCTGTTATTAGAGCAACTTTACAAAGATATACAATTATGACATTGTCTGAAACCCCAACAGCACAAATGAAGGTTTGATGTTGGGAATTAACAGTCAGATGATTATGGGAAGGAAAAAGCCTATAACAAAAGAAATCAAACCAGATACATATAGGTCAGACAAAATATAAGAAGGAACATGGCATACAATACTCATACAAAATAAAACCAATATAAATATAAATTAGGGAAAATTACCTCATAAGTTGTGGTAGTATTCTGTAGAACTTGAACTTGCCTAGAAGTTCTAGGAAGAGCAGATAAAACCTGGCCACTGGGAGAAAAAAAATAAAACAAGGATTTAATGTTAAGTAAAAATGTGAAAATTAGATGCATTATACTAGGAGGAAATTCTAGGTAACTATAAAAAGGAACCAAATTTAAAATATTACCAGGACAGAGGATCTCATTCATAGTAGGTATAAAAATAAATCTATTCTTTAATTTTTTTCCTGTTAAGCAATCACAAAAGAAACAGCTCTCTTGAGTGGAGGTTTACAGAGTACTTTTATCCTGTGTTGTGTGTCAAAAAAGCAAAAAAAAAAAAATGCATTTGTCTTTATTGATACATAAAAGTAGAGAAAACTCTTGTACACTGTCAATGAGAATATAAATTGGTACAGTCATTGTGGAAAATAGTATGGAGATTCCTTAAAAAATTAAAAATAGAACACTATTTGATTCAGTGATCCTACTACTACGATAGGAAATCAATATGTCCAACTCCCATGTTTACTGCAGCACTATTCACAGTAGCCATGGAATCAATCTTAGTGTCAATCAGTGGATAAATGAATATAGAGAATGTGGTATACATGTACACACCATGGAATACTATTCAGCTGTTAAAAAGAATAAAATACTGTCATTTCTGGCAACATGGATGAACCGAAGAACCTTATGGTATGTAAAATAAGTCAGGGTCACAAAAACAAGTATCACACTGGTATATGGAATCTAAAGAAGCTGACCTCACAGATGGAGAGTAGAAGAGTGGTTACCAGAGGCTGGAGAGGATAAGGAAGAGGAGGTGATGGACAGAGACTGATCAATGGGTAGAAAGTTACCCATTTAGGTAGAAATAAAGTTTGGTGCTCTACTGCACAGAAGAGTGACTTTGGTTAATATTATACTGGCTATTTCAAAATAGCTAGAAGGATTTTGAATGTTCTCATCATCACAAAGAAATGATACGTGTATGAGATATAAATATGATAAATACTATTTGATTATTATGCACTTTATACGCATACCAAAATATCACACTGTATCTCATAAATATGTAGAAGTACTGTGCATCAATTAATAACAAAAGTAAAAATTACTATTCACTTGACATTGCATTTTCAAGATACATAGCGAATATTTATGCTAATGCTTGTTTATTTCTTTATAAATAGAAATGACTATCACCATCCCTCTTAAATCCAACCTCTTTGCCACCTTGAAGTTCCCTGTGGGTTCCTTGTACCTACCTACTCCTTTAAAATTTCACATTCTTTCACTTTTCTTTACAATATGGATTCTTAAATATGTGTATGAATTTTTGTGTGCGGATTCTTAAAGAATACACTTAGGTTTATTTGATCCAGTTTTATAAACATGTAGATGTATGTATTCTTTTGAATCTCATCTTAGCTTACTAGAACTCCAGTACAATTGAATAGAAATGGAGATAAAAATGAAAGATAATTTTTAAGGAAGATCTTCTAATGTTGCACCATTAGAATGCTTGTGGTAGATTTTTAGTGTTGCCTTTTATTAAAGAAATTCCTACTCTGCTGAATTTTTATCATGAATGGGATGGTTTTAAGAGATGAGCATATGGGTTTTGCTTTAGTTTCTTAATTTGGCATACTATATTAACAGATTTCATAAAAAGCTGACATTTGGCTTAATTTCTTATTTTTGCATTTTCTTTGCCATATTTCTTTGAGCCTTGCAACTACTATAGGGCTGTGAGGAATTCTTAAAATTTCTTGCACAGACTAGGCAAATAGATTGACATGACTGATCATGACTTTCTTTACTTTCACATGTCATTATCTCAGAAAGAGAATGATTTCTTAGCAAATTGTGTCCTATCTGCCACATTCTAGTACAGTTACAAACAATGGAACTAAGGAAGTCACTCCCTTCCATCCATTTAATTCTAAACAGCACCCTATGGCCATTCCTCCTTCCATTTTCCTAAGAGAGGTAAAAAATAAAATAGTGAAAACCCAGGAGATCTCTGACACTGTAGGTGAGAGGGCATGTGTATTGGATTTCCTATCCTGACCTTCAGTCACCTTCATCACATCCCCACTTAATTAAGGAATCATAAATAGGGGCTACATCTCACAAGTATATTTAGGATGAGAGTGAATTCTGGGAAAATTTTTTGTGGTGAGAGCCCCTGAGATGACTCAGAGAGATTCAGGGGAGGCGCCTGGGCTGAGGAGTTTAAAAAAGCCTGATTTATCCAGGTTGTTGCCATTGCTGTTTCTGTGTGCTATGATTTGTGTGTAGTGCTTTAAGCTTATATCAATTTCAGTTTTGCTTTTATTTTTGCCCTTGTAAACTTCTGGCTCTGAAGAGAATGAGCTGGAATGAAGCTTGTTACAGAACAAAGGCTAATAGACTTAGAGGGCACTTACAAATAAAAGCCTTAAAGTTGAGTGATATAAAGGTTATATGAGATTTAGGGTAATTTATATATTTATGTGTGTGTTAACATTCAGATATATACTGTCTTCCCAAAAGTCCTACTGATGTTGTTCATGGATAAATACACACTCATGATATTAGCCCAAATGCTTTTTGGTTTATATAGCTTAACAATGGACTAATTTAAATCAGTTGGTAAAAGTAAGTGCCTTTGAAGTTGGTGACACATTTTCCTTCAGGTTTTTATGATATCAAAAGTGGTCTTATGAGTACAATGCCTATTGACTGTATACAATGACTTAAAATATTATATAGATACAATTATAACCAATCCAAAATGTTAAGTATTATGATTGGTTCTCATGAGTTATTTGTAAAGATTGTTGAGGTAACTAGGGATGATAACACATCTAAATAAATATTAGTAATATATTTAAGTTGGAAATAACCAAAAGGTTCAGTTTTCCTAGCCCAGACTCAACTGTTAGAATTCACCATCCATCTGCTCCAACATGGTGACCTGGTGTTGATGAAGACCTGGAAAGAGGACAAACCATAGCTGACCTGGGAAACCCCCTATCAAGTATCACTATACTGAAGTCAGGGGACCCATAGGGAGCAATGGGAGGTATCGGGGTCACCTGAAAAACTGTTAAAGCTGAACTCTAAAAAGAGAAAGAACAAGAGCTGATTCACTCTTTGGAAGCTAATTTGGATGGATTACTATATAAAAAAAACTAGAGATTGGATTGGGAGATTAGGAGCTTGGAAAGGGTTTCTTGACTACCCCATTAAACTGATAATTAATATAACTAAAATCACAGCTTCTCTAACTTTGAGATTTGATTCCTGCCAAGTACTATCCTGTAAGTCTAAAATGTTGCAGGATCAGACGCTAGGTAGGCTTGTCCTCATGGTTGAATCTAATTTGTCTCAACTAAAGGCTACCCCAACTCACTCCCTAATTTCCAGAGCAGTGATCCTACAATGGTAGAAATAATCTAAATAAAAGATGAGGTAGGATATAAAGAGATGAAAGGCTAGGTCAAACAGGTAAAGTTTTCAGCTCAGTCTCTTAACAAAAATGACTACTATGTATGCACCATGGCAAGACCACAGGCACAGGTGGCTCCTTTGCCTTCAGGAGGAATACTGATCCATGCATTACATGGTAGTCTTATAGCAGGACAAGGATGCCTAGGAAAATGAGACTTGTAAACGTCTGTTGCTGCTGTTCCCTGTGATGCAGGAGATGGACCTGAAGGTCACTCCCTTCTCCTTGGGGAATGTGTTACTCTTCTTGACTCTCTAGGTGGGCAGAACAATTCACTGAATCCATGGGGGACTTGACTATCTGCATCTACGTCTGTCATGTCATGGGTGGACCATGCACCTACTTTTCCTTACCATTCCCCGTGTTTGGTGGTTCTGTGGGAAAAGGAACCTCCGTAGTTCATTACCTCCAAATCGGACCAGGACTGTGCCTTAGTCCAGCTGTCCGTTCCCTTCAACCTAGCATTCCATCAGTTCCCAGAGAAAGAGACTTCTCAAACTCAGAGATCCTTACCAGGATCCTTTGATCCTCACATATATAGAGAGTAAGCCGAAAAATGTATAGACCCTTCAGCAGTTTGCCATACTAATAAATGTCTGGAAGGTAATCGCCACTGCTTTGAGTGCCTCTTGTAATTGTAGACACCAAAGGGTACTTGTATTAATCTTATGATGTCTCAATAAGTTTAGTATTAAAGTACTGATACAAGTTTTTCTTTTCCTGATGTATACATTTTTTTACTCAATTGGGGTACCCAGAGGAGTCCTCAATCAATTTAAGGCAAAGAATCAGATAGCTATCAGGTTCGTGTCAGTATTCTTTTGGTTAATAAAAGCATAGATTGGATAAACTATATTTATTACAATTAAAAAGATTTATTAACTCTACAAGAGATTCAATTCAAGGCATGGCTAGCCAATTAGATGCAACTAGCTGGATGGCTTGGGAAAACTGGATTGCTCTAGATATGATATTGGCAGAAAAAGGGGGTGTCTATGTCATGTTAGGAGGAAAGTGTTGCACTTTTATCCCTAATAACAAAAGGGATCATCACTAAGGATTTACAGAGCCTCTCAACTTTAGGTAATGAACTCACTGAAAACTCTAGAATCTGTGGTCCCTCTACAGGGTGGCTAGAAAACTGATTTTGAAAATGCAAAGACTTACTGGGTTCAGCTCAGAAATCCCTCAATATTATGGCTGGAGACTTAACTGTCATAGAGTGCTGCATCATTCCTGGTGCCAGAGACCTGGCCCAAAGAATTGAGACTGCTCAGACTAAGAAAATATCTGTGGCCTAACAGTGACATAATCTCTTCCAATTAGAGAAAAAGAGTCAACTTAATGTCTTATGAAGAAAATAAATTTCCATTAGAAAGATTTGAAAACTCAAAAGTTTGAAAAGGGGACCAAAGATCCTATAATAAGGAGAGGGCGAGACTGTAAGAAGTAAAAATATTTTTGATTGGCCCATATTTCATTAATGACGCTTATAAACCCTGAGACTTAGCTCAGTCAGCTAGTAGACAAGGACACACAGGCTTTAGAAAGACTCATCTCAGATAAGGTTCTGGGGTAAGAGATAATTGCTAACCAAGTTTTCCCAAATCCTGGGAAGCCAAAAAACTAAAAATAACCACAAAGAGAAGTATAAAGGGGAGAAGCGATAAGAAGGGAAGGGGGAAGGGAAACAACGGGTGTGAGATGAAATAGACGGCTTGAGAGAGACTGAGAACCCCAGATCCTAGGCCATGGGAGTGGGGAAGGGACTTCTGAAAGTTAGGAATAAAAACAAAGTTTCTCAACTAGGGTGTGCCTGTGTGTATAGATGCCACACTTATAAGATTATATGGATTAAAAGCCTTGATTTCATTGCCTCTGGAGTCCAATTTCTTTTTTAGGCTAGAAATAAATTTATTTCTTACAGAACTGTAAAAACAATTATGAGAATGAAAAATTGGATCACAGAGACTATAAACTGGGAAATTGTATGTTAATTCCTGGTACAAGTTTAGTATATTCAGCCACTGTTTAAGTATATGAGTTCAAGGCTATGTATTAGAGCATTATTCATAGTAACAATAACTGGAAACCTATGTAAATACTTATCAACAATCAGATCATTGAACGTTGGTGGTATCTCCAAAATTTAGAATGTTTTGAAGTCATTATAAAAAATAAGTTTGATTTATTAGTTAACTTATGAGGTGGGCATTCATAATGTAGTAAGAGGAGAGAAGGAAGATATGGCAAGCAATAATCCTATTTTTAATACTAAGTTAGAATTGCTTCTCGGCCTTTTAGCTAAGATCAAGTGTAATACTAAATTAGAAAGAAAAAGGAAGTAGAAGAAAGTCATGAATAAATAATGAACAGATTGTTTTCAATGATTTTGAGGGTGAAGGATGGTAATTGAAGGTGAGAGGAAGACGGATAAAGTGAGACTGTTTTTAAAAGAAAGGTCTTTCTAGTGCCATAGGGAGAAATGCTATTCAATGATTATAAAATTATACACAGGGACCGATAAATGCAAAAAGAAATTCACGAAAGAGGGTTACCATTAAAATGTTAAAGTTGTTTATTTTCAAGGTAATGAATTTTAAGTTTTTTCATATTAAAGATTAAATATTAATTTTCTTATTCTTTTATTTAATCAAGAGAAGATATTTAAAGGCTACTTTGACTGTAAAAAACCACTACGAAGCTTCTCAGTTATAAGGAACAGGAAAAGGGGTCATATCAGAGAAACTGCAATGGGCCTTGGTCCCCTGTGAGCCATGACAACACCAGACTAATTAGAGAATAAAGACAGGAAAGGAGAATTAGGGAAAAGCCTGGGTTTGGGGCCTGATCAGTGCTGCTCTACACAGCACACACAAAGGCACTCTGAGCTTGACACTATTGGGTTTGTACTCTGAGCTTTGCCACTATTGATTTAGAGGGTGGCAATAATCCTAAATTGATGAGGATCTTATAATCAGAGGAAGTATCAGATGACCCAAACGGGGTGGTGGTAATCCTGTGATGATGAGGATATCATGCTGATGAAGATTTTAGGTCATGAGGAGTTTATGTTGGTTAGGCTAATATGACGAGCAAAAACATTCTTACAGATATAGATGGGATGAGAAGCTGATAAGGAATTTGTCTATGCCCAGGTGAAACCTTTCTTTTTGTATTACTACTAGGTTCTCAAAGAATCAGGATGTCTTAAGCTGATGTAATCTTGCCCTTGAGTGTCACAGAATCACAGGACCATGGAAGCCTCAACTGTGACCAGAGTCAAACTGGAGTTAAATTTTGGCATTGCTGGCATGCAGGTGAGAAGACTAGGCCTCAGACAGCCCTAATCATAATTTAATTGTGAAATGAATGTTTCCCCAAATTATGTAAAATGGCTCCCAACACTCAGTGATGCTAGTGACCCTCCTTCTCATCCCACCAGTATATTCCTTATTATTTTAATAAGTAGAATGTCTTCTGGGCCCATGGTAAAGCATGGGTTTTCTAGCCTTACATAGTATTTTTTAAACCTTAATATATGCTTATGAATCTTGATTTCCTTTTTCATTATTTGTCACTTTAGTTCTGAATTTCTGTTTCACTAGTGTAGGCCATTGTTCCTCCAAGCTTCAAAAAAATATCCTTAGCAGCTTGTTAGTGCTATCTCCCAAGTATCTAAAATAGAATGTCAATAGCATGAGCAAGTGTACCTCCTGTAAGGCATGGTCACCTTCCTTTACTGACACACCCAGCCAGCATTTCCATAGCCAGGTTGTGTCATGACTTTACCCTATTGATTTGGTGGTGAGGTGGGGGAAGGAGGGAGGTTCTGAAAGCCAACTGCAGGACAAGCTCCCCGACAGCAATAGAGACAATGAGATCCTTATATAATAGAAGTGTTCTGGCAGTACTTCACCATCAGCAACAAGTTAGGCACAACTGCTGTAAAGAGCAGCAAGGTCAGAGTAGCAGCCAGGGAGGCATGACCTTCAGAAAGCTATGTAGTTAATTAAATAACATGGAGTTCTTAGAGACAACATAGGTGAACTGCCAACAAAAGTATTGCTTGATCTTTACAATCAAAACAAATCAAGGATGGGTAATGAGAGAGGCTGAAGACAGTTATCTTTTTTTTTTTTTTTTTTTTTTTTTTTTGGCACTGGGGATTGAACTCAGGTCCTTGAGCTTGCAAGGCAGGCCACCAAACCGCTAAGCTAAATCCCCGGCAAGACAGTTATCTTAAACAAAAATCATTTTTTGGATCTCAGTCAGTTTTTATACCCAGAATTTCTTGGCTGAAGTAGAAGTCAGGTCCCCAAAAGAAAAGTCCTCACAATACTATGGAAAGTGTTCAAAATCATTGTGACCCTTGCAGCCCTTTATCAAAGAGACAGATGGCAATTTACTCAGGTAACCCTGCAGAATGCAGAAAGGAGAATACGTCAACATGTTGTGGTCTTTTGGATGTAGAGTCCAAGTTGATACTGAAATTTGGGGATGTGGATTCCTTGAGGAAGTCCAGCTCATAGTGGGGGCATTGAATCCATGGATCGCCCAAGTGAGCATTTTCCTAATTCCCAAATGTATAACAGAAGTGCACATACTTAGTAGCTGGCAGAATTCCCACATTGTTTCCTTCCTTGTAAAGTAAAATCTATGTAGTAGGGGGGATAAAAACTAAAAGGGAATTTCTAAAACTGCCTTCCAATGAGCCACGATAGGAAAAATATTTTCTTTTTAGTATATCCTGTGGGGTTGGGGGATAACTTTATTAGTACCATCCTTAAAGACCTAAGGAATACAGGGATGGTGGTTTACTTCAAATCTACATTTAATTCACCAGTCTGGTTCTCATCATTTGTGTCCACGGTGCTGGATATGTTATCATTACAAGGGCAATGCCTTAGGTACATGGTGTTCTGCTATTGGGCTGCCATACCTATAAAAACCAAACAAAAAATGAAAAACAAAACAAAACAGAAATAGTTAATATCCACTTAGTATGGATTCCAGTATATGCTCTTAATAGTCTTGCTTCAGCATAAATTGACTTTCTCACGCTCTGTGAAAACAAAGTCTATAAAGAGCAAGCCTGGGCCAGGAGTGGTGATCCATGCTTGTAGACCTAGCACTCTAGCAGGTTGAGGCAGGAGGATCATAAGTTCAAGCCTAGGTTGGGCAATTTAGCGAGGCTTTGTTTCAAAAATTTAAAAAAATAGAATTTGTATTTTTCTTTTTTGAGGAAACTGCCAAACATTTCCATAGTGGTTGTACAAATTTACATTCCCACCAATAATGTAGAAGAGTTCCTTTTTCCCAAAATCCTCACCAGCATTTGATGTTGTTGTTGTTGTTGTTGGTGGTGGTGGTGTGTGTGTGTGTGTGTGTATTGTTGTTGTTGCTGTTGTTATTACTGCTGTTGTTACTACATTCTTACTGGGGTAAAGTGGAGTCTCGTAGTTTTGATTTGCCTTTCCTTAATGGCTAAAAAAGATGGACATTGTTTTCAAGGTCTTAGTGGCCAATTGTA
>NW_022900950.1:50331573-50386335 GCF_012274545.1 Fukomys damarensis | reverse complement strand
TATTTTTTTTTTTTTTTTTTTTTTTTTTTTTGAGAAGTAACTATTTATCCCAGTTTTCTGCTTTTTGATGGGAGTCATTTGTTTGGAGGGGATAGATGGTTTTCAGTTCTTTGTATATTCTAGATATTAGTCCTTTATCAGAAGAGTAGCTGCAAAATTTTTTTTCCTATTTTGTAGGTTGTCTCTCTGTTCTGTTGATGAATATTTCCTTTGCTGTGCAGAAGCTTTTTAATTTGATATAATTTCATTTGTTGGTTCTTTTTTTTTTTTGTACCGGGGATTGAACTCGGGTCCTTGCACTTGCAAGGCAGACCATGGAACCGCTGAGCTAAATCCGTGGCCCTATTTGTTGATTCTTGATATTATATCTTGTGCTATTGGAATTCTGTTCAGGAAGTCTTTGCCTGAGCCTATGACTTTCAGTATTTCCCATTTGTTGTCTTCCAACTGTTTCAAGATTTCCGGCTTTTTAAAATATATCTAGGTCTTTGATCAATTTGACCAGCTATACTTCTCCTGAGTGTATTCCCAAGAGAGTTAGACATTTTATTAGTGGTACATGAATGCCTATGTTTATAGCATATTATTTAAGTACTAGAAACAGCCTAGATGCCCTTCAACAGACAAACACATAGAGAAAATGTGGTGTAAATATACACAGTAGACTATTATTTAGCCATAAAGAATAATTCAATCATGTCATTTGCAGGAAAATTGATGGAACTTGAGACTGTAATGTTAAGTGAAATAAGTCAGAAACAGAAAGTGACACATCATATGGTTTCTCTTATATGAGAAACTTCAAATATAAATAGAGTAAAATAAAGGAGAGATGATAGGAAGCAAAAAGAATTTGTAGAGATAGGGTAGGTTAGAGGGGATGGGGTGAGGAGGGTAGGGTGAGGGGTAATGGGATTGAAAATGATGAAAATATGATATACACTTATATTAATTCCCCCAAATGAATGCAACTATTATGTATCATAAATACGCATGAATAAAAAGACTAGTAAAAACTAAAAAGGGGCTGGTGACACAGCTCATTGCAAATACTATGGCTTAAAAAAATAATAAAAAAAATAAGGCTATCTGGGTACCCCAGTCCACTACATCAATGACATCACATTAATCTTGGACCAGATGAGCAAGAAGTGACCAGTTACAGTGGAGGCCTCAGTGAGACATATGTGCTTCCAAGGTAGGAGATAAAAGGTGAATGCTACAGATTCAGGGAAATTTTAGGGGCCAAAGGATCTTTGATAGGCTGGGACATCCTCTAAAAAAAATACAAGTGATTACCTCTTATACTTTGTATATACCATCTCTTGTTTTTGCTCCAATCCCCTTGCCTTCTCGGTCTGTGGTTGTTATACATGTCTTTATACATCAAAACTGGACAGAGGAGAATTACAGAATGCCTAGACTTGTCACCTGGAAGCTGAACATAATCTTCTCTGTTGTGTTCATTGTGTGAGTGCCACATAGTGGTACCTGGTAGCAAATTGATGATTTCTGTCTGTTTTAGTTACTTTTCTCATTGCTGAGACAAAAATAGCAGACACCCAAAGTTCAAGGAGAAAAGGTTTATTTAGTTCACAATTTGTAGAGGGTTTTGTCCATAATTGGCTAGGCTCCAAGGCAGGGTGGCATGGCAGACAGACATGGCAGAGCAGAAACAATTCATGGTAGGCAAAAGATAGCAAAGCAAGCAAGGGGCAGGTACAGCTCTTTCTATCCCTTTAATCTTACCCAGGTTACTTAGGGCAGGTAGCACTCACACTGTTAATGTTAGAGCCCTTGATCCCAGCATTGCACCATGAATCAATTCCAGTGCCACACACTCTAGATCCAGCCACCTCTGAAAAAGCCTCATTTATGCCACATGAGGCTTGGGGAGAGCATCTAACCACAAGCCATAACACTGTCCCTTCCATTCTAAGTACAGGTTCACTTCTCCTGCTGGCAAGACTTCTGCCAGCATCACCATACGAGTGCTTTAGAGAGTTTGGTCCACTGATGTAAGATCCCACATATAACATCGCATCTTATCAAGGGACCTACTTTAAAACAAGAGAGGTGCCCAAATTAACATGTTATCACGGGATCTGCTAGGGCTATCACATCCCATATTTCCTAGAAGGTGCTAGCCTGATACAACAATTAGAATGCATTGTCAAAAAAGTCAGTTGAGGGGCTAGCTTGGAAAGGCGTGACATCTTGCAGGCTATGATACACACTTTAAATCAACTGTCAGTATAAGATGTCCTTGCTAGGTAGAGTACATGATTTCAGGAACCATATTGAAATGGCTCCATTTACCATCATTCTGAAAAATCTGCTTGGGAAATTTTTACCTTCAATCTACCTATATGGGCTCCATGATATTCAAGAATTCTGGTTTCCTAAGGAGGAATGTCTTCCCCAGGGGCAGGACAAGAGTCTTATTAAACTGAAAGCTGTTGCTGCTACCTAGCAATTTCACTCTTCTCACTTGGACAGATCACCAGAAAGGAGGGATGGTACGTTAGAATGGGCAATTGACCTTGATCATCGGGAGGATACTAAGGTCTGCACTCACATGGTGAATGTGGCAGGGAAAATTGTGTTTGGCACCCAGGTGACAAGCCTAGACATTCTGTAAAATTCCCTGGTTTAATTTTTGATGTAGGCAGACAAGTACGACACCATGGTCCAAGAGGGCACAGGGATTTACTGGGGGTTAGACCCTTGAGTCTGAGGGTCTTTATCAGTCACCTAGGTCAAGACAAGTGTTAGCTAAGGCAGAGAGGAAAATAGAATGGGTGGTGGAGGAGCATTATAAGTATTGGATAAGGTATCAAGAATAGCCATAGCTGTGGAAGTTCTAGTTGATTCCACTAATGTTCTTGCATGTTTTATCTGAGAAAGGAGACCAACTAGTATGCAAGGACTGCTCTCAAAGCAAATTTTATGAAGCACATTGATCTGAGTGGCATGGTGGGTGGACTACAGATGTCATAATCAGCCTAGAGCCCCATCCAGGAATAAACACTCCTTCCCTCGTCTCTGGTAGGGTTGGCAGCTGACATTCTCAGGTGAGTCCTTCTCTAAGACTTGCCACTAATGAAAGAGGGGAGTACTTCTCGAGTTTATGCTACTTCACAGCCATTGATAGGAGTTCCAAAGGCATGGCTGCTTGCCCCAGTTTGAAGCGATTCTTCAGAGAAAGGAGACTGCCTTGAGAGGTGGGACTTGATAAAGGAAGGGGAGATGAAATGGCCTAAGTGCAAGCGCATACGTGGACAGAGCTCAAGGAAGGGCAAGTGATCCAGTGGAGAGTAACACGGGGCTCATACAGAAAGGCACCAGGAAATAAAGCCAGGATGAAAGACAGGCTAGGATCTGACCATCGAGGAGTTTAGATTCTGGGCTCAGGATTATGGCCTTACTTTCAACTTAATCAGGCATCATTCTGGGAGTTAAACAAAAAAAATGGCAAACTGAAATCTCTCTTTTCAAGTGAAGTATAAAGAAGTGGAGGTGAATATATATCGGAATTTTAGAATGAACTTCCTGACAAGGTGCACTCGTGATGAAATGCCACGATTTACAAGGCAAATGAGGTCTCCCTTGTTCTAAGAGGAGCTGAATTTCAATCCCATGTAGATGAAGTCCTATGTTGACTAGAAAATAAAATGTCTGGGGAATTTTCTTTCTTTTCGCCATTATCTACAAGCAAGTTGTTCTTTCTTTGGGAAAAATTATTAATTTGATTAACCACCTTCCCAAAGGGAATCCACTGACTTGGATGCTACTTTGAAATGCTTAGAGGCCTTCTTATTCAGTCCTCACAAGGAAGGGAGATTGTTATCATTAAAAACAATGAACAAAGAATGTTGAGCGAACAGTAATAAACATGGGAAAAGCCTAATATATTAAAGGAGGAGAAAATATCAAAATTAGTTAACAGAAGAAGAAAGGCAAAAATATCTTATACAAATATGACTTTCTTAATGAGAAAAAAATGCAGAATTATAAAAATAAATTGGTAAATCCTAAGAACTAATATTACAAGGTTAACAATATTCAATATGTCCAAACTTAAACATGGACTTGACTTTCTTACTTGATTTTGGCCAAAGTGCCATCATGATAGAACTAGCTCACTCTGTCAAATTTACAATTTCTGAGAGGGAGTTTCATGACTGTGCCCCCTTACGGGGGCAGGATAAGACTACACAAAGTAGGTGAGATCATGGGCATGTACGAAAAAGATTAGAGGAAGAGGTTGTTTTCCTATAAAGAAAAATAAATTTGTCCAGAAGCATACCTCTGGAACTTTCTGGTAAGGAACTATAACCCAATACAGTAGGCAAACAAATTAAAAGTCTAATTTAGGACTTTGTTTTTGGCAACAATTCACTGCGTCTAAGCCAATTACAGGCTACCATCTGATCAGACCATGTCCAAATAAGGCAAAGACAGAGTTATAACCAATCAAGCTGTTTCTGTACTTCACCCTCACCCCATGCTGGGGATTAAATCTAGGGCCTCCTTAGGCAAGTGCTCTACCACTAAGTTGCATCCCCAGCTCTGTACTTCACTTCTGCATTCTGTTTATAAAGGATTGGAGTTCTCTAAATTTCTGCTTCCAAAGCCTGCTCATTTTGCAAATCATTCTTTGCTCAGTTAAACTGTTAAATTTAATTAAAGTTTTTCTTTTAACTGCATGGACTGAGATAACTGAATAATGCCTTTGTTGGCACTGATATTCTGATTTCTGAATTGAGGCTGCTTGCGTTTTAACATGACCCTAGGACTGTCAGTGACTTAGAACTGGGCTGAAAAGCCATGGAATTTTCTAACTTTCCATGCAAGAGCAAGGAAAGATAACCCCAATTATATAAAATTTGTGGGACAATGAGAGATGAGAAAGATGTGCTTTGATCATATCTCTGAAGTTAATCACTTGAGAAAAAATTCTTGTCCCCAAAACAGAATGAGCAGTACAAGCACAGAGAAATAAAAGATCTGTTTATATGGGGGGGGGAATACACAGAGAGAGAAAGAGACAGAGTCAGAGAGGAAAAGAAAAATAATAAAGGAAAGCAAGCCTTAAAGAGAATGAACAAACTGCCTAACTTATGGCTAGTAAGCAACGGATCTGGGATCCAGCTACATTCTTCTGTAGATCCTGACTTTAATACCCATCCCCTAACAATGTGATTATGCTCCACCTTACACTTAGAGAGCTTGCATTCCCTTCTGAGTGTGTATGTCTTTAATTCTACTTAATAAACCTCACAAGAAAAAAAGAAAGACAGAAAGAACGTGATTATGTTCATCAAGGTCCGTCCCTGCTAGGGGTTCCAGGAGAAGGTTCACACTCGCTGTAGTTCTGAAGGATTATGTTACATTTAAAAAGCTGGCAAGATGCTTCTGAACAATGGAGCATAGCTCAAGGCTGCAATTTTGTTATTGCATTACAGTGTTTTAGGACCACTGGTGGTCTCTTTTCTGAGGTGAAAATAATATATCAATAGAGACAAGTGAAAGAGAATAAACTGGTCTCCAGGTAGCCAGACAGTATATGGATTCAACAGAAAGAACACTTTTGGGAGCCTATTAATAATTCAGGTACCCTTTATCCTCTGCAATTCCATCTCCAGATCCTTTCCCTTCTTAATTTTTCTCACTTTCTTTTTCTAAATAAATAGTACCAGCTGACAGGCTACACTTCGGTAATCATTGCAAAGAGAATAAACTGGTCTCCAGGTAGCCAGACAGTATATGGATTCAACAGAAAGAACACTTTTGGGAGCCTATTAATAATTCAGGTACCCTTTATCCTCTGCAATTCCATCCACAGATCCTTTCCCTTCTTAATTTTTCTCACTTTCTTTTTCTAAATAAATAGTACCAGCTGACAGGCTACACTTCGGTAATCATTGCACAATACAAATTCATGGCTTTGTTTACAAGAGCCTTGCTAGTTTTTTTTTTTTTTTTTTTTACCATTTATACTGTTTGGCTTTTAAAATCAAGTGCATGTGGCAGTATAGGTTTTTTTTTCTGTCTTTCTCTTTGCCAGATGGTATTTATGCCTTTTAAAAATTTTATATTTTGGTTGTCAATCCTGAGCCTTTCACTGATGAGATTTATCAAAATGCACCTACAAATCAGTCACTGAGAGACTGCCTGAATACAAACTGTTATTAGAAAAATGATCATGACAAGAAAACAATAACAAAAAACAGCTTTTGGAAAAAGCCACACTGTTAGTTCTTTTCAGAAGGGTTTATATTCTTGCACTGAGAAATAATTTATCAAAGGTTGTCACTCTGAATGAAATTAGATTTCCCTTTCAGCTTCAGTAATAGGTCATTTACTCACAGAAAGATGAGTCTGTTATAGTATTTCTAGTGAAAGCACAAAAAAACCCTAGAACTCAGACATGTATCTGTCTGCAAAAGGCAATTGTCTCCCTGACACACACACACACACACACACACACACACACACACACACACACGGAGGCCTCCACAGCACACACAAAGTATTAAGCATTTTTTATGTGATAATCTTTGCTTAAGTTATATTCTAATTCCTCTCTTTGAGCATAAGTATCAGTCAGATTTCAGAGTACATGCTGAAGCAAAATTTAGTTAAAAAACCATGCATGAGGGAATTTTTCACTTATTTCTTCACTGTGTTCTTTTTGTTTATCTCCTTCATTTGTGTTATACAGATTCCCACTAAGTTGCTATACATTTACTTAATTAGAAGATACAGAAGCTCTTTCAGTGTGTCTTGCAATGGCTTATACTACCTAGGAGTTCAGTTCACTATGGGATCAAAAGGGCAGCCTGACAGTGAGAAGGTAGTACCTCCTGTAGTCACAGCCACTTGGGAGGCTGAGGCAGGAGGGTTGCTTGAGGCCAAGAGTTTTTGGCCATCCTGGGCAATACAGTGAGATGCTGGCTCAAACAAAACAAAACAACTTTTTAGGGTGCTAGTGCTGGCTGGCACTGAGGTCATATGTACACCTGCTGTAGGTGAGGACCTTAAAGGTAAGCGCCTTCAGCCCTCACCTGTCCTGCAGACAATCTTCCCAAGCAACTGTATTCTCAAATTCACTGTGACTAAATCTGACTTCTCTTCAATCTGAGTCCTTTCCTAATTTCTACTAGAGGCAAGGTTATGTACATGGAGTTGAAAGGAGCAAAGGTGGCTTTGGATCCAAACTCTAGACTTCTTGTTTGCTCTTATGATTTATTCTTATGAGGATTCAGTTTTCTCCTCCATAAAATGTCCAAAAATATTCCTAGCATGTGCTGGGTTCCTGGGAAGAGGGACCCCTGCAGACTCAGTTTGAGGATCCCTTGAGCTCAGGAGTTCTGGGCCAGCCTGGGCAACTCAAAGAGACTGAAAACAAGCAAGCGAGCAAGCAGAGTGACTTGTGCCTATAACCCCAGAGTTCTGGGAGGCTAAGGCAGGAGGATTCTAAGTTGAAGGCCAGCCTAGAAAATTTGGTTACTTAGCAAGACAGTCACAAAATTAAAAAAAAAAAAAGGGATTAAAAAAAAAAAAAAGAAAAGAAAAGAGGGGTGGGGTGAGATGGGATGGGGTGGCTGGGGTGAAGGCCTTGGGTTCAGTCCTGAATACCATAAAAAAAAAAAGAAGAGGATGAAGACGAAAAGGAGGAGGAAGAAGATTCCTAGTGTTTACAATTATAGGCATTTAAAAAGATAACACTGCTAAGCATCTAGCTCAGGTCAAGGAGCAAACACAGGTGCTAAATAACCACTAATTTCTGCTTTCCACACTTTCTCATCTCTTTCAATGATTCTGCCATGACAGTCATCACTTTGGACATTAGTGCTACCAGTTTTCCTCCTTCAACTGCCCTTTACCTTAAAGACAGTCATCAAACTATAGAAATAAAAACTAGCAAAGACCTTAGAAGTTGTACTCATCTGATTTCCGGATAATGTAGGGACCTAAGTCACTATTTATTTTCACAATTTTTACACTCATCGATACTGAAACAACCACAATTTATTTCGCAGTGGAATTTGTGGCTTGATACTTGACAACCATATTGAACACAAAGAATCAACAACTATTCAGTGATCAAATATGAGCACATTTTGGGCTCATAAATTAAACTTTATTATCTGAACTCGTGTCCTAAGGTTGTTTGTTGTTAAAGGTCTTTGGTAGAGCTTTCCCTGTCTCTGGTGTCCATGCATCCCTCCTTTCTTTGCATTTCACTAGCATAAGGGAGGCTTCTGTCTCAGAGACAATTAGGAAAGAAAAGGATTGCAGAAGCCACTCTAAAGAAAAAATAAGACAATTCCAAAGGAATCAAAATCAATTTTTAAAAGGCCAAAAATAGCTAGTTAATTATCTACATTCCCTGAACCCTGAAACTCTTTACTCCATGTATTATGTACTCTAAGATAGTTTATTTTTATTTATTTTTTTAGGAGAGTTTAATTTTGCTTTTGTAAGTAGTTTATGGTAGACTATCCTAATATGATTGATCTACTAGGCAAAATAAGAATTAAATATATGTATTTATGTGTTCATTTCATATTCCATGCTGAATAAGCACACATGATCTGAATTTCCTATTTAATATCTTTACTGTCTTTTCCTGTATTTCACATACAAAATGAAAATTAGTGATCCACAGTTAAATGTTTTATACATGATGACAAGAAATATAACTCACATGATAGGGCAGGGTACAAATAACTACTTTTACAAAAGATTCCGTTTCTTTCATTTCCATATATGCACTGAATATATTTATCACCCGGTTTCTCCCAGTAATAAAACTGAGCCAGAAATGAATAAGAGACAGTGATAATCTCTTGTGCTGAAGCCCACTTATTTGTCAGAGCAACGTGGCAAGGTTCTGGCCCCCATACTTTCACGTTTTGCTCTGGGTCCAGTACACGGATTCAATTCAGTGTGAGGCAAACAAGTGCGAGAAACGTCTCAGCCTAGGGTTTGAGTGAGTTACCTCTGAAAGGCGAAGCCATGCTGCTTGCAGAGAAGGATGACGGCGACAAGGACTCCGAGGCTAAAACGCTTCATCCCAACTGAGATTTGCCCCACCACAGAATTCTCTGAAGAGAAAGGCCTGGAGGGTCGATCGCAGAAGAGCCGTCTGCACACACTGGTTAAAATATAACGGACGTTCCACCTCATTCCTGTGGAGCATTTGACTCAGCTTTCAGGCTCACTCCAAAAAGAGAACACACAGGAGATGACTGAAGCTTCAAAGTGGGAGTGTGGTGAGCATTGTGATTAGTTGAGGCGAATAAGTAATTAGCTGAGAACATTTAATACCTCACAGACGATAAGGCCAAGAAGAGACGTATAATAAGTAAAATCTTATCTGGTTCTCTGAAGAACCAGAGGAATTTTTTTTAAACAAGACACATTTTATTTATTTATTCATTTAAGTTTATTGGCACATTTTAGATATGCAGTACAGTTACATTCATCATTGGGATCTTGTACCTTTACATGATGTGTCTTGGTTCTTATTTTTTCCCCACTCCCTGGCCCTCCCTTCAGCCCATCCTCCTGTTCCTGTTTACAAAGACTTTGTTTCCATGTTTTTCCTTTTCTTTTATTTTTTCTTTTCCCTTCTTACCTTTCCCTACCTCTTCCCCTTCTCCTACTCCTTTAGACCTTTTCTTCCTATTACACAAAATCAATTATACATTTTGATCCTTATTTACACTTGTAGTTTTTCACACCAGAGAAACTATTTGGTATTTACACATGTGTGTCTTCTTAATTTCACTTAAGAGTATGGCCTCAATGTGCATCTACTTAGCTATGAATGACTCTAGTTTCTCATTGTTTATGGCTGAGTAGTACTCCATTTTAGAAAAAAACCACAGCCAGGGAATATTGATTGATGGCTCATAGAACACATTGAAGGAGATCTTTACTGCTTGCTGCTGTCTCTTTCGACATTTTTCACTTAGTGAAGACATGAAGTTGGGGGGTGTTCCTCACATGTGTGGCTAATGTAAGGCTGAGAAGCAGAGGTTATGTGGAAGATTATAAAATCCCCAGTACAAATATTTTTCTTCACCATATGGAAGGATAGACCCACTACATGAAGGAATACTGTGGTGTGTAGGCTAGATTGATCAATGAAAACAATGGATAGCTCAAATTCCTATTAATTTAGGGAAAGTCATCATAATAGCTTTTGTCTAAAAGCCTGCTACTCCTCAATTTGAAAGCAGCATTATAAAATATTCTGTTAGTACAAGGCTGCATCTAAACTCAGTGAGGGGACAGACTCAAGGTTCCCCTGCCCACAGTTCTATAAAGTTTTTGAATGTTCTTGAGGTCAGGATGAAGATATTGGCAAAGTAAATCAGCTTTCCCCAATGAACAACTAAGAGGGAAAAGTCAGATTTCAAACTCTCCGAGTTTAAAACTATTGAAACAAATTTGATGGATTGAGGTGACACCCACTGAACCTATATTTTGAATAAAAAAGAAGAGGAAATAAGAAAATACATGTTTAGCCAGACGTCATGGTGCATGCCTGTAATCCCAGCACTCAGGAGGCTGAGGTAGGAGGATTGCTGTGAGTTTGAGACCAGTCTGAGAGAGAGGGAGGGAGAGAGAGAGAGAGAGAGAGAGAGAGAGAGAGAGAGAGAGAGAAAACATGTTTCTCTGATCATTTGTGGAGACACACACACACACACACACACACACGCAGAGGACAGAGGGGGAAATTGATGAGGTTGGTCACCTATAGGAATGCGGAAAAGATGAGTAAGAATCAAGAAATGGGAGGGAGAAAGTTTTTGAGTAAACTTTCTGAGTAGGTCCATGTTTACACATATTCAAAACAAATATGTTTTAAAAATGAATACAAACAAAAGCAAATGAACTTATGATCCAAATGAGTAACATGAAAACACTGAAACAGAGAACTAGCCCAAGTAACTTTTAGCTTTTTTAAAGCACTAAAGGTAATTGAACATTTAAATGTTATCATATACAGATAAATTTTATCCATTTTGTCCTATTTTGTGTTGTTTCCTCAAAAGCATAAAAATTAATACATTGTGTTACATTTCTTCCTGACAAAGAATATTTCCAAATGCCCTTCAACAAATGATTTTTATGTAAATATCCACATTTTTCAAAATTAATCTGACTGTATGCTGAAAATCTGTGCATTTCAATGGTGCACCTCAATAAAAAGAAACAGAATGCTGCTCACTGCTGCCTTAGACTGGTTTATAAGTAACTGCTTGCTTGCTGGAGACAGAGGAGTAACTAGAGTCGACGTTTTTAAATCAAATAAACTTTTCACACTCTGTACTATCTAACACTAACTCTATTCTACCCTCACTTTTGAATGCTGCTTTTAACAGTGCAGTGTAACCAATGCTTTTTGTCCTTGGCATCTACTTTATTTGGTAGGACTCTGCTATTGTGGTTGCCTTCCAGGTAAGCTGTCCTTCGTACTTGATGATTTTTAAGACATTATCTATATCTTTAATGCATTACTCTGATCTAGATGTGGATTTACTTTTTATCTTGCACTTTTAGATATTTCTCCAATTTTGGGAACCACTTTATTATTTCTTCAGCTAGTGTATCTCTGCTCGTCCCTTGTTGGCTTGGGGCTTCCAATGAACTTCTTTATCTCCTTTCATGTCTTATAACTGACTTTCTGTCTTTTTTTTTTTTTTTTTTTTTTTTACTTTTTTCAGCACAGGAGGTTGAGCCCAGAACTGTTTTACGGAGCTGCATTCCAGTCCTTTTTATTTATATATTTATTTTATATTGAGATGGGGTCTTGCTAAAGCATGAAGCCCATCCTGGGCTGGGCTCCAACTTTCCATCCTCCTGCTTCAGTCTCCTGGAGTGCTGAGGTTACCACCATGCCCAGTTTATCCAGCTTACTGTTCAATCTTTTATGGATAAAATTCTTTCTGATTTCTCTCTGTATCTGTCGGTCTCTTTCTCCAGTTTTGGGAGTTGGACTCAGGACCTCATGCATACTAGGCAAGTGCTCTATCAGTTTTATTCTCAGACCCTCTTTCAGATCTCTTGAGAATCCTTGTTTTAAAGTCTATGTCATGCTTCCCTATACAGTTAGTGGTTTGCGATGAATTCATGTTCTGTGTATTGCTTTTGTTAGTCATCTTGCTTGGCATTTGATTTCTTCTGTGATTTGGAACACTGGTTTGTTTCATTGTGAGGAGAACATCTTCTTTTGGGTAGAGAATCTTGAGTTTTCTTCCTGCATCCAAACAGTCTTTATGTAGAAGACAAATTAAATCCCAATACAACAGTTGATATGAAGGCCCAAGTTCCTAGAATGGCCAAAACAATTTAAAGAAGAGAGGACAAAGTTGGAGAACTGAGATTTCCTGGCTATAAGGCTATAATAGTTAAGTCAGGGTAGAGTCGGCATAAGAAGAGTCCAGAAACAAATCAGTGGAACAGAACAGAGTCTAGGAATTCATCTGTACACATGAGATGAGGTGATTTCCAACAAAGTTGCCAAGATCATTCAATACAGAAAGGATAGTACTTTTAGCAAACGGTGTTGGACAAATATGATATCTGTGTGCAAAATAACTCATCTGTAGCCACACTTTGAACCTTATAAATAATTCAGGATAGATCTCAGGCTTAGATAGAAAAGCTAAATTATAAAACTTTCAGAAGAAAATATATGAGAAAAGATTTTGTGATCATTAGTTAAGCAAAGATTGTATTTTTTGGGTATGACACAAAAAGTGCAAATGAGAAAACTAAAAAATTAGACTTCAAAGTTAAAACCAATTGCTCATATTTTTGGTTTCAGAAATTAATGAATGAATAAATTAATTTTGATAAACGGGCTCTACATAATTCAGGCTGGCTCTGAACTCACAGAGAGCCTCCTGCCTCAGCCTCTTAAGTGTTAGGATTAATGCACCCCTATTCCTGGCAGCACTCGGTCATTGAAAGACATTGTTAAGTAAATAAAAAGATAAGCCATGAGAAAATGTTTTCAAAACATGTATCAGATGTGGTATTTGTGTCCAAAATATTTAAAGAATATGTGTAAATTAAAAATAAAACAATCCACTTCAAGGAAGGATTATACAGACACTTTACCAGATATGTAAATGGCCCGTGGACACACACTCAACATCATTCATTATTAAGGAGATAAAAATCAAAACTAAAATTCACTACCATGTGTCTCTGGCGTGGTTCAAATGAGAAAGGCCGACAACGAAGTAACGGTGAGAAGGAGGAGCAGTTTGAGCTCTTCTGTGCTGCTCACGAGGGTGCCAAATGATAGAGGCTCTTTGAAAATCACTTTGGTGATTTTTAAGAGTTAGAGCCTTATGGTATATCCCAGAAATTCTATCCTAGATTTTTAACCAAGTGAAAAACAAATATTTGTCTACAGAAAGACCTGAATGTCAGAGCAGCTGAGAGTTCAAAAAGCAAATGTCTGTAGCAGTTGTATTCATGATAGTAAAAGACAGAAATGAAACAGTCCAAATGCGGAACAATCAAGCAACCGGGGAGTAGAAAAACCCACTGTGATACATCCATACAATGAAATGCTACTCACCAGTAAAAAAGAACAGAGCATTGATACATACCTCAGAGCACGATGCCGTGCAAAACTGGCTATGCATGAAAAGATTGAGATTGTATCATTTCATCTGTTCCATACCCTAAGAAAGGCAAAACTAAAAAGACAATAGGTAACTTGTTGCCAGGAACTGGACCTACGGGGAATGGCTAACCTACCTGCAAAGAAGTCCAGGAGAATTTGTGGGAGGGGTAGAAATACTTTTTACTTCAATTGTGGTAGTCGTTACACAATTGTATCCTGCCAAGAGTCCTCATACCTGACATTTACAAGCTGAATTCTATTTGGAAGAAAAGGAGGGACGAAGGAGGAAAGAAGGGCCGAAGGCTGGCAGGAAAGTCACTTGCTTTGCTCTCCTCTCTCCTGGATGCCTCTCTGTTAGTCACGGCGCCTCTGGCGGGGAGGGAAAATAGACGTTGGATCCGAAGGGCTTCACCCCTAGCTGGGGGATCGCTTGTCACTTGCAAACCTCCTGGCCTCTTGAATTTCCAGCTGTTTCTTTCGAATTAAAAAAATCAATAATAACTTTTTACAAGAAAGCTGTGGTGAGGATAGGGTAGTGTGACGGTGAACTGATTGCGGCAATTTGAGTAGAAACGCCGAACTAAATTGGATCAGCACAGTTCTGGCTGCGGCTGAAGTGATTCACTGACGACAAAAGACCCCGTGGGTGTGAATGCCACCAACCAACAGGCTTGCAGCCTGAATGGAAGGAAAAAGGGAAGAAGGAAGGCTGTTATCTGCCGTCTTCACCTTCACCCTGGACATTGTCTCCTGGTCCTTCAGCCTCCTGATCCAGACTCACGAGGGGCACTGCAGCGAGCTCCCGGCCTTCATCTAGATTCTCCACGTGCAAACAGCACTTTCACACTTTTCCACACTGATTCTGTGGGTGACCACTGTAAGCCAATCTTGTGAATTTTTTTTCTCTCATTGAGTTTATCGGTACTTATTAAGTACTATGTACTTAAGTACATAGTAAAGTTGCATTCATCATTGGGATCTTGTACCTTTACATGACAGGTTCTCATTTTTCCCCTTGTCCCTGCCCTCCCTTCACCCCCTTCTCCCCTGTTTACAAAGACTTTGTTTCCATTTTCTCCTTTTCTCATATTTTTCCTTTCCCTTATTTCCTTTCCCCTACACTTCCTACTTCCCTACATCTTTAGCCCTTTTCTTCTTATTTCACATTATCAGTTATACAATTTGTATCTTAATTTACACTTTTGGTTTTTCACAGCAGAGAAACTATTTGGTATTTACACATGTAAATATTTCACATGTAAATATACACATGTATTTATTTCACTTAAGAGTATGGCCTCAATGTGCATCCATTTTCCTATGAATGACTCTCCTTTCTCATTCTTTATGGCTGAGTAGTACTCCATTTTATAGAAAAACCACGTCTTCTTTATCCAGTCTCCAACTGATGGGCAGTTGGGCTTTTTCCAAGTTTTAGCTATTACAAACTATACTGCTATAAACATGGGTGTGCATATATCAGTGTGGTATGATGCTTTTAATTCTTTTGGAAAGATACCCAGCAGAGGGTTGTAAATTCTTATATATTTGTATATCTTTCATTAAATCTGTTTCTCTAGTGAATACCGATTGATGAACCTGAAAGTAACTGGGGAAAACAGGTGCTCATTGCATCTTACTCATATTGAAAAGGTAAAAGAGGAAGGAATAGCCAGAGGCCTATGTGTGTTTACCTAGATCTCATCTTGTCATTGGGAACAGCTAATCTTCTTCCACTGTTATTTTCTGAGAGTTAATTAATAAGGTACCTCCACAAAGGCAATCTAAGCCCAGTGGATTTATGTGACTTAATCAACCTAGCTAATTTGCACAGTGGTTCCCAAATTAATTTAGAATACTAGGTGGCAAAAATAATATGGTAAATATTTCATGAAGAGTCATAACCCTCTGTCTTTATTAAGGCCATACCCATGAAGGTAGCTTCAAATTGGAGCAGTGTGAGAATCAGGGCAAAAACCATAGTGATCTTGGCTAGCCTCAACGTGGATATGCAATTCAGGCTTGTTGTTAGGTAAGTGCTGAGAGTTAATTAATTTATTGCCATTTCATTATGAGTTCAGATGGAATTCAATTTTCAAGCTTCCCTTTCAAAATTATTCTGCCATTAAAGCTGTATAATCTTGGGAGGTGTGGAAGACATATAATTGATTTTTTTTTTCTCATCACACATTTTCTTTCATGGTTATTCATTGAAAGTGAACCAGTCTTATAATTTACACAAAGTCCTGGATTATCTGGCTTCCTGTATTTCTAAGGGAGATGAAAGATGATGTCATCCCAGAAGCCATTTCAAAGGGAGAGTTGAGGCCTGACTACAAAGAACTTGATCTCCTTACTGCCACTAGCAAGACTGGGCCTGAGACCAGAGGTACCAAGGAGGTAAAGTTACCTGGTGCCCTGATGGGCAAATGTTTGTTGACTGGATGGTTGAGTTGTAAACAAAGCAAGGCTTCTTTTTGGAGCATCCCCATGCTTTCATTGGCCTTTTCAGAATGACTTTCCTTTCTACTGTTCCCCCTCCCTGTTAAGATGCTCCAGCTATTCCTGCCCTCTGGAGCGATACCCCAGGCCACAGAGCAGCATTTCTGAAACTTGACAGCCTGTTAAAGTCACTTGGGGATCTTTGGATCTTCCTTGAGCACATGTCAGATTAAATATGTTCGAATCTTGGGGGGAAATATAGACATCAGCATTTCTAGAATTTCTGAGATGGTTGTAAAGTGTAGCTAGGGTTGAGAATATCTCCAAGGGTGATCTGAGTCACAGGCCGCAGAACCTCTGGCAGACATCGAGTCTCAAGTTGGGATATGGGACATTTGTTGCAACAAGCTTCCCAGGTGCCTCATTTTATGTTAGATTTCATATAGCTTTAGAATTAAAAATTGCTTGCATTTTAATTCTATAAAAATCTCTACTCTGAAAATGATGTATAATAGCTACTAAACAAAATTCTTACCACACTGGGTGTGGTGGCTCACACCTGTAATCCCAGCAATCAGGGGGCTGAGGCAGGAGGATTGCCATGAGTTTGAGGTCAACCTGGGCTACATAGTGAGTCGAAGCTCAGACTTAACTGCATAGCAAGACCTTGTCTCAGAATAAAAACAAAAAACAAAAACAAAACAAAAAAAACTTATTTAAATGTAACTCAATTTTGATGTGTCAGATTGTTATAGGACAGGGTTCCTCAAAGAGGATGTAGGGTTCTCAGCTTGCCCTACTCAGTTTGAGTAGGTTCTTGACTCATCGTAAGAAAGAATCGCAGGACTCATCAGTGAGAGGCATAAGCAGATTTATTAGGCTAAATAACAGAAGCACATAATGGTTGGGTATGATGCAGGATGCCTGTAATCTTAGTACTCTGGGAGGCTGAGGCAGGAGGATCACAAAATTTGAGCCTAGCTTTGTCAACTTAGTGACTTAGAGATGCTGTCTCAAAGTAAAAATTAAAAACAGGTTGGGGTTGTAGCTCATTGAATAGGCCCTGAATTTAATCCCCAGTACAAGAAAGAGAAGGAGAAGAAAGAAGAGGAGGAGGAAGAGGGGAAGCAGGAGGAAGAAGAGAAAGTAGTGGAGGAAGAAGTGGAGAAAGAGAGGAAGAGGAAGAAAAGAAGGAATGGGAAGAAGAGGAGAAAGAGGAAGAAGAAAAAAGAAAGGAGAAAAATAAGGAAGAAAAGGACAGGGAGAGAGAGAGAAGGGAGCAAGGGAGTGGGAGAAGAGAGAGAGGAGGAAGAGGAAGAAGAAGAGGAAGAGGAGGAGGAGGAAGAGGAGGAAGAGGAGGAAAAAGAAGAGGCGGAGGAGGAAGAAGTACTAGAAGTAGTAGTGGTAGTAGTAGTGGTAGTAGTAGTAAGGGCTCAGAAAAGAGTTCAAGCCCTCGAGGGGAGATGCACTATGATCTGAGGCACATATCAGTCAGTATTTACTAGAGGAACCGATATAATACAAGATATGCAAATATATGAGAATTTATAGATTGGCTCATGCTGGTGTTCACAGAGTCAGGTGTGGAAGAGTACAAAAGGTCAGTCTGCCCACTGGATCCAGTCTGGAGCTCCGTGTGAGTCGGTATCAAGAGGCCGAAAGGTCTGTGATGGAGGCTGGAGAATCTGCGCTGAAAGCCGGGAGACGGTGTCCATGGTGAAAGCTAAGACTGGAGCTCCTCCACAGGCATCAGAAGCAACCCTTCCTTCTTCCTTTGCCTTTTATACCATTCTGGCGACCATCTTCCCTAGCGTGGGTCTTCGACGCACAGAACTGCGCTGAGCGGATTTAGCTGGGTGCGACTCAAGTTGATGCAATCAGTCAGCAGGATATTTACGTGGTTTGGGGCATCCTGGATGAAATACGGTGCTTATTTCTTTGAGTAAACCAATGTGTAAATTCTTATGTATTTGCATATCTTGTATCTGTTTCTCTAGTAAACACTGACAGATTTACCTAGTGTCTGTCTCCTTAAGGTCAGGCTGCTCCTTAGGCGGCTAAAGCAAAAACTGGCTTTATCCACTAGGTGAAAACGCAAACCATTTGTGCGTGTCTGAAGTTCAGAGATAGTAATGGTAGTTTTTTCTTTGAAAGTGGAAGTCTGTGGAATTGATGGGCTTGTAATATTAATACAGGCCAAATTTATGGATTTAGTATATCTTTAAGACTTCGGGGCATTCATGAAGGAGGAACTGGGAAGAAAAGCCTAGGGGCAAAAAAAGGCACTGTAAGCTTGGTAACGTTGCTTGTGTCTTGAAGATGTAGTTTTCTTAAAATTACAATTCCCTTGTCTCCTTTCTACATATCTTTTTTCTTCTATCTTCCCTCAAGCTAACATGAGAATTATCTGCACTTTTCCTTGAATTGTTACAGTGAGATAGTGGGTATTAACTAGATTATCTGTTTTTGTGCCTGGCATAAGACAGATTATTAAATTAATGTAGACTTCTGACACGAAAAAACATTTACACAATTTTCTTTTAGTCATTCATTCATTCACAGACTCACTCAGAAAATTCTGCTTTTCAGAAACAGGGAGAAAGGACATTGAGTAAAGAGCCATCTTTAAAGCTAAGGGTTTAGTTACAGTAATTTGATTAGGAAACTATCAAAGTGACTGGATTTCCTAAGAGGGATCAGTCAACACTGCTCATGGTTATTCTGAGCATGAGACTTTTGGATCTTTAGGCTGGCAGGGACATACTGGGTTTTTAAAACAATGTCAACTTCACCAAGCGAGTACTGCTGGCCCTTATGCCAAGCCTTTTGGTTCACTGGTGTGGACAAAGAAAAAGGGTCAGCGGAGGGCCAGGGATTTAGCTCACCACCCGCATTGGAAGTGCAAGGTCCCGAGTTCAATCCCTGGTACCAGGGGGAAAAAAAAAAAAGGTCAATGACAGTAGGTACAAAAATCACTCATAGGCCCAGGAGCTATCCCGGGGATGCTGAGGCACATGGCCTCATCCCTCATGCGGTAAGCATCAGTTTGAGATGAGCTGGTCTAAAGTGGACTCAGAGTTCATGCAGTCTTTACAAGAGATCGTAATTATGCACCCGAGGAGAGACCGTAAGTGTCTGTGTGTGGGTGTATGCCCACGTGTCTAAGTGGATACATTTCTAGATTGGTTGAGACTTTACAAGGTCATCTAATCCAATCGATTGCATCACATAGGCTCAAATGTCACAATTTCCAGGCAGACAGCAATCCATTCTAGTATAAAACATTCCAAACAAGTCTGTTTCACAACTTTTCTCACAATTACTTCTGTCTGTTTAGCATCACTCACAGTCAGGACATGTTTATTTTTTTTCTTTTTATGGAGTTTATTGGTACAATTTAGGTATACAATACAGTTACGTTCATCATTGGGATTCTGTACCTTTACATAATAGGTCTTGAATCTCATTTTTCCCCTTGTCCCTGCCCTCCCTTCATCCCCTCCTCCCCTCCCCATTTACAAACACTTTATTTCCATTTTTTCAGTTTCTCATATTTTTTCCTCTCCCTAATTACCTTTCCCACACCCTTCCCACTTTCCCTACATCTTTAGCCCTTTACTTCCTATTTCACATTATTAATTATCTCATTAGGATCCTGTGTACTATCATAGCTTTTCACACCAGAGAAGCTATTCGGTATGTCAATTAAAGAAATCTGTATGAACATTAAAAATAGGAAATCCTAAAACTAAAAAGGAAAGCAAAAGAGAAAAGGCAATGATGTAAGATTAAAATAATCCTTAATTCTGGAGATGAAAATGGTCCCTGAACATATTTAAATTGCTTCTTGCTCTTGTAGTCTTATCTTATTCTTTTTTTCATTATTTATAGAATATTTTATTAGTTTCTATATGAAACCCACATAGATATGACCTTACATATTTAGTACGATGTGTTACTCCTGTACACATGGAAAAAAATAAAAATTTTAAAAAATGAACATTTCTAGACCAATATGGCTGTCCATTTCTGTACAAAGCCAACTCAACACAGTAAATTGGGATGACTTTTTCCAAAGTTGGCAGCACCATTAAAGTTTCCCAAAATTCAACTTATATATATATATATATGTATATATATATTTATACTTATATAAAGACTAATAATAGCAGTATGTTATGCATCGATAGCAGCAACTTTTCCAGGTTCTGCAGTAATCTGAACAAAATTATAGACATTCAGCACATTCCATTAAAAAAAACAAAACAAAAAATACCAAAGAAAAGAATAATATCCAGAAAACAGCACAGTTCTGTTGCTGTTGTGGTACCTGGCACCATTTTTTTATTAGCATCTTAATCATCATCTGGAAAGAGAACATTCTAGAGTAATATCATTAAATGTAGCTCTGATAAAGCATGGTCCCTACTATGTATCATAAAGCAGGTATAAGATATTTTACATTCATAGAGGTATGATATAGTACCATCCTACATCAGTAACACTAGAATCAGTTTTGGTTTGAAATTTACTTTGTCTGCAAATAAGATTGCTGCCCCTGTTTTTTTCTGGGCTCCTGTCACATGGAGAATTGTTTTCTATCTTTTCACTTTCAGTATGGGCTTCTTTTTTGCACTAGGTGTGTTTCTTGCATACAACATATTATTGGATTTTGCTTCTTATTCCATTTGCCAGTCTATTTCTCTTGATTGGTGAGTTGAGGCCATTGACATTGCTGGTTATAACTGATATGCACTGACTTATTATTGACATGTTATTGGCCTTTTGTTGACTCTTTTTACTTTTTCACCTTCTCCTTTTAATTTCTTGCCTTGCCTATTTGATTTGCTCTGTTGGGCCTCGTGGTGTTGCCTTCATTGTCTTTTTCTAGGATCGTGTTTAGAATTCCTTGTGGTGCTGGTTTGGTATTCATGTAGTTTCTCAGGTGTTCTTTGTCGTGGAAGTGTCTTATTTCCCCATCCATTTTGAAAGAGAGTTTTGCTGGATACATCTGTCTAGGTTGGAGGCTGTTCTCTTTTAGTACTTGAAGTATCTCATTCCAGGCTCTCCTTGCCCCAAGGGTTTGTGTTGAAAAGTCTGCTGTGATTCTGATGGGCTTTCCTTTATATGTGATTTGTTTCTTTTCTCTTACTGCTTGTAGTGTTTTGTTCTTTTGTTGGGTTTCTGGGATCTTTATTATTATTTGTCTAGGTGTAGATTTTTTTTGATTGTAGCTAGTTGGGGTCCTATATGCCTCAGTTATCTGAATGTCAAATTCTTCCCCTCTGTTTGGGAAGTTTTCTGTCATTAATTCTGCAAACAGCTTTTTTAAGTCATTTGTATTTTCTCCTGCTACTTCATGTATTCCTATCAGTCTTATGTTATTCTTCTTTGCATCATCTAGGAGTTGTTGGATCGATTTCTCATGATCTCTTACTGTTTTTAAGAGACCTCTCTTTTCATGGTCACTGACTGCAATCTTATCTTCTATATCTGAGAGCCTATCTTCGCATTCTTTTATTCTGTTGCGTACACTTTCAATAGAGTGTTTAATCTCCTGGATATCTGTTTGAATCTGTTTTATGGATTCCATTTCTTTCCTATGTTGGGCGTTTATTTTTTCCATTTCTTTCTTATGCTGGGCCTTCATGGCTTCTATCATGGTCCTGAGCTCATCTATTTTTTTGTCAGTTTCTGCTCTAGAGTCTCGAATCACGACTTCCATTTTGCTCACTATCTCTATGGTTATCTGGGAAATTATTTCTGTTTTGAATTTTTCTAGAGCCTGATTGATCTGTTTTGTTACTTCCTGTGCTTTGAGTTCAGGGTGTCCTGGTGGTTCACTATCAGCCTTTTCATTCTCATTTGCCCTACTGTTTGCCATTGGTGAACTGGAAGTCTGTCCTTGTGTCTTGCTTAAGTGTTTTCTCATTTTAATTTTTGTTGTCGGACTGTCCTTGGTTTAATCTCTGAGTTATCACCCAAATCTTCCTGATATGGTTGCGCCCTAGCTTCTGTGTCTCTAACAACCCACAGACATTCTCATCTTCATAACATCAGAGAAAACAGCTCATCAAATCAACCGCAATGCTTTATCCCACCTGATACAATCAGCAACACATTAAGATCAAGCACAACTTGGAAACTGACCACCTGTGGTAGTCACTAGTCTATCACCCTTAAATCATTTGAATTAAATTGAAATCAAGAAGCAGTCCAGAACATGTCTGCAGTGAACACAATTTCACTATAGTGTATTTACCATTTAATGGCTCAGACAGAGCGAGGATGCAAGTCCCCTGGTCTCAGTTAGCTGATGGCTGAACCCCATGACACTGTCTGACCTCGGGCTGCAAGGCCCAGATTGAGTTCCCCAACCTTCTGAATGGTTGAACTCCACAATGTTCTATTACAGGTTTCCCACGCCCTTTCTTTAAAGATGTTCAAAGTTGGGAACTCAGAAAAATGCCCCTGATGACCACCTCTGCCTCTGCATAGTGGGTCCAAAGACTGGCACAATCAGGAGGTCTGAGAGTGTGTGTGGGGGCACTTATGGGGGTTCAGGGGTGCCCACGCGGCTTCCTTCCTGGTGCTTGAGCGATGGTGGCTGGATTGGGAGCAGGCATGGCTCTCCTCAGGACATGTTTATTTATAACAAATATAAGTCAGTTTCTAAACAAACACTGAGCTCTTAAGAATCTGGAGATGCGCTTGTCTCTGTAGGGTATACTGGCATCTGTAAGTCATGGTTCCTGCCCACTTTTCATTCATCAGCTTGAGCTCTTCCACAATTTGTTTTTTTTTTTTTGGTACCAGGGATCAAACTCGGGTGCTTGCGCTTGTGAGACAGGCGGTGGAACCACTGAGCTAAATCCCCTGCCCTCTTCCACGAAGTTTTGAACCTTTATTCAGAATTGACTTTTCCTCTAAGCTCATATCATACTGTTCTTCATTTATAAATTTGTTATAGCATTGGTCACATTCTGCTTTTCATTCATGCGCATTATCTCTTGCTGTATTAACAAGCTTCTTTAGATATAAAATGGAGACATTGGGATCAGCTGAACCATCCGTCCAAGCTTAGGGTTCTTTGTAAAATACTTTGGGGAAACTAAAGAGAATGCATGTTTCCTATCAACATTCCTACGGCAGAAACTTGTTCAGTACCTGTTCAGTAAAAAAAATAACATTGTGTGTTCGAGAAGTGAGTATACCATTACTCACTAGGCCTCATTTGCTGTGGCAGAAACATTGAAACAATCTCAATCTAAAAGGTTTTTTTTTTAAACCAGGGATCAAACTCAGGACCTTGAGCTTGCAAGGCGGGCATGGCACCATCGAGCTAAATCCCCATCCCTCTAAATGGTTAAATATTGTTCAGCACATTTCTACACTAGAATGTTTTGCACTTGTTGAAAAGACTGAGGCAGATCTATAAGAACCCTACAGAGCAATCTTCAAGATAGAGTGGTGAGATGCAGAACGATGTATATGCTAATATTTGTATTTAAATGTATGAACAGTGCATGGTGTGTGTATAGAATATTTCTATGGGGATATAAAAGAATTTGGTAAGAGCAGTTGATGATTAGGGCAGGGAACGGGGATTGGGACAGTGGTCAGTTGATGAACTAGCTCTCTTGGAATCAAGAGTCCTATATAGAGAGCTTGATCATTTCTGTGCCATGAATATCCCCACCATGTCAATTTCAAGCTAATGATTGTTTAACAATAGGTGTCCAAAATTCACTTGGCTCCAATAAGCTGATTTTGGTTAGTTTCAAAGCATACCACCAGGCACAGGAGTGAGGGGTGATTGAGTTTCTACTGTAGGCCTTTTAGTGCAATTTAAATTTCTTGTGCTGTATTTGATCATTTAAAATGAAATAATAAGATTTTAAAGTTAGAAAATTATTATGCTTAGGCTCCTATATTCCTTTAGTCCCTTCTTAAAGATAGTCATAGTTTTTCTTGATAATACTTATTCTGCTCTCCTGTACTTGTTCAGTCTTTTTGAGATTCAATACTTAATAACAATAGTTAATATTTATAATGTCTTCATGTGTAGGAAAGGCAGTTATGTCCTTAGTATTGAAGCTGCAAGAATGTTCAGACTAGGAAAAATCACCCTCAAAAATGAGCCAGTGGTTGGAGGAAAGATCGCCTCTTTAATATTTGATTCTGGAAAAGCTGCTTTCTTCATGTTGAACATTGAACCTGGACACGTATCTTTTACCATGCACGAACCAAAAATCAAAATGGATCAAAGCTCTAAACATTAAAATGGAAATGCTAAATCTGCTGGAACACAGAATAGGTAGAACGCTTGAGGACATAGGAGTAGGCAAAGACTTCATGAACTAACCCCAGACCGATGGGAAGTACTACAAAGGATCAACAGCTAAACCTCATCTTATTAAAAAGCTTTTGAATAGCAAAAGAAATCATCACACAACCCACAGCATGAGAAGATATTTTTACCACGTATTCAGATAAAGGACTATTATCTAGAATATATAAAGAACTAAAAGAACCAGACCTCCCCCAATTTAAAGACCCAACCCAAAAATGGGCATCTGAAAAGACACTTCTTAGATGAAGAATTAGAACTGACAAGCAAGTATATAAAAAAATGTTCAACATCACTGGTTATTCATGAAATGCAAATTGAAACAATGCTGAGATTCCATCTCACTCCAGAAAGAATGGCTGCTATTAAGAAATCAACCAATAACAAATGATGGAAGGGCTATGGGGGAAAAGGAAACTTTCTGCACTGTTGGTAGGAGTGTAGACTGGTACAACCACTGTGGAAATCAGTGTTAAAACCAGAGGTTCCATTTAACTCAACTATTTTTCTTGGCACCATCCCAAAAGAATTAAAAACATCATACCACAGTGGTATATGCACACCCATGTTTATAGTGGCACAGTTTATAATAGCTACATCTTGGAAACAGCCCAAATGCCCATCAACTGATGGATGAAAATGTGGTTTATACAGCGGAGTAGTGCTCTGCCATAAAGGATGAGCTTCAGACACTTATAGCTAAACGGATGTGCCTTGAGGCCATACTCTTAAGTGAAATAAATTGGACATACATGTTTAAATACCTCATTATTTCTCTGGTGTGAGAAACCGACAGTGGAAAGGACTAAAATGTATAATAGATATTGGGAAATGGGAAGAAAGTGTTCAAATGGGAAGGGGAACGAGGGAGGAGGGAGGGAGAAAAGATGGGACAAGAAAAAAAGTAAAAATAGAAGAAACAAATGGAAACAAAGCTTTTGTACATAGGGAAGGGAAGGGTTATTGGGGAGGGAGGGGAAAGGGATAAAATAAAATTTGTTTAAAAAGTAATGAGCCAGTGGTATTGGGGCATACAGCTTAGGTGCAAAAACTCAGTTTCCTGTATCATTATTTAATAATATGTGAGGTTCCTAATTTTTAGTGGTTCAGGGTTTTAAATATATATGCAAACTCTGCAAACATTAAGGAATGTATGTTTTAAGCTAAAAAGAAAAACAAAACTGTTTCCTAGCCTCTATGCAGGTGTGGCTCCTCAAAGTCAAGGTGCCTACCTGGTGGCAGGTCTTCTCTGTCTCAGGAGCCCAGCCTAGAGGGAGGGAACTGGCTGCAGTGGAGTCCTGCCTCATTCCACCTTAAATACACCTTCTCCTGCCAGTGTAAGGCCCAGTCAAGAGGGAGTGGAGTCCCCAAGCACTGCCAACTCCAAAAACGCATTCTCAATTCACTGAAGAAGGCATTCTGTACCAATCCCAGAGTCTGTCTTTATGACCAGAGTCCCTGTGTTTGAGAATTCATGGCTCCACTTTCTTCACTTAACCAGCTGCTATTTATCCTTCGTGTTTTAGCTAAAACATTTCCCTCATTAGTTTCCTGCCATAGGCTTACATCTCACCTTGCCTTCTATACCATGTACAGCACCTTTCATTTTAATTGTGCAACATGTGTTTTTCCTGATCAACTGCATATGATGCTGGTCTCATTTATTTATGGCACATTCCTAAAACCATGCACATTGTTTGGCTTATATTAGGCACTGAGTGCATGTCACTGGAATGAAAGAGTGGGTTATAGTACACTGTTATCGAACGTTCATAAGGAAACATCCAGAGACGCTTGATCTTGGGAACATTTTATTTGGAAAGATTTTGAGCATTATTTTATCTTCATTTCCAATAACATTCTTCCTTCCTTAAGGCAGATGGGGAAAAATCATCTAGGGCTATATGAAGTTCAGGCTACAGTCAAAGCAAACTACTTTGCATTCAGATGCAGCAGAAATACTGGTTATGAGCTGAAAGGAGCCATATATTAACTTCCTGAGCCCAATGCTAAGGAATGGATCCAGGCAATGCATTGCAATTGCTGTAAAAAATGGCTAAGTTCCATTACATAGGACCCCTAAAGAAGATACCTCACTAATGAGCCCATTTACCAGGACTTGGAATCTAGCGTTGGATCACAATGCTCTGCTGCTTTTTTAGCCTTTGGTACATTCTTCTAGAATTGTTTGAAAGTTTTTAAATGTCAAGGTAATTAGCTCCTCCTAAGGAAGTTTGTTGTTGTTGTTTTGCTTTTTGAGACAAGGTCTCACTATGTAGTTGAGACTGACCTGGAACTCACTATGTAGCCCAGGCTGGTCTCGAACTCACAGATCCTCCTGTTGTTGTTTTGCTTTTTGAGACAAGGTCTCACTATGTAGTTGAGACTGACCTGGAACTCACTATGTAGCCCAGGCTGGTCTCGAACTCACAGAGATCCTCCTGTCTCAGCCTACCGAGTGCTGGGATTACAGGCGTGCACCACCACACCCGGCAAAAGGCAGTTCTTATCCAGCATAAGTTCATTCACCTTTGACTTCTGGCTAGGGGTGTGTGTGTGGGGGGAACAAAGGTGCTGTTAATTGGCACATATTGTCCCCTGGAGCAGAGGGGTGGCAAAGCTTTTGCAGTACCAAAAAAGGTAAACATTGATCTTATGGCCTGGCAGCAATCACATAAGCTGATATTGAAGAACAAATGAAAGCTGAGAAGGAAGCTCCCAAATGTCACAGGTATTTAGCCATGTCACGGTAATTACATCTAAGGAGCAAGGCTGAATACATGGAGGCAGCACCGTGAAGGACAGGCGCTTAGGGACAGCTCCACACTGCCCCTTCGTGGCTTTCTTTTCTATTACAACTTCCAGTCTTCTGCCAGAGTTGTTAATCTACCTGAGGGTGTTCAAGGTGCTACATCTGGCCTGAGACTAAGTTGTAGATTTAAAAACAGAGGATTTCTTACTTAATAAAAAAAGCAAAAGAAAACTGATGACATTTGGGACCTTGGTTCTGAGGAAAGGCCTTGATGATGAGGTTTACTTCTGTATGCTGCCGGAGACACCCGGCTCCTCAACAGCCCGACTGACTCATCAGGATGCTCCAAGGGGCCAAGGAGGATGGCAGGAAAACGTGGGCCACAGAGCAGGCATGCTTCGAAGAGGGAGTGGGGCCAAGTCACTGGGAGACGAGGCAGGAGAAAGGGGTAGAAGAGGCTCGTAAAAGATCATATATCAGCCTCAGTCAACAGGTGACAAGACAGGTTCATGATCCCCTCTTCGTGGTCTGCATGTTGAATGAAGAAAAAGGTAGCCAAATGTAACCAGTCTGAAAGATTAGGTCAAGTATTAACACTGCAGTTTCTATCCTAACTGCAAAAGCAGAAAGGGTGCCTGGAAAATAACTTCTTTTTATTTTCTTTACATTTTCAGAGAAGGAAAAAAAAATCAAGAATAAAAAAATATTTATAGGAGCCAAGGTCTTCTGAAAAAAAGTAAGCGTTTTCTGTTAAGTACAGGAGAGGCTACTTGGCTGAGTGAATACGCACTTTTTGGAGTCTTGTATAATGTCACCGAGTTGAGAACTTTGGAATGGCTTGAATGGTCCTCATGCACCCTGGGTGGGGCCCTCAGGATTCAGTGTGTTGACATCTAGCCTGCCTCACGGGGCCTTATACTCTCTTCATCCCTTTCCCCATGAGGCAAGCGAACACTGTCATGACCATTTTGGGGTTCACTTCAACCAGGTCTTCCGGAAGAGCATACACTCTTGCTCCAATTTTCCTGGCCATAGAGATGGCATACCTGAAAGGGAGAAGAGAAGACAATGAAGAAGTGTCTGAAGATCAGTGTATGAAGCGGATCTCCCGACCATGGTTACACTCATCCTGCGGTCAGGACAGAATGCAGGCATGGGGTCACTGGTGACCGCCACGGGCATCCTCCCAACTTCACAGACCCAACAAAGGGCCGGTGTTACCATCCAGCCTCAAAACAGTGAACAATGGCAGCATTTGTCCTTGAAACCCTCCCTAGCTCCTGCCGCTATTTATACCCACACCAGGAATTTTTCTGTTTGTTTTTAAAGACAGGAATGCTCTGTGCAGTTTCAGCTGTCCTTGAACTCACTGCGCAGGTAGCCAAGGTTGGCCTCGAACTCACAAAGATCCTCCTGCCTCAGGTCCTGAATGCTGGATTATAGGCCTGCACCACCATGCCTAACAAGGAGTATTCTCTTGAGCTATACAGCATGGCAGAAAAATAATCTGAGAACTGAGTAAGAAGTTATTCTAGAAAAAGCTTGCAGACTATATTTCAACTACAGAATCCTTTTCATAGAAAAGAAGAAAATGTATCTGTAATACAGTAAGCTCACACATCATTTCTTTTATTCCTTAATTCATTCCAATCTGTGTCCACATATACATGTGTTTATATTACATTAGAATATTAGAATAGCAAGCTTTATATTCTGTATTTTTCATATAAATTATGATAGCTATATTAGATACCTTTGTTTTAGTGACAGTTACACAAAGATAATTTTTATTAGTTGTAATCCACTTTAAAATGAGCCCAAAATACTTCCTGACAGTTCTTCTATTCACCTCACTTGTTCTCTAGCAACCTCTTACTATGGTTACTCCGGAGATTTTCCACCCTACCGAAGGCCCCATTCCTTTCTCCTGAAAAACTTTACTCTTTCTTTATTGATGAAATTAAATGAAGAACGTCAGGCGGGAATAATCCTATTCTTTTCTTATGTCCACTGCTCAGTCATTAGTGGAGTAATGTTGATTTCATTATACAGTGTAGAGGAGAATTACATACAACTCCGGAAGTAAACTTTGGAATAAAATCACAGGCAGTCAAAATTTTGCACCTTGCCCTCATGGGAGAGTCCGTAGGAGCCTGGGCTGTGAAATCAGACTCTGGGTCTCAGCTGCACAGCTTATGACATTGGCAAATGCCTTAAACCTAATCACACCCCTTTGACCAGCAGGATTGAAGGTTTTTCATTTTTTTTAAAAAACCTTCGGAGTCCTTCCCATGTGTTCTCTGGGCTGATGTTCTTCCTGTGTCATCCGCCTGTCAATCTCCCTCTCCTTGTCCTCTCAATCTAGCTTGGTTTAGATGGTATTTGCTGTAGAGCTTCCATGGTGTCCTGTATTCCCTCTGCCTTCTGCATCATCCCTCACACTACTGTAATTCCAGTTTAATGATTTATCCTCTCTCCATTGGATTGTGCTAAATATCCACACACTTTCCAAAATCAGGAACGGAGAGAATGGCATAGTTGGGATTCTAAGGCAGGGATGCCGGGGACCAGACAGTTACCGATTCTAGGCTTTTGTACGGGTTCAGTTGTGTCCCTTCCCCCAAAAAGTTATGTTGAATTTCTAAAGCCAAGTACCTTCAGTTGTGACTCTATTTGGAAAATGGGAAATTGCAGATGTAATTAGTTAAGATGAGGTCATGCTGGAGTAGGATGGGCTCTAATCCAACACAGCTGGCATCCTCAGAAGAAGACGAAAAGGGCCATGGGAGGAGAGAGCCATGTGAAGGCAGAGGCATGTGGTAAGACAGTGGCAGAGACCAGAATGATGTATCTGCAAGCATGTAAATGTCAAGGGTCACTGGCCCTAGAGCAGCTCGGAGAGAGCACGGGACAGGTTCTGCCCAGAGCCTCCAGGAGGAAGCAGCCCTGTTGACAGTGTTGATTCCAACTTCCAGCTTCCACAGCTGTGAAAGTGCTAACTTCTGTTGTTTCAACCGCTCAGTCGATGTGGTACCATGTAAAGGCAGCCCTGGGAAACTGAGAGGACCTGCTCTGAGGAAGGTGTCTCTAGGACAGAGGCTGGTTAACTTCTTCTTCTTCTTTTTTCTTTTTGGTTTTTTGAGACAGGGTCTCACTATGTAGTTGAGACTAACCTGGAACTCACTGTGTAGCCCAGGTTGGTCTTGAACTCACAGTGATTCTCCTGCCTCAGCCTCCCGAGTGCTGGGATTTCAGGCATGTGCCACCACGCCAGGCTAAAACTTTATTTATAAATGTAGGCTATGGGCCTGATCTGGCTCAGAGCCTACAGTTTGCTGACCTTCATTCTAGAGGAAACATTGAGGAAAAAAAAAAAAAACAACCAGGATTTTAAGCCAGAATTTTAAGTTCAAATTCCAGCTCTACCCCTTCGCAGCAAGTCACTCAACCTCAGAAACTCCTTCTACTCACCTTGAAATTACCATTAAATGTGGAGACTAGAGGTGATAGAGCATGCACTTGGCATATGTGAGAGGCCCTGAGTTCAATGCTCAGCAGCAGTACATAAAATGCTGTGTCAGTGAAAAAATAATGTGGAGACCTAAAGTGGCAGTGTGTGACAGCTGTTCTCCAGCTGTGAAGACTCGTGTGAACTTGACCCTGCCTTCCATTTTTTATCCACAGATTCATGAATGGTGTGCTTATATTTGGGCTTTGCCATGCACACGCTTCATTTTGGAAATCTCCTATAAATCAGGGTTAGGAAATTGGTCTTAGGAGACCATAGAGTTACTTAGGAATTACAAGAATATTCCTGGATTTTGTTTCGCTCTCATTCTAACACAAAGAACTTTAACCGGCACTTGTACCACATGTAATGTGATGTTAATGAGAAAAGCAGGAATAGTGAAAAGAAAGTACCCAACATCATGAGCACCAGACTTTGCAACACCCAGCTGCCAGCCGGCTCTTCCCCCTTATCTCAGGTTTATTCACTTACTTTGCATTGTTGAGCTTCTCTTCATCATCCAGGCTTTCTGTCTTCAGAAGCTCATAGTTAATGGAGCCTGGCTGGATGGCATCGATGAGGTCCAGAACGGGAAGACTTGTACTAATCTTCGGGTCCTACATCAAAAGAAGTGGGGGAGGCTTTGTCAACAAGTCCCAAGGTTATTTCTGTTCTTCTTCTTTAAGATGAAATGTATACATCCTTGTCTGGCAGTGCCACAATATCCTACATGGCGTTTCAAATCCACTGTAGTTTTTGCAGGGCTACCAGTAACTGCAGAGAAAACTTACTCTCTGCCAACAGCAGGAGGCATTCTTAAATAATCAATGGAAGGAAGCTAACACAACTAGAGAAAAACATAAAGGTCGGAAGACATCTTTTACCTGCTGTTTACGCAGTAGAGTAAATGAAGGAATGACTTAAAATGAAACCGTCAAGCTGGGCACGGCGGTGTACTCCAGTAACCCCAGCACCCTGGGTGTCTGAGGCAGGAGGATTGCAAGTTTCAGTCCAATGTGGGCAAGTTAGTGAGGCCCCATCTCAAGGAGGGGGCAGTAAGAGGGGGATGGGGGATATAGATCCGTGCAAAGGCCCTGCATCCAATCTTTAGGACGGCAAAGAAAAATAAATAAAAACAAAAACACATAACATAAGGAAGAAGAGACTAATGATGTCAGAAAAACCCACTTCCCACGGGGAGCAAAGTGAGTGACAGGTGAGGAGGGTGCCAGGGGACAGGAGAACCAACGGATGCCCTTTTCCTGGAGGCTTTAGGGAAACAAAACGGCCACTGCCAGGGAAACAGCAAGAGCAACGATGTGATTAAAAAAAACACAGTAACTAGGACTTGCTGGTGCCTCACAGTTGCCCAGTGCTGTCTCACAGGTTATCTCGCTTGATTGTCACCATAAATCTAATCTTCTGGGGGGGGTGGAGCTCTACTTTGTTTTTTTATTTGTTTGTTTTTTTCACTGACACAACATTTTATGTACTGCTGCTGAGCATTGAACTCAGGGCCTCTCACATATGCCAAGTGCATGCTCTATCACCTCCAGTCTCCACATTTAATGGTAATTTCAAGGTGAGTAGAAGGAGTTTCTGAGGTAGAGCTGGGATTTGAACTCTAAATTCTGGATTAAAATCCTGGTTTCTTTGCATTTGATGTTCATGTCTACACTACGAATGCACCTGGGGTGTGAATCACAAACCTCTACGTCATGTGTTCTTTTGTCTCCTGCTCAAGGAGAGGACCATAGTCCTGGGGACCTGGGAGTGCAACTTTGTGTCCCCAGCAAGGCACGGTGAGGGGTGATCACACTTTCAGGAACCGAATCAGAATAAATTCTTAGCAAGAAACAAGATCCAGGAGCCAGATCAGGTGCTAGTTTTTCAAAATCAGTCTTTCTGTATAGGTAGAATAATAGTTTTTAATAACTACCATTTTGATTTATGCTTGGATAATAAAAGAAACACTGCAAAATTAAAGCCAAGGTAGAATCACAATCTAATTTCCTTATTAGCTTTGGCTTCCATCTCCACAGAACCTTTTGAGGAAGAACAAGGGAAAGCAAACTGGGGAGACTGAAATCTTCCTTCCTGCTTCTGGCCCACGGTGTCAAGGAGGTGCTGACAGTCAGAGAAGTGGCTGCACCTGGGAGCAGAGACGGACGAGGGACCAGGATTGTTTCCAAAAGGAACACAGTTACAGCTGACCTCACAGTGTCCGTGAAGAGGAACTTATGAACAAAGCTCCTGGTACTCAGAGTAAATTGGTATTTGGGGCTCCTTCTGGCTTTTCTTTCTGGAAGGATCTGCTCTCTTCAGTCACCAGCCTCCACTCCCACCTCTGGGTCTGCAATGTGGACTGAGCAAAGGCAGTCATGAGGCAGAGCAAAGGTGGCCACTGTCTGGCCAGCTGGTAGCTGGTGGATATACCTGAGACAGCCCTACCCAGATCCACCTCTGCCCTTCCTGACAGGGAGAGGTTTTCATTTTTTTCCCTTAATTTTTAATCAGAGGATTGATATCATGATGCACCACCACACTCACCCTGCCAGGGCATCTCTGAAGGGGTCCCTCATTTTTATAGTTAAGAGATACAGACACTATTATAATATGGGTCTAGTATGGGTGAGTTAAGAAATTTAATAAAATATAATGCTGTTATTAATAAAAGTAGGTTTTGGATACATAGCACAATTGGTTTTTGTAAAACATCACATGGGAGATCTTTTAGCATTTTAGATTTCACCATTAGAATGTTCAAAATCTAAACCATGGAAGTGTGTGCCTACTTAAGAAATATCTCGTGTCACTTTTGTTTTAATCTCATGTTACTTTGAAAGAACAAGGTCTACAGCGAAGTGTTTAAAATAATGGCTTTTAAAAATGAAGAATTATGGGAGAAAGTGGAGAGTAATTTGCCAGTGAAATGGCCAATGAACATCAAAACTACAAATGGGTCATTTTTTAAAAAGTCAAAATGGGAGGGGGAGCCTGGATTCTAACACTGAAGCTCATTTAACCTATAAGGAAAACAATGAGGATAAGCACAGAGCTCAAGTGGCCTCTAACAGAAGACTAGAAATTTTACCTTGAAACTAGAGATGGATGAACTCTTCTCTGCTTCCTTCAGTGTTTCATTTACCCAGCTGATGATAATGTCATCATTGACCTTCTGCCCACCACCTATATCTTCGAGGATATTCAGTGTGTACCTGAATCAAATCAAGAATGATTTCTGGAGATTAAGTTGCTGTGGCATTTAAGAGGGTAGAAATTTTCTTTTCTTTCTAGGTATGTCACAGAAGATCATCTGAACACCATTACACGGGAGGGGTGTAATAACACTACATTCTTTTATAATAAGTTTAAAAGGAAACATGATTGTAAAAGTGAAAAGCAAAGCAAATACCTTCTTTAAAGCACTGGTCAGGAGGAACAAGCAGAAGGAAAGAAATGTGAGAAATGGAAAATGAATCAAAGGACTCCAACCAGTGATACTACGCTTAAAGGAATCATACAACTCAAGAAACAACTCCATGTTTGAACAGCCCCAAAAGTGACAGGATAAAGGGAAAATACAGAGGGATTTATTAAATAAAAATGTTAGAAATACTTTAGCCCAAAGGTAAGATATACGTTAGAAACATCCTTAGAATTGTTGATTTTTTTTTCTTTCTTTTTTTTGAGACAAGGTCTCACTATGCAGTTCAGGCTGCCTTTGAACTCTCTGATCCTCCTGCCTCAGCCTCCCAGGTGCTGAGATTATAGGCTTGCACCACAATGCCTGGCTAGAACTTGTGATTTTTAAAGAGAACATTTATTAAGAAGATTCTTCAAGGGATGGGTAGGGGAAGGGTAATAAGGGAAAAGAAAAAAATGTGAGATAATGAAAAGATGAAAATAAAGTGTTTGTAGGTGGGGAGGGGACGAGGCGGTGAAGGGAGGGCTAGGGTAAGGGGAAAAAATGAGAATCAAGACTTGTCATGTAGAGGTACAAGATCCCAACAATGAATGTAACTGTACTGTATCCCTAAAATGTACCAATAAATTCAAAGCTGAAAAAAAAAAGAAGATTCTTCAACCCTTATAATTTTACAGAGCAGAGATGAGCTACCATTCCCTCATTCCCTCAGGCTACTCCTTTCTGGAAAGGAAGAGAGGCAGAAGTTGAACCACATGTAGGTTTGTTGACCTCCTGGTTCAGGTTTGTGAGAGCAGACAAACTGCTCATGAAAGACCTCCAAGGGCTAGAGTTACAGCATGCTATTCTCAAACTGAGACTCAGGAGGCCCATGACTGAGCCTCCTCTGTGGGGCCTCCCTAAATGAGGTCACCTCTTTGTGAGTGCCCCAGGAGTTTTCTTACATAACACAGTGACTATCTTCCTCCAGTTACTGCCTCTAAACAAAGCCCAATTCTCCCGTGATTTTCCACACAGATGTCAAGTTTAATCCCTGAAATAAGAGCAACGTCTCACTTCTGTGTTAAAACAACTTCCCAGGATTATATGTAGAGAGCAAAAATGCCCTCTGCAACTTTTTCTCATGAGAAAAATCACACTTACTAAACCAGTACTTACATTGGCTCAAAGATACCTCTCAAGTCTCCCCAGATCAACTTATTTCTCTTCATTCTATTTTTCCTCCTTACAGAATTTCTCTTCCACAGTAAAGTTATAGTCCTGTCATTCAAAGTGAATGGGCCTCTCTATGGCCCAAAGAACACAGGTCAAACTCTTTCATGTGGCTTATAAGCCCTTCTTAATTTGGCTCTGCTGTCCTTTTTCAATACATCTCCAATTTGTTTTCTCCCCCCTACATACACACATATACACACACTCATGTTTCAAACATACAGAACCATCAGGAACTCCTAAACAACCATACATCTTCCTACCTCCCATTTCTAGGACTTAACTATGCTTGCTTCCTGCGATATCCTTTGCCTCTAGTGAATTTCAAATCTTCTAAATAATTCTCAGCTCAAGAAGTATATCAATGATTATTGCTAACTCTGTTTAAGACACTTTCCCAGAGTTTTGCTTTATTTATTTATTTTTTGGAGACAGGATCTCACTGTGTAGTTGAGACTGCCCTGGAAATCACTGTGTAGCCCAGGCTGGTCTTGAACTCACAGCGATCCTCCTGCCTCAGCCTCCCGAGTGCTGGGATTACAGGCGTGTGCCACCATGCCTGGCTCCAGAGTTTTTGATGGAGATGTTGTCCACTGTGTCCTCTTGGATAAAGTCCAGGAACCCTATTCATCATGGTGTTTTCAAGCATTAGCAGAGCATGTAGTAAATTTGGGGCATTTCAAGGGTATGGTGGTAGGTGAATGAAATAGAAATGACTTTCTCCCAGGGAAAACAAGAGAACAATAAATACAGAAAATGTTCAGTTTGGGTTGAAAGATGGAACCAACATGCTAAGGAGTAATGAGCATACGAGATAAAAATCCCAGTTAGATTAAAAAATATTCCTAGTTCGAAAAAGATCTTCCTTTGGTTTGTTCATACTGATTACGTTTTATGGCATAATTGGCCTCGGGTTTCCTGATGCTAGCATATGCATTAAATTATTAGCATTTAGCATCACATTTAAGAAATTCAACCCAATGGACTGCTCAGGAAGAAAACACAAGTCAGTGCTTGCTTCATTCAGTTTTCTATATATATGACCCAATGTAAGGAGCCAAATGGAATGTTTTTTTTTTTTTGTCCCGGGAATCTAGCTTGGGTCCTTGAGCTTGTGAGGCAGGCAGTGGCGCCACTGAGCTAAATCTCTGGCCCTCTTTTTTGTTTTTTTGAAGATTTTTTTTTTTTTTTTTTAATCAGGGATCAAATTTGGGACCTTGTGCTTGCGAGGCAGGTGGCGGCACCACTGAGCTAAATCTCTGGCCCTCTTTTTTTTTTTTTTTCCCGGGAATCTAGCTTGGGTCCTTGAGCTTGTGAGGCAGGCAGTGGCGCCACTGAGCTAAATCTCTGGCCCTCTTTTTTTTTTTTTTTCCCGGGAATCTAGCTTGGGTCCTTGAGCTTGTGAGGCAGGCAGTGGCGCCACTGAGCTAAATCTCTGGCCCTCTTTTTTTTTTTTTTTCCCGGGAATCTAGCTTGGGTCCTTGAGCTTGTGAGGCAGGCAGTGGCGCCACTGAGCTAAATCTCTGGCCCTCTTTTTTTTTTTTTTTCCCGGGAATCTAGCTTGGGTCCTTGAGCTTGTGAGGCAGGCAGTGGCGCCACTGAGCTAAATCTCTGGCCCTCTTTTTTTTTTTTTTTCCCGGGAATCTAGCTTGGGTCCTTGAGCTTGTGAGGCAGGCAGTGGCGCCACTGAGCTAAATCTCTGGCCCTCTTTTTTTTTTTTTTTCCCGGGAATCTAGCTTGGGTCCTTGAGCTTGTGAGGCAGGCAGTGGCGCCACTGAGCTAAATCTCTGGCCCTCTTTTTTTTTTTTTTTCCCGGGAATCTAGCTTGGGTCCTTGAGCTTGTGAGGCAGGCAGTGGCGCCACTGAGCTAAATCTCTGGCCCTCTTTTTTTTTTTTTTTCCCGGGAATCTAGCTTGGGTCCTTGAGCTTGTGAGGCAGGCAGTGGCGCCACTGAGCTAAATCTCTGGCCCTCTTTTTTTTTTTTTTTCCCGGGAATCTAGCTTGGGTCCTTGAGCTTGTGAGGCAGGCAGTGGCGCCACTGAGCTAAATCTCTGGCCCTCTTTTTTTTTTTTTTTCCCGGGAATCTAGCTTGGGTCCTTGAGCTTGTGAGGCAGGCAGTGGCGCCACTGAGCTAAATCTCTGGCCCTCTTTTTTTTTTTTTTTCCCGGGAATCTAGCTTGGGTCCTTGAGCTTGTGAGGCAGGCAGTGGCGCCACTGAGCTAAATCTCTGGCCCTCTTTTTTTTTTTTTTTCCCGGGAATCTAGCTTGGGTCCTTGAGCTTGTGAGGCAGGCAGTGGCGCCACTGAGCTAAATCTCTGGCCCTCTTTTTTTTTTTTTTTCCCGGGAATCTAGCTTGGGTCCTTGAGCTTGTGAGGCAGGCAGTGGCGCCACTGAGCTAAATCTCTGGCCCTCTTTTTTTTTTTTTTTCCCGGGAATCTAGCTTGGGTCCTTGAGCTTGTGAGGCAGGCAGTGGCGCCACTGAGCTAAATCTCTGGCCCTCTTTTTTTTTTTTTTTAAAATTTTTTTTTTTTTTTTTTAATCAGGGATCAAATTTGGGACCTTGTGCTTGCGAGGCAGGTGGCGGCACCACTGAGCTAAATCCCCAGCTAAATGGAATCTTCGCTCAGCTTTCTTCATCAGGTGTTCCAAATCTTTGCTGACACATTCAAGGAAACCAAAGTCAGTTTTCCACCCATCTCTTGAATTTGGAAAGTAAATGGTATAGAGAAGAATCTCACCTTTATATAAAAGTATGTCTGCAAAAATAAAAGGCCACCTAGGAACGGAGACGCTGAGTGGAGTGTTGAATATTCTGGAGGCAGCTTATTGTTTTCTCGGTTTAAAGAACAGTCCCGCATGTGGCACAGAACTTCGGTGAGCACAAAACAGTCTTGCTGCCACCTCCGGTGAGACAAAGGTTTAAAATGGAAGTACATACTCACTTGTAAGTGTAATAATAAAAAATAAAGGGAAGAGAGAATAGAGCTAGACTAGAGTCTCAATTCTACAGAGTCCACTAAACAACCACTCATCTACAGGCAGATTTGTAAGGTAAAACAAAACTATTTTGGACTGTGCCCACCTAGGTTTTTCCTTGTGAGTTTATTAACCCTTATTATCAAATGTGTTTGGGGGCAACCGTATTTTCAGGTAGAATCCTGCTATCTAGATCTCAGTACAGCCCGGTGCTTGCAAAATGTGCTGAGCTGAGAAGCCTTTGTCAGAAGGAAGCAGCATCACTGTGCTCCGCTCTAGCCCATCCCTCATTCAACAAAAGAGGACTGATGAGGTGTGGGTGTGAAGGGCCAGGGGAAGAGTGATTATTACCTGCTTGCTTTCTTGCCTTCTAACACTTGTTTTATTTATTTGACATTTGGCACAGAGGGACAAACCTCAGTGGTTTTTTTGTCCAGGATTTCACTATTGGTAGCCCATGTGACTGCAGGGAGTTAACCTGTTTGCCTGCTTCAGATTCTGTTCATTTGCTTGCCTCTAACAATTATTGCCATCTGCCGACAGCCTAATTGTTTCATCCTTTTGTCTAGAATTTATACACATACACTATTTGCCAGCTGTCCAATCTGAGAACAATTTCATGAAATGAAGGGAAGGGAAGGCGTATGCATACATCTCTTTTTGTCCTTGGGGGGAGGCATGCCATTTATTGTCCAGATAAATGACCAAATTAACATATCACTGCAGTCCAATGAAATAAATTTCATCTAGAACTGATCAAATTTAATAGTTCTGTTAATATTTGGCATGCAGAGAAAAGCAAAAAGAAAGATATGAAAAGAAATCCCTTCTGGAGCCATTTACATAATTACCAGTCATTTCTCCTCCTTCAATATTAATGCATTTCTGCATTTCTCTTACATGTACAATTCTTAGGTAGTAAACAGTTGTGAAAAATAAGATTAATCAGGTGAAGACTAGAATGGCAAACTAGACCTTATCATACACACACACACACACACACACAAATCCAGCCTTCAAGTAGGGCTTGGGCAACATTTTTAAAAACTTCCAGATCAAAGAGCAAGTTACAAGGTGATTTTTAGATAAATGTAAAACAGAACAGAGTGGGTCTGAATTTTTTATCATTAAAATAGAATATATTAAAGACTACTTTGTATTGTAACCTGTGAGTGAATGTAAGTGTTACAACTAAAAGGCCATTCACTTTGATTTTTAAAGGAATTAGTACCAAAAGCCCATCTACTTAGAATTAAGGTAATGTGTCAAGGAAAATGAATATAGTCTGGAAATATAAGAATGGCTCTTAGGATTACTCAGTGATTCTCTAGATACATCTATAAAAAAGAAGATGGAGCTGAATTTCCTCAGCTCTGGAGCTTTCTGTCCAGGGACTTTACACATCTGCCTTCCATCATTTAGGAAATCTCAGTTATAAGGTGGGCAGAAGAACTCTGAATTTGGTAAAGCAAATGTGAGTCGGGTACTGAAATCTACTGTGATCACTGCTGATTACCCTACACCACCTGGAAACACTGGCATAATTACCTCAAGAACCAATCACGAACATTGGGACCCGCAGGTGTAGGACTAAAGCTAAAATGCTTTAGGGAATACAAACCTTGCCTTTGTTATGAGTTTGTTAGACAGAATGTAATGTGACATGTAGTTTGGAAGGCTTCCATCCAGGTAGAAAAACACAGTCACACTAACAGGCTCTATTTGGAGGATGTTAGATTTCTTCCTATTCAGAGGTATTGGTATAGAGGGTATAGAGGGAAAGAGTAAAGCATTTAAAAGTAAACAGTTTTATACTTATGGTTGTTTAAAATCCTTCCTCGGCTCATGACTTAATACCAAAATTATTTATTTTTCTTCTAATCTCTTTTCTATTTGCATATTTTATCATTGATTAACTAGTATCACCAATAGTCGTTATATTAATGAAACTTACATTTAACTCCAAAAGGTATCTAAAGTTCTGTTATGGTTATCTCTATGAAAGTTCTTTAATAGAAATATTTTTAAACAGAGAACACTATGGTTCTCTATTTAAAAAGACTTGTGCTTCTGGGCACGATGCACTAAGAGGAACAGGACTTAAACCCCTAATACACAATGAAAAGCACACGAAACAAAGTTATATGGACACTGGACGACAGGAAGCACAGAACAGGGGTCCCTGAAAGAGGGAAAATAAGGAAGGTGAGCTCTAAGATGGTCCCAGCTTACAGAGAGTTTCCAAGCTGCAGTGCAGAGAGAGAAAAGCCAAACAGGGCACAGCCATCTCCCTGAGTCGAGGAGGCAGGGTTGAGAATTCAGGGAAGCCAAGTTGTGTAAAATTCATAGAAGAGCATAGTGGCAAGGAAAGAACTGTACGGACACAAGGGAGTCATCTGGAAAGAAATCCTTCAGTAGTTTTTCTTCAAGTCTTTAGCTGATTCCCGCTTAATGCATGCATATGAATAAACTACTGGAGGCTATGAGGTAAAAACATTAGAAATAAGCAGGTTGTTATCAGAAATAATACTCCTTGAAGTTCACAGTGGGCTAGAAATTATTGCTTCCCACCATTTGGAGTGGACAAATTTCATAATACGTGGAACATCACATAAAGTACTCAGAAGGTATTATTTCAATAGTAAGAAACAAAATGAACTCTAGACTAATTAAAGTCAAGGATTAACGTAGATTTAAGTAACCTAACTGTCCCAGACAAAATTGAAGACCATTGAAATGTATAGAAATACACATTACACAACAGGGAAAAATTTACAATGCCTGGCATTTAAAAAGCAGCCTGTGAAAGTCAGAAAATATGACGCATTGAAGATTAAAAATTCAGTAGAAACAGAACAAGACATAACAATTATTACAATTGTATTTTATATGTTCAAGAAGGTGAAAGAAAGAAGAGATGGAAAAGATGCAGATAAAATTTACAGACATGAAAATTATAGAGAAAATATATACACTGGATGGGGTTAAGAGGACATAAAATATATAAGGGAGAGAGATATTAGTAAACTAAAGATATAGCAATACATATACAAAATGAAACAAGAGAAAAATGAAACATAGAGGAAATAAATAAATAGAGCGTGAGTAAATTCAGAGACAAGTTCAAATGACCATATATACATGGATTTGGTATCCTCAAAAACAGAGCTGGGTGGATACCAAAGATACGTTTGAAGAAATGAATGCCAGAAGCTTTACACTTTTGACACAAAGTTTAAACCCCCAGGTCCAATAAATTCAACAAACCTCAAGTGCAAGAAACTACAATTACATGACAATTAAGCTGCTTAAAGTCAGTGATAAAGAGAAATCGCATCCAGAGGAAAAAATAAAGACGTATTACACAGAGGAACAAAAAGAGTGACAATAGATTTTGTTGGAAATGGTGCAGTCAAGAAGAGAGTGAAAAACCATCTCTAAAAGAAAAACCAACCTATAATTCTATACAAAAATAAAAATGAAGGAATCTTTCTGACATATAGAAGCTGAAAGAATTCATCAACAAACATGTGCTATATGAAATATTTCAGGAAGAACGAATGCGACACCAGATATAACTCTTAATCCATACAATGGAAGGAAGAACGCCAGAAATGGTAAAAAATGTAGGAAAATATGCATCATTTCCCATTATTTTTCAAGCCATTTTAAAGATAACTGCTACTTACACAAATCAGTTAAAAGTAAGAGAATAGAAAAAGATATGCCATGCTAACCACCACTCAAAACTGAACAGTAGTAGCTATATTAATATGAGAAAAAGTAAATTTCAGAGAAAAGAATATCGTGAGCCATAAAGCGTGTCACTGAGTAACAGTGATGTGATTCATTAAGATGAAACAAGGGAGGGCCGGGGATTTGGCTCAGTGGTTCTGGCACCTGCCTTGCAAGAACAAGGACCTGAGTTTTATCACTGGTACCAAAAAAACTTCAAAAAACAAACAAACAAAAAAACCCAAAAGATGAAACAGGGGCTGGAGATTTAACTCAGTGGTTCTGCTGCCTGCCTAGCAAGTGCAAGGACCCAAGTTCAATCCCCAGTCCAAAAAAAAAGATGAAACAAAAATCTAAGATGTCTATGAACCTCATGACACATTTGTAAAATACCATGAACAAAATAATAGATCTTAAAGGGAAAAAAAAAATAGGCAAACAAAAAAGATTTCTTTGTCAGTAAGTTTAGCTTAAAACAAAATTTGGGGTATGGTGGTTTAATTTAATTACATTCCTGAAAATTTGATTTCTAGGCAAATAATCTAGTCAATAAAAAGTCATTGTCATGAGTTGTACTACCTTCTCATTAGCTGCCAGATCAAGGCCAACGTTAGCGTGCGGTTTCCTTCATTGAGATCTTGTCCACCAATGCCAACTAGGGAAAACTTAGCTTGATTCTTCCCCAGTTCCACTGCATAATTGCAATTCTCAAGCTATTGAAGAGTAAGAAGGAAAATAATTTAATGTCATCACTGTGCGTATGATAAGCATCAAATAAATTACCAAAAATTGAAGATAATACAGAAAAAAAAATAAAGTCAGATTGAATGATTCTCAAGTCTCAACTGGTTCTGCAATTCTGGAATTCTAAATTAGTTAAAGGATTTTCCATGTTTCCTTAAATCGAATTCCTTAATTCTGTCCAAAATAGTTACAGTACACTCTTAAGTGCAAAACTAGAATGGATCCATTATTATGAATATTTTTGCAGATATACACATTATATAAATAGTTGCCTATCTGTAACATTTCTAAAAGAGCTGACTTCATGGAGATGGGCATGGAAAATTTGGATTCTCCAGCTCACACACACATAGTGGATGAACATGTAGGTCAGACATTCCTGTGGCTATTCATGGATCATTAAGGGTCACACAGATGAGATACAGAACCGGCTGTGCCAACCCTGTTGTTGTAAAACAATGTTCCCACTGTGTTAACAATAGGCAAACTTTGTACCATCAAGCTGTCAGTACAAAGCTTCGATTCTTTAGAAAATTAGAATGAGGATCCTGCTGGGGAGGGGTGGGCCAGAGGAGGGGCACCCTGTGGCTCTGCTTGCTCTAATTATCTCAATTAGAATTTTTACATGGTAATGTTTAAAGACATCCAACACAGAATTAAAATAAGAAATAGTGGACTCACTTTGATAAACTATTCAGGCTTCTGGACTGTTGTACTATAATTTAATCTCTGGATAAACACTGCTTCTCTACGTTTAACTGCCTGATAAAGTACTCACAAAAGCTCTTGCAGTCTTATGACTTCACCTTCCTCTTAGGATAACAAAATAGTCCTTGTTTATTTACCTTCTTCATATTGCCCCCCAGTTTGGGGTATGGCGGTTTGTTTACTCTATTCCAGTCAACAGGGACTTTAATCTTTTCATAGAGCTGGAAGATGACCAGGGCATCTGATAAATCACTGAATAAAACAAACAAAAGAATGTTCAGATATCCAATATTTTATTCAGGGCCTACAGTGGGCCAGCCACTTCCTCATATATTAGCTCTGACAATAATCACAACAACCCTGAAAAACTGATAGGAGTTGTTCCATCCTTAGAGAAGAAGAGATGCAATGGAGAGAAACTGGGGAATTTACTTTCCCAAGGTGTGATGAGCTGACTCCAGGAAAAGAAAACATGGTTTTCACAAACAGTATAGGGGACACTTAACTGCAAATTTAAAACTCATTTTTTGCCGGCTAGTAAGATTATAGGCTTAGCACATACAGTAAATTTGTCATTTTCCTGAGGTATTACTTTTGTTTTTTGTTTGTTTTTGAGACAGGGTCTCACTGTATAGTTGAGACTGACCTGGAATTCACTATGTAGCCCAGGCTGGTCGTGAACTCACAGCGATCCTCCTGCCTCAGCCTCCCTAGTGCGGGGATTACAGGCGTGCGCCACCACGCCCGGCTTGAGGTGATACTTTTGAATTAAACAGCGAGGTTGCTACATGGAAAGAAGCTTCCCAGGCGAACATCTGACACCTTTAGCCCTCATCAAGGGACACACATTTTGGGAGAAGGATGCATACCATTGGAGTATTTGAAATTCTGTGATCTTCCAGGTTTCTGTGTCTCACACCAGGGCGAATTTCAGACTGTTCTTACCTGTACAAATGATTCACTCGAGGGTTAACGCCCAGCGAATTCATCCAGTTCCTGAATGTCCGTTCTTCCCTGGTCTCACCTAGTTTAATGAAGACTGGTTATCTTTCAGATTTGTACAAAACAGGCCATTTTTATTACCTAATTTTAACACAAAAGGCTGCAAAAAAAACTGAAGGTAAAATGAAAATAATAAAACAGACCCTACTGGGACTGGGGATTTAGGTTAGTGGTTCTGCCGCCTGCCTTGCAAGTGCAAGGTGCTGAGTTCAGTCCCTGGTACCCAAAACAGACAGACAAACAAACAAACAAACAACAGACCCTACTGGACGTGAATGAGGGTCGCTATGCTGTACTAATCTTCCTTGCCTCATTTTAATTCAACAAGTATTTCTGTAGCTCTTACTAGTGTATGAAAGACCCTTTACAGAGATTAGAGTTGGCTGCAAAGACTGATATTCTTGATGGAAAAACAACTCTTGAGCACCAGACAGAGATCACAGAACCTAGAAACACAGTTAAGAGGAGGCAGATATACTTGCTACTCAAGTTGAAGAAAGGAAAGAATAGTATGGTCTAAATTTGGAGAGATGGCATTTGAGTTTCACTTTAAGGGATAATTAAAGCTAGATATTAATGAGAAAAGAGTAGGGGGGTTGGTGTAAATATAAACACAGAGGGAGCAACAGGCAAGTCTCTACTAAGAACCCCAGGAACTGATGAAGTGGAAACTACAACACAGTGTACAGAGATGAGGCTGTCTAGAGGCTGGAACCAGGATTGGGGATTTTTGAATGCTGGTAGCAAGTTTGGCTTGATTTATTAGACAATGTTCATCATCATGGGTTCTTTTTTTATTACTACAGTAAATTCTTGAGCAAGGCAGATATATAATAAAAACCCCATTGGGATGTGCCTGGCAGCAGTGTGCAGAATTACTGAAAGGCAATAGGCATTTAAATTAAACATGCAGAGGCAATGGTGTTTGGAACTGGCATGTGGAAAACATTCAAGTGTTTGATAAATGAAGAATAGGCCTCTAAGACCTATTAAAATAATTGGTGTAGGAGGTAATATGAATCCAGAAGAGCAGAAAAAGGGAAAATGACAATCTAGAAGACATTCTAAATGAAGAAGTATCAATATTTGTTGATTTAATAGATTAAAGGGTGAAGGAGAAAGAATAGAACCCAAGATTTTCAGTTCTTTTTGTTTTTTTAAGTAGGAAAAATTATTGAGGGGAAGAAAGCTTCTACCCACCCCACTTTTCAAAGATGTTTTAATACAACCAAGCCATGTGGTGAGGTAGGTACAAGGCCCCCCGCCCCCCGGGACCAGGGGTTGAACACAGGACCTCATGCTTTCGAAGCAGGCAGTGGAAACACTGAGCTAAACATCCGGCTAAGGTCTTCAGTTTTGATGACTATAGAAAAACAAATGTTATTAATGGAAATGGAGGATTTCTAAAGGGGAGCAGATGCAATGGGAGTTAGGACAGAAAAGCAACGAGGGGGACGGGAGACAGCTAAGACCCCAAACTTCAGTGTCGCAAAGGGCAGCTGGAAATGGTGATGAGTGGTCTTGGTACATACATTTGAGATCAACAAAATACACAGAGTTCTGACCATGGTTTGTCAAATGGTGCAACTGCAGCAGTGTTGGACAGGTTGATATTGCATTTCTAGCTAGAGTAATGTATTTTGGAAAAGAATCAACCAGTATTTAAACCTAGTCCTTGCTTTTGTGAAATTCATTTAGTATAAATTTTGACATTTTTTTCAATTAGTATATGAGGAAAAAGCTAAGTAAACATTTCTGGCACTTTTGGCCGGAACAAACTGACTACAGCTATATGCTCTTTGTCCAATCTTAGAATATTAATCCACAAAATATAATAACTGCCAGGATTCTGCCTCAGAATATTGTCCTGTGTCTCTAAGAATCCAAATGAAAGAAACAAGACAAAAAGGAAAACCTCAGTAAGCATATTCTAGTATAAATTAAATATCTTTATTTAGTGAATTGGGGCCATTTTTTTTGCCTCTAGAAATTAACAGAGTCTATTAAGTACATAAACTAGGGCTTTAGAGCTCAGGATTTATTTCATCCAATAATTAAATATTCTGTCTTCTCTAAAACATTTAAATTATGATAATGGATAAAGCCTATGTATATGACATAATTGTATTTGATTATTCTTGCTTGGTTGTAACTGACTTGACTAATTTATTTCTCTTCGTTGAGTATCAGATAATTGATGGGCCTGTTTCTACATGTGAGGGTTTTGCCTTAGCTCAGGAGGAGATTTTGAGTGGCCATTGGGTTAGAGTTGTGAGTACTTTTCCAAACATCTTAAGCAACTGGTTTGCTGTTACCTTCGAGCGACCCCCAGTCGATGTCCTGGTTCTCTGGTTTGTGCAGGGCAGGGTATTTGTTAAAGAGGTTGGCAATGAAAGCCAGGTTCAGCTTGGGGTTCCCGCGTACTACATCTGTGGCTGTGACAAACTGTCGGCAGCCCAGCCTCTCTGCCTGCTGCAACATGCATTCTGCCCTCTGGATGTCATCTTTCTCCTGCAATGGAAACAGATGTGTCAAAGCTGGGCCAAGGTTTCACTCACAACATGGAAATCGTGTGAAAAGGAAAAGGGAAAGGAAACTCTCACTTATACCCTTGGGGTTTATCTCAGGTAGACATTTAATAACAGCACATAAGAACTTATGTGCAGTTGCACAAAAACTGGATGGTCACAAGTAAGAGGAATCTCAGAAGTCAGGTAATTGAGACTTCTCATCTCTATGCAGAACCATTTCAGATGAAGGGTTGGTTGGCTGGTTGTCTTGTTTTTAAATAAATTCAGTAAATTTCATTTACACTGATCTTAATTATTTTAGCCATCAAGCTTCCTTTTTATTATTTTCCTGCACAGACCTCATGGTTTATTGTCTATCAAAAAGTTTAACAATTTATATCCCTATTTCTAATTCAGAAAAAAATACAAACTTTAATAAGAACTGTCAATATCTAATTAGTATAAACACTTTTCCTATTCTGCGCCAGTATACTTGCAAGGCAGACAAAATAAACATCAGTCAGTTAACCTATGTATTGTTGCTGATATATAATATCACTTTGGCTTTTTTTTTGGGGGGTGAGGGGATACCAGGGATCAAACTTGGATCCTTGTGCTTGCGAGTCTGGTGGCGGAACCACTGAGCTAAATCCCCAGCCTCAATTTGGCTTTTTCGGACTTCAGATTGAGAATCATTCCACATATTCTATTGATTCCAGAGAATCTCCAGTCATTTGTAAGCAGATTCTTATAAGAAGACTAAAATTTTGTTGAAATACGGCCCACTGTTTATAAGATCCAAAAAACCACAATGTTCAGAAAATAGAATTTTAAACTAGAATTATTTCTTAAATTGATGCTTTACTAGGTAATACTATACACTATACATTTGATGACCCTTACTTCTCATTTATTAACTTCAATATTACATCCTTGGATTTAATTCCAATGATGTTAAATAAATGAAGCACAAAAACTGACAAGGCAAATTCTCAAGATCAATATCAAATACCGTGGCAAAACTGAAAAACATGCTCTTGATTTGACCATTACCCAATGGATACACGTATCAAAATGTTACACTGTACTCAAACATTTGCCTATTTATATCAATTAAAAATAACAAATCAAATTTTTAAAAAATGTGAAGTTTTAGTATTCAGATCTGGTCGGCGTTGAAATGATGGGCATATAAGTGCCTAGCACGTCAGATGGCACTGAATTAGCATTTGTTTCCAGATTCACTTTTCCACAATTATCATAATAACTATCAAAGGATCTAAAAAAGTTTCACCAGGATTTAAGCGGAACTCCAGAGTAGGGTCATACAGAACAATGTAACAACTCACATAAGAGCAGCATCCTGTTCTCTAACCACACCCTGGGAGGTGTCCTTACCCTTAGTCCTGACATGTCAATAACCACAGCGGGGATACCTTCTTCATCTCCTTTAGGAGCCACCTGCTCCAGCAGGTGGTAATAAGCTTTTGAGTCCTGTGAAAAATTAAGAAGTGACAATTGCAAAACAGCATGGCTAATTATGTACTTAACATGACAATAATTTCCCCAAAACAAATGTTTAATTTCTTATTCCACTGTCATTTAGGAATGCAACTTAATTATCAAAGCTAGAAGCATTCACTAATTTGTATGCTCTAGTTTTTTAGTTGCATACTTTATATGCTTTTTTTTTAAAAAGAGTTAACAACTGAAAATACAAGACACATAAAAGGCAACCCAAAGAAGCAGATATTATTGTATTGTCCTTATGGGAGAAAAGCAACTGACGTATTTAATTGTATACAGGAAAATATATATACCTTTATATTGCTGTAGAAGTCAGTCAGCTAAGGTTTAATTTAAAAAAAAGTGACAGAAAAAGGAAGCAGAAGTTTAAAGCAGAGTTTAAAAACACATTTAAATGCACAATCAGCAAAAGAAAAATAAAGACTTCAAAGACCAGAGGCTGAAGCTTTAACAAGTAGTCCTTCCGTAAATGGAAAAATACCACAAAGACAGGTATATTTAATGTTCCTCTAGAAACTAGCGACTTGTTTAAGTTTGGTTGTAACAGATTGGATACAGGTACCGTGGCCTCACACTTTCTTACATTCTGTGTGATTTAAAGAGCACTCCAAGGCCCTGGCTGCTCAAATACACATTACAGCACATTCCTCCGCTGCTCCGTGAGGACAGGCGCAGTCGCTGTGCAAGTGCCCAGCTTGCCTGGTCCTGTCTCAGACAGACACTGTACTTCTTAATGTCCAAAATGGCTAATTAATAAAGGAACACAGGCTTTCAGTGATAGAAAGGCAGGTAAATGGACAGCTACGATCATGTACCCTAATCCTGGCTGAAAAGTTTTACAGCAATTGCAGAAAGTAAGTGCTGAGCACAAAGGGAGATGCGGTCCAGCCCCCGAGAAACCCTGCTTTGGTTGGTGCTGCTAGAAGAATGTTTGGTAAGCAATGAAAGTTGTATGGCCAAAAAATGGATTTAGCTTAGATCATAAGGAACAGACACACTTTTCTCTTAGAAGCTTTCCTCCAACTGTCACTGTGCCTGGAGTACCTGAGCTGTAGACACCAGTGAGTCTACCTTGTTCAGCAGCAGGAAGCTGTTACCCAAAGGAGGATTCATGGCAGGTCACATGATCCTTCCTCTGCCTTTCTCTCTTTGGAGGAGGTTTCCATTAACTTTTGAGAAAGAAGAGCCTGAAATATTTCCCTCAGGTTGCGTTCCAGCATCACATGCAGGCTCCTATGGAGACTGCTTTTGGGCTCTCCTGAACTGCTCCTTCAGCTTTCTGTGTTGGTCCACCTGTTACCAACGCCAAGAGCTGTTTCCTCTCACTTTGGCGTGGAATCTGTCTCAAACATGAAGACCACAGCTTGTTCCCTTGTGGAACTCTTTACTTCAGTTTCTTCGTAAAACGGGAGAATAATAATCCTTACATCAGAGCGTCTTGTGTGGATTACACGAATCAGTGCATGTCTACTACAATCAAATCAATTCACGGCAAGTAGACACTGTGGTTGCAACTATTAGTGTAATGACAGGAGTCATTCTCATTCAATTTTTTTAAAAAGAATCCCCATCCCCATCAGATGCTCCCCTTTAAGCAGTCTTGTCTTTTGCTATTGCTGTGTCTCACCCTGATAATCAAACCTAAAGCCAGACTCCTCCCTTTGATGCTGCACTAAGACCCTGGGCAGATAGTGTGTGTGACCCAGAACTAGAGCTGCAGATGAACCCCTGAGGACAGCAAGCAGCTCCAAAACAGGACCACACTAACCACAGACCTTCTGAAGATGCAAAGCTCAGTACCTGTGTTTACTCTGACACCAAATCCCCCTTTCCTGCCAATTAGTAATGTGCAAACTACACTCCTCCTACCTTGATGTCGGTGCTGAAGTTGCTGATTTTGTTGCAGCCTGAATTTTCCAAGTGGTAATTAGCCCACCTCAGCAGGAGCTCTTCCGGTGAGAGCTTCATCAGATCCTCCAGGCTTTCTCCTTCTCTCAAAAGAGCAATCAGAGCTGAAGAAGCACAAAAAACGAACCAAAATAAATTCAGGGATGTTTAGGGGGGTTTGTCTTAACTTTCATAGTTTGGTTGGAAAGCAAAAGACAGCAACATTGTCTCTCTGGAGGCAAGTGTGCTTATAACCTTCCCCACAGAACAACTCCAGTGTTATTTCCTAAAAGAAGCTTGCACTATTGCGAGCTCATTTACTATCTCCAATTGTTTTTGGGAGGTACCGGGTATCAAACTTGGGTCTTTGCACTTGCAAGGCAGGTGGCAGAACCACTGAGCTAAATCTCCAGCTCTATCCCCATTTTTTAGATGGAGAAGACAAGACACCAATGAATCTCAATACTGTGCTTAAGGGCACCATGGCATGGTCAAGAAAATAACCTAATCTATTTGCTCAGAATGCTCTGCTGGGTCAGGGAAACCACATTTTTTGACTTGACAACACTTTTGCTTTTAAGAGATCAATTTTGTAATAATGGCAGTGTTTTCTTGGCTCATCTCACAGGTGTTTTATATTTCAAATCCTTATCTGCTTATAATTATAGCAACTAAATGCTGTAATCAATTCTCCTGTTTCCCCAGATGAATATTTTTTGCTCAGTTAGAAGGTTTAAACTTAGCTAATCTGAATTTGCAAATCAATATTCTCTTTCATGGGTTTTAAGATCTATTTGCTTTTTTCTTACATTATGATTAATATGTTGGTTTTATAGTGAATTCTCAGGTTTCTTCCTTGTCTATTGTGATTTGAACATGTAAATACAAATATGTATAACTTAAAATTAAGATTTGATTATAGATTTCATTTTGGTAGGATTTAAATCCAAAAAGTAAAAGATAATACTGTGTGTGGTTTCTATGGGGCTTATTAAGGTCTATCTACTACCTCTTTTTAAGCAACTGTGGTGCACCTATTTAAATGTGGATAGGACAGTGAGAGAAGACAAAGGTTGGCAGCTCCATATTTAGTTCAGAATTTCAATGTGCCTTAATGTAATTTTCTACAGTCTTTTTCTAATTTTTATACCCACTGTATATATTTAACATATGTAACATGGAGTGTTCATATACTTATTGTGATATACAGTGATATGATTGCTGTAGTAAAGCAAAGTAATGTCCCATCATCCCATCACTTTTGTTCCCTTTTCTTTTGGTGGTAAGAGTACCTAAGTAGCTACTTTTTTGGAAAATTATCAACATATAATTAACTATACTAAATATCATGTATGTTATCTCTCTAGATTTATCTCACATAAGTGCAATTTTGTACCCTCTGATCCACATCTTCCTCTACAGTCGTCATGAGAAACAGACCAAGTTTCTCCTAATCTGGTGCATGTACTGAACTGTATGAATGTGACTTGCCTGTCTCTCTCACTAGCCGAAAGGCAAAGTGAGCTCTAAAAGCAATCTCTCAAGGCTGAAGTGCCAGGCAGACTGCTATATGCTTTCACCAAGCATTATTATTAGTCTGTGGTCTTAAAAAGCTTTTGCTCTGTCATTTTGAAAAGTCTGGTTAGTGTGGATAGAATCCGTTAGATTAATATCATGAATTCAATATAACTGTGCAGTTGTCCAAATTTGAGATTTCCTGACATCTTTCTCCTCCGGTCCCCAGCACAGGCATTAATAGGAAGATTTGCCATGCACAGCATTTGAGACTTTGCTCTTACCTTCATTTCTGCTTAGCTCAATGTCAGCAAACAACCCAATCTTGATGACTTGCCACAACAGTCCCAAGACCAGATATGGCTTCCCTTCCTTCAGGTCCTCAGCCCCTATGTTAACAACATGGCACCCAATGGCCGAGGCAGAGTTCAGAGCCAAGTTCAAATTTTCCTGAGGGAGGAAAGTGTGTAAGTTTGGTTCTGTCACTTTGCAGATGCCAGATGATGACTACTAATTGGATACAGCAATGTTTTCCTTTCAGAATGTTTATATGCCTAAGACATGGGCTTCATTAGCTTTAACACTGAGGAAAAACAGTAAAAAGTACCACAATAAGAGAAAATCTAGTAGCTAAGGCATGGAGTTTACACAGTGACTATGTAGTCAAATCAGTACTCTAAATGGAAAGCCCTTCTTGGTCAGCAGGAAATCAATGAATCATTTCTTTGTTCATTTGGCTTTGTGAAGAATACTACACATGGAACATCTCCTAATTTTGGCTAATGCCAGAAAGAAAGGGGCACCTTTGAGGGAAGTCACTGTCCTATCGCTGGGTATCTTTAATAAGATATAAATTGAGGTTATGAAAGATCAACATAATAGCTTTTGACTTGCAGATTGGGTATTACAGGAATGGAAAGGATAAAAACCAAATTCCTGGAAAAGATGGAGGAGTTTTCAATAGGACAACTTAGTGAATATCCATTACACCTAGGAAACTTGAGTACACACACACACACACACACACACACACACACAGATTATAGGTTCCTATGACTAACAACAGTGTGTGTTTGTAGCACACACAGTTGGAATAGAGTTAATAAAGTTTTCAACCTAGAGTCTATATACTATCTTTAGACCCATAAAGAAGAAGATATCTCTGTCAGAGATGTATTGAATTTTTTATGATAAAAATAAAACAAAGGCCATCAGAATTGATGATTCTTACCACCCTACTATTCAAATGGTGAATGAAAAAAAGTGCTGTTTCTACTTATGGTCAACATGATGGGTAAATTTAACATTAACTTCTTCTCTGTTTGTTTAATCACTGTTCTCAGTTTGGTTACTACTTCCATTTAAAAAATATAGAGGGTCACTTAAACTGAAACAGCAGATACAGATCTGTTCGGGATTTAGGAAGATATGGTTTTTGAGCAAGAGAATTACAATCCTAAAATACTGGAACATAAGATATATGTACAGCTTACTTTCTGCTGATTTTTCTTCCAGTTAATCAGCAAATTGCAGGAAAAAAGCAAGTTATATTTATTACATTTGTGGCTATGGCCAGCATAGCTGTGCAGGCTGCCAGAGAACTTCCTGGTTTTTACCCCCTCACTTCTTAGAAAGGCTCATATTTTCAGCTAAATGTTGTGTATTTGGCATCAACTCAACAATAAATTGTTAGGGAGAGTTTGAGTCAAAACTTCAGCCAGTATGAATTTCATTCCTAAATGACCAGTGGACTACTAACACACCACCCTCCTCCTCTCTTGCCTGCTATGTTAGTAAAAGACAGTACAGAGACATGTCCTTTCACCCCCTCTAGTTATAAGAAGTTACCAGCCCAAAGCCTGTGTCAGGGAATGCCTGAACTCCTGCAGAAAGCTGGCTCAGCAGTGATGGTATTCCTTGCTTCCAAGACAATTCTACACTAAGATAATGGTGGGGAGACATACCTGAATAGTGAAAGGGGTGAGTTTCTTTTTGTTGATTGTTCTTTCATCAATTGTGTCTGGCACTGACAGGTTGATCATCTTACTGAAGTGAAAGTAAACATGATTCTGAGTAACAAAGCCCATATTACTGAGTTCAAATTCTAGCAACATTATAATTGAACACATCAGCAACATAATCTGTGTAGTTAGCATTTACACATTCAAACTATCTGTAAGAAAAGTGAATTATTTCTGAAGCCATAGTAATACATCAAGGTAAGAAATGGGGATACCACTTCATTCACTCACCTAAAAAGCTGCAAAAGTATCCTTGTTCCCTTAACACATTAGGAAATTCTAGGTGGACAAGCAAAGTGAATCCCCTATGAATACTTCTAATTTCCTTACCATGAAAACTGTACCCACTATGTATAAAAGACTGTTGATACACTTCTGAGCTTCTATAATACCTACCTTTCGATTTGATACCTGATCAGTATTTTAACTTATTATCCCTTTGTTTTTTCATATCCTTCTCTAGTCATTATTCAATCAGAGCTTTAGCAGTTGCTCCATTTAAGTATCTAATACACTGATCAGATATCTAAAGCAACCAATTATTTATGGAAAACTGATTTTACCCAAGTTTCTAAAACAGGGCCTAGAAAATAAATTGCCTTAGGTTACCTCCATCTTATTTAAAGAAACAAATAACCAAAAGCAATAACAGAAGATAAAAAATGGTGAATATGACTATTCCCATTTAATGAGAAGAGAAATAGGCATTAAAAGCTTTTCCTAACAATTGTTAAGCAACTATCATTTTGTGGGTGATTGATTTTTTAAAATATAGTTCCATAA
>NW_022900950.1:50324206-50331521 GCF_012274545.1 Fukomys damarensis | reverse complement strand
AGTAAAAGACACTGTCCTACAAATAAAGGAAGACAATCTCCTAAAATCATCATTTGAGAAATATGAAACTAGTACTAAACTAGTGAAGCTCTGGGAGATGGTGGAAGGGGAGAGGGAGACAAAAAGCATATACTGTATCTCTTTCCTTGAAAAGCTTCAAGTCCAATTACAGAAAAAGCTATGTAACAGTCCAAAACAGAGCACTATGATGTATAGCTCTCCTGGTATTACAAATAATATGTTTGCTAAGAATCCCATCACTTGAAGATGGGAAAGGCCAGACAATGTCACGGTGAATCTGCACAGGAGAAGGTGGAGAAGGCCATTCTTTTTTACTGGGGATTGAAGTCATGATCTTGTGCTTGTGGGGCAGACATGTTGCCACTGAGCTGAATCCCTGGCCTGAGAAGGCCATTCTTAAAAATGAAAATAGAAGGTAAAGCCACACCTTTAGGCAAGGTACATGGGGGCGAGAACTTTTTTTTTGGGGGGTGGTACTCGGGTCCTTGCACTTGCAAGGCAGGCCACCAAACCCCTGAGTTAAATCCCTGGCCCTGAGAACTGTTTTTGCTGGTGGCCTCACTCATTCATGTTGATTATTTTGGGGGTTATTCTGTTCTCAAGGTAGTGGAGATTCTACCACGAGAACAAAACAACCACAAAAATAATCGTTTCTATTACCGGATCTCTATGTGTATGCTTATGTCTATACTGTGCTCCCCTCTTCTCCATCCAAGAAATAGCAGTTTTATATTTTTCATTATAAATTGCTTTTGAGCCTGGTTTGCTTTCTTGGACCTAGCCAAATCAAAGTCCACAAAAGCATTCCTGGTACAGCTAAGCACCAAAGGAAGTAGGCCCAGGACATATACAGTGAATTGTTGACATTGCACAAAAGGGCAGATTTTTGGAAACCAAGAAGGAAGTTTTATTTACCAAAGGACAATGCCATCCCCAACAGCATTAAAGAGATCATTGGTGTTTGGATTCATTGGGATGACGTGCTGACAATCAGGATCGTTCTCCAGGGCTTTGTTTATCCAGTTGACAAAGGCATACTTTTCTTCCTCTGCAAGTAAATGATGAAAATGATTTATTTGCAAGGTGAAAATGTGATAAAGACAACATTATCCACAAGGACCTCAGGTTCTCAAGCTGAGAAGAGACATTACAAGGTTACCCAGCCCATTGTCTTACTGTCTCATTATTTATCATTTATTTATTTATTTAAAAGTATTTTTCTTTTTTTTCCTCACTGAGTTTATTGGTACATTTTAGGTATACAGTACAGTTACATTCATCATTGGGATCTTGTACCTTTACACGACAGGTCTTGGTTCTCATTTTTTCCCCGTCTCATTATTTATTGACATTTAAACATGTCAGATTACTTGGGAGAAAGGCTCAAAACCTATGTTCATTCTAAGTCATAAAACATACCAAGCAGATTTAGAACACAATAATAAAAATGCATATATATATACTTAGAAGCGAATATACATTTATACATTTGCATATTTAGAAATAATAAAAATATTTATATAGTTATAATTTAAATATAAATGTGGCCTAATGCTTACAGGATAAAACTTGGCATTCTGCCTGTAGTCTTGCTGATTTAAATCTTGCATGATCATGGACAATCCTTACAATATCTCTGTGCTTCTTTACACAATTATAATGAAACTGATGGGAAATGAAATCATTTGTTTTATAATTTTTCTTTCCTATCAGTAGAGCTGCCATGAGTTTAAAGTTTTAGTAAAACTTCTAACTATACCGTATATCCTAGCACTGCATTTTCCAAATTGTGTGTCACAAAAACAAGTGTGCCTTGGAGGACTTCTGACTCACAAAAATTTGGGAAATATCATGAGAAATCCAAGAATAAGAGAATTTTACTTACTGGGAGATTTTAATAAAATAAAATGACTATAACTTATTTATATTAGGTCCCTTTTCATGCCTAGAACTTTGGTTTATGCATAATCTTCTACCTAAACATTTTTCCATAAATGAACTATTTAAATAAATAATAAAAATATTTATAAATTTAAAAAATATGATTGGAAACACTGTGTAGCCAAAAGACTAAATTTTTTCCTAGCAACTACAGGGAATATTTAACCACAAACTGATTAATATTTTAGAGAACTCCATTTGGAAAATGTTGGATAACTGTACTGTTTGGACTATTAGAAGTCTTCACTGAGGATGCTGGATGGCAGGCTCCAGAATATACTACTTTCTTGCAAATCAATGAAAACACAATTTTTTGATTAGTCAGTAGGCATTAAAATAATCACTATGTTGAAGATATGAGAAGTAGCTAATTTTGTCCATGCAATTTACAAAAGGATCATTGCAGCTTTGAAGGTACTTTTTAAAAGTGCTGATGATATCATTTAGTATTGGGCCCACCCTCTGGAGCTCAGACTGCTCCTATCTTACAGCCCTGGAACTAGCTCACTTGCAGGAAATAGCTGGGTCTACAGTCAAGCTCTTCTGCATTTGTTTTCACCAGTTAGGTTTGAGTCCCAAGTTTAGAATGTGTACCCCAGGAGACATGGCCCTTTTCATACATTTCTCTCTCCAATCCTCGTATCTCTCAACACCCCAACACCATCTTCTCCACAGGCCCCAACCATTAGCACAGCTTACCTGAGTAGGAATGCTGGGTGCCAACACTAGACTGCTCTGAGGTACCACCAATTGCACAAATGCCCTCCTTCTTATTGATTGCTTTTCTAAACGTCTTGGCAACATCTGTGCTTTTCAGGCCATGGAAAACCTACAAAAATACAATATAGTTTTAGAAACCAGGCAGCAATCCAGAAAATCACAAAGGAAAGAGTGTATAATGATGAGGCAAGAAAGGTAGTAATGTTTCCTGGATATTTTTGAAATGGAATTAAAGTACAAGTTTCAAATGCATCTCCTTGTATTCCAGATCACATTCACCTTGATAAACTCATCAAAGCTGATCCTCCCATCTTTGTCCAGATCACCTGTAGCCATCAGATTTTCTGTAATCTCTCTTACTCTGTAACCAGGCAGAGGTAAGCAGGCAGCCTTGAACAAGTCATTCAGCTCATTGCAGCTGATGTAGCCATTGCCATCCGTGTCTGAAATGCAGAAGCAAAGTGGGGCTTGAGAGCAATTCAGGGACAGCATTTAGAGAGATCAGGGAAGGCTGGGTAGGAGGGGAAGGATAGGGGGATCGACTGTTCGAGGGTTGAGGCCTGACCTTTGAAAGGGTCAAAAATCTCACAAGAGGCCTGCTGCTACTAGATACAGGCCCTAGTATCACTTCCAATGCCTACAGGAAAAGAGCCATTAATTTAAAAACAGAGGTCCTGGCAATAGAACTTAGAGAATTCTTATAGAAACTCTTAAATAAACCACAGGTTCAGTGATAAAAGGTAAGAGAAAGTGTATCATTGTAATAAAGGAAAAGAATGGAAGCAGACAATATACAAAGGTTGAAACTTAGGGGCGACCTCCAGGAAAAAAGTTACAGGTGGAACAGGATCCAGAGTCTGTTTTGATAAAATCATTTTCTCAAAGCATATCTTTCAGAACAGCTCCCTTGTCACTGTCACTGTGGTCTCTCGTCACAGTTGCTATCTTGCTTGTGTTACATTTCATTGAATCTGTCACTAGGGAGAGAACTGTATAGCTGAGCACCAGCTCTACTTACCAATTTTGGCAAAAGCCTCTCTGAGCTCCATCATTTCCTCATCGGACACTGATGCTCTGGCCATTTTTACTGCTTTAAGTAGCAGATCTTGGAAGAAGAACATAGGGATGACTTTTGTGCATCTTAATTCTTAAAGTACCATGTTTACAAGCAATGCCATTTATTAAATGAAGAAACGTTCCTCTGCATCCTGAATGATTTACCACTAATATAAGGCAGAACTAGGCTTTCTCAGCTCCTGATGTAGTGATCTCCAAAGAACAATGCTCAACCATTTCTCCCCTGCCATAAACACAGACTGCTCCTCACATCAAGAGGTAGAGTTTATTTCCCGATCCTTGAATCTGGGATGATTTTATGATTGCTTCAACCATTAAAGGTGCTGGAAATGATACCTACAACTGGAAATTTCTGCTTCCTTCCTTTCAGAATGCTTATTTTGGGGATATTCCATTTGTTACCCAACCACCATGTTGTGAGATATTCAACCCACAAAGAGAAACCACAGTGAAAGAGAACTGGGTAATGTGGTTACCAGTCCTTGCTGAGCACCCAGGTGACAGTCAGCACTACATGCCAGCCACCGGACTAGGCCATTTTGGACTTTCTGGTCCATACATTCCTTTTTAGAGATATCTTCATGACCATATTTTAAATTAGTATATGTGGCCAAACCAACAGGTATATTTTACAAATTCAAAGGAGTTAGTCAAAATTCTATGCATATTTAAGAATGGAGAAAAGGAAGGTGACCCTCTAACAACTGAAGTCTGAAGTACTTTTAGGCGTTTTGTTCTTTGTCTTGCTGAGAAACTTGGGAGAGCTTGAACAATTTCCTGTTCCCTGTGCATTACTGCTGCCCTCTAGTGTGCAGAAAGAGAATAATATAGAAAATGGATTATGTTCCCTAACCCACTAGCTAATCCACACATACCAGCATAGTTAAAATGGGAGCTCCACTGCAATTCATCTGATTTCCTGGTAGAGAGTTTCTAAATGGAGTGGGAGTGTGGAGGATGGAGCGTTTCTAAGATAATTATATTTTGGACATTCTAGTAAAATTATTGATTTTTTAAAATATTTTAAATTTCTCACTGGATGCTGTAAATTGATTTTCTTTTTAATACTTTCACATCATTCTATAGTGTTGTACTTGTTCTCTCTAGAAGCCAACAATCACGCAAAGAAGTAGTTTTAACACTGAAATCTATAGGTCAACAATGCATAGCACTCAATTTTGTAAATCCATATCCACTACCCCAATATGCTATCCTGATACATACAAATATCAGTGGCTTCAAACTTTTGTTTCCCTAAGTGACCTTCTGTTAACATAAACTTTAAATGTAAATAAAAGTAAACAGTACTACAAAAAAGTAAACAAATGAAAATAACATCTCTGAGAACATTTGGTTGAAAAACTCCCAATATTTATCTGCCCTAAATTATATTTTGACCTCATCAACTTATTAATTGATGTGAACTCCAGGGAGCATGATTTGAAATATCACAGAATTATATATGTTATTATATTTGAATTTATTCTGGAATCCATTTTTATCAATTAATACTTTATTATTATTTGCTTTATATAGCTAAGAAGTATTGGTCCATTATATTTTCTAAAGAAAGATAGAAACTGTTGAGAGCTTGATTATATAAACCAATATAATATCATTCACACATACAATAACCTCTAAGAGACAGTATTCTAGATAGTTATGTAGAAGTATCATAGGTAGTCATATGGGGCAAGGCCCTCCAGAAAGTCAGGACAAAGGTAAAACATATTACAATGGTGGCCGGTGGCCGGAGATGCATCCGTTGGAGATGAGGCCTCAAGATAAAAAAGAAATGACCAGGCCTGCATACTTCCCCAACGGACAAGATAAGGGGTAACACCTGGCCTAATGAAATCTAGATAGACATCAGTCACTCCAGTGACCAAGACTTCCGGACCCATCATTTCCTAGAAAAAGTCTTTGTTCTTTCTGTGCACATTTGTTAAGTGATTGTTTCCTGGCTGAATCATTATTACCTAGGTGACTGTACTTGTAACTTTATTGTTTGATCACAGCTTTAGCTCACAGTGTACCCGTGTGGTTTTGCCTACACAACTTATCTGTAAAGTGGGGTCCTCGGCTACCCATTTGAGACCCCTCCTGCCTCTCAGGAGCTTTCCTCTTAATAAATATTTCCTATTGTTAACCCCCATTGTTCCTAGAATTCATTCTTTAGTTTTAGAGAACACAAATTCAGTGTATCAGACATGTAACAGGTTGGGAATTATATTTCTCTTATATCATTTGGAAGTCCTATATCATCCCTGTATTATTTGGTATATGTATTATCTAGCTGATTTCTCACAATATATCTCTCTTGTGCTGGGGATCAAAGCCAGGTCCTTACACATGCTAACCACGTACTCGCCACTTAACTACACCCTCAGTCCGTAACATCATCTATGTATGCCCTGCTAAGAGCCAATTTAAAGTAGTTTTTAAATTAGGGATAAGTTTTAGAACTCTCTTTCTGAATCAGTGCCCAAGTCATAAATCTAAGAAGACAAATCTCAAGTCTTTCATCTTGATCATGTCTGGCTACTAGTGTTTCAGTGAGCACTTAAATTATTAAATCTATAGTTGTAGAATCTCCAGGCATTTGGCCAAAGAAAGTAGTGGTTGTTCATTTTCTTTAAATAATAAAATTATCATTTTTCTTTTTAAAAATGCAATTATTTTTTAAATCATAAGAAAGTCAAATAACTCCCCAAAGCCAAAAAAAAAAACCACATTCCCTAGGTTGTTAAATTTTGAATCTTTCCTTAAAGATAGTTGGTGTTTTCCAGATTAGTAGTGACAGGGAAATGTTCTGACTCAAGTTCCCTCAAGTATGAATACAGAAACCATCTGTAGGAACTTACTATGGAACACAATGCTGAAGAACTTACAGGAGTAATTATGTCCCCTAAGTAAGTATATGACTGTGAATGGAATTTTCTTGGAGGGGCTTTGTTACTATCATGAAAGAAGTAGTAAGGAGGAAAAGGTGGCCTGTGCAGATCTAGACACTCACAGGTGGCAAAGCTGTCCTCACTGGTGTGGGGATTCAGTATGTAACCTGCTGGAATCAGGGTGCATCTGTACCCCAGTTTCACATCACAAGGGACTCTTCTCAATGTGCCCCACTTTTCCTGAAACTTGACTCTGTAGTGAAAGTAGCACTGGATAGAAAGGACTCTGATTCTTAGCTCTACCTCAGTAATTCTGGGGCGTACCCAGGAGGAAATCATACAGCTTCCAAAGTTCTCAAAGACCTATGAGTAATCTGAAACATAATGGCTAGAACATGAATTGGTAATCTTTAGCATTAGACTGCAATGACTAAAGAAATGAAACATAAAGCATACAGCATTCCAAAGCAAAATAAAATCCCCATATATTTTTAAAGCATCATCCAAAGAAAAAAAACTTTGCTTTTCCTTAATCTTGTCATCTTCATTTTACAAAGTAGACCCGAAAAAGGAAATCTAATTTTTTAAAAATGCAGTAATATATATATATAGTAATATATATATATGTATATATATATATGTGTGTGTGTGTATATATGCAT
>NW_022900950.1:50312748-50324174 GCF_012274545.1 Fukomys damarensis | reverse complement strand
TTTTTTTTTTTTTTTTTTTTTTTTGGTACTGGAGATTGAACTTGGGTCCTTGCATTTGTGAGGCAGGTGCCAGAACCACTGAGCTAAATCCCTGGCCCTGCCTAACTTTTTCACAGAGGACGGTTCTGAAAATACATTTAAAATACAACGGTTTTTTTAAAAAATCAAATAAAGTTATAAATACACTCAAACATAGATGGCCAGTTAAGGAGAATCTTATGAATATTTTTATTAAGTTAAAATCTTTTCTGGCAAATACACGGATTCTCCCAAGGCCTGTTCTAGGACACAGAATTCTTATCGCCTCAGTCACCGATGCAAAGGCCAAGGGAGGAGGCAGGATAGGGCCCTTCAAGCACAGACTTAATCACTCTCCTCTGATATAATCTGGGGCCATGTCGACATTTGGGGGAAGCCAACAGGCAGGGTTCCTCCAAACCTGATTATCTTGACATAGCTCTGGAAGCTTTTCTCATTTGGCCATTCAACTGAGGGGGTCCTGAAGCTATGTAGAGCAAGAGAAGAGAGCCCAGCTTTGTCATCAACTAAAGAGCTCTCACTCCCCCTACACACCACACATATTCCTGGTTCCTTGGTTTTCTACCAAGTTGCCAAAGCCATCGTTTACTTCAGGTGGAGTGCTAGAGATCTGGTGCCTCTCTCTTCCTGTGTGCAGGATACTCCTGTACACAATGATACTCCTGATACTAATATCTTGAAAATCTTTAGTTATTGTTCATTTCACATCACACCCCCAAAGCCTTTAAGATCTGTATTTCCCCTGACAAAAGCTCAGGGTGTTCCAAATACATCTTTTCAAAAAGTTGAATATTACGGTCTAGCAGGTTATTCACTACTGAATTATTACATCAATATCAAATATTATTTATTCATTTTCACTCCACTGAGCTGCCCATGGGCAAAGCACTGTTCTTTGCTGGAGAGGGAGGTACAAGCGCTGGGGACACAAAAACTGGGTCTTCTGAAGACCACAGTTCAATGTCAAGCTTCAAATGCAACACATAGATTATTGTTACCTTATTGAAAATCATTAATACAGTGGAAAAATGTCCTCAAAATAAAAAATGAACATGTGAAAAGGTTAAACATAGAGCAGAGGACAGAAAAAAAAAACTAGATAAGAGATTAGTGTAGAAACATCAAAAATAAAAATATCAAATGTATAAGTCCTAATCAGCCCATGCAATAAAGATACTGAGATAATTAACACAGTTGAAGATCTCCAAAGGAATCCAAGCTGAAATAGGCAGGGAGTGGAGGAAAGTCCTCAGGTGGGCAGTGAGGAGACCAAGGCTGCCACCTGCCTGTGTAATTTCAGACTCTATCTTGTCCTCTGGGCCTCAGTTTCCTCATCTAAGAGATGAAGTTCTTTCCATGTTAAACGTTCCCAAATCCACTGCACTAACTGACAAGTACAGGTACAAACTAGAAGAACCAGGACAGGAATCACTGCAAACGAGTCAAGAAACAGCTGCTGTAACTCCTAGCAGTCAGGGCTGTGGGCCAGAGGGAGACGTCTCTTGTAATGCACGCGTGTGTGTGTGTGTGGGGGTGTGTACGGGAGCCTTCATGGCCCCTCCTCAGCCATCCCCACTGTGTTCTCACTCTTACCTCGGCAGCAGGCAAGGGTTTGTCTACAGACATCCCCTCATGGACCCCAGGTAGATCCCCAGTTCTCGGCTGCTCAGCAGACGGAAGTTACCAGAGCAGCATGTGGGACCTGTTTTCTGGGACATCACTACACATGGCTTAAGGCACGTTGACCCAGTTCACTCCTGATTTCTAGGCAAGAGAGTAGGCCAACTGTCCCAGAAAGAGAGTCATACACTATTTGCTTAAAAATATCCAAATAAGGAAATCCCACAACTTTTCTAGCGTCTCACATCCCTACCTTGTAACCTAAATATTTTCAGATATGGGTAAAGTTCCCTCTTTCTTGGGTTATTCTCAGAGGGACTTCAAGGAACTGTTCAGTTCATTCAAATTCCATCACTTGCCCTGAGAATAGCCAGCAGGCCTATTTTTGTTCTTTTAATCTACTTTCCTGGGGCTTATTTTCCAAATCTTCACTGGTTTCCTTGGCTAACTTCTGGGTCTATGACATTGTTCTTAATGGGAGTCAAAATAAGAGTCATAGTACAACCATTAGGGAAAGCAGTACGGAGATTTCTGAAAAGCTTAAAAAGTAGAACTACCATACGATCCAGTAATCTCACTGACTGGAATATACTCAGAGAAAATGACATAAATGTATGAAGTTCATTTGCACTCCCAACTTCACTGTCACACTATTAATGGTGGCCAAAAAAGAGTAACAACCTAAGTGTCAGCCAGTTAATGAATGGAAAAAGAAAGTGTGTGTATGGTCTAAATGCAGTGGAATACTATTCAGCATTTTGAAAAATAAATTCTGTCATTTGCCAGACACAGATAAAACTGAAAATAATTATGTTAAGTGAAATAAATTAGGCACAAAAAGACAGATACCACATGATTTCACTCATTTGTGGAACCTAAAAAAGTTGACTTATAGAACTTGAGAGTAGAACAGTGGTCACTGAAGGCTGGCCTGGGTGGGAGAGCGGGGTGGTCAATATGTACATTGTTAACATTAGAAGGGATATGTTCAAGAGAGATCTGTGTTACAGTGGACTATAAATGATATTATTCTCTCTCTCTTCCTGGTGATTGGATCCAGGGCCACACAAAGCCACATTCCCAGCCATTATTATGTTTTGAGACAGAGTCTAACTAAGTTGCCCATTTGGGGCTCTATATACCACTCTTCTGCCTCAGCCTACCAGAGTTCTGGGATTATAGGTTATGTACTCTTGAAAAAATTTAAGAGTTGATATAAACTGTTCTCACCAAGAAAAATGATAATGTGAGGTAATACATTCATTAATTAGCTAGATGCAACATTTCTACAATGTATGTATATTTTTAAACATGATATTGTACATAAGTATATATGATTGTATATGTCAATTTAAAAAATTAATACACTTGGAAAATAAAGTAGTTAGAAAATGACAACAAAAATATAGTAGAAACTATTTGCATAAGCAGAAACTGGGTGGATATAAGGGGATCCTATGTACTATATTTGCAAGTTTTAATAACTAAAATTATTCCAACATGAGCAGAAGAGAAAAGAATAAGGGAGGTGGCGTGTTTACCTCAATGCAATTTGCATATGACTACCTGGACTCTGCTAATTTTAAATGTCTACTACCAAGCAAACTCAAAAATTTATACAGTTATTCCTTCCACTGACATCTGCCAAATGTCTGCTAAATAGCAGGTCCTGGGTTTAATGCTGATAATATAAAGATGAGCTACGGAACCAGAGAGTTGCTAGTAGAGGGACTTTTTTTTTTTTTGGTTTTTTGAGACAGGGTCTCACTATGTAGTTCAGACTGTTCTGGAACTTACTGTGTAGCCCATGCTGGTCTCTAACTCAAAGCAATCCTCCTGCCTTAGCCTCCGGAGTGCTGGGATTACAGGCATGTGCCACCACACCCGGCTCATAGAGGGACTTCTTAAGTCTATAGGAAGAGTTTAAAATTACTCTTTCCTGAGGAGCCAAAGATGACCCCAGAGGAAATGTTCTTGGACCTAATGCTAAACTTTGAACATGTCCTCCAAAGTTCTCATGACAGAAACCTAATCTTCAATGTGTCAGTGTTGAGAGCTGAGGTCCAATGGAAAGAAGAGTTAAAGCAGAGCTTTTACAATCAATTACTGTTGTGATGGGAGAAGTTGCTTATTTTAAGAAAGCAGTGTGGCCCCTTCTCCTTTTCTTGCATTGCCCTCTTACCCTCCTGCTTCTGCCATGGGCTGATGCAACCAGGAGGCACTCACTGCATGTGGCCCCTCAGCCATGACTGTCCCAGCCACCAAAGCTGTGAGAGATAAATCTCTTATTTACAAAGGATCCCATCTCAGGTACTCTGTTTTGTAGAAGGGAACGGACTTAGATTCCAATAGAAGAGACCACCTGAAGATCAGCCTTTTCTCTTTGTTACGTGGGATTGTTAATCCATATTCTTTTTGTAGGAAGCCTATTTAGTTAGCCAAAGGACAAATGAGACCAGATAGAAGACAATAGCAGCAGGTAATGTTTGCTGAATGATTAAAATGTTTTATATGCATCACTACATTTCTTTTTTAATATATGTGCTGCCAAAGTGAGCACACACATTAAATTATTAACACAGAGGGCTGGGGATTTGGCTCAGTGGTCCTGCTGCTTGCCTTGCAAGCACAAGGTCCTGAGTTCAATCCCTGGTACCAAGAAAAAAAAAAAAAAAAGAAAAAAGAAAAATCTTTCGCATGCCTGTAATCCCAGCACTCAGGAGGCTGAGGCAGGAGGATTGCTGTGAGTTCAAGACCAGCCTGGGCTACATAGTGAGTTCCAGGTCAGTCTCAACTACATAGTGAGACCCTGTCTCAAAAAACTGAAAAAAAAAATTATTAACACAATCCTGTGGAGTATTATTCTTACTCCTCTTTACAGATGAGGGAACTAAGGTTAAACAACTGATCCAGAATCACACAGCTCTGAACTGGAACAGTCTCCTGGCTTTCCTAGCACCACTGACCTTTGGATACCTGTATCTCAAAGTTCTTTGCCCTTCTTTAGGCTTACCAGAAGGAAACTCCAAAAGGTCAAAGCTCTGACCCCATGTTTGTTATAGTTACACATGCTTCTGTAAGATTTTACTCAGAACTGGGGCTCTGCAGGGGAATTCTAGAATTGTCTTGAGCTCCTCAACATCTTAAAGGAAGTGGTAAGAGCAATATTACCATCAAGGTGGATCTTTCCTGCCTGTGTGTCCCTGGCTCGGATGGATAGGAATCTTCACTGTCAGAGACTTCCTCACCTCAGCCATTCACTGATGTTTATAACGTATTTGCCTTGTCCTAAGTACTTAAAATACAAAGATGAACAGAGAAGAATCAATGCTCTTGAAGGGCACAGTCTAGTTAGTGAAGGAAAATTGTCAAGCAAACAAAAAACTACACCACGAGTACTTTGAGAGTATCATCATGGTTCTGTGGGAGAACAGAAGAGGGAGCACTTAACTTGGGAAGGAAGAGGTCCTGAGTTCAATTCTTGGTACAAAACAAACTTGGAAAGAAAGGGAAGGAAGGGCAAGAGAAAGGGAAGGTTTCCGGAGAAGGTAATATTGATCACTGAGTTAAATCTCAGAGAATCAGTCGACATTTTCCAACTCGACAAAATGGAACGACCTCTTCTGCCAGAAAAAAGAGTCTTGAAATCAGGAGAAGGGCAGGAACACACAGAGGAGACAGTTACAAGCATGCAGAAGCCAGAGATGCAGGGGGTGAGCACTGAAAGAGGATGAGGAGGCACCTCACTAGCTCTTGTTTCCAAGAGAAACCCTTGGTGACCGAGGCTATACCCTAAGGCTCACTGCATTCACTGAAGGTTATAAGAATGCAAACAACACAACTATTCTGCCCAGAACCATTTTTTGCTGTTTTGTGTGTACATCAGTTCCTCCTTGTGTCACCATCCCCCATTGTAAAGTGAAGCAGGAACTAGAGCTCTTAGACATGGGAAAGTGGAACACCAGATGGTGAGGTTATAGTCTCAAATCTTAAGGTGAGTCAATGACAAAAAAGAAGCTGAATCTCCAGAATCTTAGTTAAGTCCGGCCGTATCATGAGAAAACACATTGACACTTTAGGAATTAAAAGGTTGAAAAAAATATAACCAACTTGAGATGCACAGTCCTTTTAAGGAAAGGAAGGATCAGAGGGAAGGAAGAGTGAAAATTAAAATAAAATTTAAAAGGACTAGTCTTTTTACAAAATCATCTTGAGGAACATACCTCGATTTTAACTAAAAGTCATAAGAAATATTATAGTCGCTACCTAAATGTCACATGTCATTGTGTATGATTTCACATCCGTGCTCTGCCTCTAAAAGTCTGGCTTGCTTTGGCTCTTGTAGGATATATCTCATCCAGAGTCCTAGAAGCCCCTACATGTACTGCAGGTCTGGCAAGTGACACGAGAAGCCACTAGAATTGAGATTAGTTGATTTCAAGTCGAACAGTCAAGAGGCTCTGGTCTCTGCCTTGCCTAAAATACTGACTGTGGAAAGTACCTTCTCAGAGTTGAGGAAGTGTGGCCAGAATAGAAAATGTACAATAATCTTAAGTCCAACCACATCCATCATGAGTCATGAGGAGGAGACAGACCTCGGGGACCTAGGATGGAGACCACTGGTGAGGCTCCCTCTCAGGTGCACGGGTGGGGAGAGGTTCTGTCTGCCTATCTGAGCTTTAGAGGATCAAGAGAAGTCCACTGAAGGCTAAAATATAAATCCAACACTGTATACATTTACTCCCCTTTTCTGATACATTTGTCTCTTTCATGCAGGAGACCAGCACACCCTCAGGTTTCAGAACCTGTAAAACACCTACAAACTTAAAAAAAAAAAAGACATTGGTATGATATGGGAGGGGGAATTGAAACACTGGAAGTGAAAGCAGTTGTGGGAGATGCAAGGGGAAAATCATCCAGTCATCACCAGACAGGTTAAAGTGTTGGCACTGCCATTCTCAATGATCATAGGAAAAATGCAAAGAATTAGTGATCTGTTCATAAAGTCTCCACACGAAAGGCAACAAGGGAGGGGGAAATTTAAAAGTCCTCCAAGGTGGCCACTATATTCCAAAGGAGACATGTTTAAATGTTTATAGGCCATTGGAAATACTGTAGGAATTTCAGTTTACATTTTTAAGACAAAGGAAATGTGCTCAACAATGAAAAGCTATATATGTGTTCACTTTTTCCTTCCTTTCCCTTTGAATCTGTTGCCTAGCTTTCTCCACAAGGAGCTTATTATCCCACTCTCCTTTCTTTAAGCGTGTCTTTCTGGGGAAGGTAAACCAGTTGGAGTATCCCATATCCAAAAGGCTTGGGATCAGAAGTATTTCAGATTTCAGAGATTTTTTTGGATTTTGGAATATTTGCATTAGACTCAGTTGAGCATCCCTAACCCCAAGCCAAAATACTCCAAGATCCAAGCCTTTGTGAATGTTACATCAGTACTCAAAAGTTTTGAATATAGAACATTTTAGACTTCAGCTTTTCACTTTAGGGATGTTCAAACATTTATGTGAAGGGTGTAAAAAAGATTTTAGAATTTCGCATTTCAGCTCAGTTATTCCTAATTCTAAATTATGAGGAAGGATAAACAGGGAGAAATGAAATTTTATACAAATACATTTATGCAGCTCTTTACTTCATATATTTGGATATAGAACTTTGACAAAAGTTTGTAATAACTACCAGACTGAGGGATCAAAACCTAGGGTATTATTTACATGCATAGCAATTATTTCATTAATTTACTTCCCTCTGGAAAAAGCAACCAGAGAAAAAAATGAAATTGTCTGGTAAATCGCAATTCACATTCATAATTTTTCTGAGGTTGAATTTGTTGTCTTTGTGTTTTTATTGTGGAGAATATACTCTCTTTTCCACTTCAGCTCAGGCATCAGGAAGATGTCTGTGCGCGCGTGTGTGTGCGTGCATGTGTGTGCACGAGCGCGCAGGTGTGTGTGTGTGTGTGTGTGTGTGTGTGTGTGTGTGTGTGTTAGGGTGTTCATCTGTCCATGTAACTGGCACTAGACTAAAACAAGAATCAATGCTGCAACCACAGAGGAGCTGTGGCTTTGCTAGTTCCTCAATTTAACAGCTTTTCCTACTGCCAGAAAAAACAACTGCCTATATTTGAGAAAGAGTCTCCTTGTAGCTTGTAAGTAGGGCTGACACTGCCTTGACTCTGATGAACAAAACTTACTGTAACTCTGTAAGTGGGTCATTTTTAACTTCTCTGCTACTCATAATTAAAATCATCTTTCATTCTTTCACAGATTTTAGGACACCTATATTTGGCCATTACTGTACAATTATAGATGTGTGTACTTGGGTATAATACTAAATTTATTCATGACTATCAGTCACAACAGACTAGAAAATGTGAATGCCACTTGACTAAAATGATTCTAAACTTTTAAGACTAAGAACTTTGTAAAGTTTTGGGGGTGGATATGCAGAAGCTTGTAAGTTAGTGAAAAACCAAATAGTCAAGATGGTATGGCTTATATCTAGATGTCCCCCAAGGCCTCACAGGTCACAGGTGGGGCTTTGGGGAGGTGACTGGTTCAGTGGGGTGGGATTCTAATCAGTGGATCAGCCCACCTAGGAGTTTATAGCTAAATGTGATGCTGAGAGGTGGAGTTGGGTTAGAAGAGGTGGGTCACTGGGGGCGTGGCCTGGAAATGTCTTCCTTGGCGCTCAGTCCCCTCCTTGACCTTTTCTGCCTCCTGGATGCCATCCCACAAGCAGTCATCTCCACCATGCCCTCTGCCACCCTGCCAGCAGAATATAGACTTAAACATTTGTAAACAGAGCCACAATAAACTTCTTTTCCCTTAAACTGGTGGTGGGTATTGTGTTTCAGTGATGAAAAAGTGACTAAGTGTACAGAAGGGCTGAGAGTAGGTGATGATGATGATAACACCACAAAACAGATTGTTTCATAAAAGCCATTAGAATGTGGGCACACTTTTTTGTAGGAAATTCTGCTTAGGCATATATAAGAACCATGGATTATAAAAAAAGGAAAACTCTTAAGAAAAAGAAACAAATAGATAATAGTACAAAACTTTCTTTTCAATGAACTGAGGACCTACTGGTATAAATGAAACAACTTAGCATATATATTGAAATATTTTTGAAACTATGGAATATATAATTTAGGGAATGATTAAAACTCCCTTTTTTGTAAGAGTCTTTTTTTGTTTATGTCTTGTACTCTAACATTTTGGCCTTTCTTTTAAGATTATGGTACACAGTGTATTAACTGTTATTCCTTAGTTATGAAATTTTGCTTTAACTTTTCATTGAAGAAGACTTTAAAAATATATTCTTTATTAATATCTATTTGTGTTACATTAAAATAAAGTTTAAAAAAATCCCATGGATTCTGCGTATTTGTATCAGGAGGCTACCTGATAGTTGATAGTTGATACAGCATTGATTTAATCATAGAAAATGAATAAATGAACTCATCTTCAAATATGTAGGTGATACCAGTACCTACTTTACAGTATTATTGTGATGACTAAATGGTTGAAGCACTTAGAAAACAGCCCCTTTCAAAGTAAACAGTATATAGTTACTAGCTATTCCTATTAGGGTAAAAAATTGAAACTCCTCTCCCATTGCCTGCAATATCTTACAAGATTGAGTGATGATGCAATTTCTGGGAAGAATGATGTAATTATTGAAACTGACATACAAACACAACAGGAAGAGCCAATAGTACAGGACAGGAAGGGGAACTAAGAGGGAAATGAGGGAAGCAACAGGGAGATGCCATCTGGGGAGAAATGTGGGTTCAGCAGCTGGATGGAAATGGCCTTAGGAGACAAACATCTAATCAAGAGGTAACTCCTTAGAATATCAAAGTGAAACATTGACACTTTCGATTTAAAAAGTACATTGTCATCTGGCAAAACAGGGACACTGAAACTCTTCAAATCTGCTGACATTGATTAGTTTTATATTTTGATCGATCCTAATTCCAGATGTTACTTCTGCAATGCTCAACATGCAGAAAGAATAGTATCATTTTCCTGGGTATTTGAGAGCTGGGAAACTACCAGGAAAAAAATATCCTAGGGAGATTACCCAATTAATGCTATTATGTATAAACTCTGCTATTAATCATAAAATTGAATGCTTGACTCTTTTTAATCTTTCAAATAAATTTCCTAACTTTGTTTTACCTAACCTGATTTTAAAATTTGTTTGCTGTCTCTCCTGAGTACACAGGGAGGCCTGTACTCAGTTAAGAAGAAGCTAAGTAAAAGTTAATAATATCTTCTATCATGCTCTTTGTCATCAAAAAAGCCCATTACTGGATACACAGTTGAGGGAAAAATACCTAACTTTTAGCTCAATGAATGTTTTTAGAAGAAAATCATAGAATTATGATCTTTCCTATAAGCAAAGGTCACTGTATGAATTCTTGAGGTCAATATTCTTTTGCTGCTTCAAGACTATGATGAAGAGTAGGGCTTTAAAAAAACAAAGCATAATAGATGTAGAACATTAAATTCTTGTTGGGTCTTCCCTTCTGGCAATCACGGAGGTAACCCATTAAATATTAAGCTAATGAGTGAATTAAGGACTTCCATGCATAGGTACCAAACTGCTAAAAAATATCTGTGATGAATGTTCATTTCAATAAATATTATTAGTGCCTACTATGTGCCAAGAGAGATGAGAGGCTCAGGACTGTCAGCAAATAAGGACTGGAAACTAAAACAATATGATCAAATGGTATATTTATTCTAAGACAAAAGCATTAAGCAAACACATACACATATACGAGCATGAATAGGGGCACGGGAAAGTAGGGAAAAGTCCCCTAAAGGGGCATGTTTCCTGAAGCAAGTTTTGAAAAATGATTAAAAGTTTTAGAGATAAAGAAGAAAAGCAATTGTAAGAACAGTTGGGGCGAAAAGGAGTGAAAGAACATAGAACTGTGTGGTGGCTTGTGGTCTGGTTCACCCAGAATGTGGGTAAGTGAGGGGGGCTGGGAAGAGGATGGGAGGGCTAAAGCAGAAGGAAGTGACAAGAAATGGGGTTGGGGAAGTGGGTTAAAGCAAGTTTGTGAAGATACAAAATATTTTGGTAAAACTGTACATTAATTAAAAGAAAATACTTCATTCCATCACTACAGAAAATCTGCAATGCTATCTATAAAAAATAAAACTGCAAATCTCTTTCTTCCTTTCTTTCACTCTCTTTTTCTCTGTCTTCTCTTTCTCCCATTCTCTCTGTTTCAAAATGGTGAGTGCATGATGGCTTTGGTCAGCTTTAGTCATGAAAGTCTGTCTAGTCTTCTCCACTGGGGGCAAGCATGCTGCCTGGGAAGAGGCTCTGGTGCCAGCCCAGGACCTCAAATCCTGGCCATTGTCTGCCCCACCCTGATTTGGGACTGCCTGTGACCTTGGACTCACCCCTTCAAATCCTAAACTTACTGCTATCCTGGAAAGGTAGTTGAGAGGATGAGGTCCTGCTTGAAGAGAGGCTGCACATCCTAAGTACTCAGGATCCAGAGTTATTAATCTAGTCATCCCTGCATGTACACAGGGTATGCATCCACGGATTCAATCTATTTCAAATAAAAATTGTTCTGAGAAAATACTGAATCTGTGCTGACATAAAACAGCTATTTACATAGCACTCACATTGTATTAAGTAATCTAGAGGTGATTTAAATTATACAGAAAGATGTGCACAAGCTCTCTGCAAATAGTATGCCTTTTTTTTTTTTTTTTTTTTTTTTT
>NW_022900950.1:50282444-50312683 GCF_012274545.1 Fukomys damarensis | reverse complement strand
TTTTTTTTTTTTTTTTTTTTTTTTGGTACCGGGGATTGAACTCAGGTCCTTGCGCTTGCAAGGCAGGCCACCGAACCACTGAGCTAAATCCCCGGCCCTATGCCATTTTAGATAAGGGATTTGAGCATCTGCAGATTTTGGTATCCACAGAGGTCCTTTTTCTGTCCTAATTTAAATTTATACATCTGAATGAGATTAATTTCTTCACCTTCCCTCTCCAAAAGGTTCAGAGGTAGAATTATAAATAAAATTAAAACACTGAAATCATTTCCTTTATTGCTGATTGCTTCAAGGCATAATTTACAAAGGATATAAAAATGTAAATGCTACAAAGCAAAGCATCCTTGTGATTGCCAATGAAATGTCCTCCTGAGCACCAGTCGGTTCCACCACACCAGCAACTCTTCAAAGGATCAGACCCAGAAGATTCTTCTCCCCAAGAGGATTGGGGGTGAATGGGAATAGAGAGGACTAGATGCATTATTTCCTACCAGGTGGGGGTGTTAGCAATCTAAATTTGACTTAAATGACTTTTCATTCTTTCCTAAAAGCAAGTAAATGTATTTCTTCACATTTTAATTTATTTCATTTTCATTATTGTTTTTTTTTACTTAAATAAAACAGCATATTTTTTAGTCTTGTTTAGGATTAACTTTTCTTCTGTCCTTCTCTTCCTTCCTAGACCCCACATTTTTTGCTAGTTTACAACTATTCAGGTAAGAGGTTCAGAACAATATTGATGGTCACATGCTACAACTTCCACAAATTCACATTACTGGGTAAATGCTAATCCCATTCAAATGTGTGTGTATGTCCAAATGAGTCTTTGAATAATTTCACCCAACAGACACCAATTATAATGCATTTCAAACTTGAATCAAGATGTATATTGATGAGTTGCCTTTCTTGACTACTGAGAGTTTCTCACACGGTTATCCTGAGGACTAATTTAGAAAACAAGCTGCTGATACTTGATTAAGAAACACTGGGTTTTGATAAAAATGTTGATTAAGGTATACACTTCCAGTCTGACTGGCTTTTATGTTTATCATCTGCCAGCGGTTCTTAGTATTTTTGATAGTGATAGTTAAATAAAAGGTGATACTATAAGATTCAAAGTCTCTCTGCTTCAGCAGTTTCTAGACCATCCCACATCAACTTTATAAAAATTTCTATTCTAGACATAAGGTTTTCTTCCAGAATTTAACTGAGTATTCATTTGTATAGCCATAAGACTTAGCAAATAATTCAGATAATCTTACAAAGACAGTATAATTGAGCAATCCAAATTGCTTTAATTTTAAAGAATAAATGGAGAAGAGGAGACTTCTAATTTTGTGTGGTTATTAAGCACACCCATTAAAAACCCTTGGCGTCAAATCAAATAATCAGTATCACATTTGATAATACAAGGCCTGAAATATTAAGACAGGCAGTAAAGTACTATAAAAAAAGTTTTTCAGAAAAACAGAACCACAGCAGCTAAAATTAAACCAATCCCATTACGCCAATGATCAATATGCACTTTCCTGAAAACATTTTAAATCAGATAAAATCCCAGTAAACAGCCTTCCTGAAATAAAGCAATAGACCTAAGTCAGAATAAAGTTTTTGTTAAAAAGGTTGCGGGGGCTCCCATAGTTTTGGGCAAGTGATAACTGATTAACTTGAGGAGAACCCAACCCAAGCAGCCCAGGGTCCATCTAGGGCGCTTACACAAGGTGGCTGCGCATTTCCTGGTCCTCAGAGGGAGCCAGGGTTTCGGGTGACAGGTACTCCCAGCTCCATGCCCCTGAAGATAAGATTCACAATCCACAAAAACAAGGCAAACACCATCACGAGCATTTAGAAAGGTCAAAAAGACATGCAGAAAATTTACCTTGTAGAAACCGTCCTTGGTTGAACTGGTGTACGACCAGAAACCTCCTCCTTTCTGATTTGCAGAACAGCTTTGTCAAGCCCAAGTGTGTGGTCACAAGGCAGGAAGTGACTAGAATGACAAATCATCAGCCAGGAAAGAAATAGATTTTGTCTTTAAAAGGACATTTTACTTAACTTTGTTTTCTCATGTCCCCTCCTTCCCCCAAAATCACCTGACAGAATAGGTCACACTGGAATTCAGACGCCTCTTACCACTTCCTCTTAAGCATTTTTCTACCTCCTCTCTTGCCTTTCTCTTGTAGCTGATTCTAAGTAGGCCCTGGGCTACTTAAACCTTTCTGATCTCAGATAGCAAGGGAAGGTCAGCCTGCTATCTTGACTTTTTTGTCTGACTCTCACTGCAAAAGCAAAGCCCAGGTGCTTACCTACTTACAGCACAGATAAGCAGTTATTCATTTTTAGCGAAAAAGCCAAGAAAAAAGGTAACCGTATACCTAAGACAAATCAAAAGGGACTTCCTTGGGAGAGCCCCGGTTCATCCTAAACCAAACTCAAGTTCTCTAACCATAATCCTCATGGTGCAAACAAAACAAAATGATCTCTTTAAGACAGGGGCCTGAAAAGGAAGGTTACTATATTATTTACTCATTCTTTTATTTATAGCATGACTATGTGCTAAGGATCTCTTTAACCCAATTAAAGATTTCAATTATTTAGATGTTTCCTATAAGCAACAACAGTAGATCACACCAGCAGCTGCTGTTAAGTAGATACCTTAATTCTTTCACACAGACCAGATTTTTTTGAATGCACATTTTATATGAGGGGAGCGCCATTCTATGTCCAAACACCAGATAGTATCTTGAGAACAAATTTAAATGGAATATCCTGAAGTTCTCACAATGCTACGAAGACTGTGTGGCTTCCTGAGTTATGTTCATTGAGTATTAAGCAGTTTATACACTGCTGGAAATGGTGTGATTCCAGTAGTAACTCTGCTATTTAGCAATGAGTCTATACTGTATGGCTGGGTTCCCAGCTCAGATGGGTTGAGGTGAGGACTCTATAAAAATCCACATTTGTTGGGGGTCATGGTGTTAAGAAATAGCAGTTAATTATTGAGGGGCTGCCTTTATACTTCCTTTGCTTCTTTAATTTATCCTCTAGAAAGCTCCTGCTTTAGACCTCAAATGTTAAACCAAACTGTTGTGGCTTATCTCCCTCAACAGCCATTGGGATGGTGACTTTTCAACAGAAGCAATACGGTCAATCTGGAGAAGAAGGTCATCAGAAAATGGGAAGGTATGGAAGAGATTCAGGCTATAAATAGTTCTATATAGGGAACAGAGAATAGTCAGTCCCCAGGGGAGACTGAGGAGATGACTAGGTTTCTCCACTGAATGATTACTCCCAATTAATATGTTGCAGAGAGGGTTTAGAAAGGACCTAAATTCTTTTCAGGATATCAGAAATATCTGTGCAACATTCTATGGGACCAGTTACAATACAAAGCAGCAAGATGTTGGTTTGCAGTCTGGTGAAAACAGCCCTCAGTCAGGTCCCTAAAGAGGACCCCATAGATGGCTCCCTGATGGTCTAAAGGGTGAAATGCGTGTAACTGGACCTTTTTCATCTGGCCACACATCCTTGCAGTTTCAGGGTGGAATGAAGGTCCAAGCCATGCTTCATAAAGGGAAACAGATAAGCATTTCATTTACCTGTCAGAAGGAAAACAGCAGCATTCTGTATCTACTGGTACCTGGTCATGTGAGACTCAAATCTATAAAAAAAAATTTAAGACATTTTTGTGCATGGGTTCCACAAGTGTGTGACTGCCTATCAGAACTGGTGATGGAGAGAGAAGTGAGACACAGTCACTGATCTCAGGGAGCACAATGTCCAACAAGGAGACAAATATGTGAGTAAACAAATGCCACGTATAATATACAGTTGGGAAAAGTAGAAATGTGAGCACAATTAATGTGTGAAGACAGTGAAACATGCATAGTCATGACTAGCCACTGGTTTAAATATAAGAAAAGGATTCAGGATTGCAGAGGATGTCTAGATTGTAGAAGCGGAAAGACACTGAGTTGCATGCACCTTACCACCTCCCAGTTGACAGGGTCTTTTTCTACCTTAGCACTAGCTCAGCTCTGACTCAATATCCCACACACCACCCCATGAACCACATCCGGACTTCACCATTTCAAGCCCCGCCTTGCTCTCTCAATCTTACTCTTTATCTGCCTCTCAGTTGGTATAAAGCCCAGGTGCACACAATTGTTTAAATCTTAGACTCTGATCCCTTCAGAGAGAAATATTTCACCATTGTCCATGTTTAAAATTGTTTGTGCATGATAACAGAAAGATTAATTTTATGATTGCATTTAGGTTCTGTACAGACCCAGCACTCCTGTATAGCCTGCACCCAGAGTAGACCTCACTGCACCCCACCCCTGAGGTGCCTCTGCTGCCACCTCTCCCATTTCTTTACTGACCCCTGCTCTGCCTTCCCCAAAGCCTCATGTGTTCCTACATCTTTACTCCCAAGCTTACTATGAGGGCTCTTGCCTCATTCCCTAAAACCATATCACCTGCAACTTCCTGCCTTTGAATGCTGCAGAGGCAATCACAGAAACACAGGCTTGGACTGTTGTACACTTGAACTGCTTGACTTCAAATTACTTCTCAGAAATACTCTTATTCAATTTCAGTAATTCCTGGGAGTAGGTATTCCCAACCTGGTTCAAAAACTCCTAAAATTATATGCAAAGTGTATACATGTACTTTTTTTCTTGGAAAAAGACCCATCCTATTATTAAATCTCATTATTAAAGAAATTGGACCTGAAATTCTGAGAATCTGTTCTAAAAACTTTCCTCTTGGCTCAACCTCCCAATCCATCCTCCTATAAACTTTCCCGGCACAAGATTCCTCTGCTACCCCTTAACCGTTGCAATAGTCCAAGTCCTCTGGTGTGAGCATCCTTTTCCATCCTCCTCTATGCTCCACCTCCCCTCCTCTCTTAAAAGAAGGGAGGCTGCTCTGTCCCAACTTTAGTAGCTCCTCCTTGTAGTCTTACTTTTATCTTATATTTCCTAAGGGACCATCAACGATCTCATTTTTCTAGCACCCTTAAATCTCTTACACTCTCCCCACTTTTTCTGCTCACACGGAATTTGTACAAAGGGAAAACTTTTACTTCATGGTACTGCCTCCAACATTTGAGAGGCAGAGAATGAAGACAACTGAGATATGCACAGTCCCAGGCTTTGTAGCATGTCCACTATAATTGAGACCGTGGGTATGTAAAAAGACAAGGAAAATGTGGCCTGCTCAAAACCATGACAGATGAAGAGCACAGTGCATGTGGGAACACACAGTACTAACCCAGGCATGGGGCCAGAGGCAGGCCAAGGGAGCAGTGAGGCCTGCTGGGTAAGGGTGTTGGGCTAGCCACCTTGGGCAGATTGTTCAATATCACTGGCCTCAGGGTTCTCATCTAGAATGGGATAACAATAGGGTGTTTTATATAGTTGTTGTGAAAGTTAAGCAGATTGATGTATATAGACAGTTTAGTGCTTGCCAGATATCTTTTAATGTTTATACCAGGCTCTAGCACATTGAGGTGATACTCTTTAAGTGAAATAAATAGGACACACATGTATAAATACTGAATAGTTTCTCTAGTGTGAGAAACTGAAAGTGTAAAGAAGAACTAAAAGGTGTAATAGATAATGTGAAATAGGAAGAAAAGGGGCAAAGGGGAAGGGGAAGTGGGAGGGGCAAGGGAAAAGAGAGAAGGATAACATGAGAAAATCAAAAAAATGGAAACAAAGTCTTTGTGGATAGGGAGGGGTGGGGGGTTGAAGAGAGGGCAGGGGAATGGGGAAAAAAATAAGAACCAAGATAGATTATGTAAAGGTGCAAATTTCCAATGATGAATGTCATTATATACCTTAAACGTACCAATAAAATTTTAAAAATATTTATACCAGCCTCTGGACTAGACCCTTCATATACATTATTTTGTTCATTCCTCACAATAGCCATATGAATTAGCATATATATTTTTATTTTTATTTTTTGGTACCAGGGATGGAACCCTAGTCCTGTGCTTGCAAGGTAGGTGGCGAAACCACTGAGCTAAATCCCTGGCCCTAGCCATATGAATTAGATATTTTCATTTTTTATCAATTTTTAAATAACAGCTTTATTAAAATGTAATTCACATCATAAAAGTAATACAACCCAGTGATGTCTAGCAACATTAACAGAGTTGGGCAACCATTCTACTATATAATTTCAGAACACTTTCATTATCCCCAAAACAAACCCAACCCATTAGCAATTACTCCCTCTTTACCCTCATCTCCCAAATCCCTAGTTTGTTTTCCACTAGTTTATTTTCCATATTGCTAGATTTGCCTATTCTGGGCATTTTATCTAGATGAAATCAAACAGCCCACTGTCCTTTGTGCTAGTCTCTTTCACGCTGTGTTGTCAGGGCCCATCCATGTTGTAGGGGGTGTCAATATTCGTTCCTTTTTGTAAAGCAATGATATTCTCCACTGTGTGAGAATATACCTCATTTTACTATTGTCTATCAGTTTAATGCTCATTTGGATGGCTTCTACTTTTCAGATAGTATGAATAACACTGCTATAAACATTTGTATACCCATTTTTCAGTAGATATTAGGTATTGATTTTTTTCAGTCAAAATAATACATGTACGAAGTTTTAGAAGTCAAATGCCACCCCAAGACTCATTATAAAACAATAATCTCCTGGCTATACATACCTTCTTCACCTGATTCCTCAGAGACAACTTTCTGCTACTCAGCTTGATCTTTCAAGATGTTATTCTTATAGTATGTTTTGACTGCTAAGATATATATACATATTTAAATGTTATTCATATATATTATATGCACACTATAAATTTTATTTCTCCTCTGCATTTGGGAGATAAATATTTGACACTTATCTATCAACATGTACACCAAAACCTCCCAACATCTCCTAAATATTTATAATTAAACCCATATTCTATTTTAAATTAAAGCCATATTCTATTTTTACAATGATTATGAAAGACTCAAAATCAAGGTACATATTGCATTATGCTTTTGTATCTTTTTTCATTTCATAGGTTCCTATGTGCTAATTCTAGTGCTAATAGTGTACTAAACTCTCAAACAGAACTAAATGCAATAAAAACATCAAGGAATCGGTCCATTCCCATTTTCCCCCTTAGAGAGGACCTTCCTGGAGTCTTTTGTCCTCCTGTCTAGCTGTCATTCATCCAGAACGCCCCTTCACCATCATCCTGGGAAGCCCCTGGGAACCAAGCCCTGGCTTGTTTCTGGACCACACACCTTCCACTTTCTTGGTCTACTTCCTTATTTTAAAGAGCACATCCTCTACTAGATTCCTGTGAATGGATGGGACATAAGTTTCTCAAAAATTTTATACTTGAGAACATATATAGTCTTCCCCCATTCTTGGAAGTCCACACTGGATTTCACTTTTTCTCAGAATTCTGAAGAAATGGGTCCAATGTGTTGGACGTTGTCCAGCATTGCTGTTGAGAATTCTGATGCCATTTGAACACCTCTTTATGGCTGGTATTCATATGGTATGTCTTCATGTGAGTCTATTTTAATCCACTGTGCTAGGCACTCCGTGGTCTCTACTGTAGAAATTCTAGTCTTTCATTCTGGGAAGTTTTCTTCCATCTCTCTTCCCCTCTCTTCTCTTCCCTCTCCCCTTCCCCTACCTTTTCCTCCTTCTCCACCTTTCTGTCTCTGTCTCTCTCATTTCTACGATTTTTATGTTCTTTTTTCCTAGCATTATGTTCATTTGTATATTGTAACTCTTGGGTTGATATTCTAATTTTAGCCCCCCCCCGCCATTTTCTACTTCTTGGCTTTCCTGTCCTACGGCCAGAGAGAAACTTTCAACATTTTTTGTAAAAATCCTACTGAATATTTTATTTCTGCCATTATTGTTTCAATTTCTGTCTTACTCCATTTTGTCCTGCTATAACAGAATGCCACAGACTGCAATTTAGAACAGAAATGTATTGGCTCACAGTATGGAAAACTAGGAAGTTCAGTGTCAGGGTGCCATTTGGCATGGGTCCTTTTGCTGTGTTACCACATAGTGGAAGATAAAAAGGCAAAAAGCAAGAGGGAGCTGAACTTTCTCTTTATAGCAGCATCATTTCACCCATGAGGGCAGGGCCTTCATGGTCTAATTACCTCTTAACAGTTTTACTTCTAGTGTGGAGGAGGCCAAATGTTTAAACCATTGCAAAAGTCAAAATCTTTTTCTCTGAATGTTCCTTTCCCATTTATAGCAAGATATGGGTCAGGATGGGATGTGGAATGTGTTTGCTTTTTATATAAACTATTTATCAATCCTATTTTTCAGCTCCATCTTGCACCCCAGCCATTGAAGGAATTTGGTACCTCAGAATCCGTTTTGCTAAGTGCCTGTCCTGCTGATGGCAAGATATGTAATATAAATTGTCTCTTGCCAGCTTCTCACACCACAGGTTTAGGGTTAATTTTTGTCATGTGCTAAAGTACTTCCCACAGTACATGTATTTCATGGCCTCCGATATTCTCCCAGAATCTCTTGTATACCACTGCTTCATTCAACATTGGTACACACTGGACTTAGAATTCCACAAGGCCAGGGGCTGAGTCTGTGGTGTTGTGTTAGTTTCTGGACATTGTACCAGGCATTTTCAAAGTGTGAGTTGAGTAAACTAATGGAGAGGACTAAGCTGAGCCTTGAAGACAGAAAGGAAAGATGGATGACTGAAGCGCTTTCCTTGTCGTTGGGAGGAAATACTCAATACCCACAACTCTTAAAAGAGGAGAGGTTTATTTTGGCTCACAGTTTGTAGAGATTTCAGTCCATACTCAGGTGGTTAATAATATATACTTGAAAATTACTAAGAGCATAGGTTTAAAATGTCACTATAAAAATAATAAGTCTGTGAGGTAAGATATTTGAATTAGTTTGATCACACATTATATATATATATATATATATATTGCCACATTGTATACCATACATATATAGAATTGTTATTTGTTAATTTTAAAAAAGACACTGATGATGATATGTAGCTGGGTCTTGAGAAATATATACAAGCTGGTCAGGCAAATGAGAGGAAAAAGTATGAATAGCACTTCAGACAAAAAGACCAACAGACATAAACTGGGCAGGGATGTTACCTTTCCCAGCTGAAATGTCACCTTTGGGAGTGTAAGAGCCGCATCTCCTATAGTACCTAACATGGTGTCTTGCGCATACACAAATTCACTACATATATGATTTGCTGAGAGGGCAAATTGACTCTCTAAACAACATGGCACTTAAAAGTCAAATCAAAGAGTAAAAGTAATTATTTCATTATTTTACTTGAAGTATCAATGTAAAATTCACCCTGTAAGCATGGTGGATTTTCCAGAGGATTTATACATGCAGCTACCCTATGAAGATTGACTTTACATCTATTTAATGCTAATTTTACCACTCCTTTCTGATAATAGTGCAACAAAAGCTAATTGTAGTTATTAATGTCAGACATAAAAGAAAAAGGCTGTGTATAGCTGCAGATTTAATTTGCATAAATGTTAAGCACATAAAAATGTTCTCTGTACAGTATTTCTAGGTATTAAGAAGAAAAATTCAGCAGACAATGCAGGCAGTGAACACTTCAACTGTAGAAAATTTACATTCCTGTGGTTGATTACAACTTCTTAGACACTCACTGACATTTTCCAATCCATTTGCACTCAGAAGTCATTGAAGCAGACGCAGGCTGAAATGAATGTTCACCACTTACCTTCAGCTTCCCATGCAGGAAATGTAAGCTGTCCACTTTTGTAAATAGATCTGCTGCTGAGACAGTGTCTGAGACTCTATCAACTACCAACAATTCCAACTGAAGAACAAGGATTTAAAATAAGAATACAGAAAAATATAGTGAGAAGTATTTCAATGGATAGTTAAGATATAAAGCTATTGGGCTTTTAAACAATGTTAAGCCTTAAAAATAAATAAAAAAATTTTTAAATGTAAGAAAAACTTTTGAGGAACACGGTACACAGGAAAAGCAAAAGCCCTGGAATTTAAAAATCTTAAACAATTTTTTATTCTAGGGTACACTATCTGGCTAAGGTACTTTGTTTTCCTTAGTGAAACTTATTAGTATTTTGGAGAAAGCACTGACATCACATGGTTACCATGAAGAATAAATGGGATGATATTTGTTAATATACCAAACACAGAGGTCTTTGTTGGTCCCATATTTTAACTGAATCTGAATTTTTATAAACTGTGAATTACATAAAAACAAATATTTTGAGCCAGGGATTTAGCTCAGTGGTTCTGCTGCGTGCCTTGCGTTCGATCCTGGTGCCAATAAATAAATAAATAAATAAATAAATAAATAAATAAATAAAAAAAATAAAATAAAATAAAATAAAATAAAAACAAACATTTCGTTATGTCCTCAAATGCATTCATTCAATCTTTTTGTATTGAGACTCAAGTAAGATTTATTTATACAGAATCTTCTAGATGCTCCCTGATGGGTGCCTCAACATATTGTATTTATACTTTCAGCAAACATAGGATATGCCTGGAAATTTCTCTCTTTTAAGGTAAAGAAACTGAGTCCCAAATGAAAAGTTTTTCTCTTTCCTATTTATCTGCATCTGCACTATGAAAATATTTCTGGTTAAGTTCTCCATTCTTTAAATAGAGATATGAATCAGCTGATGGTTCTCTAATACTAGGTCAAAGGATAGTCAACATAGCTTCAGTGAATTCAAATAGCTTCCTTACTTCAACCACTCAGTAAGCATTAAGAAAGCACTTACTACATGTAATGGGGAGGTTGAGGCAACCCTGAAGATTGCTCAGGATAGCTGGCCTGTGGCCAATGCATGACAGGTAAATAGAGCAAGAGTTAGGCTGGGGCAAAAGATAAGAGATCTGAACCTCATTAATATAGAGATCACTAAAACTATGGGACAGAGCTAACTCTCTGGTAGCAAGTTCTTAAAAACAAGTTAAGTAGACGTTTAGGGAATAACACTTAAATTAAGAGGAAAAAGAAGGGCCAATTTAAGCAATTGTTTTGGGCATGCAATGATATGGAATGTATCTTAAAAATAAAGGACTCCTATGTTTTATTCCTGCTTTTCTGTGCCCAGTAAAGGACAAGTATCAATGACAAAGGAGACATACACACTTTAGGTTCTGTCCACCTTGAGGAGAATCATATTCAGGGGAAGAATCTCTTGAACCACACAAAAATATTTAAAACTTATACCCAATTCACCAATGTAGAAGATAGGCTTCTATCAAGAAAACCCTGGAAGTACCCTGCAAATCTGAAAAGTTGCTCTGCCTGCAATGACTGCATCATCTAAGTCATTTTCTCCTTTCCTTATTCATCCTACTTTCTGCAAGCTACTCAACTGGAGATTTCAGTGGTGAGAAGATGGAGATACCCTCTGCTTTTTGGAGTTCACAGTCTGCCCAGACTAGTCTGCAGCTCACTGCTTTGCTTCTAGCCCAGAGTATCTGAGATTAAACCTCAGTGACAATTAAATGCTTGTCATTCCTGCTGTCCTCTGGCCGTGTACTTTTAGATGAAGTTTGGGTGTTTATTCACCTGCAGGGGTATGCTTCTTTTAAATTAATAATTCAGTGGCAATAAAATGTGATGAAAATATGAATGAGTGGTTGTACATTTTAATTCACATGACTGAGTGGTTCCTATGATCACTCTGGAAGGTTCTGTTACTGCTCTACACAGCAGGGTTGCAGCTTCATGAAGGCCTCCTGGTCCTTGTGAAACCCAGTCAAAGGAATGAGATCTTGGGAGGGAAAAACGTTATTTTTTACCTCATCTCAATTCTCATCACTCTCTCCTATCTAAATCAAGAGAAATTAACAAATTACATTTTTTATTTTAAAAAGCACGAAAATGAATGAGACAAGACTCCCCCAAAGTGCTTTTGGTAGTAGAATTCCTGAACTTATTGAATTTAAAATTTTCGTGCTACAAATGTTTGGAGATATATCAGAATGCTTCAGAAAGAGTGTGGTAACTCTGCCTGCCCCTGTAGATGCCATCAGCATTTCAATCTCCAGGCCATTTTCCTGCTTGTGGTGTAAGTCAACTTTAAATCCCCAGAGGTAACTGAACTAAGTGAAATGGGTTGAATATAAGTGGCGGAGACTGCCCCACTCTAGAAAATATGCCACGTCTAAAGGTAGAAGGAGAAAGAATGGTTGATCAGATGATCCGATTTTTCAAATACTGGCAGTGAAATTTTTAAAATTAAATGTCACTTTGGCTAACTTGTAATTAATTCATCCAGAGGTCACTAATAGCCACTGGCCTATGGACACTTTGTTTTTGTTTGGTACCAGGGATTGAACTGAGTACCTTATGCTTGCCAGGCAGGTGAGGTGCCATGGAGCTTCATCCCATAGAAAGTTTGCTATGTTTATACGGAAGGCATAAAGTAAAAACTCTGGATGTGCCCTGTGTATACACCAAGTGAGTAAGACTTTAGGACACTGAAAGACCCTAACAAAGAAGCATGCAGCTATAATGTAAATGAAAATAGAATGCACTTAAAAACCAAGAATGGTGATAAAATAATCAATATTCCTAGAGTTATGGGATGAATTGTTGATTGGTAACAATGATACAAAGAGGCCAGTAACAAAACATCCAAAAAGTTCAAATGAAATTGACCTATGCAATCATCCTTATTATCACCTAGAAACTAGTGGAAGATCTGGTGTGATAAATATTGGATATCGAATGTTAATTCCTAAGGCTAGAAATTTGTGTAATTAACATAAATTAATGTTGAATTTCCACTGAAACATATTACAAGACAGGGATGATTCCTTTAACTCAAAGCCGATTTCCCTAACATTTGTGATGAGGTTTCAGTGCAGATTCATATTCCCATCATTCACTCACTCAACAAATATTTATTGAATACTCAGTAGGTCTTAGGTACTACCAGAGGCACTGTGATATAAAGGGCAAATCAGACAGCAGTTTCTAGTCTTGTGAAATTTACATTCAGAGAGACAGACAACATATAGAATAACTAGGCATATATTAGTGATAAGCCTTAGGAAGAAAAAAAAAAGGCAGGGAAGGGCAATAGAAGCCTCTGCATGTGTTATGAGCATACAGTGTACGCGTACGTGTCAGGGAGAGAAAAGGTGATGTGGAACTGAAGTTACAAATAGGGCTTCTAGGAAAGACCTCTCTGAGAAAGTGACATTTGAGTGGAACCTGAGGGGAGTGAGGACTGACACTTAACACAAATTGCACAAAAAGGTGCAAAAGCCCTGGGGGAAAATATGCCAAGCATTTTTAAGGCCAATGTGATAAAGCAAAGAACATGGGGTAGAGAGGTAGCAGATGAGGTCAGAGAGGCCTCATCACATAGGGTGTTGGCTTTTATAGTGGGTGACAGTCATAGGAAGCCATGGCAGGGAGACAGTCTAAAAGGATTCACAAGCTCTGGTGCACATTTTTAAAGGATCCTATTGCCCACTGTGTCACGATTAAGCCAAACAAGAACAATGCCAGATGCAGAGACAAACTGGATGGCTGTTGCAATTATTTAGGTAAGGGACAACAGTGGCTTGGGCTGAAGTTTTAGAAGAGAAGGTGGAAGGAAGTAGCAGACACTAGGTAGACAGTAGAGCTGACAGTTTCCTTGTGGCACATGCATGAAAAAGGGAAGTAAGAAGGATGGATCCAAGACCTGGGGCCTGAATCCCCAGTAAGATGGAGTTGCTACTGACTGATATGGAGAAGACTAGGTAAACAGCAGGCCCCAGAGTGGGGAAAAGGAGGTGCTTAAATTTAGATCTGGTAAAGCCTACCAGAGACCCATGGAGAAGATGCTGAGTAGGCAGCTGAATAGAGGTGGCTGGATGTATACACTATATGTACGTATTCGAAGTCACTGGTACATAGATGGCATTAAAGCTGTGAGACTGGGTGAGATCACATAGGCAATAAATGTAACATAGAGGAGAGGAGCAATCTCTGTGCTCTGGCTATTACATAAGAAATTAAGAAAATGAAGTGGGACTAGCAAAGTTGCTAAGGCGGAGCATACAGAGAGGCAGGAAATAAATCGGACAAGTAATGACTGAGAGGCCTGGTGAGTAAGATGTAAGGAGGGGAGAGGGATCAGCTTGGAAAAGGGAAGGACAGGGAGCTGACCACTAAATACACAAACGTGAGATCCACTAGCAATAATTTATGTGTAGTTGATGTAAAAGTGGACAAAAATGCATTTGGAATCATTTCCCAAAAGAACTGGCTGGGGATGACAGCAACTGTAAAGACATTTCAGATTTATTGAAAAGAGAATAAGAGAAATTGAGGATGCTTGGTGAAGGTGAAAGTGGGCTCAATAGCTTATTTTCATCTTGTTTTAAGAGGAGAGAAATAAGAGCCTATTTTATGATTGTAAGGGAGGTGGAGAAAGGTAGAAGGAGAGGGAGATGGACTATTCATAGTAAAAGGGAAGATTTTTATGGAACATTTTTTCTGATAGACAAGAGAGGATGAGGTTTAGTGGTGACTAGGAGCAGGTGCTGGGAGGTTGTGATTGTCTTTATTTTCTCAATAAATAAGATTGAAGAAGGCACTATAGACAGGTTGTAGAAAAAGGAGAGAGTATGAAATAGTTCTCTAGGAATTTGGAGAATGAATGCTTTTGGGCAGTGGTGGTGAACCTAGGGCACCTGTGCTGCAGTGGGCTGTTTGTATCACTGCAAGCACTAAAAGGTCTGCCATCGCTACTTTAGGGGAATATGGTAAGGCAACCCAACAATATTTAAGGTTAGTGATTAAAATTTAAAAATATTCCTAACTTAATTTTGAAATAATTTCAGGATTATACAAAAAGGTGTAAAAATAGAAAAATTCCCAGGTGGCTTCCCCCAAGTCCCCCAAATATTAACAGCTTATATAATCAGGGTACAGCTGTCACTATTAGGAAAGTATCATGGATCTAGCATTTTAAATTTAGTGAATTACCAATGTTCCTTTTCTGGGCTAGGACACAATTCATGAGCCCACATTCCATTTGGCTGTGAATGGTGCCTTAGCCTCCTTTAATCTGGGACAGTTCTTTGGTCTATCTTTCACGCCCCAACACTTTAGAAAAGGCCATCGGATGTCCTCAGTTCAGCCTTGTTTGGCCCAGCTTTGATTCAGGTATGTATTTTTGGCAAGAATATCACAAAGTGATGCTGTAGTTCTAACACATTATCTCATGGGGCACTGGATGACTTCAGGAGGAGTCTGTCACTGTAAAGTTACAATTTCCCTTCTGTGATTAATAATTAGGGGGTCATGGACATAATATAAGTACTCCATGTGGGTTTTCTCGTGCCTACTCTACCCTGCTATAGCACAAAATAGAGAGCTGATATAATATTGAGCTTTATGGAGAACCTTAGAAAAAGTGAAATCTAAAACAGTTACAGATATTATCAGACAAGGGTAAAATGCCTTACTGATTTTCAATGGAAACCAAAACAATTATAGAAGGGAGTATAGACTTATATGGTCACAAAACAGAAAAACAGACCTGATTTTAAAGTTTCATGGGACTAATTTATATCCATTTTCAGTGGAAATGCTTCTGGAAACTGCTGAGAAATACTTCTTTGCAGAGGACTGTAATACTGATTATGCCCAAAACAGGCTGTGAAGAGTTAACCCCACAATTGGCGTGTTTTGAGAAATAAGTCTGGCTGAAGCCTACGTGCCAAAGTCAGAGTAATTTGCCCTCAAATTCTGTTCCCACAACTAAAACCTTCAGATTAGAAGAACAATGTTCTAATTACAATCATATATTTTGTCTATTCTGTTCCTAATTTGAGAATGCTTGTCATTTCTGAGCCTTGTTCACATTAATTTCCATAGAAACCACACATTTACCCCAACTGACTGCCAATAATAGCCAGGGCCTTTATCAGTTGCACTAGCATTGGCTGTCCTGGCGCCCCGCTTTCTCTCTCTTAGTTCTGTCTCCTAGTGTATTCTTTTGCTGAGTCCTACATTGCACAATGGGCAGGCTGGTACTGGAACCTGACTACAGGGGTCTCTTAATAATTGGCACCCAAAATAGGGCTTGAATCACAATCACTTGCTCAGTGAGGCTACTCAGAATAAAAAGGAAAAAACAAAAAGAAAAGAATCCATGACACAGTGCTTCTCCCATCAAGGTCAAGGACAAGCACAAAATCCCGGAAAAAGCAGGTGTGAGCTTTAGATGAAAGAAGGTAGTAAAGGTAATTAGCTGGGACTACTGGGCTAAAACATGGAGTAATCACTTTAGGCCCAAGCAGGCCTGCAGTGTTGAAATAAACACAAAAAGTAAAAACAAAAATAAACACAAAACATGAGAACTGCTTGGCTTTAGTACACTGGAGGGTGGGGGCGGAGTCCTGTGGTCAGACTCAGAGAGGGTAGAGCAGGGTTTGCACTCAGCTTGGAAAGAACCAAAAGGAGAAAATAAGTAATGCTTTGGAAACAGCAAGAAGAGCTTTGAAAAGCATAAAGCAAAATAGTGAGAGAAAACACTCCTGGCTTTAAGAGCCTAGGCTAGTGCTGTGTTATCGGCTTGATGCAGCCTGATGTTGCCTGCAAAGGTCTGAAATCCAAAACAAAGCCAGAGAAACTGTAACTGTGCTCTTTTCTCTATCAGACATCAAGAGATTTTACAAGAGAAATCAAGTTACAAAATTTAGCTAATTAGTAAATGTATCTTTGTTTCAATTTGAGTTGATGTTTAATTGATGTGCTTAAAACATTTCTTATGCATTGCAAATTCCTGAATTGTGCTTACAGGAGAACTACCTGTCAATTGGCGACCATTGTGGGAGCTCATATCGTGAGCAATCATCCATTCAGTGAGGCTACTCAGAATAAAAAAGAAAAAGAAAGAAAAGAATCCATGACACTGTTCCTTGCATCAAGGTCAAGTAAAAGTAGTCAGCTGGGACTAAAACACGGGGTAATCACTTCTGGCCCAAGCAGGCCTGCAGTGTAGAAATAAATGCTGCAGAGGATAGTTAAATATAATCACCATTTTTCACAAACAAGCCAATTGTGGGGTTGACTCTTCACAGCCTTTGGGCATAATCTGTATTACAGTCTTCTGCACTTCTTAAATCCATTATAGACTTATGTGTACATGTACTTAGAGGCAAATGTCTGGGTAGCAACTTGGGGCTCAAGCTGGTCTAACAAAGTGGGTAAACACTTGCACTTGGGGAGTCTTAAAGGGCTGTATTCCATACCTGCTTTCTGGGTTTAAATTCTCAGGGTCTTTAGACAGGCTTCTTAATCCTTCTAAGACTTAGTTTCCCTACCAGCAAGACGAAAAGCAAATAGACCTTATCTCAGGACAGCTGCAAGGCATCAATGAAGAAAAGCATGAGTAATTATACAATAATTAACTTATAGCACACCATCCAAAACTGTTAGTATTAATACTTAATACTTTTTATTATAATTAACAATTTACCATCTTTCTGTGTTTCATTTTCTGTAACTGGAGAGGAGAATCAACTAGATGATAATTTCTCTAACACAAATAATACATGAAAGTTATTATTCCAGACTTGTTTTCAGCTATTTCTGTTACATAAACCAACACAGAACTTAGTAAAAGCTGCTAAGGCAGTTAGATCATAACTATATACCCAAATAAGCTTAAATGTTACATTCAATACACAAACACAAAAACCAAACTAAATATTTTAATGAGCATAGTGGTGATTTGCTGGAACGAAGCCAGGTTTTGCCATGAGCCTGGTGCTGACTCGTAGGCCCAGGCTCCTGCAATTCATTCTGTGCTAACTCACCTCTTTCACTTCACCACCTTTGAACAACTGCTACCTTTAGCAACATCACTGGGCCTTCATTCTGTACAATGATTTAATCAGAGCTGGTTCTATTCTCATTAGCCCTTGAAAACGATGAGTAACTTGGTCTTGATTCAAGATTCATCCCTTAATGCAAGTCCTGTAGCCTCCCCGCTCTGTCAGTGGCTCTCTTCTGTCAGCTAGTAACCTAGTATGTAAGTTCTTTCCAGACTAGTATTCCCAGCCTTCCCTACCCAGCTTCTCCTCGAGTCAGACTGGGATACCTGCTAAGCATCCTTTGGGATCTGTTGAGATCTCTTTGTACCCACGCACTCATCAATCTTGGTAAATATTTCATGTGTGCTGTAGAGAGTATGTGTTTTCTACTATCTCAGATGAAGTTTATGAATTTATTAAAAAATTCCTTAGTAATCTTATGTCCACTGGATATTTTATTGTCTGAGAGACATGTCTAACAAAAAGATCCCCATTTTAGATATGGGTTTATAAATATCTCCTTGTAATATTGTCATTTTCCATTTTGTGTATTTAAAAGTAGTTATTGGGTGCCTCATGTGGGCATATGATCTTGACGAATACTTCTTGTATGTTTAAAGGTGAATCCAACAAAACATATTTTGGCTAGCATTATTATTTGCCCAGTCATGGGATCAGCTTGACAGTTCCCTGGCTAAGATGTATACCTGTTCCAGGGAAAGGGTCTCGGTTTTACACAGACCTCATCTCTACTTGCCACGAAGATAAGACAATTCCAGTACCTACTCCCCAAAAAGCCCCTAAGTCAGATATCCACGGACCACTACAACTTCACCTCCAGCTCCCTGCCATTTTTTGCTTCCAACACCCATGATTTTCTCTTCTATTCATCTCAGTGACATATTTTATCTCGCATTTCTATGTATTTGAGGTGGCAGGAGGCCATCAACATAGCACCAGTGGTCACACTGACTGGAAGTCCTAACATCAATTTCTACAAACTATACACAATCAAGTGGAAAAAGCTTTGTTCAAAAGGATACAAGTGTCATTCTCTTGTAATTTAGTAACAGTTATGTGTAATTACAATAGTAATAGTAATGAGTATGGTATTTTCCTTTGAATTATCACTGAGGGAAAAAAGTTGACATTCATTGAGCATTTTCAGTACTCCAGGTACTGTAGATGCTATTTAATTTTCAAAGCAACTCTATAAAAGAAAGTGTCATTATTGTCCCAATTTTACAGATGTGACAATTAAGGTTTACATATGTGACTTAACCAAAGTCATATAACTAGTAAATGGTGGTGTTAATATGCAAACCCAGTCTAAGACTCATGTATGTATCTAATTTATATCTCTTCTTAAATGGCTCACTTCCAGTGAGGAAAAATGGACATTTTAGGTATCTATAATATATAAAGATACCATGCAAATCACTAGGGGTAACTACAGTGTAAAACTTGGCATGGCATTGGCATAAGCCATTTGCAACAGAATATATTTAGTAATGAACACAAGAAGGGATGAATAAACTCACCATTAATCAAACAGTGTATTAATTAAATGCAATTTTCTACCTATCAGAATAATGAAAATTGGAAAATTTGTTAATTCCCAGGATCAGTTAAAGAGAAATGAACCCACTGATATATAAGATTTCTGGAAGAAGAATACAGATTTTTTTTCATTAAGTTTATTGGTACTTTTTAGGTATATAGTACAGTTACAATCATTGGGATATTGTACCTTTACATGATGTATCTTGGTTCTTATTTTTCCCCCTACCAGTGCACTTCCTTCACTCACTTTACCCTTCTCTATCCTTCCCTGTTTACAAAGACTTTGTTTCCATTTTTTCTTTTTCTCATATTTTTTCTTTTCCCTTCTTTCCTTTCCCCTACCCTTACCTACTCCTTGGACCTTTTCTTCCTATTTCATATTATCAATTATACCAGATACTATTTTTTAATCAAAAAAGTTTAACATACTATGCCACCTGGAAAAATGTCCTTCTATATTTGAAAAGAATATAGCAATGTAACAGGATATTTCAAAACTGAAAATATATACGTATAGGCACACATGTATTTATATGTATATAAAATGCCTTTAGGTATATATTTCATATGGTAATAATTATTATTTAATATTAAATATTATATTAAATATTATTATATTATTAAATGATTTCCATATGAAGGGAATACAGGAAACTTTGCTTTTCTCCCTTTTTTATCTGTATAATCTCATTTTTCTAAAATAAACATGTCTGAATCTCATGAATCCTAGTTCAGTGGTTCTTAACAATACCTGGACAGACAAAATAAATGGTGTTGAGCCTAGTACAGGTAATATAATGGGTCTAGGAGACCACTCCCCTCCACCCACTTAAGTTTGGGAAGCATCCTAGTGCCATTGTTTTAAGAAAGAAATAAAAAATAAAATAACACCACCACCACCACCACCAAAAAAAAGAAAGCCTGAAAATAAAATTACAAAGACCCAGGAAATCTTTGAAGCTCTGGGCCAGAGAACATGAGGGGTACCTGGCAGGGGTTCACATCCTTAGAACTCTGAAAGATTGATTTATCTGTGTGCTTTTTACTTTCTTGTTGTCTTAGCACCACTTTTCTGTTTGTGCCACATTTTTCTCAGCATAAACCTTCCTGAGCACATCTTCCCATGATGCTCAATAAAAACAGCTGCTTTTCATTTACCATTGAATGTACAGTCACAATTCACTACTTTCCATACATAATAGCCTGCAATCTATCTGCTGGATCCACCAAGCAGTAATAAGCCTATAAAGTGAAAGACTGATATTAGAAAGAGTATCATGGGATGCCTGCAATAAAATGTTGAGAAAAAAATTGAGTTGACAAAAAATGTGTTTACACGAAAGTGTTATATATACATATATACAGTACTACACACACACACACACACACACACACACACACACACAAATATCTGGAATATTTTATGCCAAACATTTGAAGCTGGGGAAAAGATGAGAAGAAATTTACTTTCTACATTAGTGTGTAATTTTATCCCCCATGACGCAGAAGTAGTTGTTATAGATGGCACATGAATCTACTCATTTAAGTAGGCTTTTGAAAGAAAAGTTTATTCCAGTGAACAGGAACTAAAATCAGGGAGGTTCTAGCAACCAGGCAGGGAAGGAAAACAATACTTATATAGATTTTGGGGAAGGGGCTATAACTGTAAGGACTGTTTGTGACTTGGATGCCCAAGGAGTCTGCTCAGGTGTGTAGATAATCACTGGACTTCTCAGCACTAGGGGGGTTGTATACTTCGTTTTGAGTCCATTTGCCTTATTTACTGAGAAGCTGCTGTTGTTTGCTGAAAGCAGCCTGTTTGTTTTGTCCCGTGTGTTTAGGCCTGGTCTGACAGTGGAAGTTGGAGGAGTTGATCAAAATCCATAAAGTGTGCACATGGCTTTTTAAGTTATGGAAATACTGCACTTGACTACTTCAATCCACCAAAACTTGACAGGTCTTAATGAGAAAATCACACAGTCCAGTACTTAAAAATCTAATAGATGGGTAGAATTTGTACTTCAAGACAAATTTGAAAAATATATTTGGTCATATACTTATGATTAATAACAGTTTGAGTAGAAATCAGTAATAGAATCATAAAAGATGAATAAGGAAATACCCTTAAGGGTGAGGAAACAGGTTCACAGAGGCTAAATAACTGCAGCTATACTTTTAAGATTGGCAGTGCAAATGACAATTCCCTTGGATCTTTCATGGAGATTTAGGAGGAATTATGCTGGTTCTTATTTCAATAATAATATTTCTTTTTTTGGGGGGGTGGGGATCAAACTTGGGTCCTTGTGCTTGCGAGACAGGTGATGGGACCACTGAGCTAAATCCCTGGCCCCATAATTATATTTCTTATGTAAATTTCTTGATTACACATTTGAGAAATGTACTTGCTATTTAAAAACAGTTTAAAACTATGATAGGCAATTACAGTCAAAATAGCCATACATTCAAAACTGATGTATAGATTGAATATAATTCCAATAAAAATATCAACAGCATTCCTAACTACAGAACTACAGAAAACAATTCTAAAATTAATATGGATCAAGGAGAGACACAGACTAGCAAAAGCAATCCTAGGTAACAAGACCCAAGCTGAAGGTATCATAATCCCAGATTTCAAGGTATACTGCAAAACTACAGCAACAAAAACAGCAAGGTATTGACACAAAACATCAATGGAATAGAATAGAGAATGCAGAAACAACAGTTAGCTGTCTGACCTTTGACATAGGGGCCAAATATATATACTGGAGAAGAACAGCCTCTCTAACAAATGGTGTGGGGAAACTGGCTATGCACATGCAGAAGAATGAATCTAGACCAATATCTCTCATCATGTACCAAACTAAAAATGGATCAAAGATCTACATGTTAAAACAGAAATAATCTGCTGGAAGATGAAACAGATAAAACTCTTGACATATGCATAGGCAAGAACTTTCTGCTCAGCACTCCAATTGCACAAAAAATAATACCAAGAATCAACAAATGGGGTCCAATCAAATTAAGAAGCTTCTGCACAGCAAAGGAAACAATCTACAGAGTGAAGAGGCAACCTACAGAATGGGGAAAATGTTTTGCCAGCTATTCTGTGGGTAGAGGATTAATATCTCAAAGATATAAATAATTAATAAAATTAGACATCTCCCAAAAGACTCAAAAAATGAACAACTGAAATGAACACTTCTCAGAAGAGGCAATACTCATGGCCAATAAATACATGAAAAGTCAACAGTATAGAAATGCAAATTAAAACAACACTGAGATTCTATCTTACTCCAGAAAGGAGGGTTGTAATCAAGAAATCAAATCATAACAAATGCTGACCAAGCCATCGGGAAAAGGAACCCTTCTACATTCCTGGTAGAAATGTACTGTAAACTATTACAGCCACTACAGAAATCAATATGGACATCCCTCAAAACAACTAAAACTAGAAAATTCCATTTGACCTAGCTATCCTTCTTCTAGGTATTTTCCCAAAATAATTAAATACATTGCATTACAATGATACATGCAGAACCATGTTTAAGCAGCACAATTCATAACAGCTAAATCTTGGAAGCAGCCTATATGTCTATGAACAAATGGATGGAAAAAGAAAATGTGAGAGTTACACACAACAAAGTACTACTCTGCCATAAAGAAGAAACTTGAGTCATTTGTAGGAAAATGGATGCACCTGCAGATAACAATGCTAAATGAAATAAATCAGACATACAAGCTTAAACATTGCATGGTTTCTCTTATATGAGAAACCAAAATATAAATACAATGGACCATTGACTTATCAACACAATTCATTTGTGAGGGCTGGATATAGCTCAAGTCGGTCAACTGAAGATTCAGGCCCCCTCTGCAGCCTTCAAAGTCTCTCTCCTGCATACAGGCAGATCTCAGTGTCCTTAGAGACATTGGCCCAGGTTTTCTCAATTAACCCTACACAGGAAAAGACGTTGTAATGTTCCTTCCAGAACTCTTTAAGGGTTAAATCTGTATCTGAGGCCATCTGGAAACACAAGGGGTTAGCATCTAGATCAAAATCTCAAGACTTTGTTCCTAAGTTAAAACTAAAATTCTGGTCACAACCCAAGTTGTTTGTCAGGCCGGTTGTAACTCAAGGTCCAATGTAAAGAGCAAAATAAACGACAGATAATAGGAAATAAGGAGACATCTATTGCACAATAGAAAGGGACCAAGAGATGGTGGGAGAGGAGTGGAGGGGAGAGGAAGGGGGTGAAAAAAAGAATGAAGATGTGTTATGTATATGCATCAACTCCACACAGGGAATTAATCATTATGCACTGTGAACAAGTACAATAAAAAACAAAATATTTTTTAAAAAATCTAACCACTACAAAGAGCATTTTAAGTTACAGGATCTTTTCTCTGACCAGGGCTTTGTGAACTCCTCAGAGGGTACCAATTTCCTATGCTTCTCACCCTCATTAAAAATGTGTCCCTTCCCGGGTATTTAGCTCAGCGGTTCGGTGGCCTGCCTTGCAAGAGCAAAGACCAGAGTTCAATCCCCGGTACCCTCTCCCCCGCAAAAAAAATGTGTCCCTTCTATTTCAGAAACCTTCTACAAGGTATCTAAAAGCAAGGTGCCTTTTAATCTTTGTGCACTTGTTTCTGAAGGGTAGAGAGGTCATGGGGAGGGGGGTGGGGGGATGGGTCTAAAGGTCAGGCCAGAGATTTGGGCCTGGCCTCCCTTAATCTTCAACCAGAATCTGTCAACAAACCCATACCTCCACTACTGTAGGTAGTTCTTGAAGCTTTCAATACTCTAATGCTTCTACTGTACACCTTCTTGAAACATTACTTTTGAAAACAACTCTTTTCCCCATGAAAATAAAGGAAATACACTTAGCCAAATCAAATCCTCAGATATGGCTCTAAAAATCACAATTGCTCCAATTCATTACCGCTTGTCTTACAGTTCACAGTACAAGATTAGCAAAACCAGCCCTTCTGGTTCCTAAGTAATTTCTACCAAGCAAGTGGTGCCAAACCAGATTTGTTATACTCATGGTTCTGCTTTATTTTTTTGGTACCAGGGGATCGAACTCAGGTCCTTGTGCTTGCAAGGCAGGTGTCGGAACCACTGAGCCAGATCCCCAGCCCCTCATGGTTCTGCTTTAAATCACTGGTCTACCATTTTAGCTCCTTTCAGAAAGTCAGTATCATTTCTATCACTGTTTTTTCTATTTTCCTTAAAAAAACCCAAAAAAACAAAAAACTTCACTGGGGACATCATATGTTTCACAAATATGTACTGCAAATACAGTGAGTAAGTGGATAGAACAGGCTGTTTTTTCTTCTCTCCAGCAGAACATCTGGGTAATATGATGGACTAAGTTACAGATCCTCTGGAAGCAACCCTTTAAATACACTGAGTCTGAGGAGTGGGATCTTTTGCTCCTACTGAGAGCAGTGGTGTCTTAGACAGGTCTCTTGTATGTCTGGCTCTGATCTGGGTGGGCTAGGAAATGATGGTATGCGTATAATGAAGGTAGTTCGCCAACAATGGCCAGGCAAGGTACTGTGATTCAGAACATCCAACGAGAAGCAGGAACACAGATTACATCTCAACACTGAAAGCATCTAAAACCACTTTGTTTGGTGGTTTGCATGCAATCTCTTAATTTTTTTCAACCCATCTCTTGGACCCCTTTCCTTGTGCAAAGCATGTCTCCCTGTGTCCTACTGTCTATCTTTTATTTTGCTCACAGAATGTACTCTTCAAAGGAAGTCTTTACCAGATCCTACATCACACTTAGAAAAGCAGAGTTTCTCTACTTGGAATTACAGTGGAAAGAAGAATAAAGCCCATGATCTGTCTTCCCTGGGGCTCCTGAACCCAGGTGAACACCATGTTCTCATCCTTTGTTGGGTATTACCTCATCTGGGATTACTGGCAGAAGAAATGAAAGATTTTTTTTCACACTATGAAGGCAGGTGACTACCTGGGGCATTGTGGGAGAGAGAAGCAGTGTCCAGGGGTTTTTATCAGTTTAAACCCGATAAAAATTTCTGATATCAAAATATATTATGAGAGTTGAAATATAGCAAAACTGTCATGGCATACTAAACTATGTGGTACTGAGGCATAAACTACAATTCCAGTTGTCCAGCTGCAGTATCAGGAATTTAAGCTCTTCAACACCGAATACAGTACACCATTCCAAGTCCAGGAAATGTTGGCTTATCCCCACTATTACACCTCTTACACAATTTGTAGCCTCATGACACTTATGAATAAAATATGTTCAATCAGGACAGTAAGCATAAAGCAGAATAATAGATTGAAAAGCAAACCATTGCATCTGCTGTGTAAGATCATAAATTGCTATTGACATGAGAATAAAACGTAAGTCACTGCAAAGCATTTCTAAGCATTTCTAAGCATCGTTCAGGGCTGAATCGAGGCCACATAGCTCGTGTTACATTTGCACGGCATGCTATATCTTCCTTGTAAGTCTAGAACTAAATTCCAGGCAAACTCAAGGACAGTATTCTCAGCTCCCAAAGCTGTGCATGTTAAGAAAAACTTGAGGAAGATTATATGTTTTTGTAACACCTTTCCCTCTAGCCATTCAAAGGAGAGCCACACTGCAGCCTTTTTGCTTAAGCACCCCAGCTGGCATGGGAGGCAGAGAACAAAGCATCTTTCATTCTTGCATTACTGGTTGAAAGTCATATGGATTTAGCTAGCTCAATACAGCAGCTCACACACACAAATAAAACATCAAAGCCTCCTTAGACACCTCACTGTACTTGGACTCTTTTAGGCAAGCACTGTGTCACTATTCCTCTGCAGCCCAATGTATAAGGACCAGTGACAGAATGGACACTTACTAGCACATTGCCTGTGTGCCGCTGGAAACTGCCAACTAGGTCCTCTAATATTCAGTGACATCAGCAAACTAAATGTTCAGACTCGACGGAAATGCCCAGGGTTTACCCTGAAGCCCTCTAAATATTTCCATGAGCATCAACTACCATCACATAAAGCAGGGATGGTGGAGAATAGGAAACCCATGCTGTTCGGCTTCTTTCTTTAGTCTTCTAATAACTAATGGGTACTGAGCTATAAGGAGACATAGATTATGTCTTTAAATCCTCATAAGGCCTTGAGTTGGGTACCATCCACCCCCCTTACAGGTAAGGAAACCTAAGGGGTATAGAGATTGGAAAGCTAGCTCAAGAGTACACAACTAACAAGTGGCAGCAGGACAATTTTATTACGCTATGCTGTCTTTGAAACTTGATGTTTATACTAGAATTCTCAGTGTAATCATTGTGGAGTAAGATAAAACATTAATTTAGCACTTACCATGGTGCCTTCCACATGGTAAGCAACAAGCAATGTTCATACTTAGGGGAGACATTTCATAATTCACAGCACCGATTTCAATGTTGCTTAGACAAATGAACATTAAGGAAACAAATATGATTTAAAATGAACATTAAGGAAACAAATATGATTTATCTTTTTTGATGAAGGAGTCAATCATACAACACACAAATATCTAATAACAGCTGGTTGCAGAAAAATATTCTAAAATGGTTACTACAGCTAAGACGACACAAACTGTTTCCAAGTATTTGGAGCAGTATAAATAAATAGCACTATTTTACCCACACAACAAATAAAATAAGTTGAACAAAAAGCTTCACATGATGGCTTATAATGAATACCTTTCTATCTCAATAAATATGCTACCATCAAAAAACTGAAAAAAAAAACCCTCAAGTAGTTGCATGATTTAAAATTTCACTTTAATGTCTAAAATTATAAAGTCTCAAATGAAATATTGTCTTAATGAAGTTTGAAGTTTAGCACCTACTGAAGTATCTTATGTATAGAAGACATCTGCAACCAGTAATTGAATTCATAAATACACCTTTAAAGACAGACATTGCCCTTTTGTTATGTTTGGTTTTTTCATATTCCATGATGCTGGTTGCATGTCATTTCCTTATTGGTAATATTTTCTTAAAAGAAATCCCATGATCTCTAGTTCAAACAGAGGAGAAGAAAAAATACCATCAGCTTGAAGGGGAAAAGGAAATAACTGGCCAAAACTAATGAAGAAGAAAAATGAAGTTAGGTCTTGTGGTGAGCCATGAGGTATAAAGAGAAGAGCTGTCTTCCAATCTTTATTAACATTTGAGAAAATGTAAAACTGTTGTCTAGGTAAGAGCATAAGGACACTTGATATAAATTTATGCATTTAAGCCACTGTGACTGGTGAAAAATAAAGGCATTTCCTAGTACATATAATTCATATAAACAGGTAAACACAGACCAAGAAAATACCTCTTTCTCAAAAGTATTTAATGGCCTGGGTTACCATGGGGCTCAATATTGAATCAATATACACCCAAAAGTAACCATTCTTTAAAGGAACTTTAAAAAACAAATATGAGCATAAAATACAAATTACTTTAGTTATTTCCATATAGTAAAATCTTAGATTAAATCCACACTGGCAAAACTGTTTAACAAACTTCTACCCCATTTAAAAGAAAAATAAATAGGAGAGAAGTTAATGAAAAATAATGATTTCTAGCAATATTTTTTACATTGTTTCAACAAAGCTGTGTCCTTTCACGGAGAGCAAACTTGAGGATCCTGAGAACACACCCTATTCATTAGGGAAATCAATAGCATTACCTGCCCCAGGTGGCTAAAGCTGCTTTTTGCATAAGGCTTTTATCTCATTTTAGCAACACAGGGAAGGAAAACAAACAAACAAACAAACAAACAAAAAACAGGAGGTCTATAACCTTGGTGTTCACCATTACTCTGGCTGATTACTTAATCAATTTGCTAACAGCACAAGCAATGTGGCTCACTTTGACAAGCTTCTTCAGGGGGTTCTGCCAAACTGTAAAGCTGATGGCTAAACAGTCTCACTGTACTGAGCATCAGATAAAGTAGGCCCTTAAAATAAAAGCAGTGCTACATTAAAGAGACATACAGCCATAATTTTTTGAAAGGAGAAAACTGAGGTAGTAATATTCTCAAGGAATAATAGGATAAATCTAATACATAGAAAAACAAACCAAATGACTATGATTTGAGCCTTTAAAATCCACCATACATTTGTGTAACATTTCTATAGATAAAACATGTGAGATGTATTAGAATAACTGAGGCATACACATAAAATATACCAAACCATGGACTTTTCATAAAAATTAATTTGCTCAAATGGTAGTAACAGTAGAAGACAAAATATTCACACCTGAAAATAGTACATATTAAATGGCCTTACAATCGGATCTGGTACTGTAAGAAATCTGCAAGAAATGCAGACTGCTGCTAGCTGATTCTATTTATGACAAAACACTTTCAAAAAATAGAAAAATGTATTGCCTTGATTTTGACTATGCAAACTAATTTTAAAGCCAAGCATCGGTCAGTAAAAATGAATTTCAGTAGTTCTAATGATCCAAATGACTTTTCAGAGTGTAGGGAACTTGACTCTACATATCGGCACATAGACTTTTTTTTATGCTTTAGAAACATTTTTTTCACATTTATGCACAATATACACTACTTAAGACAAAACTTGGCCATCAGATCTGCCTTTGCCTATATACTTTCTTCGCTTTTTGGGAGGCCCATCAATCTATGGTGTAGACACAGGCAAAAGAGAAATAAATTTGGAGTCTGAGCCACATAATCAGGAACAAACTAATCTTAAAAGGAAAAGAAACCAAATGCTAAAATTTGAAAGGAAAACAATTAGCATAATATTTTCCAGAGTAGTTTTTCACCATTCCACTTTTTTCATTGTTTTAAAAATGTCTTGTTCCTAAGGAGAAGACTTGATTAGGGGATGAAGCTGAAAGATTCCAAAAACTAGAAAGAGATTTCCACTGAGGTCTCTCATTTTCCATCTGTTACTAAAGTTTCTGCACTTGTACTCAAAAGCAAATGGGGCGCGGGGCAGTGGGGCAACAACCTGGAAGGAAGCCCCCTGTCGTTTACTTTCTGATTGGGACTTTTTACTTCTACCTAATGTGCTCTTTCTAGTGCTCTCTCTCCATCTCCAGAGAAACACGAACATACATGCAAACATATCACTGTACACATAGGTTCAACACCACTGCAGAGAGGAGTCACGAAAATGATAATCAGAACAGACGACTCTTAACAGTGAGAAATAGGTATCCGCTAACGCTCGCTTGAATTCCTCCCTAAACCACCTATTCGTCCACATCTATTCTTTAACCAGGAATTTAGGAACAAAAAGACAAAAACAAAAAAACAAAAAAAAAAGGGGAAAAAAAAAAAAAAACAGGTCACATCAAAGGAAGAGAAAATCAGAACTTTCACTTTTCGGGGGCATTACAAAATGAGCAGCGGGACCCGGCTGCGCAAAAGTGCAACGTTAGTAAAGAACGCAAGCCCAAACTCTAGATACCCAGTTAAGCACCTTGTTACCGAGAAAAGTAAATAAAAAAAAAACAAAAAAAAAAGGGGAAAAAAAAAAAAAAACAGGTCACATCAAAGGAAGAGAAAATCAGAACTTTCACTTTTCGGGGGCATTACAAAATGAGCAGCGGGACCCGGCTGCGCAAAAGTGCAACGTTAGTAAAGAACGCAAGCCCAAACTCTAGATACCCAGTTAAGCACCTTGTTACCGAGAAAAGTAAATAAAACTGGCCATTGTCATTAAGAATAAGAATAGTAATAACAATTGTCACCGCGGCGTTCCGTACAGCAGCTGCAGGTGGAGCGGCTTCTCCTCCTGCCCCACTGCCCGCAGCCTCCCCAGCAGCCCCGCGCCTCGCCCG
>NW_022900950.1:50268232-50282254 GCF_012274545.1 Fukomys damarensis | reverse complement strand
GCCCCTGCTTCAGCCCATCCTCCGCCCAGCCCCTCCGCGCTTTGCTGCGCTCTCGGCCCAGCCTACCTAGCCCTTCGGCGCCTGCGTCTCCCAGGAGCGGGCCCGGCCCAGCGACCTATAATTGCTGGTTGCTAGGGTCTGTTGCTAGCTGACCGGCGCTTCTCACCGAACTGCTACCTCACTGGACTTTTACCTCACGCTCTGAATTCCCAGTGAAAGGAGATGAAAAATGAAAACTCTGTTGGTTTAAGAAGCAGCTGACTAGTGTAGGGATCCAGAGCTTCCAGGCACCTCTTCTGATACTAGGGAAGGAAAATTGTCAGCATCATGTGAGAGGTACATCCAGGGAGCGAATCTTGAGCGCTTGTCTGCAGAGTTATCTGAGGGTAAAAGTCCCATTTGTGCAGTCCCAGAGGTCCCTCCTAGCTGTCCGCGGAGCACAGGGGCACTTCTGTGGTCGCCCTACAAGCTAAACGCTCATTGCATCTTTTTTCATCATTTCTAAACAGCGGTAACGGAATCCCAATGATCCTGGGAAATCATGTATTGAAGTCCATCTGATTTTTGTATTACATGCTAATGCCCCAAATGGAATTTAAAACAAATTATTATTATTATAGAAAGAAAATTTATGAATAGTTAGATCCTGTTGGTCTTCAGAGGCTTGTATAATGGAAGATTTTACATATCTTTTTGGCTAAAAACTTTCTAAATGTGATAAATTTTGGGAAGTAGTGAAAGAAATACCGTCTCTACAGTTAAGAAAAACTACCTTTTAAGTGGCTTAAATAGCATTGGCAGACTGAATTTTGTGGTAGCAACTGGGAAATTTTAGAATGATCCTGATGCATAATAGCATTTGTATTTTAAAATTCTGTACTAACTATAAACCTAAATTTTTTCAGACTTAAAAATATACTTAAACCCTCTTTTTCTTTAAAGAAATCCTGCTTGGGCTCAATATAGTATGAATACAGAATGATTTTCAAGATATAATCTAAATTCTAATAAATTTCTTTTCAGCCACAATTAAAAAATACTCAAAAACTTTTCAGTCTTCACTTAACTAGTAGTTATGAAAAATATTGCTTATTATTCATTAAAATGCAACAGTACCCACAGCTTCTTCGAAGACCCTTACCTCCCCAAATCCCTAAGCTGTCTTCGTATAAGAAGAAAATTCATACAGGTATGTGTACTAATCGGATATGTTTTAACCTTTGTGTCTTTTACATAGAAAATCCCTGCCTTGCATAGCTCAGAATCATAATAGTTAAGGACACTAGCTAATAATCATAACTTACAAATGTTTGTTGTAAGATGACATCAGGTTAACAATTCTACAAGTACAGTCATTGATCCTCATTTATGGGTTTGGTAAATGTGGATTTACAGACTTGTAAGATTTATTTGTAACCCTCAAATCAGTACATACTTGTGCCTCTTTCTCAGTCCTTCATGGATCTGTGCAGATAGTGAAAATGAGTTGTGCAACACACATGCACCCAGCTGAGATAGAATAAGGCTATCCCTGCCATTTTGATTTAATCCCATTACTGTAAATAAGTGCTGTATTTCTTAATTTTTATGCTTTTTTTGGGGGAGTTGGTGGTGGTGATTTCACCTTTCAAAATGGTCCTAAGCATAGTGCTAAAGTATACTATCTAATTTTTCTTAAATTCTATTGAAAGTTACCTACAATACCCAGGAAGCAGTAGTGTTGTTTAAAAATTGCAATACTGTAAACTTGAATCTAGGGCAACTACTCTTTTTAAAAGAAGCATAAATAATGTGCTAAGGAAAAAGAGAAAATGAATTATAATATGCTCACTTAAAACCAGAAAGGCAGGAATAGGCAAAGTTTTCTTAAAAGGAAGCAAAACAAAAATAATAGAAAACTTTATAAGCACTGTATATATTAAGCCAATAATGTAAATAGTTTATTACAATATTAATGATTTAAGTACCAATTAAAAGACATAAACTATCAGATGGATTAAAAGTGAGATCCAACTATATTTTGTATATAAGAAACTTACTTCAAATTAAAACACATTAAAAGTAATGGGATACTTAGCAAGCCTGAGGTCCTGAGTTAAATCCCCAGTACCAAAAAAAAAAAAAAAAAAAAGTAATGGGATAGACCACACTAACAATAATTAAAAGTATTTTGAATTCTGACAGAGCCAACTTCAGAATAAGAAAAATTATCAAGAATAATGTAATGTAATGATAAAGTGGGCAATTTTCCAGAAAGACGTAACAGTCCTTTACCTGTGTATTTAAAAGTGAGTCAAATTGTGTGAAGCAAAAGTGATGGAATTGTAAGGAGATCTATTATTACAGTTGAAGGCTTCAACATCCCTTTGTCAGTACTAGACATACAGTATTTGGCAGGCAGAAAATCAGCAAGGATATAACTGAACTGAACAGCATCCTCTATCGTTTTGATCTAATTGATGTTTCTAGAGCACTTTCCCCACCATCAGCAGAATATATGTTCCTCTCAAACCCTATGGGATATTCATTTACAGAATAAACTATGTTCTGAGACATGAAGCAAATATTAACAAATGTAAAAGAAGAGATATCAAATGAAGTATGCTCTCAGGACACAATCAAATTGAACTAAAAATCACTAGAAGATAGGTGGAAATCCTAGAATATTTGGGACATAAACAACATTCTTAAATAACTTATGGATTGAAGGAATCTTAAAATATTAAAAAAATTGGAATGAAATAAAACCACAACTTATCAAAATTTGTGGCAAAAAGCAAAAACAGGACTTAGAAGATATATCTGGCCTTGAACATGTGTATATTAGAAAAGAAAGAATGATCTAAAAGAAATAATTTGACATTTTTCTGAGTTTCTGAGGAAACTAGAAAAAGAAGACCAACATAAATATAAAGTAAGCAGAAGAAGACTATTATAAAAAATTAGAATAGAAACCAATAAAATTTAAAAAATAAGTAGTCATGAAAAAATGAAATCACAAGCTAATTCTTTGAAAATATTGTTAAAATTATTAAAACTCTACTCAAGCTAACCAAGAAAAAAGAGAAAGAACAAATTACTAATGCTAGAAATGCAAAAAGGTCATCCCTTCTAATCTCCAGACATTAAAAATAAGATAAAAGAATATTATGGACAACTCTATATCCACACAAAACATTTAAAGAGGGAGTTATACCTGTTATCTACAAACTCTATAGAAAACAGAAGTGGAGGGAACAATTCTTAATTCATTCTGGGAAGATAGCATATTCTAACACGAAAAGCAAGGATATTATTCAAAAAGAAAACTATAGACTAACAGTTCTCATATATATATAGATATAAAATTTCTCAAAAAAATTAGTAAATTGGGGCTGGGGATTTAGCTTAGTGGTTCAGCCGCCTGCCTAGCAAACTCAAAATCCTGAGTTTGATTCCTGGTACAAACAACAACAACAACCAAAAAAACAAAAACCAAAAACTAGTAAATTAAATCCAATAATGTACAAAAGAACTATACACCACAACCAAGTAGGATTTATTTTAAATATGCAAATATGGCTTGACATTCAAATATCAATATAATTTAACTGGTATCAAATATCAATTAAAACATGATCGTATTATAAGATGTACAAAACTGTATGTCAAAATCCAACACACAGTTATGAAGAAACTCTCATTAAGCCAAGAATAAAGAGGAACTTCCCTCAATTGGTAAAGAATATCTACCAAAAAACCAGTTAACCTTATCATTTATAATGAGTAATTAAACTTCCCTGTAAGAGCAAGAACAAGAAAAGAATGTCCCCTTTCATCACTGCTATTCAACATTGTATTGGAAACTTGTAAATAATGCAATAGGATAACAAAATGAGCTAATAGTTGTACTAATTAAGAAGAAAGAAAAGACTGTCTTTGTTCACAGATAGCATGATTTTATATATATATATATATGTATATATATATATATATATAAAAGAAATTCAGAAGATTAACAAACCAATTCTTGCAAATAAGCAATCAGAGCATGCTTATATAAAGATACTAAGATGCAGGTTTATTACTGTATACAAGAGCCAATTCCTATATACCAGCAATGAACAATTAGAACTTGAAATATAAAACATTCCCATTTACATTAGTCTCAAAAAATGACATTTATGTATAAATCATACAATATATGTACAAGAGCCACACCAGGAAAAATAGAAAATTGTAAAGAAATAAAAATGATCTGAATAAAAATATAGTCCACATTCATGATTTGGAAGACTCAAGATTGTCAGCATGTCAATTCTTGACTTATGAATTCATTGTACTTTTGGTTAAAATTCCAGTTAAATTTTGTATACTTTATAAAAATTTTAAATGTGGAAAGGCAAAAAAAGTTATAATGCCCAACATGATACTGAAGAATAAGGACTCTCCAACTTCAAGACTAGTAATAAAGCTACAGTAATTAAGATAGTGTTGTATTTGGCAAACAATTAGATAGATCAATAGATGACAATAGCACAGAAATAAACTCACAGAAATGCAGTCAACTGCTCTTAAAGCAACAAAGATAATACAATGAAGAAGATAGTCTTTTCAACAAATGTACTAGAATAACTAGGCATCCACATGCAAAGAATAATCTAGCTGGACATAGTAGCGTGCACCTGTATTTTCAGGAGGGTAAACTGAACTGAGGAGCTCAGGGTGAGCCTAGGGCAACATAATGAGACCCCAATTTAAAAAAAAGTTAACATGAAATGAATCATAGACTTAAATGTACAAATGCAAAACCATATAAGTTCTAGAACATAACTTAGGAGAAAACTTAGGTGACTAGGTTTGGTGATGACTTTTGTGGTATAACATTAAAAGAATAATTTAAGAAAAACATTGATAATTTGAATTTCATTGAAATTTAAAACTTCTACCATGTGAAAAACATTGTTTATTGGGGGGGTATTTTATTTTTTAAAAATTAATTTTATTGGTATATTTAAGGTATACAATATAATCATCATTGAAATTTGCACCTTTACATAATCCATCTTGATTCTTGTTTTTTACCCATTCCCCTGCCCTCCTTTTATATTTTGGTTTTTGAAACAGGGTCACAGCCTGTTCAGGCTAGGCTTGTAGTCACTGTATAACCCAGGCTGGCCTGGAATTCACAGCGATCCTCCTGCCTTAGTCTCCCATGTGCTGGGATGATAAGCGTGTGCCTTCACATTTGGCTAAGACATTGTTAAAATAATAAGAGGACAAACTAGATACTGGAAGAAAATGTTTGCAAAACACAAGTGTAATAAAGGAATTAACAAGGAACTCTTAAATTCAATAAAAAAGAAATAACCTATTTTTAAAAAATGAGCAGAAGATTCTCACCAAATAAGCTATCTAGATAGCAAATAAGCACATGGTAAGATGGTCAACATTGTATGTCATTATAGAATTGTAAATCAAAACAAGATACCATAGCATACTTCTTAGAATGGCTAAAATCCAAAACACTGAGGATGCCAGAGCTGGTGAAGAGGATCTCTGATAGGAATGCAGATTGGTACAGCCACTTTTGAAGATAGTTGGGAAGTTTTCTAAAAAGCTTTCTACATTTTTCAGCAATGCAGCAGCTGTACTCCTAAGCATTTACCCAATTGAGATTAAAAATTTATGTCCAGACAAAATCTGCACATGAATATTCATATCAGTTTTAATCATAATCTTCCCAAACTTGAAGCAGCTTAATGAGTGAGTGGGTAAACAAACTGTGGCACCTCTAGACAGTGGAATGTTACTTAGCACTGTGAAGATGTGAGCTGTTAAACCAAGTAAAGACCTGGAGGAACTTGAACTGCATACTGGGAAGTGAAGAAGCCAGTTTGAGAAGGAAGCATTATTTTTAATCCTAATGAAATGAAATTTTGGAAAAAGCAAAACTGTAGGGACAGGAAAAAGATCAGTGATTGTCAGGGTTTCAAGAAGGCAGCAAAGTGTAAGGATCCCAACTATATACAGTAAAATTAGAGAATCTTTGAAATTACTTTTGGGGTAGTAATAATTTTTTGGTATGATGCTATAATTCTAGGTGTGTGACATTAGGCATTTATCAAAATCCATAGCACTGTACAACACCTAATGTGAACTATTGACTTTAATGAATAATTTATAAACATTGATTCCTTAATTGTGATAAATATATGAATACGTGAAGTTGTGTGCAAGGGTGGAGGTAATGTATAGTAACTACTATCTTGCCTAATTTTTCTATATATCTAAACCTGTTCTAAAACAATCTTGATTTAGTAAAAATTGCAGAATAAAGTGAAAAAAATTCAAACTACAGAATGTAAATTACTTCCGCCTCCCATTGAAAGGAAAGGTAAATGTGGCAGTGTGCAGGTTGCTGGAAGGGGTTCTGTAGTTTACCAAAAGTGTTTACTATGTTCTTGTGCTTTATTTTAATATGAAAGAGAGATGATAAAGGTATTGGTGTAACCTTTTTATTAAATGAAGTAGTTTGGTCAGCTCCATACAAGCAGGAAGTAAACATTATTCTCTTACTACTGCCCTTCAAACCCATGCAGCACCTGTCTCTCTCCCAAGGTTTCTCTACTGTCTTTTGTCTGTTAGCCCTGTCTCATTTTCAGACATTAAGCATGTATTGCAGTTTGAGTCAGTATTCATTTAACATACAATCAAACCTTATTCCTTCTTCCAGCTCAGTCTATACCTGCTAATTGTTACGTGAGTAGAAGGAAAGAAGGGTGTGATAATCTCTTCCACCTTCTTTTTTTCACTTCTCTTCTCCAATTCATATTAGTTTCTGGCATATTACAGTGGGGCAAGTGTGGAGAACAGTTGTAATGTTAAAGAGTTAAAGTGAGAATCCAGCACTGATCTTGCACTCCCTGAAATGCTAGGACATGCAGGTCAAGTTGTTTCAAGGGTTCTCTAACCTTAATGTAGTTGGGACATAGCACAGGGCAAACTAGTACGTTTTCCCTGCTCTGGAAGTTGCAGTGGAGGATGTGGCCTATCTATCAAATCCCATTAGTGAGATGTGCCGTACCCATTAGATCGGTTCTTCCAATAATAGTTCCCTGCCCTTTCTAAATCTAATATAATTTAGACTTTTCACTTTTCCAATTGTTTCCTCAAACATCATCCCTATCATATGGACCAAAGTCTTGGTAGTTGAACAAGTACACAGAGAAACATGTTTAGAAGGTGAGAGTGTGCAAAGAAAAATTATGAAAGCTAAGGTATTAGTTTTACCTCCAACATCTTGATAAATGTAATCTAATTTTGTTGTTTCTTCTTTTTCTTGTTTAGCCAAGACTGATGAAACTAAGCCAATTCGAATAAAGTTTACTGGTACTAAAGATGGAACTTCTTCAAGTAAAAGAGATAAAACCAATTTTCCTGATGTTGTTTCAAGAAATCAATCGCAAACACTTGTGAAGATCCAAAATATCTTTCTTGATTATCCTGAACCAGAAAGAATGACTCCTATTCCAGTAATCCACAAATCTACTAAAAATGTTTATTCACACATTCCAGATACTGTTTCAGTTCCTGGTCCTATATTTCTTCCAAGTCACCCAGCACCTACTCAAATTTTTAGGAAAGAAATAAAGCAGGTGGAACGTTCAAGAAAGTCCCCCAAAGGACCCCACAAAGTAGGAAAGATTTGTATTGACAAAAAATTACAAAACATTTTAATTCTTTCTTCAATATGCTCTAAATCTGCAAATGTTCCTTGCCCGATTATTGATACCAATTTCAAAAACATGCACTCTGAGCATAAACTCTTACCAAAAAGTCAAGACTATATTAGAGTGTCCCCTCTGAGAACTGTAAGTGCAACATTGCCAACCCCTCTGCCTAGCACTGCATCTACTAAAGAGGAAAGTCTGTGGGCTACACCTTTCCAACACAGTGTTTCAGTCCTTGGTAAAGTGATCTTAAGCATTAATCAATTTCCAGCTTCCGTTTCCTTGCCAAAACCAACTTTACCAAGAAAACCTCGAAGACAGTCTGTGATAGGTAAATATAATCAGATTGTGGTCAGTAACAAAGGGGCCAATTAAAGGAAAGGAGAAAGAAGAAATGTAGGCAAGTGATGCCACTTGTCTGGGTTTTCACAGTGGAAAGATAGAATTAGCTTTTAGCTTTCACTGAACTCCTGTTTGGAAAGCAAGAACAGGAATCCTGACCTTACATACCTGCTGAGGCCAAATTGGTTCTCTATCCAGATGGTAATGATGGGAGCCAAGAAGGAAATTTAAAGGCTCAGGAAAACTAGTATAAAGGAGCAGTGGGAGTGAGTTAAAGGTGACATGGATAAGCTCCAGCAACAGAATTCCAAGGCTAATAGATTCCTTCATGGATGCATTTCCCTGGATAATTCCAGTTCATTAAACAATGAACAATTATAATGAAATCATGAAATTTTCAAATTTTCAAAGTTACACAAAGGTCATTCAATTTTTTCTTTTTTTTTCCCCTAGAAAATCTTGCCATAGAAAATGAAAAAGCAGGCAGTATACCAAAACCAACTGAAGGTAAATGCCAAGTTTATACCATGCTTTTAGAAACTATGTATAATATTATCTCTCTATAAAAGTATGACTTAATGTATGTGTGTGTATAATTTGTGTATGTGTCTCACCTTATTTTCAGTGAAGTCATTTACTCAGTAGCTATTTTGAAGTACTGACTATGAACCAGATTTTGTACTGATGTTAGGAATATAAAAACTAATGTATTCTTGATGAGAGTTTACTTTCCACATGCTAGGCCCTATCTTACGTGCTTTGACCTTAGTTACTTTGTAGAAACAAATGAAAAATCATCTTTAAAGAAATATTACAGAGCCAGACATTGTGGTACATGCCTGTAATCCCAGAAATCAGGAGGCTGAGGTAGGAGTATTATAAATTCAAGTCCTGCTTTGCTACATAACAAGTTGAAGGCCAACCTAGAATATAGCAAGACTCAAAAAACAAGACAAAACAAAACAAGTAAGAAATAAATACTACACCATTCTAGACTCCCCATTTATCTCTACCAACAATCTCACAAATACAGTTTTTGGCAAATAATTTTACTTAATCAGGAGCCCAAAGAAAAAGAAAAATGAATTAAAACTAGCATAAACTGTAAACAATAAAAATATGCCTATAAGTACTAGCATTATCTGACACATTTTAAAGTAAACTTTTAACTCCTGGTTCAGTTCATATTAAGATGCTTTTCTTGGGCTAACCTTCCTGCCAAAGTCAATATTATAGCTGCCAAAATATCCATAAAATAGCTTTTTTTTTTTGGTACTGGGGATTGAACTCAGGTCCTTGTGCTTGCAAGGTAGGCAGCAGAACCACTGAGCTAAATCCCCATCCCCCATAAAATAGTTTTTGAAAAGCTATTTGGAAAATATGTCGTATAGGCATGACTGCAGAGGCTACCATCCCTGAAAAAATGGAGCTCATGAGTTAATGCAACCCTTACTTTGGCATTTTTCCTGCAGCATGTGTGTTTTTGGAAAACACAGAAGTATAAGTAGGAAGTGGTAGTATCAATAGACAAGATAGAAATCAGTTTCCTGAACTACCAGGGAAGTTGGAACTCGAGGAACAAAATCTTAGAGAGGAGAGAACTGAAGGGAAATGAACTAAAGGTATACACAAACCTCTTTTAAGAGTGTTGGCTGATTTCTAAGTCATGTAACTATAATACAAGACTCTGAGGAACACCAGACAGCATCAGCTGAGGAGCTAAGAAGTTGAGCATAGATTTTTGTAGTTGCACACGAGGCAGATAATGGAATTCAAGCACTGTCAATACATAGGGAGGGGTCTTTCTGAACACACTAGCCATTCAGTTGAGGACTAAGAATGATATTCTAGAAAAAGGACAAAAAACTAAGACTAATCCTCTCTACCAGAGGGTTCATAGGCATCTACATCACTGACCTAGATAAACTCTGGAGCTCCTGGCCACTCCAGGGTGCTGCAATCACTGGACTGAATGTGTGACTCAGACTTTGGAATGCCACAGAGCATCCAGTACTCTTCACTGCATTGAGCTCTCTGGGAGTGGAGACCGCAGTGGGGGGACTTCTGGGTGACTAGAACCCAAGCTTCTATGCTTCCAGCCCCACACAAAGGTGACTGAAATGGTTCACCATAACTTCAGCGAGCTAGATACCTCTCAATCCTATCCCTAAGCTGATGTGGAGTTAGAGACATCTCAGTCACGGGCAGAGAAAGACTCTGTGGGTTGGTTTTGGTGGCCATCAAGGGATGGAAGAGAAAAACCCTCCTTCCTACCAGACGATTAGAAGAAACACTCAACGTGTCAACAAATGTGCTGAAAAGGATCAAATGGATCCCACAAAGTATATTCTGGGCTGGCCATTGATCCAGAAGTATAGTCTTCTTCATGACATGCTGCCTGTGGGAGAAAAGTACTCAGAGCTGCCCCCTTTGTGTGGCACAGTGGGTCCCAGAACATGGCCAGAAGCAAGTGCTTCTGCCCCACCCCAGAGCTCACACAAGTGTGGGATGCTCATGGAGATGGCAACATTTCCTGTTCAAACATTCACCGCCAGACTTTCATGCTCACTTCCCAAAGTTTCTTGCATCTTAAAAAGGACAGACTGCTGGAAGACAGAGTCCTTCTATTTGGGGTAGTTCTGCAGGTGGGACCACAAGCTGTAGCTTCTGAAAATGTACATAGACAACCATATATGCAATGCTAGCAAATAAGGCATGCCTCAATTGCCGCATATCTTTTAAAAGAAAAAATAAAGAGTTTTATTTATTTTTGCTTTGTTTGAGACAGGGTCTCACTCTGTAGTCAAGACTGGCCTTAAATTATCTATGTAGCCTAGGCTGGTCTCATGGGGATCCTCCTGTCTCATCCTCCTGAGTTCTGGGATTACAGGCATGTGCCACCATGCCCAGCTTTGCTCACTGTTCTTTCTTTCCTTCCTTCTTTCCTTCCTTCTTTTCTTCTTTCTTTCTATAAATTTTTTTTTTTGTTTTTTTTTTTTTTTATCCTTCTTTCCTTCCTTCTTTTCTTCTTTCTTTCTATAAATTTTTTTTTTTGTTTTTTGTTTTTTTGGTACCAGGGATCGAACTCAGGTCCTTGTGCTTGCAAGGCAAGCACTGGAACCACTGAACTAAATCCCTGGCCTCTATAAATATTTTAAACACTAAAAGAAAGAAAGAAAGAAAGAAAAAAAGAAAGAAAGAAAGAAAGAAAACCAAAACTAAGACTAGTCCTAACAAAGCTCTTTACCAATCCCTGACAAATCAAAGCAATATTTTCTACTTGAAAAAAACAAGCACTTGTTAGAGTATTATACAGGCCCCTTAAAACTGTTCCTCCAAAAAGTCCAGTATTAAGAAACTACACAGCAAATACTGAATAGTTTCTCTGGTGTGAAAAACTATAATAGTACATAAGACCCTAATGGGGTAATTAACAATGTGAAATAGGAATAAAAGGGCTAAAGGTGTAGGGAAAGTGGGAAGGGTAGGGGAAAGGGAATAAGGGAAAAGAAAAAAATATGAGAAAATGAAAAAATGGAAATAAAGTGTTTGTAAATTGGAAGGGGAGGAGGGGGTGAAGGGAGGGCAGGGACAAGGGGAAAAAATGAGAACCAAGACCTGTCGTGTAAAGGTACAAGATCCCAGTAATGAATGTAACTGTACTGTATACCTAGACTGTACCAATAAACTCAATAAAAAGAAAAAAAAAAAGAAAGAAACTACACAGCATCCTAATGGGGAAAAAAAAGACAGATAAAATGTCTGAAAACCAATAGAAAGAAATAGAAACAGCTCTGTATGTGATTCAAACATTGGAGTTTCAAACAAGGATTTTAAAATGACTGTGATTGCTATGTTCAAGAAAATAAAGAGGAGATTGGGGAATTTCACTAGACAACTGGTGAAATTTAAATAATCCTAAGAGTCAAGTAAAATTCTGCAGCAGAAAAAAGTAAATATTTTAACAGCTGTATTTAGCGAAGTATACATAACAGAATACTCCAACCATAGGACATTTTGAGCTCTCCATTCGCTCCAGGTGTTCTGTATCATTGTCTGTGACAGAAATTAACTTTTAGGGTTCGTCTACGTCATGAGCCTAAATAGCAGAGTCTTGTTGCCTTTTCTGCTTTATTGACTTTCTTTTATGCTGATAGTTTCCTCTTGGCAAGTTCAGGGAGAGTTGAAGGGTCCTCCAATGATTCAAAGATCTACCAGGGATTTTCAAACCACTCTCTTTTTCATTCAGAAATCAACTATGTGGGTTTAGACACTAAGAGAAGATGAGCAGGGAGCACAACACAGACTTAGATCTTAACTCATAATTCTTCCTTTTGGCTCCCTTCTTCTCTCAAGACAAGGTATTTCTATATCACATTGTACTCTTTATTCTGTGGTTAATCTCTAGATCTATTGATCTGAAATGAGCAATGAGGACCTATTTTAGAAATTAAAAGCCGAACATCTTTATTGTTGTTGTTCTAGGATGCTTTATTTCCTCTCATTGAAGCAATGGTGTAAGTATTGAGGTTGTGATATAGTCCTGCAAGTAATACACAAGAATGGCTGCAAATGTAAAATATAGTTCATAAAATTTCTAAATATTTTCTGGATACCCTTTGGGTGTATGTTTGTATAGGCCATTTTTGATGGAAGGTAGATAATGATAAGATAAATTTAAATATAAATGGTCTCTGCTTGGCTAACTCCTGGGTTTTTTTTCCCCCTTTCATTTTCTCATTAAATCTACAGAGAGAAGAATTAAATAACACAGGGCAGTAGAATCGTGCATCAAGGCAAATCATGCATTAAGGGGAACCTAAATTATCCAGGGGGGAATCTAAACAATCGAGGTAGAAATCTTTAAGCACATGGTTCTTTTTGAAAGACAATTGTGTTACCTACTTTTTTAAAGAAAGCCAAACAACATCCAGTTTGGCAAGCAGAAACAACCAAAATTGGGTGAATGAAAGATATGAATAATTTCTTCAAGAAGACGTGTAACTCATTCCTCCCCTGATCCTGTACTTTGGATAGAAACCAGAGCCTTCACATTGAGCTGTGTCTCCAGCTCTGTTTTTTTGAAAATTTTGAGATAGGCTCCTACTTGCCATCCTGTTGCCTCACCCTCCCTCAGTGCTAGGATTATAGGCATGCTTCTCTGTACCCAGCTGCAATAATACATCTAAATTGCATGTTTTGTTTTGATTATTTAGGTATCACTAGAAGAAAAATAGATTATTCAGATGCCCATATTTTACGTGGTGAAGGTTTTAGAACTGTTGCAGCAATGGGATATGAAACTGTCACAGCAATGACCGAGCTGGCCATAGTAAACTGCAAAATACACGGGAGGAATGCACTTAATCTTAAGGTATATCAGATCTTTTTAATGATAATGTCGTGCTGTGTTATCAGGTACAGTATTTCTACTTTTGGTTTCCTAACAGGTTAGTTTTCATGGTATTGAAAGAGTCTTTCCTATTGAAATATAGATTTTTTTCAGGAATACATTTAAATTGCATCTCTAAATCTGATTTAATTTGTCTTTAGCCCACCAACTGAGTATAAAAGATGCCCAGATCCAAAACAGTTATAGTGTTTTTTCATTATTTGGCATGATAAGAGAGGTGGGATTCAGAAAAATTTATCTTATTTTTAAGTAATTGGCAATCTTTAGACCTGTGTCAGATTCAGTACTACGTTAACTTTTTATTGGCTACAAGCCCAGTATGACAAATCACAATAATACTAATCACCACTTACTAAACACTTACTGTGCTCCAAGCAAATGCCATTTATAATTTTGGAAAGTAGGTATTATAATCTTCATTTTACAGATGAAAATACAAATGCTGAATAAAACCAAATTGCAGGGCCAGGGATTTAGTTCAGTGATTCCAGCACCTGCCTCATAAGCTCAAAGACCTGAGTTCAATCCCCAGTAACAAAAAAAAAAAAAAAAAAA